>NC_090396.1:33087038-33732871 GCF_036365525.1 Heterodontus francisci | reverse complement strand
CAAACCAGGCAACATCCTTGTGAATCTTTTCTGCACCCTCTCTAGCTTAATCACATCTTTCCTGTAGTGCGGCGACCAGAACTGCACACAGTACTCCAAATGTGGCCTAACCAATGTCACATACAACTGTAACATGATGTCCCAACTCTTGTACTCAATGCCTCGGCCAATGAAGGCAAGCATGCCATATGCCTTCTTCACCACCCTGTCTACCTGTGTTGCCATTTTCAGGGAACTATGTACTTGCACCCCAAGGTCACTCTGCTCAACAACACTCCCCAGGGCCCTGCCATTCACTGTATAAGTCCTGCCCTGGTTTAACTTCCCAAAATGCATCACTTCACACTTGTCTGCGTTAAATTCCATTTGCCAATCCCCTGCCCACTTTCCCAGTTGATCTATATCCTGTTGTAACCTTAGACAACCTTCTTCACTGTCCATTATACCACCAATTTTGGTGTCATCTGCAAACTTACGAATCATGCCCCTTACATTCACATCCAAATCATTAATATATATGACGAACAACAGAGTGCCCAGCAACGATCCCTGTGGCACACCACTGGTCACCGGCCTCCAACCTGAAAAACAACCCTCCACTACCACCCTCTGCCTCCTACCACCAAGCCAATTTTGTATCCAATTTGCTAGCTCAGCCTGGATCCCATGTGTTCGAACCTTCTGGACCAGCCTACCATGCGGGACCTTGTCAAAGGGCTTGCTAATGTCCATGTAGACAGTGTCCATCGTTCTGCCCTCGTCAATACTCTTGGTCACCTCCTCGAAAAACTCAATCAAATTCGTGCGACATGATTTCCCACGCACAAAGCCATGCTGACTATCCCTAATCAGAGCATGCCTTTCCAGATGTATATAAATCCTGTCTCTCTGAATCCCTTCCAATAACTTTCCCACCACTGATGTAAGGCTGACCGGCCTGTAGTTCCCTGGCTTATCCCTGCTGCCCTTCTTAAATAAAGGCACAACATTAGCTATCCTGCAGTCTTCCAGTACCTCACCCGTGGCTGACAATAATACAAGAATCTCTGTCAGGGCCCCAGAAATCTCCTCTCTTGCTTCCCATAGCATCCTAGGATATACCTGGTCAGGCCCTGGGGATTTATCCACCTTAATGCGCTTCAAAACCTCCAACACCTACTCCTTTGTAATGTTGATATGCTCCAGGATATCAGTGTTCCCTCCCTTGAACTCACTGGCTTCCATGACCTTCTCCACGGTAAATACGGACGAGAAATATTCAATTAAGACCTCGCCCATTTCCCGTGGCTCCACACATAGATTGTCACACTGATCCTTAAGGGGACCTACTCTCTCCCTAGCTACCCTTTTACTCTTAATATACTTATAGAATCTTTTAGGAATCTCCTTTATCTTATCTGCCAGGGAAATCTCATGGCCCCTTTTTGTCCTCCTAATTTCCTTCTTAAGTGTAGTCCTACATCCCCTATACTCCTCGAGGGACTCGCTCGATCCCAGTTGCCTATACCTGACATATGCCTCCTTCTTTGTCCTGACCAGACCCTCAATATCCCTCGTCAACCAAGGTTCCCTAAACTTGCCAGCCTTGCCCTTCCATCTAACAGGAACATGCCAGCCCTGAACTCTTCCTATCTCACTTTCAAAAGCCTCCCACTTGCCAGACGTCCCTTTACCTGTAAATAGCCTCTCCCATTCAACTTTTGAGAGTTCCTGTCTGATGCCATCGAAATTAGCCTTCCCCCAATTTAGGACTTCAACCTGAGGACCAGTCCTATCCTTTTCCATAACTATCTTGAAGCTAATAGAGTATGGTCACTGGTCCCAAAGTGCTCCCCCACTGACACATCAACCACCTGCCGATCCTCATTTCCTAAGAGGAGGTCGAGTGTAGCCCCTTCTCTAGTAGGGCCATCCACATACTGCTTCAGAAAACTATCCTGGACACATTTAACAAATTCTTCCCCATCTAATCCCTTAGCACTAAGGCAGTCCCAGTCAATATTAGGGAAGTTAAAATCACCTACTATTACAACCCTATAATTCCTACACCAATCTGTGATTTCCCTACATATATGCTCCTCCACTTCCCTCTGACTATTGGGGGGTCTATAGTATAATCCCATCAAAGTGATCACCCCTTTCTTATTTCTAAGTTCTACCCATATGGCCTCGCTGGACATTCGCCCCGGGATATCCTCTCTAAGTATTGCCGTGATGTCCTCCCTAATCAATAATGCAACACCCCCTCCTCTCTTACCTCCACCTCTGTCACGCCAGAATGATCGGTACCCCGGAACATTGAGCTGCCAGTCCTGCCCATCCCTCAACCACATTTCCGTAATAGCAATAATATCACAATCCCATGTACCGATCCATGCTCTGAGTTCATCTGCCTTACCTGTAAGGTTTCTTGCATTAAAGTAAATGCAGTTTAGCCTACCAGACCTTCCACACTCCCTGTCCTGTCCCTGCCCGGCCTGCCTACTGGACTTGCTTGCTTTAACTTCTACATTTGCCTCAACTATCTCAAGGGAGAGACTACTACTTTGGGTCCCACCCGCCTGCAAGACTAGTTTAAGCCCTCCCGTGTAGTGCTCGCAAACCTCCCCGCAAGGATATTGGTCCCCCTCCAGTTTAGATGCAACCCGTCCTTCTTGTACAGGTCACCTCTGCACCAGAAGAAATCCCAATGATCCAAGTAGCTGAAGCCCTCCCGCCTACACCAGCTTTTCAGCCACGCATTCATTTGCCTAATCCTCCTATTCCTACCCTCACTAGCACGTGGCACAGGGAGTAATCCTGAGATTACAACCCTAGTCGTCTTGCTTTTTAACCTTCTGCCTAACTCCCTATATTCACTTTGCAGGACCTCATCTCTTTTTCTGTCTATGTCGTTAGCACCAATATGGACCTTTTCTGTCTATGTCGTTAGCACCAATATGGACCACGACCTCTGGCTGCTCACCCTCCCCTTTCAGAATGTCCTGCAGCCGCTCCGAGACATCCTTGACCCTAGCACCAAGGAGGCAAAATACCATCCTGGAGTCTCGTTTGTGGCCACAGAAACACCTATCTGCACCCCTTATGATAGACAGTAGTTACAATCAGACAGATTTTCTTGAGGTTAAACAAGAAAGATGTAAATTTATTAACCTTATCACTCTAAACCAGTTGAAATTACTAAAATACGCAACACATCCACACACACATTCATACGAGAGGCACACACATACAAATAGCTGCAGAGGGTAAAAAGCAGAGTTGGGAGGTTAGAGTCCTTCAATAAAAATGGAATTTAAATACAGAAGTGCAGTCCCAATGTCCTTAGGTGAAATTGAAGTCTTGAGGTCCTCACTGGGCCACGTGCACAATTCAGGCTTGCTTCTCTGGTTCCAAAGAGAGACTTTATCCGTCTTCCTTGTTGATGACTGTGAGGATCTGTAGATTTGAGGTTTAGCTGCAGCTCAGACTTTCCTGGGACTTTGCTGGAGAGGGAGAGAGGAAATACGTTCCTTCTTAGAGTTCAGTTACTGTCTGCTTTTTAAAAGTTATTTGTAATAATGTCCAGTAAAAAAGTCTCAGGTAGAGTTCCATACAACAAAATTAATATTTTCCATTTGGCATGTGTTTTTTTCCGTCACAATGAACAACATATATGGAGGATCAGGGTGAATTCGTACTGGTGTCAGTCTTGGCTCAATGGTAGCACCCTCTCATCTGTGTCAGAATGTTGCGTGTTCAAGCACCACCCCAGAGACTTGCACACATAATGTAGGTTGACATTTCAGTGCAGTACTGAGGGAGTGCTGCGCTGCCAGAGGTGCCATCTCTTGGATGAGACATTAAACTGAAGTCCTGTCTGCTCTCTCAGGTGAATGTAAAAGATCCCACACACAATTCCAAGAAGTGCAGGGGAGTTCTCCCTGGTTTTGTGGCCAATATTTGTCCCTCAACCAATATCACCAAAACAAAATGGCCTGGAATTTGCTGTAATAATAATGGTGAGGCTGCCTTCAATCACCGTTATTTCTAGGTAAAACTGACAGAAACATCTGGCATCTGCACATGTGCGATTAAATGTGGAAATCTGGAAATTACTGTCAGAGACATTCTGTTCCTCCATAGCATGTGTTGTTCCAGTCTTCACAGATGGAATCTGCACAGAAATCACTGTTAAGACATGACATTAAACTAATTACCCGCTATAATCAAACTAACGACTGATGAAAAACTTAAGCTTTTTTTATTCAGGAGTATTTGAGTTTTTTACAACATAGTAAGTCATAATTCATGCTGAATAACCTCTCTGGCCCCGAACAATTAATTTTACAAGTGTGAAGCCTCATTCCATCAGAAGAAAATTAATGTTGCAGATATTTTTTTAATTGTAATTTTAAAAAAGTTTTTGTGTTTTTCTATTTATGTTTCTCTCTTAATCCTATGTGTATATCCCAAACGTTATTTCACTTTCTGTAGCATGATTTAAATATATTTTATATTTTCACTTCCTGCTTTGCTAGCTGTGAGGATTCTTCAATCTGATTGGTTGAACAGCCTGCCTGATGCTAGCCCTGTTCATAGACGCCACAGATCCCCTGTAGAAAGCACCAAATTTAAACTGATGTCAAAATAGAGGAAGTCTGTGCTCTGAAGACCACAAAATCTTTGTGGGCAGCTTTTTTCTCGGTGAACAGCAAGCATCGTTCCTTCACTGCAGACTTTAAAATCAGGGCCATTATCTCATTGCTCTTTGTGGGGCCTTGCTATGTGTAAATTGACTGCTGATTTTCCTACATTATAATGTTCACTACAGTACAAAAATACTTTATTGGCCGTAAAGGGATGCCCTGAGATCATGAAAGGTGCTACATAAGTACAAGTTCTTTCTTAATTGGGATGGAATCACTGTAAGTATGACTAGTGGATAAGGTATTGTCCAGGAAGGTCACAGGGGCAGTCAGGTTACAAATCATTCTGTATGTCTTTACATCACTTCTCTCTGTGCACAAACGCCAGCATATAACTGTGCAACAGCAGGATCCAGGAATGCAAAGGCCAGAAAACTACCGAAAGGATTTGTTCACTACATTCGCCAGGTTCTCTGCTTGTATTACAAAGTTCACCTTTGTATATGTTCATTAAAAAGCAAGCCTTTTGTTTGCTTGTTGCTGGCAATGATTATGGATTAATATCGACCCCGCAGAATACTCAAAGAACTCAGGAATCCACATCTTTAAAATCCAAAGGTGGAAAAGGGTTGAATAATTTAAAACTGTCAACAAAGCAAGTCGAGAGCCACCCACCACCATCTCCCCCCCCCACCCCCGCAACTGCCGAATTGGAGATTTCTAGGTAACATTGCTAATGCGTAGCTAATGCTAACTATGGTTTCTGTCTTTTACAGGTTGTGTCTTTTTGTGATGTGGATCAAAGTAAGATAACAAAGGGCTTCTACACTCATCAAGAGTCTAAGGTTGGAATCCCTCTTTTTAAATACTGTTCTATATGCACCAAGATTTGACAGAAGCACTTGTACAACAGCACAGAACCCCCACCACCACCCTCCCCGCTGTCCCCCACTCCCAATCCCTCTAGTTCAACTCTGCAGAATACTGAAGTCTTTAAACAGTAATATTGCAGTTAACATTTAATTTTCTGTAATATGATATGGATTTTAAAGAGCTGGATTTCCAGGGACCCAGAGTGATAGAGTGTAGGTTTATCCCATGAAATCCTCACGTAAGCAGCATTTCATCTCTTCCTCAACCTTGTTCCCTATAATCTGCTGGTATTCACAGCTAATATACTGTATTAAGAAACATGGCATATATGAAAAAGGAACACACGGTTTTCTGAAAGTACCAGAAAGTGTATGACATTGCCCTCTAATCCACTGCAAATTATTCTCCAATGAGCCTGTGGTTATGAGATCACAAAGGACTATAACCATCTTTCTGAGTCTCTTTTGGTTCTGGGCTGAGATATTGGAAGCAGGGTAGATAAAGGGGAACCAGTAGATGTTGTATACCTGGATTTCTAAAAGGCATTCGATAAGGTGCCACACAAAAGATTAATAAGCAAGATAAGGGCTTATGGAGGTGGGGGTAATATCTTAGCATGGATAGAGGATTGGTTAACAGACAGGAAGCAAAGAGTGGGCATAAACAGGGCATTTTCAAGTTGGTAGGCAGTGAATAGTGGAGTGCCGCAAGGATCAGTGCTGGGGGCTCAGCTATTTACAATCTATATTGATGACTTAGATGAAGAGACAGAGTAATGTATCTTAGTTTGCTGATGATACAAAGCGAGGTGGAAAGGTAAGCTGTAAGGAAGACACAGAGAGGCTGCAAAGAGATATAGACAGGTTAAGTGAGTGGGCAACAAGATGGCAGTTGTAATATAATATAGGGAAGTTATTCACTTTGGTCGTAAGAATAGAAAAGAAGAATATTTTTTAAAAGATGTGAAACTTGTGTCGATGTTCAAAGATACTTGGGTGTACTTGTACAAGGAACACAGAAAGTTAGCATGCAGGTACAGCGAGCAATTAGGAAGGCAAATGACATGTTGGCCTTTATTGTAAAGGGATTGGAGTACAGGAATATAGAAGTCTTGCTACAATTGTACAGGGTTTTGGTGAGACCACATCTGGAGTATTCTGTGCCGTTTTAGTCCCCACATTTAAGAAAGGATATACTTGCATTGGAGGCGGTACAGCGAAGGTTCACTAAATTGATCGTTGGGATGATGGGGTTGCCCTCTGATGAGAGACTGAGTAAATTGGGCCTATACTCTCTGGAGTTTAGAAGAATGAGAGGCAATCTCATTGAAACATACAAGGGACCGAATAGGTTAGACACTGAGAGATTGTTTCCGATGGTCGGGGAATCTAAAACACGGGGGCACAGTCTCAGGATAAGAGGCCGATCATTTAGGACTGAGATGAGGAGAAATTACTTCACTCAAACGATTGTGAATCTTTGGAATTCTCTACCCCAGAGGGTTGTGGATGCTCCATCGATGAATGTATTTAAGGCTGGGATAGACAGATTTTTTGTCTCTCAGGGAATCAAGGGATATGGCAAGCAGGCAGGAAAGTGGAGTTGAAGCCTAAGATCAGCCATGATTGTATTGAATGGCGAAGCAGGCTGGTTGGGCCACATGGTCTACTCCTGTTCCTATACCTTGTGTTCTTGTGGAATAGAGTCATAACAGCACAGAGGAGGCATTTTGGCCCATCGAGTCCTTGCTGGATCTCTTTAAAGCAATCCAATCAGTAGCATTCCCCAGCTCAAGAATACTCCTGAAATGGTCTCACCTGAACTTCTATTTTTTTTAAATTCTCAATTTTAGCCTAAAATTCCATGTGCTTTCTCTCACATTGTCAACACCATCTATTCTGAACCCCTCAGTTATATTACAGCTTTGTAATTCACAGCCGAGTGACCATCATTGCTACTATATATGTTTGCTGATAACTTAATCCTGGGTAATTGGATAGGGGGGATCTTGCAATAGATGCTTCGCTTAGTGCTTATTTGGGAGGGGTTATAATAACAATAAAGATTAATGATAGGCAGATAATGATGTAATTGACACTTAAACTAATAGCTCATATTACATATCATTGCACAAATTGGTAATATTTACTAGCTCCCACAGGTTTAACCCTTTGAAAACCTGAATTCTCTTGCGACTTAGGGTATATTTACAAATATCGTGCCACTGCAATGAGGCTTCAGCTTCACATCGATACTAATCTTCAGCCCGAATAGACACAAGCAGTGGAATGAGACTCCCGGGAGTCTCACTTTACTTCACTCCACTGTCCTTGACTCCAGATTCAGACTGCATTCACACTTTAATTGGAATGTCAATGCCAAGTAAAATTATTTTGTGCCAACACTACAGTTGGAACATAAATGCATCCCTTCATGTTTTGCGGCCTCACACCTTTAGAGTTGGATTTCCTGCCTCACCTGATATTCAATTGGATTCCCTGGATGGCTGAGTTTCTCTGGGTCACAGACAGGCCACTTGATAAAGTGCTTCCCGATGACAGAGTACTTCATATAAAGGAAGTGATAAAATTGGTAATTGAATCTTTTCCAATCCACAATACTGGACATCTGTAAGGGACAAAACTAGTACATGGCACCAACTTGCATGCATTATTGCCTTGTATCATGATTGCAAATATATGTATTTAACTACATTACAATGATCATAGGTTTTATCGACAGGCAACATGCTGGTATATTGTAATGCTTTGATAGTCCTACTTCACACATCCTCTTTTGTTCTGGCCAGTGGGCCTATCAGCTGTTTCCATATACATTTTACCTTGGCTTTTCCCTTTTTATTCATACAGAATGTATCTTCAAAATAGTGAATTTTGTGTGCAAATATATTTTTAATGTCAATTTTTTCTTCAATATAAAATATTTTACCATTGGGAGATAACCGACCTGGTGTAAAATGTGAGCTACAGTAACCTCAAGAGCTTGTCAGTGATAGCTTAAAGTTCCTGAACACTTCTTAAAGGGAAAGGGCATTCTACTGAATGTTATAACAGTAGGTAGCTGTAAACAGCGATCTCTCTCCATTGTGGGTAAGAACCTGGTTATCAGATGCGAGGCGCTCACGTTGTTACTGTACATGGCATAGGACTGGCCCATACCCCACTCCTGCACCGTGGCGGTCACCCGAGCCATTTCCACTTCATATGGGGATCCAAAATGGACCGGGTCTGGAGGGACACGATGTTCAAACCTCTGGATAAGGGTGGGAATAATGTACCCAACGTCGCCCTCATCCTGATGACCACCTTCGTGTGCGGCTGCATCAAGCTGTGCGTAGATCCCCAGTACGCAATCACCAAGTGCCACTACGTGCTGAGGTTCTATCTGTCCTTGGTGTTGCGAAGGATGGGCCTGGTCACATTGCGGCGGAATGCTCCATCCAGTTGGACCGTGCCACACCACCTAGTTTCTGCGGAAAGACACCTTTCACCACCAATCCATCAGGCAGTGGTCTGCACGGAATGTCCTCAAGGCTCTACGGGAAAAGGAGATGGTGGATCCTGTCGGATGGTTCCCCGAGCAGACTGCCAAAGTCATTTGGCGGAATGCCTCATCACCAGAACTCTCAAACAAGCACCAAGATGTAGCCTGGCTGGTGGTGAGAAGAGCCCTCCCCGTCAGATCCTTCCTGCACACTCGGAGTCTCACATACTCCGCACAATGCCCTCAAGGTGGCTGTGGTGGGGACGAGACGATTGCCCACCGGCTGCTGGAATGTGTCTTTGCAAAACAGGTGTGGAAAGAGATGCAGTGGTTTTTGTCAAGGTTCATCCCAAGCAGCTCTGTAACACAGGAGTCTGTGCTCTACGGGCTGTTCCCAGGAACGCACACCGAGATAAACATCAACTGCTGCTGGAGAACTATCAATTCGGTGAAAGACGCCCTTTGGTCTGCCCGAAACTTGCTGGTCTTCCAGTGCAAAGAGTTGTCCATGACCGAATGTTGCAGACTGGCACATTCCAAGGTCCAGGACTACATGCTGTGGGACGCACTAAAGCTTGGGGCAGCCGCGGCAAAGGCCCAATGGGGAAAGACCTTGTGTTAGGGACCCCCCACCGAGGTGAACTGAGGGGCTGGATCCATGGAAAACCCCTCGAACTGTATCCAGAGAATATTTGTTTGCTGTAAAATGTAAATGGCATGTAAAATGAAATGGAAGGGTTGTGAGGCAACTCACTCCTGTATTGAAGGAAACTGATCTCCTTTGCACTCTTTGTATTGTTTAACTTGGTGCTTTTTGGAACTGATTTGTAATGTATTTTTTACAGATTTTTGTGAATAAAGTATATTTTGGAAATAAATAAAAGCTGTAAACAGACAGAGATCTGGGACCTGTCACCATCCTCCCAAAAGATGTGTAACACTAACAGAGGAATGAGAATGGGATGGCAGGGGTGGGATGGGGGGGCGGAGGGGGGAGAAATTATGGGGTAACATTCTCTCAAAACCAAAATTGATACTTTTTGCTTTAACTTCCAAGATTTAACCAATGTCAGACGTTAAATTGAATTCTCCAAATACACACACACACACATGCATACAGTAAATGAGACTCTTCAAGCTTTTTCTTGCTTTCAGATTCTCTTAGAAAACAACAACTTGTATTTATAGAGCACCTTCAGTCACTTTATGTGAGAAGCATTCCATTCCTCCTTGTATAATGAATGGTTCACCTGTCTGAGCCTGACAGGTTCTTCAGTACTTCTTCAACACTTTGCTGCTGTAATCCCCATAACATGCTGACAACTGCTCTTGTTTCTTCTAGGACAAGCCAAAGCCAAAAATTCCCATTTTCCATTTTACAGAAGCCAAGCCCCCTTTCATCATCTGTGTGAAACTGGTGAGTGATAACCACTTGTTTTCATAGTTATAAAATGTACAAGGGAGCAATCATAAGATCAATTTTACCAAGAATAAGTAAAATCCAAGATGGTGATGCAGTGAGTTTTGAAGATGGTTCTTTCATTTCTCAGAATTGTGTTCAAATCCAGTGTCAACTGAGAGAATGGACATTTCTTTTGGTTTGAAGGGTTCTAGTAACTTCATCAACCGAGGTTTTAATTGGTGCAAAAATGCTCTAAACACCAGCACGAAATTGACAGCCTGATTCTGAGAGCATTTAGGAAAGCCTAGTGTGGGAATTAGAAAACGTTGCACTGGTGGAGTTGTGAAGTTGAGGTTAATGTACTTTGGCCTTAAAATTAGGATGTTTGAAGATTAGCTTTGGAATAGATTGAAAAAGCTGGACTCTCCATTTAATCTGCAGCTGTCCTGTGAGTGCTTAATGCTGAATGTAGATGCCAAAACTGGAAAAGTATTGCAGTCTTAGAATATGGCCTGATGATCTCTTTGATTGCAAACATTCTGTATACAGTTTAGGATTTGATCCTGCCACAGCTGGACCTTTAGCTGATTTACAGTCATAGAGTTATACAGCACAGAAGCAGGCCCTTCAGCCCATCGTGTCCATGGCGGCCATCAAGCACCTATCTATTCTGATCCCATTTTCCAGCACTTGGCCCATAGGCTTGTATGTTATGGCGTTTCAAGTGCTCATCTAAATACTTCTTAAATGTTGTGTTGAACTAGACTCCATTTTATAATATACTCCCCTTCCTCCTTCACTCCCGAACCTTCACAACACCCAACCCAGCACTGAAACTGGTTGCTGTGCTAACCAGAGACTCAGCTCCTGCCCAGTTTCACTCCCATGTCTACAGTTCACTCTCTGAGGTCCAGCTCTGTTCTCTCTCTCTGCAACCTCCTCAGCCTGAAGACCATCTGCAGTCTTACTCCAAGCCCATTTGTTGCTTTCGCTCAGCATGAAGCTGAGGCCTAGAATTGCACACATTGGGCTGAATTTTATTCGGGCGCCGCGCTCTTACCGCAGCGCTCTTTGAACTCAGCGGGGTGCCCGCATTCAGCGACCGCCACAGCACCCCCGCGATATTATGCATGGGAACTCATTATCATCACTGCACCGAGCCGCACCCACCCCCCCCACCCCATATTACATGGGGAGAGGCGGGACATCCGGCACAGTGAGGAACCTTTTGACAGCTGTGCAGCAGGTGCTGGGGCCCTATTTTAAGAGCCCCAGCACCTGCTTCCTGACAATTGTCAAAGAAATGCTTACTTGACTGTTGAAGAGTGGGGCTGCTGTCAATCTGGCAGCAAACAGAAAGTGCTGCAGAAACCCAGCAGGTCAGGCAGCATCTGTGGAGAGAGAAGCAGAGTTAACTTGGCCCAGTTCACAGACCTGAAAGTGTCTGCTGTGTCGCAATGTCCTGTGAAGTTGCGATCCACTTCTCCCACTCAAGTGTTACAGTCCTTCTTGTAGGCGTGCCGCACGTGGCTGAACAATCTTAATTTTGCACATTCCAGGACATGAGACTCAAATGTACCATAAAACGCAAATACACAACAGAAATAAACCAAAATTGAAGAATATTTACATACTATAGGCTTCTAATCATCTGACTGTGAAAAGCCGCAGACTAATATGCATTTGGAATTTGTATTCATTTCTCTGCTAACTGCTATGTGAAAATACATGTAACTGCCATTAAATGATCTTTGTTAAAAACAGGAAAATATGTTCATATTCTAGTTGCATTGCCAATGAGAAATATTAAACCAATAAATATTATCAGTTACTGCAGAAGCAAAGTGTTCGTGAATATGCGTTGATGTGTACTAGTTGAAAAACCATGATAACAGCACAGATTTTCTCACTCGTCCTGAATTGGTTTTCAAACATGTGCAAGACAAACCTTGCAGCCAGAAATTAGAGCAGTTATATGGTGGAGTCAACTTTGCATTTAAAGGACCACACCAAAAGCCGAGGATGGCAGAGGGGTGCTCTAGGGTGGCCCCACAGTTCAGCGAAGCCTCCCTGCTCACTCTCCTCCAGACTGTGCGGGCATGGCAGGAGTTGGTGTTCACCAGCGATGGTAAGAAGAGGTCCTCCCGCCTGAACAAGGCAGCCTGGCTGGAGATGGCAGAGGAGGTGAGTCGCCGTGGGGCCATCCGGCGTCAAAGGGTCCAATGCTGGAAGGAATGAACGAGCACTCCCCCAGCCAGCCGGGGCCCTCTCGGCCTCATGCAGGCAGGGTACGAGCGCCAAAGTCATCCACAGCCAAAGAGCAATCAGATCAGCAGCCTTCCTCCAGTCAGGCTGCTAGCGTAGCGGTTGCACTGAAAAGGGGCACTCGCAAGCATTTACAGAGAACACACTGACACAAATGGGAATGCACGGGTGTGACAGCAATGTAACTATGTCTTTCAATAAATGTTCCTCACCAACATGTGTGCCCTTTTCTCTGTGCGAATGATGTGTGCCAGCATGTAGCACCGATCTCACATCCCCTTGCACTGTTGGCCCTTCAGGAGAGCCAACGTATGCAATAACATCATTGCCATGTCACCATTACTCATGACCATCTCCAGGGATGCAGTGACATGGACATTGGCTCAGTCAGCTGCTGCCTCTAATGGTTTACACAGGGATGCTGCAGATGTGGACTGGTGCACAGCAAGTGAGCGAGGGTGATGTGTGGCTTGCAGAGCTCATGTTGATTCCTATGGAGCAGACAGCCTTTGTCTGATAAGCCACTGCTGTCCCTAGCTCACTTCTAGCCCTGTGTGCAGAGCCTGGATGCCATCTGCCCTCCCTTGCGTCTTTCATGTTGTAGGTCCTCCGCATCCTCATAGCCCGAGGAGGAATCCTGTTGACATCTCTCCTCATCATGCCAGGCCTGGACCCTATTGAGTGCATCGTTGTGCAGAGCACAGCGAGCAACAAAGAAAGGAGATGGCCTTTTCGGCCCATAGTACAGGGCACCACCAGATCTATCCAGGCATTGGAGGCCCTCTTTGAGCATGCAATCATCTGCTCAATGGTAGCTCTTGTAGCTCAGTGGCTGCCGTTGTATCTCTCCTAGAGCATGGCTACCCGACGCGAACCCGACGGGACCCGATGACGTGTCAGGTTCGAGTCAGGTCGGGTCGCTTTCCAGGTCCGGCATTCGGGCTCGGGTCGGGTTGGGCTGAGTCGGACACAGTGGCAGCCAGGACGTCAAGGCGGGAAACACTCCGCACTAGTCTGCAGTGAGCGATTCCATCTAAGGTAGAGCACAACCCATTCAATAAAGTTGATTATATTCCGATGGTTGGGTCGGGTTGGGTCGGGCGCGGGAAAAAATGAAAGGACTCGGGCCGGGTCAGGCTCGGGTTGGATGTGGTTCTGTCGGGCTCAGGTCGGGTTTCATTTGTAGACCCAAGCAGGCCTTTAATCTGTCCTCTGCAGCAGTGGGGTCTCTCACTGGTGTCGGGAGCCATGTCTGCAAGGGATAGCCCTTGTCTCCAAGAAGCCACCCCTCCATCTGAGCCAGTTCAGTGAACAGCAGTGGCAGCTGGGACTGGTGCAGGGCCCAGGTGTCATGGCAGCTGCCTGAGATGCAGGCACAGATTTGCATGAAGCATGTCTGGTGATCAAGTACCAGCTGCACCTAGATTGAGAGGATTCCTTTAATGGTGATGTCTGCAGGTGGCAGCCTGGCGGGAAGCCTGATGGCCACATGAGTGCAGTCTATGAACATTACATCCTATGGTTCTCCGGCAATGGTGCCGAAACCGATGGCCCTCTGGGCCTGGCGTGAGAGTCCATCCTGAAGCAGACATACTCACTGGCCCTCCGGTGCAGGGTATCGGTGACCTCCCCGATGCAGCGGTGCACTACTGACTGTGTGACCCCACAAAGGTCTCCGGTGGGCCCCTGAAAAGCTGCATAAGCGTCAAGCTTGAGGGCCGCTGTCACTATGAGGACCGCAGGCATAGGATGTCCACGAAAGCCCATGGGCTGCAGGTCATCTTTGAGCGGGGCACAGAGACATGTCACTACCCTCTCGACATGCACAGTCGCCTCTGACACTGATGCTCTGACATGCAATGACATGTCATGTGTGGCCTGTAGATGCACGGCGACTGTAATTGTGAGCTCCCCTTGGGGGCTGCTGCTCATGACCAGGAACCTGTACATGGACTGCACCTGCCTGTTGATATTGCCTCCGGCGCATACGGATCCTCAGGAGCAAAGGATCACACAATGTAGGATGAGCCATACTCATTTCCATGTGATAAATAAATTTGAACCCTTCATTTATTCGAAGGTTCCTAACAGAGCAGGAATTGGTGTTGACGGGTACATCAGCTGCTTTCATGGATCAACTATGTGGCGTGGCATGGCATTGCCCAACTTGGCCAACACTCAGAGTGGCACCGCATGATCACGTCAAGATCCTACCAACTGAATCGATTGCCCCCACCATCCATATAACCTTAACGCTCCTCCCTTTCTGACACCCTCCCTACACACAGGGTGACTAGAGTGCCATTGCTCCCTCACAAACACAAACAAACTGTTTATGGAGGGAGGGTACACAGCACCTCCTTTCATGCCTACAGAGCTTTCCCTCCAGTAATCCTAGACCCCCTGCCTCCTCCCTTCCAGTATGCAGAGTGAGACCCCTGAATATCAGAACTTACCTTCCGTAGCGAAACCTTCTGCCTCTGATGACCCACCGGCTTTTCAAATCGTGAACGGAACAGAACGTGACGGCTGTCCGTTCAAAGTAAAATCCGGATGTCTGCATCGAGAGGTGGTGAGCTGCATAATCTGCAGAGGTAAGTATCGTTTTACATATTCTAATTGGGGTGCCGCTGCCAAGCGGTGGGTGGGCCGCACCGAGGTCCCCCCTGCCACTGGTAATTTGCGGCGGGCCCTTCTCTACGTCGCGGGTCGAGGCGGGCTTCTCCCTGCAGAATTTTACCGGCCCCCGCGCCGCAGCCTGCGGCATTGAGGGGGCCAGTAAAATTCAGCCCTGACTCTACCCTATAGACTGATCACAATGATAAGTACAGCAGACGGGAATTTCTCAGCTGGTGACTAAACAGCAATTTCAAATTTTAATTTGAATTATGTATTAAATTCTGATTTATTTTCTCCCCAGTAGCATAGGTAATAAACATGGATGTATATATTTACAATTGAAATCTTTCTATCCAGTTCCTTGAAAAGAGAACCATACATGGTCACAATCTAATGCTAAGTTATTCTTTTGTAAAATATTTTTGCATGTACCTTGTTTCTATTCTTGTATTTCTTACCACAGTGGGAGCTAATATTGAACTGGTAACCCAGAGGTTGGACGGATAATACAGAGAATGAGTTCAAATCTCACCATTGCAGTTTGAGAATTTGAATTCAGTTTAAAAAAAACCTCTAGAAATAACACAAATAAAGTTGGTATCAGTAAAAAAGTGACCATAAAACTATTGGATTGCTATAATAGCCCAGCTGCTTCACTAATGTCCTTAGAATCATTGAATCATAGAACGGCTACGGCACAGAAGGAGGCCATTCACCCCATTGAGTCTGTGCTGGCTCTCTGCAAGAGCAATTTAGCCAGTCCCACTCCCTGTCCCTTTCCCCATAGCTCTGCAAATTTTTTCTCTTCGGGTGTTTATCCAACTCCCTTTTGAAAGCCATGATTGAATGTGCCTCCACCACACTCTCAGCCAGTGCATTCCAGATCCTAACCACTCGCTGCATAAAAAAAAGTTTTACCGCATATGTCCTTTGGTTCTTTTGCAAATACCTTAATTCTCTGTCTGCTGGTTCTCGACCCTTCCACCAGTGAGAATAATTTCTCCTGGTCTATTCTGTCCTGACTCCTTTAGGAAAGGAAACCTGTCATCCTTACCCAGTCTGGCATATATGTACCGCCAGTTCCATGCATGACTCTCAACCTCCCTCTGACGTTTCCTAGTAAACCATTCAGTTGTATCTAACCACTACAAAGATTGCAGAAGTTGAAGAAGGTGGCTCACCACCACCTTCGCAGGGCAACTAAGGATGAGCAATAAATGCCAGCCATATCCTGAGAATGAACAAAAAATATACCCACTCGCTAATTCCAAAGAATCCCATGAAATATGACACCTGTCAATCAGCCTGAAACCTGGAGAGTTAGCTACAGTAGGTTAGCAGTGAGTGTTCTGTTTTTACTTAAGGCTTCGTTTTATTGTTTATGTACTCACTCATAGTATTTATTTTATTCAAATAGTTCATCCTATTCTCACACCACATTTTGCAGTAATCTCTGTGAAAATCAAGCTGCCTCTTTGGCAAGAGCAGGAGATGTTTGTGCCAGTGAGTAATGAGTTCAACACTGACTTTCATGCAATTTTCCATAATGTTAGCTATGCTTATTGAAGATGGCCCACTGGTATAGTGTGTGGTGTGAACCAGAGATACAAATTTGCAAGCGTGTGCCTGTACTTTCTCCGTATGCCATGTACTGAATATCACCCAGGAAGATGCAAGCAGGGACTAGATGTGCTTCAGCAGCAAAAGAGGGGAATATCAATAGGGATGCTGACATAGTAGCTGGCTAGCTGCTTAGCTTCTTTGCTGGAGAATGATTCTAACACTTTTAGGGCTTTTGCGCTAGATATTCTCTCAGGTCCACTCACTCAGTAAGGAGACGCCGCATTCCCCTGCGAACTGAAAAAGTTGGACACATGAGTAAGCAGTGCAACTAATGACAATGAACTCAATGATCCAGACATGTTTCTCCTTATGTGCGACACACCCAGCCTACTATTGTAATCCACAGAGTCTAATGAATTTAACATTACAGAAGCATGGCAAATTAAGACATCCAGTTCAAACAGTACAGGTAAAATCCAAATTGTTGCAGCAATACACATTAGAACGTACATGTGCGTCAACATTGGATAAAGACATGATCAGTCATGTCTGTGATCCTAGACCCTCACCACTCACAGTCAAACAGTCTTCTGATACTTAGGCAGCTTCCAAACCCGGAAGGGGGGGTTCTGTACAATTGTACAGGGGAAACACGGAAGTCAGCTGAGCCAGTTGGAACCTGCAATCTCAGTTGTGCCAATTAATTTTGGCCTCTGGGTTTCGTGTCTCCAAGCTACACACTGGGTATAATGCACATCTGCACAACACATTTTCTGCTGTATTCAAAGGGATGATCCACGAATGGAAATTGGAGGATTCAGGATGGATGGTGTGCACAGAGCAAGGGCAACATCCAGATTCAATGACACATCACTGGAATTACTGCTGGGTGCAGTCAAGAGCAGGAGAAACATACATTTTCCCAGCAATGGGAGGAAGAAAGCGATTGCTCTGTCTAAGAAGATGTGGTTGGAGGTAGCTGAGGAGGTGAGCAGCAGGAAAATTGTGCCCAGGTCACAGATGTAATGTAGGAAGTGGTTGAATGACCTAAATAGGCCAAAACAGTGAGTACATTTGCTGATTCAACTGCACTGCCTACGAGGGTCGTGGAAGTGGAGAGGATGAATGATTTCAAAAGGAAATTGGATGGGCACTTGAGGGATCTAAAGTTACAGGGTTACAAGGATGGAATGGGACTGACTGGATTGCTCTACAGAGAGCTGACATAGATTTAGATTAGATTTTAGATTAGAGATACAGTACTGAAACAGGCCCTTCGGCCTACCGAGTCCGTGCCGAACTTCAACCACCCATTTATACTAATCCTACACTAATCCCATATTCCTACCAAACATCCCCACCTGTCCCTATATTTCCCTACCACCTACCTATACTAGTGACAATTTATAATGGCCAATTTACCTATCAACCTGCAAGTCTTTTGGCTTGTGGGAGGAAACTGGAGCACCCGGAGAAAACCCACGCAGACACAGGGAGAACTTGCAAACTCCACACAGGCAGTACCCGGAATCGAACCCGGGTCCCTGGAGCTGTGAGGCTGCGGTGCTAACCACTGCGCCACTGTGCCGCCCATTTGATGGGCCAAATGGCCCCCTCCTGTGCCATAATGACACTCGGACTCTACATCCTATGCTTTAAGCCCCCCTACCCCTCTCCAACCTTCACTCAGTCTTGCTAAGTGATCTCCTTTACATTCGGCACACCCACTCAACATTCAGTAGTGCCCAGCCTTCACATTCTGTGCACTTTATCACTTCCCCATTTGTCAATCTACCATTGACAAAATATTACATTGCTAAGTTGCCTATTTAGGCACAAAATTTATTGCTTAGCACCACTTCCACATTCTGAGCATTAATGTATCCTGACTGCCAACTCAGCCTTTCACTGGTTGAATGTCGGTACATGATGGAACCCATTGGGCAGATGTGCACTGGGAGAAGGGTGGGAGGGTGGCACAGTCCACAAGATTTCATTTCTTATGTTTCACTTAGGTGAAATTAGGACCTCTCTGGCATCCTGGGCAGCAATGTTAGTGGCTGACCAGGTGATCGGTGCCCCATCTTCATCTTCATCCTCCTCATCCTCCACCCCTCCCTCTCCCCCCCCCCCCCCCCTACCCCCCCCCCCCCTTAATCTGAAGATGATTTGATGAGCTCCTTTGTCCTATCCCTGGCTGGCCAGTACTAAAGAACAAAGAACAACAAAGAACAGTACAGCACAGGAACAGGCCATTCGGCCCTCCAAGCCTCCGCCGATCTTGATGCCTGTCTAAACTAAAATCTTCTGCACTTTCGGGGACCATATCCCTCTATTCCCATCCTATTCATGTATTTGTCAAGATGCCTCTTAAACGTCACTCTTGTACCTGTTTCCACCATCTCCCCCGGCAGCAAGTTCCAGGCACTCATCACCCTCTGTGTAAAGAACTTGCCTCGCACATCCCCTCTAAACTTTGCCCCTCGCACCTTAAACCTATCTCCCCTAGTAACTGACTCTTCCACCCTGGGAAAAAGCTTCTGACTATCCACTCTGTCCATGCCGCTCATAACTTTGTAAACCTCTATCATGTCGCCCCTCCACCTCCGTCGTTCCAGTGAAAACAATCCAAGTTCATCCAACCTCTCCTCATAGCTAATGCCCTCCAGACCAGGCAACATCCTGGTAAACCTCCTCTGTACCCTCTCCAAAGCCTCCACGTCCTTCTGGTAGTGTGGTGACCAGAATTGCACACAATATTCTAAGTGTGGCCTAACTAAGGTTCTGTACAGCTGCAGCATGAACTTGCCAATTTTTATACTCTATGCCCCGACCGATGAAGGCGAGCATGCCGTATGCCTTCTTGACTACCTTATCCACCTGCGTTGCCATTTTCAGTGCACCTCCCTCCTGTACGCCCAGATCTCTCTGCCTGTCAATACTCTTAAGGGTTCTGCCATTTACTGTATAAAGGGCACATTCCAAACCTGTCGAGCCACCTGAAGCACATCCTCAACATTCCAAAGGCCACCAGATACAGTAGGGAGCAGGTCTTCCTGGAGGAGGCTGCAGTTGTCTGCCACTACCTGACATGATAATCTCAGCCTGAAAACCCTGTGGCTTGGGTAGTCCCTCAGCCGCTTTCCCTTGCATCTCCCTCCTGTACACATCCCTCCTGTGCACCATCCTCCCTGTGCACCTCCCTCCTGTGTGGATGTGGTGATCCCACCACTGCATATCATCACGACCATGGATGGTGACAGTCTTCCACTTCTGATGTTCAGTCAAACCCATCCTGAGCTCATCAATCTGAAATCTTCTAAGGTTGAAAAAGCTGCACCCACACACACACTCTCAGTTAAACATTTTCCAGAGGAAACCAGACCACCAGCTGCAATAAGTGAGGTTTTTTAAGATGGGTCAGTGACAAGTTTAAAGCCACCTAAACTGCTGCTTATGCTCGCCTCCATTTTGCTGATCAGCTTCCCGAGCTCTGGCAAAACCGTCCTGCTGAAGCAAAATTTTGAGCCAAGTTAAACGCAATTTAAAAATTCCTCTTTAACGTCTCCTAAAGACATTAATTCCACCAATAAGTACCCGCCTGATTCCAATTATTAAATCTCCGACTTTGGTGAGTTTGTTTCTCACTGGCATCCAAATGCCTCTGTTAAAACTAGAAGTCGATACGCCAGAGGTGAGTTGTGTCCCCACTCTAAAAATCACAGGGCTGGATTTTACCAGCCCCCACAATGTCGTGGTCGTGGTGGAGGGCCCGGAAAATGCCTCCGGGAGAGGCTGCCACGGGCCTCGATGCTGGCAAGGCCCCGCCCCATATTACCAGCGGCGGCGAGACCTCTTGGCAGCCCCCTCACCGCTCGACAATGGAACATCCATTGTTAAAACATTAACATGAAGGAATAATTACTTTCCTCATCCCGATGGCTGTCCCGCTCCGATATTACAGTCAGTAGCTGGCACTCCAGCGCCCTTGGATCACCAACCAGAGATCCGATGCGGGACACTGATGGGAGGGGGAGGAGGTAAGTATTTCAGTGTGGGAGGGGGGAGCAGGGTCAAACTTAACTGATTGGTCGAGAGGGTGATGGGATGGGGTAAAGGTAAAAGTTTCTGAACTTTGGGTGGTGTGATGGTCAGGTACTGAAGGTAAGTATTTTGGGGGGGCAGAGGGCAGGAATGACATGCAAGGATAGTGGGGGGGGGGGCGGTGCAGTGGGAGAGGGGCTGAAAAGATTTTAAACATTATTTTTAATGCTTTTAAATCCACGGCTTCTTTAAAAATTTTAATTGCCATTTAGAGCTCTAAGCCCGTAAGTGAGCCGCCGCGCTGAATATTGCGGTGGCTCCGCAGAGTGAAACCCTGAATGTCACTGAACTAGTAATCCAGAGGCCCAGGCCAATGCCCTGGGGACACAGGTTTAAATCCTATCATGGCAGCTGGTGGAATTTAAATTCAATTAATAAGTTCAATTAATTAATTTTAAGAAGTTGGAAATGAAAGCTAGAGCTAGTTTCAGTAATAGTGCCATGTCATAAAAACCCATCTGGTTCACTAATGTCCTTTAGGGAAGGAAATCTGCCATCCTTACCTGGTCTGGCCTACGTGTGACTCCAGACCCACAGCAATGTGGTTGACTCTTAACTGCCCTCTGAAATGGCCTAGCAAGCCACCCAGTTGTCAAGAGCAATTATGATCAGGCAACAAATGCTGACCTTACCAGTGACGCCCACATCCCATTAAAGAATTTTTTAAAAATTGCATAAAATTGCACATAGAATGTTTTGTAAAAAACGCCTTTGCAATCTTTTGTGATTTGGCAGCTTCAGTTGTTACATCCTGTTGCTCTTGTTTCAGGTACAGTTGGCATTGTTCAAGAGGTACATATCAGGTGCTTCAATTGCTAAGAATCCAGAGCATTTCCTGGTGCTTGCCATGAGGCAGCTGCAGTAGTTTTAGTGCCATTTTGATTCTTCCTTAAGCTCACCTTTCTACAGCCAGCCCAGGCTGCTACACAGAAACTAACAACACCAAAAGTACCTTGCAGTCTGACTGCTTTTCCTTCCCTCTTGTATCTTGATTTTATTTGACTAGAGAACATATTCAGTTTGTCTGTTTTGTTTAGTGTCTAGGGATGCAGTCTTTATTTTTAGAAAAGTCATTTGGCAAACCTTTTTTATTTGGGAAAGGGAAGAGCTATGGGTTATTGTTACAATTAGATCCTGTGTAAGTGATATGTTTTGATCCAAGTTATGGTTTATTAAATTAGCATGTGCAAACACTCCTAAACAAGGTTGCCTATCCCTTTTTCACAAAGACAGCCTGCTTTAAGTTCTGCAGCGATCCATAATAACAATGTTTAAAATCATTGCAGGTGGAAGTGACCTACCCCCCACTTACCTAATATTTATTTAGAAATTACCTGGGGAAATAGGTCTACTTTTGATTTATTTTTATTTATGTTTAGCCTCCAAGCATATTTTTTCCCTGATTAACATTTTTCCAGCTTTTCTCACTTGATTTATGAGGGTGTAAAATTACCAACATTAGGCAGAGAATTATATCAGTATTGCATTACTTGTCAATGTGCAGATCATTAGAGATTACAAGTTCTTTAATGAAGGGTTTTCCCAGACCTTCAAACATTTTCAAGGTAGACTGGATCAGCAAATGTTTCATGATGGAATAAGCTTCAACATTGTTCCGAAATCTGCCATTGGCTTTCTTCTTTATGAAAATAAAGTGCAGCCTGTTTCACCACTTCCCAAACAGATGTGCACATTGGAAGCCAGTGATTGTATCTCGGGGGTGAAGATGTGTTTTCGCGGTTTCGGATAAGCATAATGTAAGATGGAACTGGTTCTGGCAAAAAACTACAAGTGACTATCAGTGTTTAATAGTTTTGCAGTAAGTTCTACATATTACTGCAGATACACTGTAAAATCTAACACTGTAAAAGCTGATAACATAGCTGACCTGCATGGGCTCCCAGTCCTGCAACACCTCGATTTTAGAATTCTCATTCTTATGTTCAAGACCCTCCATGGCCTAGCCCCTCCCTAATTTCTGTAACCCCTTGTAGCCCGACAAACCCCCTGAGATTTCTGTGACCTCTTGCTCATCCTCAATTTTCATCGTTCTACCACAGGTGGAAATGGCTTCAGTTGCCTAGGCCCTGAGCTCTGGAATACCCTCCCTAAATCTCTCTCGCTGTCTAACTCTCTCTCCTAAGAGTCGATTCTTAAAATCTACCTCTTTGATCAAGCTTTCGGTCATCTGCCCAAATATATCTTTATCCAGCCTGGTATCAAATTATTTCTGATACCACTCCTGTGAAGCGCTTTGGGACATTTTTATTACGTTAAATAATGCAAGTTGTAATGGAGGTGAAATGTAAATACAACTGAGACTGATATGTGCACTGGTTCTCCTATCACCAAAACAGCTTGCATTGCTTTTACATACAAGCTTCTTTGCTATGGTGAGATACTGGAACGATTTCCATTAGCGTAGAGATGGCCAAGAGGAGATTTAATAGACAGGTTAAAATTCTGAAGAGTGAATACAGAAAGACTATTTCCTATGGTTAGGAAGACAATGGCAAGGGGTCATCAGTTTAGGAAAACTCTCCACACAGTGAACTTTCGTAGTTGTGTGCTGCACCTTATTGTGTGTTGTGCTTTGATTTAAATGCTGGATCTTTCCAAAGTTACTTGCATCCTGCAAAAGATTCACCTGCTCTGGATGTGGAGATTTTTCCACAGATATAGAATGATATTGTTTAGTTGGTGCTTACCTGTTGGAAGCTCCTTGGAATGTTTTACTATGTTAAAGATCCTATAAAGTGTTTTGTCTATACACGCAAAATCCCTACAGGAAAAGATTATTGTAAGCAGAGTGTGCTGTGCAAATTACCTCAGATTTACAAATTATATGGCCCTCAACTACTTCAGCTATATGGCTTCAGCTACTTGGATCATTGGCATCTCTTCTGGTGCAGAGCTGACCTGTACAAGTAGGACGGGTTGCATCTAAACTAGAGGGGGACCAATATCCTTGTTAGGGGGAGGTTTGCTAGTACTACTCGGGAGGGTTTAAACTAGCCTTGCAGGCTGGTGGGACCCAAAGTAGTAGTCTCTCCGATGAGATAGTTGAGGCAAATGTAGAGGTTAAAGGAAGCAAGTCCAGTAGGCAGGCCGGGCAGGGGCAGGACAGGGAGCGTGGAAGGTCTGGTAGGCTAAACTGCATTTACTTTAATGCAAGAAACCTTACAGGTAAGGCAGATGAACTCAGTGCATGGATCAGTACATGGGATTGTGATAGTATAGCTATTACGGAAACGTGGTTGAGGGATGGGCAGGACTGGCAGCTCAATGTTCTAGGGTATCGATCCTTCCGGTGTGACAGAGGTGGAGGTAAGAGAGGAGGGGGAGTTGCACTATTGTTTAGGGAGGACATCACAGCAGTCCTTAGAGAGGATATCCCGGGGGGAATGTCCAGCGAGGCCATATGGGTAGAACTTAGAAATAAGAAAGGGGTGATCACTTTGATGGGATTATACTATAGGACCCCCAATAGTCAGAGGGAAGTGGAGGAGCATATATGTAGGGAAATCACAGACAGGTGTAGGAATTATAGGGTTGTAATAGGTGATTTTAACTTCCCTAATATTGACTGGGACTGCCTTAGTGCTAAGGGATCAGATGGGGAAGAATTTGTTAAGTGTGTCCAGGATAGTTTTCTGAAGCAGTATGTGGATGGCCCTACTCGAAAAGGGGCTACACTCGACCTCCTCCTAGGAAATGAGGATGGGCAGGTGGTTGATGTGTCAGTGGGAGAGCACTTTGGGACCAGTGACCATAACTCTAAAAGCTTCAAGATAGTTATGGAAAAGGATAGGACTGGTCCTCAGGTTGAAGTCCTAAATTGGGGGAAGGCTAATTTCGATGCATCAGACAGGAACTCTCAAAAGTTGAATGGGACAGGCTGTTTACAGGTAAAGGGACATCTGGCAAGTGGGAGGCTATTAAAAGTGAGATAGGAAGTGTTCAGGGCCGGAATGTTCCTGTTAGATGGAAGGGCAAGGTTGGTAAGTTTAGGGAACCTTGGTTGACGAGGGATATTGAGGGTCTGGTCAGGAGAAAGAAGGAGGCATATGTCAGGTATAGGCAACTGGGATCGAGCGAGTCCCTCGAGGAGTATAGGGGATGTAGGACTACACTTAAGAAGGAAATTAGGAGGGCGAAAAGGGGCCAAGAGATTTCCCTGGCAGATAAGATAAAGGAGATTCCTAAAAGATTCTATAAGTATATTAAGAGTAAAAGGGTAGCGAGGGAGAGAGTAGGTCCCCTTCAGGATCAGTGTGACAATCTATGTGTGGAGCCACGGGAAATAGGCGAGGTCTTAAATGAATATTTCTCATCTGTATTTACCGTGGAGAAGGTCATGGAAGCTAATGAGTTCAAGGGAGGGAACACCGATTTCCTGGAGCATATCAACATTACAAAGGAGGGGGTGTTGGAGGTTTTGAAGCACGTTAAGGTGGATAAATCCCCAGGGCCTGACCAGGTGTATCCTAGGATGCTATGGGAAGCAAGGGAGGAGATTGCTGGGGCCCTGAAAGAGACCTTTGTATCTTAGTTAGCCACGGGTGAGGTACCGGAAGACTGGAGGATAGCTAATGTTGTGCCTTTATTTAAGAAGGGCTGCAGGGATAAGCCAGGGAACTACAGGCTGGTGAGCCTTACATCAGTGGTTGGAAAGTTATTGCAAGGGATTCTGAGAGACAGGATGTATATGCATCTGGAAAGGCATGGTCTGATTAGGAATAGTCAGCATGGCTTTGTGCTTGGGAAATCATGTCTCACGAATTTGATTGAGTTTTTCGAGGAGGTGACCAAGAGAATTGACGAGGGCAGGGCGATGGACATTGTCTACATGGACTTTAGCAAGGCCTTTGATGAGGTCCTGCATTGTAGGCTGGTCCAGAAGGTTTGAACACATGGGATCCAGGGTGAGCTAGCAAATTGGATACAAAATTGGCTTGGTGATAGGAGGTAGAGGGTGGTAGTGGATGGTTGTTTTCCAGATTGGAGGCCAGTGACCAGTGGTGTGCCGCAGGGATCGGTGCTGGGCCCTCTGTTGTTTGTCATATATATTAATGACTAGGATGTGAATGTAAGGGGCATGATTAGTAAGTTTGCAGATGACACCAAAATTGGTGGTATAGTGGACAGTGAAGAAGGTTGTCTAAGGTTACAACAGGATATAGATCAACTGGGAAAGTGGGCAAGGGAGTGGCAAATGGAATTTAACACAGACAACTGTGAAGTGATGCATTTTGAGAAGTTAAACCAGGGCAGGACATATACAGTGAATGGCAGGGCCCTGGGGAGTGTTCTTGAGCAGAGAGACCTTGGGGTGCAAGTACATAGTTCCCTGAAAGTGTCAACACAGGTAGACAGGGTGGTGAAGAAGGCGTATGGCATGCTTGCCTTCATCGGCCGAGGCCTTGAGTACAAAAGTTGGGACGTCATGGTACAGTTGTACATGATGTTGGTTAGGCTGCATTTGGAGTACTGTGTGCAGTTCTGGTCGCCCCACTACAGGAAAGATGTGATTAAGCTGGAGAGGATGCAAAAAAGGTTCACAAAGATGTTGCCTGGTTTGGAGGGCTTGAGTTATAAAGAGAGATTGGATAGGCTGGGTCTGTTTTCCCTGGAGTGAAGGAGGCTGAGAGGGAACATGATAGAGGTATATAAAATTATGAGAGGCATAGATAGGGTAGATAGCCAGAGTCTGTTTCCCATGGTAGGGGTTACGAAAACCAGAGGGCATAGATTTAAGGTGAGAGGGAGGAGGTTTAAAGGGGATCAAAGGGGTAAATTTTTCACACAAAGAATAGTGGGTATCTGGAATGAGCTGCCTGAGGAGGTGGTGGAGGCAGGAACAGTAGCAACATTTAAGTGGCATCTGGACAGGCACTTGAATGAACAAGGCATAGAAGGATATGGAATTAATGCAGGCAGGTGGGATTAGTATAGATAGGCATTATGGTTGGCATGGACGCAGTGGGCCGAAGGGCCTGTTTCTATGCTGTATGACTCAAAGGCAGGTAGTTAATTGTGTTTAATACAGCCAAGGTATCGCGTTTACCTAATGATCAGTTTGAATCATGAAACATAAATGGGTTTTCTTTTTTACTCAGTTATCACTTCTGCATCCAAATTTCATACCATAATGGCAGAGTAGATAAAGAGAAATTGTTCCCATTGTTGGAAGGGCGGAGAACCAGGGGACACTGTTATAAGGTGAATGGTAAAGGAACCAACGGCGACATGAGGAAATACCTTTTCACGCAGCGAGTGGTTAGGATCTGGAATGCATTGCCTGAGAATGTGATAGAAAAAAATTCATAGGGCTGCAGGAAAATGGCGGGGAGTGGGACTAGCTAAGTTGCTCTTGCAATGAGCTGGCATGTGCATGACAGGCTAAATGGCCTCCTTTTGTGCTGTAACCATTCTATGATTCAGCTTCTATGATTCTATAAATCTATTTAAACAGTCTATAAATTTCTGGATATGTTATAAAAAGCAACATACTCCAGTTGTGTTACAAGAGCTGGAACACACTGGGAGTTCATATGAGAACCATAACACGGCAAAGATTGAGCGGTTTATGAATGTAATTCAGTTTTGGGTTCAGATCAGAGCCTTCAGTTCATTCTCAAGTATTAAATATATTATAAAAAGTGTTTCTAACAAGCTGTCTGGCCAGTTCTACTGTTGTCTTGTAAAGCACTAAGTATCTATGATTATCATATTTCTACACTATATATGTGGCCTCTATTTTAGTGGTCTACACTCAATGGTTTATGCTTCCCACAAACAACCACTATAAGTTTTATATTGACACATCAAGGCAACCGACCAGATGTACCAATGCAGGCCAAACAGTGCCAAGAAGACAAAGCTACAAAACACTTCCACTACAGTATACCTCGAACTATTACTGTGGACAGACGTCACAATCAATCCAGCACCTATTTTCACCCCACTTCAACTCTTCGAGCTCCAGCTCAACCTAAAGCCGCTCAGGGCCAAATCACCTAATCTCAAAATAGTTGTATTTCACAGCCAGAACCATATATAGATCTTCTTTAAACTGCTGATAAATGGGATATATAAATGAACTAAAAATCAAGAGTATTATGGATTATGGAACATAAGCTAAAGCATGTTCATATTGTTTCTTTAATAACACCACATTCTAGAAATTAGTGTTGCCAGTATTAGTGCATGACGACTTAACCCATTTGTATAATTTTGTCCACTACTCTAATGGAAATGTTAATTTGGACAGAGAATTATACCAATATGCTAAGTTCTCTTTCGTTAATATTACATTCAGTAATCTCTAAATTCAAAATTCTGACCTTTTTCTCAAGTGGCAGTGATGCAAGTTTTTTTTTAACATAGGTCACCGTCTGTGCTTTTTGTTCTATTTCCCAAACTTCACGCTGCCCAAGAATCATGAGGCAGACAATACACTCACAGAGCTGTGGCACATTCAAGCCGACTTCAATAGCAGCAGTCCAGTTACAGCTTTCTCCCCCACAATGTTCCCTTCCTTGCAGCTGAGTTTGCCAACTCAGCAGAGTGTGCACCCCAGCTCTTTGTGCCTCCTCTCTGCAGTTCTTTAACATAGTGTGAATAATTCTGCCGCATTTTTCAATTATCCCCTATTGTGTTGTCGAATTATTGCAATCTACAGGAAGTGAATTCTTCCATTTAATTAAATCCTGCAAAATTGCCTCTTTGTTTTCTTGTAAACTTGCGCTTTCAGTTATTGTTGTCTATGTGTGGAAGCATTAACCCTACAGTGACTTTTCCTCAAATCTGTCTGGAAAGCAGCATTTTCAAGATTTGAATAAACAAAAAATGTGCACATTACCTAAAAGTCCAAATTTTAGGCATTAATGAGCAATCCTAAGCTCCTAGTTAAGTTCCTCATTCAACAAGAGCACAGGTCAGAGATTGTCACTGCAATGTTGTCACCCTATCTCTGATATGTGCTCCTGTCAAACGAGTCTCCTTGCTGGGAATTTACCTTTATGTCCCTAAATGCTCAGTGAGTTGATGCTGTGTTAATGGCATTAAATAAATCTTGATTTCAGATCATGTGTTAATATAAAAATCAAGTGTCACCTATAGCTGAAACAAAGTATATATGCACAGCGCCTCAAATGGCTCAGCTGTTAAGTGTATCACTCACTGAATAACAAAGCCATACCACACAGGGAATCCCCAGCTTTGATTGCTGATCTCTGTACTATACTGGTCAGTGTGCTGCTAATATTAAATGAGGATTGTATACTTTGGGTCAAAGTAACAGGAGTTTATTTACAGGGGTCTTATCTCTGAGGCATCTACATTAACACTGAGCAACAAGAGGTTCAGACTCGTGACATCAAATCCTGTGATGATGCTTAAGGTCTACATACATAATCTACCCAGCAACAGCTTAGGTACATTATACTACAACAGGGTTGTCCAACATACGGCCCGCAGGCCAGGATCCGGCCCGCCAAAGGTTTCCATCCAGCCCACAGATGTATTTCAGAAATTAGAAATTTTGCATTGTCTTCTTCTTTCAGATGGCTTTTTAAAAAAATCACGTCAGTTTCACAGCTGACATAGGGAACAGCAGTTTCCCAACTTCAAACAGATTTGGGGTTTTCCAACATTTTTCCAAGAGAGAGGGGGCAGACAGAGAGAGAGGGGAGAACAGAAAGAGAGAGAGAGAGGGGGGAGGAACACGGAGAGAGAGGGGAACAGAGAAAGGGGGGACAGAGAGAGAGGGGAGGAACAGAGAGAGAGAGGAAGGGGGAACAGAGAGAGGGGGGAACAGAGAGAGAGGGGTGACAGAGACAGAGGGAGGGAGCAGAGAGAGATTGGGACAGATAGAGAGGGGGACAGAGAGAGATAGAGGGGGGACAGAGCGAGAAGGAGGGGGGACAGAGTGAGAGTGGGGTAGAGAGAGAGGGGGGGACACAGAGAGAAAGAGAGGGGGACACTGAGAGAGAAAGAGGGAGGACACGGAGAGGGGGTACATAACAGAGAGGGGGGAGTAACACAGAGAGGGGGGCACAGGGAGAGAGAGATAGACAGACAGAGAGAGAGAAAGAGGGAGAGAGAGTGATCAAGATCACTCCTGACAGATGGGCATCTATCCGGAATCCTCCGCATCGCTACACCAAGTGTGTGGGCAAACATTGACTACTTGTGCAAGCAAAAAAATGCCAGGTATGTCACCAAATCAGTGTTGAACCTAGTGACGAAAATGTGAGTCAATAATTTAATCTTCTCATTTAAAGCTTCTCCACAAAAATGCTTATTTGTTGTTGTTTTGATTAATAGTAAGATAATTTTTTTAATGCCTTTATCTTTCCAAAATTGTCTCACCAGCCCCCTATGTAAGACACAAATTATAATGTCCCCCCCCCATTTAAAAGGTTAGACAACCTTGTACTACAGTCAATGCTGAGTTACTTGAGATCAGCTTGGGCACTGCAATTGGGCTCAACCACAATCCTGATCACTATCTGTTGACCTCAGTGTAGGGTTGGATTGGCCTCAGCGTTGATGCCTTCCTGCAAATATTCATTGTTAAATCCCTTTATGAAGACTGGGACCATAATCTGTGTGAGCCTGTACCTTGGGGAAGGGGGAGTAAAGTCTTTTTAATAAGTGCTACTTACCAATCAGTGCAGAAAATGATTGGAATTGGTTTCAATCTGAAAAGGAGACACTTCCATTTGATCTAATTTGGCCAGATGTGGTGAACTCATGTAGAAATGGCTTGAACTTGTCTAAAAATAATCTGACTTCACAAGTATTTCCTCATGAACATAGTACAATTGGTTAAATTTGTATGGGTGATGGGAGAGGGTGTTTGCATTTTTCAATTCAAACTCTTTAATTTGGGTGGACTCAGTAATCACAATAAGTATATTTATATCAGCTGGGTCTTTCTAGGAAAAGTGCAACTTTAAATTTACTGCAAAAGTAATTAGTTTGACAGTATTGGGCTTAATTGGTATTTACCAGAAACAGCTAGCAGCTTATTACAAACACTAAGCACACCTTTAAGTGTAGAGTGGAAGTTCCAATTTAACATATATTTTGCTCTAAAAGCTAGCAAAGTATCTTTATGAAAAATGTTTGAAATGGGGCCTCTTTTGTTGTAGACTATTTGCATGTGTGTGTGAATATCTTTCTCAGGCGTTTTCATAAAGCCAGTTGAATGCTTTCCAAACACATTTATATCAACACCTTTTGCCAGTGGAAATTGTGGGCATATTGCTGACATTTATAGCTGTGTTTGGCCATGGAAATGATTCTGCTTAAAAACCACGAAGCACTGACACTGCACATGGAGTGTAACATTGATTGGGAGTCCCAAACTTTCTCCGAAGTGAAACAGTGGGACTTGCTCTTCAGGGAATCTTACCTCGCTTTTAGCTGGACACTGGAGTCAGGTTGCATTGGCCTTGACTGAAGTGGTGTTGCTTTGCATCGGTTGCTACAGCGTTAGTGTAAATTCACCCTTAAATGGTCAGATTAACACTCTCTAAAACAGAGAAGAGAGGAATGACACAGCTATACACCTTCTAACAATGACAATAGTAATTTCTCATGCAGTATCTGATACAGTATATCTACATGGGAGTGTTATTGCACTCTTATTTCTTTGTTCTGTAAGAGTACTTTCCCAGAACTGAACAGTGTCGCAAACTTGTATCTTTGAAGGTGCCTTATCTTAGTCATAAAGTTCAAGTTGTAGTGAGTAGTGAAATCTACAGCAATGATCTGCGCTGCTAGTAAAGTAGCTGTGTTTTATAAATGGGTTCTTCCAGTATTTGAGCCCAGTTGAAAACTTCCTAAGGATGTCAGAAAGGCTTTTAAATGAGCGCTGTATCTAAGAAAAAGGTTTATTAAACCTTGTTTTTTTATTTATTTACAAACATTACAAGATGATAACATTATTGTAAGGATTAATCCTGTAATTTTTAGTTAAACTGACCATAGTCTTTCTAGGTAAAGACATCATCCCTTTGGGGTGAAAATTAATCCTATTAAATTGTACAACTTTCGGAAAAAATGTGAATTCAGGTCACTCATGACAGTACTTCCGAAACTGGATTAGAATAATAATCCAACTGAATTACAGTGAAATCTTTGCCTTGAATGTAAAGGCACTGGATGTGCCAGGGGTGGGTGAGTCGGTGAGGTGCGTGTTGAAACTTGTAAAGAGTTGCTTATAGCAGGAAACTGATGAGACTCTGCTTGGCTAAACACAAACCCAATTGACATCAAGCCTCGTTGATGAGATGCTATAACACATAATAGGCAGTATTTTATTAGTGGCATCCCGTTCCCAATGGTAGAAGTGGAAGTGGGTGGCACTTCAGCTTTTGTGTCAGGAGCCGGTTCCCACGTGATTAATATTAAAATATCAAGGGCCGGTGGAGGGCACAGGAGAAATGTGCGATCTCACGTCGGAGGAAGCTTTTCATTGGTGAAAGCTGCTATCATTTAACAATACAGAAGGTACATCTGGAATATAAAACAGCACCCTGGACACAAGAACACAAGAAATAGGAGCAGGAGTAGACGATATGGACCATCGAGTCTGCTCTGCCATTTAATATGATCATGGCTGATCTTAGGATTCAGCTCCACTTTCCCATCTGCTTGCTATACCCCTTGATTCCCTGAGAGACCAAAAATCTGTCTATCGCAGCCTTAAATGTATTCAACGATGGAGCATCCACAACCCTCTGGGGTAGAGAATTCCAAAGATTCACAATCCTTTGAGTGAAGTAACTTCTCCTCATCTCAGTCCTAAATGATCGGCCTCTTATCCTGAGACTGTGCCCCCCGACCAGAATCTCTCAGTGTCCACCCTATCCAGCCCCTTCAGAATCTTGTATGCTTCAATGAGGTTGCCTCTCATTCTTCTAAGCTCTAGAGAGTATGGGCCCAATTTACTCAGCCTCTCATCATAAGACTCTCTCATCCCAGGGACCAATTTAGTGAATCTTCGCTGTACTGCCTCCAATGCAAGTATTTGAACAGGGACGCTCTGCATCTTGGCCACAATGTTCCCGGCCACCTCCATAACCTTAGTCAATTATCTAGTTTTTCCGAGCTGCAGTTCTTGTCCCTCACCCTCACTCAAACGTCTCCCCACATCATTCATTTTTTTATTGTTTTTTATTGTCTTTGGCCTCCCTGAATCACATCCAATGTCTGTGCGTAGATGTAAACTGGCCCCACAGTTCAGTGATGCCACCCTGCAGGTTCTCCTCCAGGCTGTTAGGGAAAGGCGGGAGGTGCTTTTTCCCCAAGATGACACCAAGAGACCATCCTGCCTGAGCAAGGCGGCCTGGATGGAGGTCGCAGAGGAGGTGAGAAACCATGGGGTCCATCAGAGAATGTGGGTGCAGTGCAGGAAATGGGTCAACGACCTGCTCCGAGCCACCAGGGTAAGTGTGATGGTCACATCGTATCAGAGAGTCTCTCGTGGAGTTGACAATAATGTATATTTGTGAGTGGGCTGGTATGCCAGGCGTGGGAATGGGTGAGCAGCCTCAGTGCCGCATGGCCATTCAGGCCAAATTGTGTGAAAGTCTGGCAGATGTAAGCCCTTGGATGCAACTTGCAACCGACCAGACAGCATGTGTGTTGGGGATGCGTGCAGACAATGGGGTAAGGCGTCACTTGAGATGTAAAGAACCCTGCACTTTGTTATGCAGGACAAGCAGCAACATAATGTGAGAGAAAGATCTAAAACAGGAAGTGGTGTTCCTGATCTGAGGCTTCTCACCACTGCTGAGGAAGAGGTGGTGCAGCTCGCAGGAGAGGAGGGAGGATGAACAGTCGCCGACAGCGAGGCTGGAAAGGCCATGCATTAGCGTTGAAATGCATTCAACCTGGTGATGGCATATTGACACACAGGTGGAACGTGAAGAGATGTGTAGCTCTCATACTGTGATGAACCTTAATGTTTGTTCTCCACTGCAGTCTATCACAATCCCAGGTCCAGGCCACACTACATGAAGAACCTGAAGACTCCACTTCTGGGGACAATGAGACCACTGTCCCAGAGGATGCACCATCACCTGCCTCTTCATCAATCTCTGCCAGCGCAGTAACATCCACACAGCTCGCAGAGGGGTTGCATGCTTAGTCAGAAAACTAAATGTAACGGCATGCCTCATGGTTGGCACACTTTGATGGTTACAGTGGAGGTATAAACATTGCATTTAATGTGGAAGTCACAATATTGACTTTCAATGAATGTTCATGTTACTGTCCAGTTTTGTACTGGACAGTCTGTGGGACATGGATGCACATGCTGGCTGTGTTGACTGTCCCATTTATACACTGTTGTGCTGCCTGTTGCTTGCGTTGCGGACTCAGTTGTTCAGTGGCAAGAGCTCTCCTTAGCAGCATCCTCTCCACCTGCTCCCTATGTTCCACAAAAATTGGGTATATGAAAACCAGGACTGGAATTTTACACCCCCCAAAGAGTGGGCTGGTGGTGGGGAGGTGGGGGGGGGAGCATAAAATGGAGTGGGAGGCTCGGAGGGCCCTTCCCGACCTGTTCCCACCTCCACTGCCATTTTACGCAGACGGTGGCGGCGGGAAACAGCCCGCCCACTCCAGGCCAATCAAGGCCCTTAAGTGGCCACTTGGCAACCATTTAAGGGCCTCCACCTGCCATCATGGGGATTTTGCCATTGGCAAACGGGCAGCCCAGGCCTGAGAAAAGCAGCCTGACAACAGTAGGCAGCCTTCTGACGGCCTGGGGGTGGGGCCATCCTAATTGGAGGGCCGCTCCCGATGCCCCAACTGTCCCCAATGCCCAACACATCCCCTGCCCCCCACAATCGACCTCCCTTGCCTCCCTGATGCCCAACTGATCACCCCTGGTGAGGCCCCAAAAACCTACTTCTTTTGAGGGCTGTCCTTCCTCTTTATCTTAAAACTGGGTTGCAGTTCCAGCAATGGCCACCACTCCTGGTGGTGCTGCTGGGACTAAGAGCTGCCGGCTCACTGACTGGCTGGCAGCTCCATTAGGCAAGACTTCTTGCCTCAAGAAGTTAGAAGTCCCGCCTAAGACCAATTAAGGGCCTGGGGGGCCATAAAATTCAGTCTGGATCCCCAGGTCCCGCGGAGGCGGGATTGCCACCAACGTTTTGGTCAGTGGACAGCTCCCGTCCGACAAACGAAAAATTTCAGCCCAGGTTATTCCAACAATGTAACTGTTCCTAAGGCAGACAGGGAAATGAAAAAATCCTTGTCTATTGTTTTCATCCATAGAATTAATGAGCAGTGAGTTGCTATACTCCTCCCATGGGCCATGCTCACAAATTCACCCAGCCCACTCTGGCCTCCTTCCACTTGGATCTGCAATCCTTGCAGCCCCACGTGTGTCTTGAGATACTGTGAGAATATAGTGCTCAAGGCCATGACCCTCCACCTTCCTCCTGTCACCCTCACGCTAGTCCCCATCACTCTTGACCCTCCCAACATCACCTTGTGCCTTCCCTCTTTAACCCTTCAACCAAACCCCATTACCTCAGAACCTGGCACCATGCAATTGGATGTGCCCGCTCTCCACACTGAGCTTATACCCTTCCCCATCCACATGCCCCCTCTGATCCTAGACCCTCCAGGCATTATCCTTAGAGTACTTGTTAGATCCCCTCACCTGCCCTACGAGACCTTTGATTATGCCAACCTCAGACTGAACCTGCCCCTCTAGCAAATCATACTCCCCCCATGACTCTGATCATTCCCTCTGCCAGCCAGCATCCTGAATTTGACCCACAGGACCCCCAATCTGGACATTTCTGACCCTTCCATTTAGACCCCTCATTTTCCTTACCTTGACTGACTGAACACCAGCCCCCCACCGCCCACTCCCCACTCCACACCCAGGATGCCGGGACCTTCCTATTTCACTCCTCCATTCACCCGACCCCTCCCTCTGTCCTCCCTTGAATCCCTCTGCCACTCCCCCGTTCACCCCAACACAACACCGCCCACCTTTATTTCACCCTTACTGTTCCCGTGTCTCCAGCCAAGCTGCCATTTTCCTATTGCCTGTCCTTGTGCTGCTGAGATCAACAAACTAGACCAGTGACCTCAGACACAACTGCACAAAGACAACTGTTGAACGCCACCTTGAAGCGACTGTGAAGCAGGTGCCACAAGATTCCCATAGGCCCCCCAGTTAATCTGCAAGGTAGGCCTTAATTGCAATTAATTATAAGCTAATTCATTGCATGCAAATGTATTAAAAGTTGAAACCTGCCATGAGACGGTGTGAAGACCAACTCGCCACAAAGACACCATTGACTTAATCTCTGATTCTCAACCCGCTGTCGGGGAAAAGAAATTTAGACTCCCGCTTTATTAAGTCACCCCATCCACCACTTTTCCCGCTCTTACAGGCCCCATACAATACCGCTTAATGGGTGTAAACCAGTCACTCCCTCCAGCAGGTCTGCCCCAGTGTTGGGGTTTTCTGCTACAGTTTACAAAACCCACAAAGGACCAGAAATATGAGCCATTCATTCAAAAAGGAGTGAAGATCATTTTTTAACTGAGTAGCTTACGTCAAAGGCCATTGACTGTAGTGCAGGACAACACTAAGATTAGAAAGAAGATAAAACCAAAGACAAACAATTATTGAATAATAGCAATAGAGCCTCTACCAAAATATTGTAGGTGGCAGGGTGATTAAAGAATGTGGCACAAGACCCATTCTTCAAACATTCTAAATCTTTGAAACAGTAGACGATGTTAAGTAACTCAGAACAAGGCTCCCCATTTACTAATAAACGCTGCAGAAGCAGGTTCCAATAAATTGTGATCAGATTTAAACGGTTCAAAGTAACTTAAGTTTAACAAGGACAATGAAACAACAGAGCAGAGCCTCCATTAAGAACATTAAGAATTAGAAGCACTTCACTGCCATGCCAGCAGAAAATGGGACACAGTACACACCCATCACTGCACCACCAGCACTCAACTGTATTGGTCCTCTCCTAACTAGATTGCAAGCAAAATGAATTTACAGCTCTTATTCCACCTCAAATACCCACAAGATACCAGTAACAAAAAATGCATTTAGCTTTGAAAACACTGAAATCTGGCATACAAAAAGAACAAAGAATAAAGAACAGGACAGCACAGGAACAGGCCATTCGGACCTCCAAGCCTGCGCCAATCTTGGTGCCTGCCGAAACTAACACCTTCTGCACTTCCGGGGCCCATATCCCTCTATTCCCTTCCTATTCATAAATTTGTCAAGATGTCTCTTAAACGTCGCTATCGTATCTGCTTCCACCACCTCCCCTGGCAGCAAGTTCCAGGCACTCACCACCCTCTGTGTAAAAAACATGCCTCGCACATCCCCTCTAAACTTTGCCCCTCGCACCTTAAACCTATGTCCCCTAGTAACTGACTCTTCCACCCTGGGAAAAAGCTTCTGACTATCCACTCTGTCCATGCCGCTCATAACTTTGTAAACCTCTATCATGTCGCCCCTCCACTTCCGTCGTTCCAGTGAAAACAATCCGAGTTTTTCCAACCTCTCCTCATAGCTAATGCCCTCCAGACCAGGCAACATCCTGGTAAACCTCCTCTGTACCCTCTCCAAAGCCTCCACGTCCTTCTGGTAGTGTGACGACCAGAATTGCACGCAATATTCTAAGTGTGGCCTAACTAAGGTTCTGTACAGCTGCAACATGACTTGCCAATTTTTATAGTCTATGCCCCGACCGATGAAGGTAAGCATGCCGAATGCCTTCTTAACTACCTTATCCACCTGCGTTGCCACTTTCAGTGACCTGTGGACCTGTACGCCCAGATCTCTCTGCCTGTCAATACTCCTAAGGGTTCTGCCATTTGCTGTATACCTCCCACCTGCATTAGACCTTCCAAAATGCATTACCTCACATTTGTCCGGATTAAACTCCATCTGCCATTTCTCCGCCTAAGTCTCCAACCGATCTATGTCCTGCTGTATCCTCTGACAATCCTCATCATTATCCGCAACTCCACCAACCTTTGTGTCGTCCGCAAACTTACTAATCAGACCAGCTACATTTTCCTCCAAATCACTTATATATACTACAAACAGCAAAGGTCCCAGCACTGATCTCTGCGGAACACCACTAGTCACATCCCTCCATTCAGAAAAACACCCATCCACTGTTACCCTCCGTCTTCTATGACCGAGCCAGTTCTGTATCCATCTTGCCAGCTCACCTCTGATCCCGTGTGACTTCACCTTTTGCACCAGTCTGCCATACGGGACCTTGTCAAAGGCTTTACTAAAGTCCACATAGACAACATCCACCGCCCTTCCCTCATCAATCATCTTCGTCACTTCCTCAGAAAACTCAATCAAATTAGTAAGACACAACCTCCCCTTCACAAAACCATGCTGCCTCTCGCTAATAAGTTCGTTTGTTTCCAAACGGGAGTAAATCCTGTCTCGAAGAATCCTCTCTAATAGTTTCCCTACCACTGACGTAAGGCTCACCGGCCTATAATTTCCTGGATTATCCTTGCCACCCTTCTTAAACACAGGAACAACATTGGCTATTCTCCAATCCTCTGGGACCTCACCTGTAGCCAATGAGGATGCAAAGATTTCTGTCAAGGCCCCAGCAATTTCTTCCCTTGCCTCCCTCAATATTCTAGGGTAGAACTCATCAGGCCCTGGGGACTTATCTACCTTAATGCTTTGCAAGACACCCAACACCTCCTCCTTTTTGATAATGAGATGACTGAGACTATCTGCACTCCCTTCCCTAGGCTCATCATCCACCAAGTCCTTCTCCTTGGTGAATACTGATGCAAAGTACTCATTTAGCACCTCGCCCATTTCCTCTGGCTCCACGCATAGATTCTCATCTCTGTCCTTGAGTGGCCAACCCTTTCCCTGGTTACCCTCTTGCTCTTTATATATGTATAAAAAGCCTTGGGATTTTCCTTAATCCTGTTTGCCAATGACTTTTCATGACCCCTTTTAGCCCTCCTAACTCCTTGCTTAAGTTCCTTCCTACTGTCTTTATATTCCTCAAGTGCTTCATCTGTTCCTAGCCTTCCAGCCCTTACAAAGACTCCCACATGTCAGATGTTGATTTACCCTCAAACAGCCGCCCCCAATCTAAATTCTTCAGTTCCTGCCTAATATTGTTATAATTAGCCTTCCCCCAATTTAGCACCTTCACCCGAGGACTACTCTTATCCTTATCCACAAGTACCTTAAACTTATGGAATTATGGTCACTGCTCCCGAAATGCTCCCCCACTGAAACTTCGACCACCTGGCCGGGCTCATTCCCCAATACCAGGTCCAGAATGGCCCCATCCCTCGTTGGACTATCTACATACTGTTTCAAGAAGCCCTCCTGGATGCTCCTCACAAATTCTGCCCCATCCAAGCCCCAAGCACGAAGTGAGTCCCAGTCAATATTGGGGAAGTTAAAATCACCCACCACTACAACCCTGTTACCTTTACATCTTTCCAAAATCTGTCTACATATCTGCTCCTCTACCTCCCGCTGGCTGTTGGGAGGCCTGTAGTAAACCCCCCCACATTGTGACTGCACCCTTCCTATTCCTGAGCTCCACCCATATTGCCTCACTGCATGACCCCTCTGAGGTGTCCTCCCGCAGTACAGCTGTGATATTCTCCTTAACCAGTAATGCAACTCCCCCACCACTTTTACATCCCCCTCTATCCCGCCTGAAGCTTCTAAAGCCTGGAACATTTAGCTGCCAATCCTGTCCTTCCCTCAACCAAGTCTCTGTAATAGCAACAACATCATATTTCCAAGTACTAATCCAAGCTCTAAGTTCATCTGCCTTACCTGTTATACTTCTCGCATTGAAACAAATGCACTTCAGACCACCAGTCCCGCTGTGCTCAGCAACATCTCCCTGCTTGCTCTTCCTTTTAGTCCTACTGGCCTTATTTACTATGTCCTCCTCATTTACTTCACTAGCTGACCTACTGCTCTGGTTCCCACCCCCCTGCCACACTAGTTTAAACCCTCCCGAGTGACGCTAGCAAACCTTGCAGCCAGGATATTAGTGCCCTTCCAGTTTAGATGCAACCCGTCCTTCTTGTACAGGTCCCATCTGTCCCTGAAGAGATCCCAATGGTCCAGATATCTGAAACCCTCCCTTCTACACCAGCTGCTCAGCCACGTGTTTAGCTGCACTATCTTCCTATTTCAAGCCTGACTGGCACGTAGCACAGGGAGTAATCCAGAGATTACAACCCTAGAGGTCCCTGTTTTTTACCTTACTACCTAACTCCCTAAACTCCCCCTGCAGGACCTCATCATTCTTCCTGCCTATGTCATTGGTACCGATGTGTACCACAACCTCTGGCTGTTCACCCTCCCCCTTCAGAATGCCCCCTGTCCGTTCAGAGACATCCTTGACCCTGGCACCAGGGAGGCAACATACCTTCCTGGAGTCTCTTTCACGTCCACAGAAGTGCCTATCTGTGCCCCTGACTATAGAGTCCCCTATAACTATTGCTCTTCTGCGCTTTGTCCCTCCCTGCTGAACAACAGTGCCAACCGTGGTGCCACTGCTCTGGCTGCTGCTGTTTTCCCCTGATAGGCCATCCCCCCCAACAGTATCCGAAACGGTATACTTGTTAGAGAGGGGGATAGCCACAGGGGATTCCTGCACTGACTGCCTTCCCCTTCTCGCGGTCACCCATCTATCTGCCTGCACTTTGGGTGTAACCACTTCTCTAAAACTCCTGTCTATGATGCTGTCTGCCACCTGCATGCTCCTAAGTGCATCCAGTTGCCGCTGCAACCGATCCGTACGGTCTGTGAGGAGCTGCAACTGGGTACACTTCCTGCAGATGTAGTCGCCCGGAACGCTGGAAGCATCACGGACTTCCCACATCTCACAGGTGAAGCACTTCACCCCTCTAACTGACATTTCTATCACTAATTAGTTAATTGATATAAAATAAATAAATACGTATTAAATCATTACTAAATTATGATACACTTCACTATGTGGTCCCTCGTGCTAGATTTCTACAATAAATATTAAATGCCGTTTAAATACAGTAATCTCCTCCCTCTGGTTTAGTTACTCTACTTATTAATTAGTTAATTAGTGTTTTAATCAATTTTTATCAGTTTTATTTTCAAATTCGGTATAGATTCCCTACCAGCCAATCAGGTCACAGCTTTCCTGTGATAATTTGGCAAGATAAAGAAAATGGTACCTTGCTTATTGCCAGAGGACGTTTTATTCCTCCAAATATAAGGGACATTTGCATTTGACTCAGAAACACTTGAGGCTATTTGAGATTCTTTTTCTAAATGGCCATATTGTTGTCTAGCTTCGAAATTAAGATGTAGTTCTCAACCAGTTTAAATGTATTCACTCCATGTAATAGAATCTGTTGATTTAGTTGTATAAACCCATCTGACTAATAAAATCTATCACTAAAATATGTGTGAGTGCATTTCTTGGAAGGATCTCCAAAAACTGGGAGGTGGGATCCCATCAGGCTTTGCATTGATGTCATATTAAGGTCATTGGCATTGCTCAAGACCTGTTTTAAACAGACTGTGTTTCTTGTTCAAACACGTCCATGTAAAAAGACATGTGTGATTCACAGGAGACTTTTATTCATAATATTATGGAGCTTTCCACAGCTATCTGTCGTGTAGGTTGTGAACTGAAATGGTCAGAACCTAAGTGTTTAACAGTGTATATCATGCAATTTTTTCAAAAGCTCACTTTCCTTGATCTGTAAGTGTGGCATGTTGTGACAGACTGAAGCACATTTTAAAACAAGGTTTGCATAAATTATAGCAGTATTAACAGGATGCTGGAAATGTGAATTGGGTAACAGAAAAGCAACACATAGCAAGTCACTCAGCATCTCAGGAAAAGCGGTTACCATATCTTCTCTTTTCAGAGTGACTGGTGAATCTTTAACTGAGTACAAATTGTCCTGACTTCAGTAGTCAAGTATTTGAAACAGTAATTCTGTGTCTTATATGGAAGGATTCTCGTACTGTGACCAGACCTGAACTCTTGTACTTTCTGCTTCTCTCACTCGTGTCATCAGTGACATCTTTTAGTTTAGAGATACAGCACTGAAACAGGCCCTTCGGCCCACCGAGTCTGTGCCGACCATCAACCACCCATTTATACTAATCCTACACTAATCCCATATTCCTACCACATCCCAACTTGTCCCTATATTTCCCTACCACCTACCTATACTAGGGGCAATTTATAATGGCCAATTAACCTATCACCCTGCAAGTCTTTTGGCATGTGGGAGGAAACCGGAGCACCCGGAGGAAACCCACGCAGACACAGGGAGAACTTGCAAACTCCACACAGGTGGTAGCCAGAATTGAACCCGGGTCGCTGGAGCTGTGAGGCTGCGGTGCTAACCACTGTGCTAACAAGAGCAGGCAGTCAGGCCATGAATACTCCATAGCATCCAGCACCAGTACAACTAAAAAGACTGTCTGGTCAGAGTTTATAGTCACCAGGAGAGAGAGGCAGAGTGCTCTGACACAAACTCAGAAAACTCTTTCCCTTCATTAAACTGGATCCAAAAGCCAGATCACAGGGCGGAATGGACAATGTTGTAACAGACCATTCCAAATTCATTCCCTAAAACCTTTAACAATTATATGTCCACTTACAGTACCAGTTGCTAGCTATGGATTGTAGGGTAATTGTTCCTGCATTACAACACTTCATTGGCTGTAAACCGTTTTGAGATGTCAGGTGGTCATGAAAGCTGCTAAATAAATGAAGTCTTTCTTTTAATAAAAATGGTAACAAAATGACATGAAAACTTGAATAACATTATAAGCCAAGATACCATAAATAACACATTTTAATAATACAGTCTTCCCAGAACCAAATTAGAAACGGTAGTTTTTTCACCTTTGAAGTCTTTCCGTGCTACCCACTATTGCTTATACAATTCCCTCCTATTCAGTGTCAGAAAAACAAAAGCCGTCATCTCCACCAGTAACTGCATTCTTCTAACCTTGACTCTGTACACTTCCCTGGCTGCCATTTTATTTGAAATCTGGAGAACCTTGAAGATTTGCTCAATCCTGAGCTAAATTCTTTCCTGATATCCATTTGTCTGGTTTCTTCAAAGTGCCATAGAGTTCCCTTGCAAAGTATTGCTCTCCCATTAGCCCAATAAGATCTTTGCCTGTGCCCCTCCATGATCCCTTCCAGTCATAGATCCTAATGTGAAAACCTCCACTCCTCCAGGTCCAGGGCCAGTCTGTTCCTTATTCCTCCACTCACTACTGACCACAATTAATAGCCTTTATTTCAGTCTTCCCTTATGCCTCTGTCCCTTGGAATTCCCTACCAAATACTTCCAAACTGTCATAGTTCTCCCTGTTACAAAAGGTGTCTAAAAATGTTCTCTTCTATTCTGCTTTTCGCTGCACCCCAGACTCCTTATTCTCTTTTCCCTTCCTCCTGGTCAGCATCTCTTATCTTTCCATCTGTAACTCACTTTTAGGTGTCTCTCTATCCATGAGGAGTGCTTTTGAAATGTCAGTTGTTGTACAAAGGATACATTTTGCATTTATTCAACAGTATGATTTCAGTCAACAAAACCGCTAATTAATGATAATATGGGGTGAATTTCCATGGAACATTCCTACTCATCTTCTGTAACTTTGGTGGAAGAGCCACATAAACTCTGGAAAAATGGCCTAAATGGAAACTTGCAGAGAACTAAATAGAATTTTCAGCAGAGAAATAGACCATTCGGCCCAGTCAGTCTGTGCCAGTATTTATGTTCCACATGTGCCTCCTTCCATCTTACTTCATCTCAGCCTATAATCATAACTGTCTATTTCTTTCTCCTAATGTATTTATCTAGCTTCTCCTTAAACGCATCTGTGCTAATCACTTCACCTTTCCATAGGTATTGAGTTCCACATTCTCAGCACAATTTGTCACAATTTACTTACACTGAAAAAAACCTGCTCTTCCACACATCTCTCAGCATCCATTCATGGCTTGGCCAGCTGTGGGATGTTCATTCAATTGTGATTCAATGCTGTTCATTCTCTTATTGTTCATGTCTAGCAGAAGAAACCAAGGATATTCCAATACCTAAAGAATATGCAAAGACTTTATTGGAGTAGAAATATCGGACTCTTTTGTTCCCCATCCAGTGGGGAAATACCTGGCCTTTAATTCACGGTTGTTTATGATTGTATGATTAAAATCAAGAGCTCAATGTAGGAAATCAAATGTGCAGACCCTCACTCTATCACTTCATACTGGAATATCCTGTGATTGGCCTTTGAGTTTTTTTATTCATTCACGGGATGTGAGAATCACTGGCAAGGCCAGCATTCATTGCCCATCCCTAACTGTCCTTGAGAAGGTGGTAGAGAGCCACCTTCTTGAACCACTGCATCCATGTGGTGTAGGTACACCCACGGTGCTTTTAGAGAAGGAGTTCCAGGTTTTTGACCCAGCAACAGTGAAAGAATGGCAGTATAGTTCCAAGTGACTTGGAGAGGAACTTGCAGGTGGTGGTGTTCCCATGTGTCTGCTGCCCTTGTTCTTCTAGGTGGGAGAGGTCACAAGTTTGGAAAGTGCTGTCGAAGGAGCCTTGATGAGGTGATCCTATGATGTAGATGGTATACGCTGCTGCCACTGTGCGTCGGTGGTGGAGGGAGTGAATGTTAAAGTTGGTGGATGGGGTGCTGATCAAGTGGATGCTTTGTCCTGGCTGATGTCGAGCTTCTTGAGTGTTGTTGGAGTTGCACTCATCCAGGCAAGTGGGAAATATTCCATCACACTCCTGACTTGTGCCTTTTAGATGGTGGACGGACATTGGGGAGACAGGAGGTGAGTTACTTGACTCAGAATTCCCAGCCTCTGACATGCTCTTGTAGCTTCAGTATTTATGTGTCCATTTAAATTTCTGGTCAATGGTCACCCCCAAGAAGTTGATGGTTGGGGATTCAGTGATGGTAATGCCATTGAATGTGATGAGGAGGTGGTTAGATTCTCTCCTGTTGGAGATGGTAATTGCCTGGCACTTGTGTGGCGCAAATGTTCTTGTCACTTATCAACCCAAACCTAAATGTTGTCCATGGTCCTTTGTGCTAGACACTAACCAGTGGAGAGTTTTCCCTTGATTCCACTAATTTCAGTTTTACTAAGGTTCCTTGATGCCACATTTAGTTAAGTGCTACTTTGATGTCAAGGGCAGTTACTTTCTTCTCACCTTTTGTGTTCAGCTCTTTCATCCATGTTTGGACCAAGAGTGTATTGAGGTCAGGAACTGAGGGGTCCTGGCGGAACTTAGCGGTGAGATACCCATGACAATGAGTCAATGATTAATAATGGGCTGAATTTTGTGCTCCCATTTAAGGCGCATTCTGTGGTGTAGAGGGACGGAGAAATGCCGCGAAGCCGGCCACCCTGAAACCCAGTACTGTTCCACAGTGTTCTGATTTCGTCAGAGTTGGAGAAGTACCATGGCAGTATTGATGCCCCGATGTGACGGCAAACTAATGTAAATTGGTAAAATGCTATTTAGCATTAATTTAAATGTAATTACTTCCAATTTAACAACTGGACTATGATTTTGTAGATGGCATGCGGCACTCACGTGCCTTCAGCTTTGCGACCGTTACAAGCTGGCGGCACCAAGCCACGAGGCCTTGGTGCCGTAATGGGGAGATACCCTGACCACTGCAGCATAGGGGAAGTGTGAGGTTGTTCGGCCATTGCTGCTCTGCTGGCTGGGTCTGCAAGGGGGCTGTGTGTACCAGGGCCTTGCAAGGGTATAGGTTGTGTGTGTCGGGCAGCTATTAGAGGGTTTTCAAAATGATGTTCTAATGTGTATGGTGTCTCACACAGCTGGAAGAAATGGAAGCCCTACATTAACCATTAGTCTTGAGGCACATCAGGCATTTAGATGAGCAAGATTGATAAGCATTGTTGCCAAGGCACACTCGTCTCTGCATCTGAAGTAATCCCAAGACTCCAGGACACCTGCCATGGGTCTCACACACCCTGTGTTTTTGGATCCCCTTGGGCTGTTGAGGCATCGCTGACAGAGGCAGGCCCAAGAGGCAGCTACACCTGACCCTGAAGCTCCAGGACACAAAAAGCAGCAGCCGACCAGGCCAAAAGGGCCCAAGTATGCCAGCGACCCTACAGGATTCGCGTCACCTACCTCCAGATGTCAGAGCGACACTGTTAGCAAAGACTATGGCTCTCCAGAGTGGCCGTCACCAATTTATATGCCCTGCTGCAAGACGATTTGAGACCAATGGGATTTGGGGGTCACCCTATGCCAGTGCCCCTAAAGATTACCGTGGCACTAAACTTCTACGCATCTGGATCTTTCCAGGGATCCAGGGGCAGAGAAACATAGAAAAATAGGAGCAGGAGTAGGCCAATCAGCCCTTCGAGTCTGCACCGCCATTCAATCCGATCATGGCTGATCATCCAAACTCCTTACCCTGTTCCCGCTTTCTCCCTGTATCCCTTGATCCCTTTAGCCCTAAGAACTATATCTAACTCTTTCTTGAATATATTTAATGACATGTGTGGGGTCTCCCAGGCAGCAGCACATCACTGTATCAAGGAGATGACCAGTGCCCTGTTCAAGAGGCCGTTGACTATGTGCACCATCAGACTGACTCTGATAGTCAGGCCCAGAGGGCCATGGGTTTCAGGGGCCATATCTGGATTCCCATAGGTGCAAGGTCTGATAGATTGCGCACATGTGGCCATCAAGTTTCCAATGGACCAGCCAGCCGCCTTCATCAATGGGAAGAGCTTCCATTCAATCAACGTTCAACTGGTCTGCAACCACTGAAAGTGTTTCCTGCAGGTGTGTACCTGCTTCCCGGGAAGCAGCCACGATGCCTACATACTTTGACAGTCCCAGGTGTCACAGCTTTTCAATCCTCCGCTTGCCTTCAGGGGTGGATTCTCAGGAACAAGGGCTACCCATTGAAGACATGGCTTCTGACGCCTTTGAGGAACCTTCGCAATACTGTGGAGGAGAGGTAGAACACTTGTCACGGCTCCACCCAAGCGAGCATTGAGCAGGCCATTGGGCTGCTGAAGATAATGTTCTGCTGCCTCAATCAATCTGGTGGAGCCCTACAGTATGCCCCAGCAAGGGCCTTATGTATTGTGATGGTCTGCTGTGCTCTGCATATTCTAGCACTACAGAGGGGGGAGGCCTTACATGAGGAAGATATGCCTGAGTGAAACTCCTCCGACAAAAAGGACACAGAGGAGAGACGGGGCAAGCAGCAATGAGTGATGATCACATGGCAATGGAGGCCAGACATGTTGAATGATGCGCAAAGGAGGCAAGAGACCACCTCATAATGACCCACTTTCAGTCACCCTAATGTCCACTCACTGAGAATCCAATAAATGTTCACTTTCATGCATGTCGGATGCCGTCTCCTTTCCATGTTGTTCCCTGAATGCCGACCAGTTGCAATGTGTGCTGGTGTTCTTTGGGGAACTTATGTTAATGGGATCAGCAGTCACATTGCCATGGTAATGAGGGCTGTGGTACGTTGGCACTGCACTAAGGGGTAGGGTGGAATTCAGAAGCTCATAATCAAGGCATTTTGGAACATGGTTTTCACACAATGATGGCCAATGATTGGCACAAAAGAATGTGTAATTAGATTCCACATAACATATTGGCGTCGCCCATGAATACCCATGTGTGGCTAGGTGATTTTCTAAATACACTTGCGGGTGCTTCTACACAGTGTGATCCCTGCGCTGGAGGCAGGCTGCTGATCAGGCTGCCCCTTGGCCTGAGATGATTTCGGCAGCCATCTTCTGGGTGCCTGAGGCCTGGATGGCCCCAGCTGCTTAAGGGTTTCCTGCACAGATGCAGGACTCTTCCCAGGCATCGCAGCTGCTGGAGCTAGGCTCACTGGCGGAGGGGCTGAGGAGCCAGTGTCCAAACTCGAAGCACCCTGAGGGGAGCCGCCAGATGTGGTGGGCAGCCTATCTTCCTCCCTTTCAAGGCTCAATGGAACCTCCCTGCTCACCAGAGAAGGATTAAGAACATAAGAATTAGGAGCAGGAGTAGGCCATTTGGTCCCTCAAGCCTGTCCCGCCATTCAATAAGGTCATGGCTGATCTGCCCCAGACCTCAACTTCTCTTTCGTACCAGTTCCTCATAGCCCTCAAGTCCGCGATATACTTAGGATTAGGATGATTAGGAGCGGGAAAACTCTCCAGACTCCTGGTCTTTCTCTTGCCTTGCCACTGCTGATTTGAGCTGTTGACCAAGGCGATGGTGTGAAGGTCCTGGCGCATCTGTGGAATCCGTTTCTCCATAAGGGTCACCAACATCTCGATGGAGGAAGCCATGTGCTGGTATGCCTGGGACATGGCAGCAATCATGGCATGGATGGACTCTTCCATCGTCTGTTCATGGCTGTGCAAGGCCTTTGGCACCTCCACCAGATGTTGCCTTACTTCTCCAGCGTGCCCTGTGCTGTCGACATCAGAGGCTGATCATTAGCCTGGGGCTCAGCATGGGCCTGGCCACCCACAGTCCTCCGACTGTCAGAGGCTTCGGCTGTCTCAGCCTCAGGTAGTTGCTCTGGCGTGTGTGCGGTGCTCTCACCAGCTAGTCACCCTGATTCAAATGCCAATTGATTACCTACTGAGGTGTCCCTGTGGGACTGCAGTCCCCATGCAAACATCGACCTGCACGTTAGAACAAAAGCATGTGTGGGTTAGGCTGCACACATCCTGTTATAGAAAACGTGCCTGAGGTGGCTCTCCATCATTAATGAATTTTTCGATGAACGGAAATAATCATTCTCTTGCAGGGACCCTGGTCTCCTCGTCTGATATTGCGTGATCGCCTTGGCTTCCCACTAGTTCCAAGGCCTCTTGTTTGGTCTGCTGAGAGGACATATGTTTGGGACACCGCCATCGGTCCTGGCTGCCTCTCTCCTGTTCTGGACCCTCATCTCCTGCAAAAGGAAAGATATTGAAATTATAAGTTGGCATATGTTTCACAATGACTTTTCTGCTACCATGGGCACCTTGTCACCAACTGGGGGATGTGACGTAGGTCACACTGGCTCGCCCTGTGATGGGATTTACTGGGGCTGAACTATAAACGAGGGTGGCTTGTTTCCCAGGTGCAGCCATGCATCTGTGTTGATGATGTTATAACCTCACTGTCTTTGAGATAGCAGTGGCACCTTCACCATGTCACACACCCTGTAGTGACATCCAAACCCCAGAAAGGAACTTTGGAACATAGCACTCACCTTGACAATGCAGGAGGTCATTAACCCTCTTCCAGCACTGCAACCTGTTGCGTCGGGTGACCCCATGGCTACTGACCTCCTCTGCGATCTCCGTCAAGCTTGCTTGGTCAGACAGGAGAACCTCTTCTTGCCGTCACTGGGGAAGGGAACCTCCCGCATTTCCCTTGCAGCCTGGAGGATAATCAGCAGGGAGGCATCACTGAAGTGTGGGGCCATCATAGGTCTAGCTTCTGTCATCTCTCCACTCTTCCTAGTGGGGAGGATTGTTAAAGTTAAAAGTGATATGAATTTGTAAGGCTAACAGTAAAATGAGCTTCTGTAGACTTCAAGACAGGGGTAAATGCAGGGCTGGCAGGCTTTTAAAAATGGCGCCAGTACCTGATCCAATGTCAGCTGATGCCGTGATCAGCGTCTCAGGTGCCGCCTCCGCCACATGATTGGGGGTGACCGCCTGCTGCATTATGTTAAATAGCCCGTGGCGGCGCAGCACGGGACTGCCACGCTTTCCACACCCAGGCTCACTAAATTCAGCCTAATGTGTTATAACAACTACCTTTTTAGGCACAGTGTACGGGAGGTAAATCAGTCAAAGAAACCAGTGAAGGAAAGGGTTTATGTTAATACTGACCCAGAACCAAATAGACAACTTTACTGCCCTCATTTTGAAAAGGATGTTCAGAGCTGGAGGTGGGCCTTGAAGTACTATGTGCCCTCAAGTTGTGGTGAGAAATACTGGGACAGCTGCTGAGGTGAATCCAAAATAATCGCACACTAAAATGAGAAAGAATTAAAGGATTAACCCGAAAGTTAAAGGAAACATGCTGTTAATTGACTGAGATGGATGTAAACCACCGCCCAAGTGGAATGAAAGTGAGGCAATGTAGTGTAGTGATAGAATTCTTCAAAGCAGGAGTATAATTATAGCCAAGTACACAACTACCAGCTATTATTTTGTTTTTGTGTTTTCACCATTCTCTGAAAAGAAAACTATTCAGACCTACATTACAGCTGCCCGCTCACAGTGAGAAACTGTCAAGAGTAGTGTTATTGCTCACAAATCTTTGGCTTCTCGAGATGATTCATACCAGTCTGTGTATTTCTCAATAACTGAGGATAGAGTTAAAGCTCCCAGCACATTGATGCATTGCCAGGTTTCAAGATGGATTAGCCCTGCACTTATGTCATCAATTGTCTGATGAGAAGCAGAACTGAGTTTGACTTGTGTGATCTAACATTTCTTGTTTTGGCAGGACCTGACAGGTGGCAGATTTGAAGAAAACTTGAATTCACTGAAACTGAAGGAAGGAGTGGACTACTATCATTTCAGCTAAGGACCTTGTGCGACTACTGTATGGTTGACTCCCACAGTGCCTGCAGGAAGATAGAAAATAATTTTGACCTTATTGCTCGTGTTCTTGATTAAATTACAATTAATTCAATATGGGGCCCAGTTTGTTTGAAAACGGTTCTTTTCAGCGGTGCCTTGCATTGATGACGATGCATCGAGTTTCGGGGCAAAATACATTTCTGCAGATGTACAGTGTAGATATCACTGAACAAGTGTTTGTAAGTGATATTGTGTAGATAGTTACCAGAAAATTCTATAAAAGAGAAAGATTTACAGTTATATACCATCTTTCATAATCTGAGGGTGTCCCAAAGTGCTTTAAAGCCAATGAAGAACTTTTTGAAGTGTAGCCAGATATGTATAAGAAATTTATTTTGCAGATACATTTTCTGTCACCATTGTTTACAGTATTGACAAGACTAAGGGGATTTCTTTCATGATTTTCTTCCGTGGATATTGTATTTTGTGCAGACTTCAATGTAAACAATGTAAACAAACTATCATACAATAGGGAGGCACTATCTAACATAGCCATGGATAATGGTCCCAAAATTTATGGGTTCCAAGCAGGTAAAAGTGAAAATTTCCACCCAGCAATCCAGCAGTTTGTAGCGGATCATGTTCTTCCAGGAATCCACCCAGTTTACGCTAGATTTTAAATTCCAGTGAGAGCTGGGAGTGAAGGGAATCTTGGGTCCACCTCCCCACCCTTCACCCTGACAAGGGAGTGTAGCTGGGGGAGTTCCCAGGCTCCACTTTATGAAGGCCCTAAATCATTACCAGGGAAGTGTAATCAATCCCAAAGAGATCCTGCAGTCTCTGTTGGGAGCAGAAGATTGAAAACATCTTTCGCTTCCGAGCCCTTACCAGGCCTCCTCTCCACCATCAGAGTGGACTGGCACCATTTGTTTGGGGTATGCATCATTGAAATCACACTTGCTGATGAAATGCACCCAACCCTCCATCTTCAATTCAGGCCAAATGGATGTTTCGCTCCTTCATATTTGTGCTGGCAGTGCACCCTCCAGAAGTTAAGTTGATTGTGACATGATTGCTTTAATATATACTTCTTACTCATTGCTGAAAGAATGCAGTGTTCACATTAAAGCTGACATTTGAAGATCAGTGCCAATCAGAAATGCCGGACAAGCTGACAGTTTTTGTGGCCACATTTGGGGACTCTATTTCCACCAGTCAGAGAATCTTCCTTCAAAACCTTGGATAATTGCAGCTCAGGACTTGTGTATTGTCTTGAATGCTTTCTGGGCAATGCCTGCAGTTGTAAATATGACGCATCACTTGAGGAGATCACAATCAAACAGGTTGAGCAGCTTTTAGTTAAGGTCACAAGCAGGTGTGTGCTTATTGCACAAAATGAAATGAGATCTAAAAACAAATTCCAGTCTACTAAACTCACACACACGTGCGTAATTGCAATTATAATGTAGACTTTGTTTTCTTTGTTCAGTACCTTTTGTTGCTGTCTATTATTCTATTGACCTCATAACTAGAATTGATGTCTCTGTAGGTATTCAGTCTCCTTCCATTCTGAAGCCATATACAACATGTTTAGTGTCTCTCCTTCCTACACAATATGGTTTTTATTCCTGAATGTGTCTGTGTACATTGTCAATCCTTTGCTTATTGTACAAGGAAAAATGTGAATAAAAGATTTTTTTAACATCAACGTAAGTATTGCATCAAATACCATTAAATTCACTCTATAGTTCACACATAGATAGGTTAGGTTAGGGGTTCTGATGAAGGGTCACAGATCTGAAATATTAACTCTGTTTCTCTCTACACAGATGCTGCCAGACCTGCTGAGTATTTCCGGAAGCTTCTGTTCTCATTTCAGAGTTCCAGCATCCGCAGTATTTTGCTCTTATTTTAGGTTAGATTCCTCTTCAGCTGGTATCATTTTTGATCAAAAGAAAACACAGCACAGAGAATTGGCCCAAAGCAAATGCAGAAAATGCTGGAATTACTCAGCAGGTTAGGCAGCAAATGTGGAGAGAAAAACGGCGTTAAAGTTTCAGGTCCATAATTTTTCATCAAAACTGAGCAAGAGGTGAGATTCGAAGAAGGGATGGGGTCAGAGGGAAATGAAGGGGAAGAAGGACCTGGAGGGGTGCCATTACCCATGAGTTGTTGAAGCTTGTGATAATTCACACATGAAAGGAAGATAAAAAGTTTTTGTTAAAGTGCTGGATGAGGCAAAGGATGAAATAAAATTGTGGACGAGGACAGCTTTGAGATGGAGTGAGTCAGTGCTGCTTAAGAGAGAGGTCGAGAGTGTGCATGTGGCGGCGCGTGGCATTGAGAGTGGATCATAGGATACGACGAGAACAACGGGTCGAGGAATTCTGAATGTCTAGGAGATATCTGTAATCGTAGCAGGTGGGGGCTCCCAGCACTGGGACAAAAAGACGGGGGAACCCAGACTCTGCCTTTTCGTGCCCTCCTAGAGTGATCCTCCGTTGTTGTTTTTTTGTCTAAGTGTACCACGCTGGTATCCCGTCCCTTTAAAGACTGGGATCCTGCCTCCAAGAGCTGCCGGCCAATCAGAGGTCCAGCAGCTCGGCAGTATCGGCAGCATCACTGGGAGCAGTGGCCACTGCTGTTACTGCAGAGGCCTCAGACCCAGGCCCAGCGCTGGAATCCCAGACCTCAGGTTAGTGAGTCAGGGTCACCAGGGCCAGTCCAGAAGGCCCTGGTGAGGGGGGGGGGGGGGGGGGGGGGTGGGGGATGGTCCTGCAGTCCAGGTGGAGGGGGGTCCCAGGGGGTAAAGTGGTTCCCGGCAGGGTTCCTCCATGAGCCACAGATTGCCATGGAGGAGGGAGCCCGCTCCCCCAAGCTCACAGGCGCCCTCCACACATGGCAAAGGCATCCCCTGCCACTGGTAAGATCCCAGCGGGCGGGAAGAGGCCCTAAATTGACTTTTAATAGGCCACTTAAGGGCCTCAAATGGCCTCTGGGCGGGAAGGCCATCGTCAGCCTATCCCGGCCCCAATAAGATTGCTTGGTGCGGGCCCTCTGCCCCCTGCCATCCATCATGATTCTCCATGATGCCACCCCCCCCCCCCCCCCACCTCTGACCCCACCTCAGTGGTCCCATAAAATCCAGCCCAAAGGGTGGATTTTCAGTTGGAATAAACATGGAATAAGTTGGAGCCAGAGATAGTTGCTGATGAAGGAGATGTGGCTGTGACAGCGAATTTTGTTAGTAACCTGATCAAACACAAGAAAGGAGACAGAAAGCAATGAAGGTGAACAAGGTAGAAGAGACAAACAGAAATCCTGTCAGAGAGAAGAGCAGAACTTCTTCAAGGTAGGCATTCCTGGAACAGAAGTGGCAGTGAATTAAACACCAATACACCAATGTAAAATCTGAAACAAAAACAGAAAATGCTGGAAACACTCAGCAGGTCTGGCAGCATCTGTGGAGAGAAAAACAGAGTTAACTTTTCAGGTCGATGACCTTTCATTAGAACTGGCCAATGTAACATAGAATTGTCCAATATTTAGAAGGCCTAAAGCATGCATGTGTCTTAAGTGGGATGATTTATCAAAAATAAACATTGGACCGGAATCTCCTGGAGTGGGACAGGTCATAAGGCCAATTTCTGCTTGGGGAGGTGGGCTGGAATGTGGGCCAGAATCCGGTTCTGTTTATTCTGAATCTTTGAATTCCGGTTGGGGAACCACCAGGTGGATCAATTTCTTTCTCTAGTGGCAGAATGGGAGCTGAAGACTTACAGGAAAAACATGGTTCCTTCAGCCTAGTTAGGTCTTGGGGGGTGGAGAGGGGGGAGAGTTTTGGACTGAAAGAATTATGGACGGGGTTAGACTGGGCACACACCACTGATTCACCCTTGCAGTAGCAGTGATCTATCTGGTTATGCTAGTTTTTCCCATCCGCCGGATATGGGATTGGGTGTCTGGCCTGGGGCTCGGCAGGCATAGGTGCCACTCCTGAGCAGCCTCCAAAAATTTCCAAACCATTATCCCCTTTACAAATTTTGGAAGAAAGACACTGGATAAATAGTCACTTTCCATTGTTTGTCTAAACATCACACAATGAATAACCTTTGGCGTGTCATGACCTTTGTCACACAGACACGAGCGTCTTTTTTTCCCAGAAACAAACATTCTTGATCTCAACAGGTTTGGCAATGTGACGTGTTGAAGTGATATTAATTTGGCTAAATTCAATGCCTATACTTATGTTCCATAAAATTGTATGTCTGCTCATATTAGGGAGTGATTTTATTGTGTTATTGCATGTTAGTTCACTGCAGTACATTCAATCGGCCATATTATGTTGAAAAACATAAAATTGGCAATGAATCATCTGGGTGACAGGATCAGACAAAACTCTACTTTTTAAAGCTTGGGAACATAAGTTGGAAAAAAGGTCACGAGTTGCAATCATCACTTTAAACACAGATGGTTCACTCATCAGAGACATGGAGCTCATGTCTCAGCATGAACACCCTTCAGGCTTTTAAATCAGGTGTATTCAAAATACGTTTATGGATCATTCCTTGTAATCAAAGGTTTAGAGTCTTGCTGAGTCAACGCTTGGGAGAGCTATATAAATCTCTGTTTCTTCTTGTATCCCTGTGAGCATTATAATCTTTCAACAAGTAATTGTTAAGCATCCAGCAGCTTGTGACATCAGCTTCTGAAACCTGCCCAGGTTAGTCAGCTTCAAACTCAGAAAACATTTCCATATCCTTGTACGGAATAACGAATGATGCCGTATTGCCCATGTATATCATATGCCACCAAGGCTCCTTAGACAGCACCTTCCAAACCCATGACCTCTACCAACTAGAAGGACAAGGGCAGCAAATGCATGGGAACAAGTTCCCCTCCAAGTCACGCACCATCCTGACTTGGAACTATATCGCCGTTCCTTCACTGTCACTGGGTCAAAATCCTGGAACTCCCTTCCTAACAGCGCTGTGGGTGTACCTACCCCACATGGACTGCAGCAGTTCAAGAAGGCAGCTCACCACCACCTTCTCAAGGGCAATTAGGGATCGGCAATGAATGCTGGCCTAGCCAGCAACGCCCACATCCCATGAATGAATAAAAACAAAACTAAGGAGTGGCAACAGGACTTTGCTCTATTGTGATGTCTTTCCACAGAAGTTGAAAAGATTTATAGTGTAAACAAAATTTACAATGATTACAAGACTAGAATAAATACCTTTTGGACTATGATTTCATGGTTGCCTCTTTGGAGAGAGCTAGCAACCACATACATCTGATTGTTAAACTGCAGAAGAGCTAATCATATAAATAAATATGAGTGTATTATCGCTGCACAGTTACAATTATCCTAAACTGACAAGAAATTCATTTTATTTATTGAGTCCCTCTCAACATCTTCTTGACCAGTTTGTGTAACTTCCGACCTGCTTAGGTTGCTCCATGCCTGGTACAAATGGGCAGAGTTGCATGGCACATGCACTGCCCAGTGTACTGCAATGTTCATCACAGGACTCTGATTTACATATTACAAGTGGCCTCCAGCCTGAAAGAGATAGAGGTGCCAGTCGCCCACCTCAGGATGCTATCAGAGATAGGTCCAGTTGAAGCAGTGGCAATAAGTGACCCAATGCCATTTTAAAGCTACTTTCCACTCTACTTACAACAGCTAAGGGCAGTTAAAATCTGTCCTATTTTGTTTATGGGCCTTGCCATATTTTGATCCTATTTGTCTAGGCGGGATTCAGACCTGGATTCTAGAGGTGAAAGATTAGTATGCAACCCACTATACTGTCCAGTGCTCACATCAAGAAGTAATGTATCAAGAAGTTGCTTCTCAGAAACAGACTACTCGGTCCAACCAAATGTGTCAGCATTTGTCGTCCATATAATCAAATAGTCCTTGTCACATTTACCTGCCCTGTTCTCATATCCCTTCCACTCCTCTTCTTCCATCCAACTATCCAAACTAACCCTGAATGTTGACATAGGCCCAGAATTTCCTGAAAATTTGCACCATAGTAGTGACACATCTACCGCACAGTCCATTATTACAGCGCAGAAATTACAGGAAATTATGGTGTGAGTGACTTACGACATTACTACACCACATCCTAAATTGCTGGGACTTATAAACTGCCCACCGTGATCCCCCCTAAAACAGTCAATAAATAAGCCCTTCAAAATCAACGGTGATCACAATTTCGTTGAAGTGCCACTACTTTATCTAACATGGACGCGATGGGCTGAATGGTCTCCTTCTGTGCCGTAAATAACTATTACCTTGATGACTGCTGACAGGCCGTTACAGAATGGTGCTGGTGTATTTACTCAGCAGGTGGCCTCTATCTGAGGGAGGGTCTCAATGCTCTCGAGTTGAACATGTTCTAGTTGAAATTTAAGCTTCAACAGGCAAGTGGATTTTATGGCATCAGAACATCACTCCATTACAACAAAATGGTCCCAAATTCGCCTGGTGGATATTAGCTTAGCAATAATTTATGATGTGAAAGGCCTCTTGGTGCTAGGTAAAACATTTACAGATCATAATGACAACAACTCCTGTATTTATGCTAGTACTTCCTTTCAAAAATATATAGATTTCAGTATCTCTAATAGGCTGCTACTGTCACAGAGTTGGTTCCTATCAGAGCTTGTCCAAATAAATATAAACCAAGAGTTTCCGGTTTGGCAATCTGGGCACAAACTCCACTAGGTTTGCATATGAATTTTTTGCTCATGTTTCTGTTCAATCTCATTTACAAATTACAGCATTTTAGAATGTCATTTAAAAAAATTGCATTAAAAATATTCCTTGATATACTTAAGTGTGGAAACCTAGTGCAGCTTGATTAACACAGCTGAATATGGGCTTATCAGAAAAAAAATAGTATTTAATCAGTTTATGATCTGTGAGTAACCTGATTTTAAATAACTCAAAAATGACTTTAGAAGCTCTGCAGAACCATTTCTTAGTTTTATTGTTGTACAATAGTCAGTTTCTCAATAAATTAAAAATAATTATACTTGAAAGCTGGAAAAGGTGCTGATTATGTCCTTGTGATCTCCCTTCGACAGCTACAGGAGAAATGCCGTGAACAACAGATGTCCCTCTAAGTTGCTTTCATTGATCTCACCAAAGCCTTTGACCTTGTCAGCAGATGTGGTCTCTTCAGACTACTAGAAAAGATTGAATGCCCACCAAAGCTACTAAGTATCATCACCTCATTCCATAACAATATGAAAGGCACAATTCAGCATAGCGGCGCCTCATCAGACCCCTTTCCTATCCTGAGTGGCGTGAAACAGGGCTGTGTTCTCGCACCTACACTGTTTGGGATCTTCTTCTCCCTGCTGCTCTCACATGCGTTCTAGTCTTCAGAAGAAGGAATTTTCTTCCACACAAGATCAGGTGGCAGGTTGTTCAACCTTGCCCGTCTTAGAGCGAAGACCAAAGTACAGAACGTCCTCATCAGGGAACTCCTCTTTGCTGACGATGCTGCTTTAACATCTCACACTGAAGAGTGTCTGCAGAGACTCATCGACAGGTTTGCGGCTGCCTGCACCGAATTTGGCCTAACCATCAGCCTCAAGAAAATGAACATCATGGGACAGGACGTCAGAAATGCCCCATCCATAAATATCTGTGACCACACTCTGGAAGTGGTTCAAGAGTTCACCTACCTAGGCTCAACTATCACCAGTAACCTGTCTCTGGATGCAGAAATCAACAAGCGCATGGGAAAGGCTTCCACTGCTATGTCCAGACTGGCCAAGAGAGTGTGGGAAAATGGCGCACTGACACGGAACACAAAAGTCCAAGTCTATCAAGCCTGTGTCCTCAGTACCTTGCTCTATGGCAGCAAGGCCTGGACAACGTATGTCAGCCAAGAGCGACGTCTCAATTCATTCCATCTTCACTGCCTCCGGAGAATACTTGGCATCAGGTGGCAGGACCGTATCTCCAACACTGAAGTCCTCGAGGTGGCCAACATCCCCAGCATATACACCCTACTAAGCCAGTGGCACCTGAGATGGCTTGGCCATGTGAGCCGCATGGAAGATGGCAGGATCCCCAAGGACACATTGTACAGCGAGCTCGTCACTGGTATCAGACCCACCGGCCATCCTTGTCTCCGCTTTAAAGACGTCTGCAAATGCGACATGAAGTCCTGTGACATTGATCACAAGTCGTGGGAGTCTGTTGCCAGCGATCGCCAGAGCTTGCGGGCAACCATAAAGGCGGGGCTAAAGTTTGGCGAGTCTAAGAGGCTTAGCAGTTGGCAGGAAAAAAGACAGAAGCGCAAGGAGAGAGCCAACTGCGTAACAACCCCGACAACCAATTTTATCTGCAGCACCTGTGGAAGAGTCTGTCACTCTAGAATTGGCCTTTATAGCCACTCCAGGCGCTGCTTCACAAACCACTGACCACATCCAGGCGCTTACCCATTGTTTCTCGAGACAAGGAGACCAAAGATATGTCCTTGTGCTTAAAATAAGGCTTAAGCCTTATTAGCAACCTTCTCGAAGGCCTGCATTGGTGGAAACTCACCATGGTGATTAATTTGATTTGGAGACATGGCCAGTTTTTTAGTTTTAGTTTTAAAGTAGCGCAAAAGAACTCATAAACTCGATTTGCGTGGATGTAATCTGCACTTGAAATTCCTTGATTTTTTGCGCTGGTTCGGCTGATTTTGGGAAAATTGCACTGGAAATGTCAGCGCAACCTATTGGAAACTCCAGGCCACAATCATTTCAAAAACTGTTCTGTCCCTTGCACCTATTTTATGTTTTAAAATTAACTGACTACTGATAGAGAGAAACAACTGAGTCCATGTATTAAAATATCTGAATATCTTCAACGAAAGTCCAGTGACAATTTTTTTTTAGCAGCGTAAGAGTTAATTTTCATTACACATAGTAATAATACTTGGTCTGTATGTAGCTGGGGAAAAACTTCTTAAATATTCATAAATGCCAATTTCCCGAAATGACTATTAATTAAAATAGAGACAATGTTTCCATTTTGGATGTTGTTGGGACATTAGCTGCACTGCTTCTGCCTCACTGTGACTTATTCAAATAAGTCCTCCAGCAAATTTTGGAGTAAATTCTTAACAGGAGAATCAGGGAGCACAATGGCCTAACTCAGAGGCAACAATGGCAACCTCCGGAGCCACATGTAGCTCATTAAGGACTTGTGCTGCTTCCGACCTTAATCAATTGAACCCATTTTGATGGTAATTAAGTGGCTTGTTTTGTTTTTTAAAAAACTTTTATTGGCATTGTACTTGTGAGAAAACATCATTCAATTGGCAATTATTTTGTTAAAAAAATTTAAATTGTTATTGAAATGTGTCTGTCTTGTTTTTCATTATTATTGGCATTTGAGTAACAGCATTGTGGCTCTTAAGATATTGCATTTTGACTAAATTTACCAAAAAGGCTCTTCTTGATATTAAGATTGTCAACCCCTTGCCTAACTTATGCCGTTTGGAGCCAAATGCACTGTGCCAGGAAAACAAGGAGCAATAGTTTTCCGTACTCACATTCCTCAACATCTGCTGGTGAAGTGGTTAACAACCGTATCTGTGTACAACCTCCCACATCAATGAGCTAATCTTCAATGTAATCACCCCTATGTTATATTAACTTTATAGAGATGCACTGCGACAGGGAAAGGTTGCCAATATCTTGTGCAACGAATCAGCCAGACCTTCTGAGCACATGGTGAGATTGCCAAACATTTAGAAAAATTGGATTCACATTCTGTCCCAACAGACATTCGAGCTCACCTGCCTCAGGGAGTGCTTTTGGCCAGACAGCTGGAGGAGCAGTTCTTAGTACTGGGAGAGGTTAATCCTTGGGGTGGGGGGCAGGATGTTCTAAGCATGGCCTTTTACATGCTGCAGAAACATTCCTGCTGCCGATTAATTATTGGACTGTTGAGAAGGCCTTTGGAACATACCAAGTCTGAAAACTTGCAATGGGACCATTTCTATGTAAGCTCCGAAGAAGGGTTACTGACCCGAAACGTTAACTCTGCTTCTCTTTCCACAGATGCTGCCAGACCTGCTGAGTGGTTCCAGCATTTCTTGTTTTTATTTCAGATTTCCAGCACCCGCAGTATTTTGCTTTTATATCTATGTAAGCTTATATTGATTCAATAAAAATGGCCTTATAACCAGAAGCTTTAATCTTCCTCGGGGTGTGCTGTAGAAGATTTTTTTTAGCTCTATTGATTTTGGTTTTTCATCATTGGACTAAGGTTACACACACTGCTTAATGTGTTTCTGGAAAATTCCTTGTACATTGTCTTAAAACGGTCATAAATCCATTTATTTTTAATGACTATTAATTATATTAAAGTAATGCACAAAGGAGTTTTACACTAATGCATTGAGTTGTGCATTACCACAGGGAGGAAAATGTCGAGAAGAACTTACAAATACCTAACACATTCCATTCTATTTTTATGTTTGTTTAGTCAATATATTTAACTGTAAAATATAGAACAGCCCCTCTTTCATCTTTAATCCAACATTTTAGGTTTCAATGTGATATACCGAGTGATCCTTTAAGTGACAAAATGGTGGTTCACCCATTAAAAGCCACAGTACAACTTGACTCCAAAGCACTCTCTGAAACTAGTGGTAGATCTTTAGATTGTAAACAGGTTCCTATTTGGAAATTCTTACTCGTGAACAAAATTGCTCTAAAAGCGGTGAAGTAACATTGAAAAACAAAATTGCTATTTCAGATATGACACAGGCTGAACCAGGCCATCTGGGTTCTGAGTGAAGCAAGACACTTCCGCATCAGGGATGGATGATCAGTCAATCTGACTGCTCAAGTACATCGACCGCAGCAGTTCCAGAGCAGCTTTGTCTTATGAGGTATTCAGCTGTTCACATTCTGAGCTATGGAATGTTGCACGGAAGATTGGTTGTGGGGTTAAGGGGGTTGAAATTTCTTGCTGTGTTATGTTTAGTGCAATATTTAACATTCTTGTGCCAAATTCTTGTGTGCATTGTTTTACCAAACTTGTTAATCAATTTGTAATAAATGGATTAACCACTTTGTTGAACCAACATCCACTAGAATTTAGTGCTAACAAGTGTGTGAGAAATAGTGAACAAAGGAATTTCAGACACCTAGAAAGGGAAGAATAAATACTAAAAACAACCCAGGAAAAGGACAAGATCTCAAGGTGGGGGTTAGCACACCTCCAATGCTGGGATTCACAGCCAATCCAAACTAATGTATGAAGGTATCTTGTTAAATGGCATATGATTCCTAAATGAAATGAGCTTGTACAGCTCTTACGGGTCACATTACAACATTATCCATAAACTGGGACTAAATTGGAAGTCTCAAGGTGCTTCACTTGGGAAAAACAGGCAACGAATCCAAGCAGCAGAGATTAGTAGGGGTAACCAAAAGCTTGTTTAAAAAGATGGGTTTTAAGAAGGATCTTCAAGGAGGGCAGGGAGGTGGTGAAGCAGTGGAGTTTAGGGAGGGAATTCCACAGCCTGTTCAAACAGCTGAATGAAGGCTGGTAATGGTGGGGTATAAGGAAGGAGGGACACACAGAGAGGGATTTCATGAAGGGAGAGCCATTGTAGGGCTGGAGGAAGTTACAAAGTTGGAGGATTTAAACACGACGATGAGGATTCAAAATAAGAGGCATTGGGAAGCAGCAACCACTGTCAGTCAATGAGGCCAAGGGTAATGGACATGGACAAGTGAGAACCATTGCAGGATAAGATACAGACAGCAGAATTTTGTATGAGGACAGAGAATGTGAGTCTGGCCAGGAGAGCATTGAGGTGGCAAAAGCAAGGATGAGAATTTCATCAGCGGATTTTTTTAGATAGGGACAGAGACGGCCAATATTACAGAGGTGGAAATAGGCAGTCTTTGTGATAGGATATGGGGTTGAAAACTCACCCAAGGATCAAACAGGATGCTGTGATGTCGCAAAGAGTTCAAACTGAGACTGTGGCTGGGGAGGGAGATGGAGTTGGTAAGTGGAAGTGCTTATTGCTGACGTTGGGTAGAAGCCTTAGAAATACTTCATTTCCCAACACTGATAGCACAGAGATTCACCAAAAAAAGAACTTAATCCAGATAGAAAAGTAAATTACTGATGGCTGATGTTCCAAATTGCCTGAATCTGCATGTGTGCGTATGTGTGCAAGCACGTGATAAGGATTATCCAGATTCATGTGTAAAACATACACATGTGCAGGCACATGATCTGAGTTCTGTTAGCGACAGGCAGGAAGTGATGAGAGCAACAGAGTTTGAAAAAGACAGAAAATTTGAAATCACATTGAGTTAATTTTACTATCAAAGACATTCTCTCAATGTTAGCGAGTCCATATTTTCTTTTGAAATTTCACTAATACTTTACCATCAATAGTGCACCACAACCACACTACAGTAAACCAAATGTCATGCCAGTTTTCTTCAATCAAATCATTCTCTTCCTCTAAATCAAATCATAAACACATTTATCTCGCTGGGATCAGTTCTGTTAAATATTGCTGCAATTTCGTGCAAACAATTAGAGAAACTTGAAAATTATTTTCATATGAACCGACTGCATCTTGGAAAATATGGTGCAATAATACAAGCCCCACCCTGGTGTCACTATAAGCAATGGGACATTTGCTCCATGAGCACACACTCCTTATCTCTGTAAACTTCTCTAGCCCTACTTGAAGATAATACGGTTGATGTTGTATATGTGGACTTTCAAACAGTGTTAGATAGAGTACCACAGACTTGTTAGCAAAGTCGAAGCCCATGGGATAAAAGGAGCAGAAGCTGTGTGGTTACCAAACTGGCTAACGGACAGAAAGCTGAGAGTAGTGGTGAACGATTGTTTTTCAGACTTTAGGGAAATGTGCAATGGTTTCTCACTGTTGGAACCACAGCACTTTTTGATATCTATTAATGAGATCTGGACTTGGGTATACAGGGCATAATTTCAAAATTTGCAAATGACACAAATCTGTGAAGAGGATAGTAACAAATAGAAGGAGGACATAGACTGATGAAATGTGCAGACATGAGGCAGATGAAATTTAATACAGTGAAGTGATATGTTTTGGTAGGGTAGACTGAGGAGATGCAATATATACTTAATGGTACAATTTTAAAGGGGTGCAGGAACAGAGAGACATGGGGATGTATATACACAAGTCATTGAAGGTGGCACGACAAGTTGAGAAGGCTGTTAAAAAGGCATATGGGATCCCTTTATGAATAGAGGCACAGAGTACAAAAGCAAGGAAATCATGCTAAACCTTTATATTAAAAGAAAGGTTAGGCTTCAACTAGAGTATTGTGGCCAGTTCCAGGCACCATTTTAGGAAGGATCTCATGGCCTTAAAGAGGGTGCAGAGGAGAGATACTAGAATGGTACCAGGGATGAAAGACTCCAGTTATGTGGAGAGACTAGAGAAACTGGGGATTATGCTCCTGAGAGCAGAGAAGGTTGAGAAGATTTGATAGAGCTGTTCAGAATCTTGAAGGGTTTTCATAGATAAGGAGAAACTGTGTCCAGTGACAGAAGAATCAATAACCAGAGAATACAGATTTAATTGGCAAAAGAACCAAAGGCAACACGAGGAAAGGAAATACACGCAGCAAACTGCTGTGATCTGGAATGCGCTGCCTGAAGGGTGGTGGAAGCAGATTCATTAATAACTTCCAAAATGGCAATTAGATAAATACTTGAAAGGAAACAATTGCAGGGCTATGGGGAAAAAGCAGGGGAGTAATCAGATAGCTCTTTCAAGGAGCTGGCACAGGCACAATGGGCTGAATGGCCTCCTTCAGTGCTGTATCCTTCATTACAAGGGGGTTGGAGTATAAGAGTTAGAAAGTCTTGCTGCAATTATATATGGCTTTGGTGAGACTACACCTGGAGCATTGTGCACAGTTGTGGCCTCCTTATCTAAGGAAGGATGTACATAGAGAGGGTACAACAAGGTTTCACGAGATTGATTCCTGGGATGAGAGGGCTATGAGGAGAGATTGTGTAGAATCATTCTATATTGTCTAGAGTTTAGAAGAATGAGAGGTGAGCTCATTGAAACGTATAAAATTCTTAGAGGGCTCGACAGGTAGATGCCGAGAAGCTGTTTCTCCTGAGTGATTATAATGTCAGGATAAGGTGTCAACCATTCAGAATTGAGGTGAAGCAAAACTTCTTCGCTCAGAGGGTTGTGAATCTTTGGAACTCTCTACCTCAGAAGGCTGTAAATGTTTTGTTAATGAGTAAATTCAAGACTGAAATCAATATGTTTTTTTGCCCTAAGGCAATCAAGGGTATGGGGATACGGCAGAAAAGTGGAGTTGATGCAGAAGTTCAAGCATAATCTTACTGAATGGCAGTGCAGGCTTGAGGCGTTGTATGGCTTATTCCTGCTCCTATTCCTTACGTTGTTATCTTCTCAAGATTCTATAATCCTCTGAGAATACTGAATCTGCCAACTCTTGCCTCTTGTACATTTTCTTCGCTCCACCATTGGCAGCCATGCTTTCAGCCACATAGGTCTTAAGATATAGAATGCCCTTCATAAACTTCTCTGTCTCTCCACCTCTCTCTCTCATTATAACCTACCTCTTTGATCAAGCTGTTGGTCACCCTTTTTGGCAAGTTGTCAATTGTTTCTGATTATGCTCCTGTGAAGCGCCTTGAGACCTTTTACACCATTAAAGACACAATAATAATGCAAGTTTCTGTCATAATTGATGTACCCCCATTGAAGTGCCTTATAAAATACAAATGTATCCCCCTCTCCAGCTTAATGCTATGAAGTGAATTTTTTTTTCAGACCTATAAAAAGATATTAGTCATTTCCAATAATTCTGTCAGTTCCTGACTTCACCCAAGGCATCTGTGGGAGATGCTGAGTACAAATTAATCACTGCATAAATAATGAAAGCGATCAAGTCACCCAGGAATACTCCCATGCGCCTCCTAGTGGACAGAGCAATAGAAACACGGCTGAGAACAGAGGGACTGTGGGTTAAGAAAGTATGTGTGCTCAGAGACCTACAGACAAGGGAGAAGAAGAAATATTCCTTGGAATTTAGCTGGTTAAGAGGTGATTTGATTGAAGTTTTCAATATATTAAGGGGAACAGAGAGGGTAGATTGGGAGAAACTATTTCCACTAGTTGGTGAGTCTAATACTAGGGGGCATAGTCTAAAAAGTAGAGCCAGACCTTTCAAGAGTGAAATTCAGAAACAGTTCTACACACAAAGGGTGGTAGAAGTTTTCAACTTTCTTCTGCAAAGGGTAATTGATGCTAAATCAATTGTAAATTTAAAAACTGAGATTGAATCTTTCTTAGACTCAGGAGCGGTGCCAGAGGACTAGATAATTGTAAATGTTACACCTTGTTCAAAAAAGAATGTAAAGGTAAGCCCAGCAGCTACAGGCCAGTCAGTTTAACTTCAGTGGTGAGGAAACTTCTGGAAACAATAATTCGGGGCCAAATTAATAGTCACATGGACAATTACAGGTTAATTAAGGAAAGTCAGCACAGATTCGTTGAGGAAAAATCATGTTTAACTAACTTGCTGGAGTTTTTTGAAGAGGTAACAGAGAGGGTTGATGCGGGTAATGCAGTTGATGTGGTGTACATGGACTTCCAAAAGGCATTCGATACAGTGCCACACAACAGACTTGTGAGCAAAATTATAGCTCACAGAATAAAAGGGACAGTAGCAGCATGGATATGAAATTGGCTGAGCGACAGAAAACAGAGAGTAATGGTTAATGGATGTTCTTCGGGCTGGAGGAATGTCTGTAGTGGAGTTCCCCAGGGGTCAGTGTTGGGACCCTTGCTCTTTCTGATATATATTAATGACCTAGACCTTGGTGGACAGGGCACAATTTCAAAATTTGCAGATGATACAAAACTTGGAACAAATGTGAACTATGAGGAGGATAGTGTAGAAGTCCAAAAGGACATTGACAAGTTGGTGGAATTGGCGGACAAGTGGCAGATGAAGTTCAATGAGGAGAAATATAAAGTCATTCATTTTGGCAGTAAGAACATGGAGAGACAATATAATATAAAGGGTACAATTCTAAAGTGCGTGCAAGAGCAAAGGGATCTGAGGGGTATATGTGCATAAGTCATTGAAGGTGGCAGGACAGGTTGAGAGAACAGTTAATAAAGCATAAAGTATCCTGCGCTTTATTCATAGGGACATAGAGTACAAGAGCAAAAAGGTTATGTTAAACTTGTATAAGACACTAAGTTGGCCTCAGCTGGAGTATTGCGTCCAGTTCTGTGCGCCACACTTTAGGAAAGATGTGAAGGTATTGGAGAGAGTACGGAAAAGATTCACGAGAATGGTTCCAGGGATGAGGAACTTCATTTATGAAGACAGATCGGAGAAGTTGGGACTGTCTTTCTTGGAGAAGAGAAGGCTGAAAGGTGTTTTAATAGAGTTATTCAAAATCATGAGGGGTCTGGACAGAGTGGATAGGGAAAAACAGTTCCCACTCATGAAAGGATCGAGAATGAGGCACAGATTTAAAATGATTGGCAAAAGAAGCAAAAGTGACATGAAGAAAGACTTCTTCACGCAGCGAGTGGTTATGATCTAAAATGCACTGCCTGAGAGTGTGGTAGAGACAGGTTCAATTGAGGCATTCAAAAGGGAATTTGACTGTTATCTGAAAAGTAAGAATGTGCAGGGTTACGGGGAGAAGGCAGGAGAACGGCAATAGGTGAATTGCTCATTCGGAGCGCCAGTGCAGGCACGATGGGCTGAATGGCCTCCTTCTGTGCTGTAACAATTCTGTGATTCTGTGATAGATTTTTCTTATCCAAAGTTGTTAAGGAATATGAGGCAAAGGCAGGTATAGGGAGTTGGGTCACACATCAGCCATGATCTCGTTGAATGGCAGAACAGGTTCGAGGGGCTAAATGGCCTACTCCTGTTCCTAAGTTCCTATGCTACCACCTAAATACTAATAAATAAAATTGTCCAGCAGTTTCTCCCCATTCTTGAATAACTGCTTACCATAGTTTGTTTAGAATTTACAGATATACAGTTAAACCTTACGGGGTCTTGTGTGTGAATTGTTTATACTAACGTTATATTGAAACCTGGCGGAATTTGTGAGGACAGATTTATTTTCCTATCTACTTATTTTAATAATTTAAAATTTAATAAGAGCAGCACATTCTAATGAGAACAGGACTAAGCAATCACAGCATAATAAGGTTTAAGATAAAGATTGAGAAGGACACAAGTAAGACAAAAATAAAAGTAATAAATTAGAAAAAAAGCTGCTTTTCAGGAGATGAGAATGGAACTAGGGAAAATAAATAGAAAAATTTACTGCCGAACAAAGAAATAGAACAGTAGTGGGAAACATTTAAATCAGTGATCAATAGCGTCTAGGAGAAATAAATCCCACTAAAAAGCAAGAACCAACTAGCTAGTAATGGCACACTATGGAAAATAAAGCAATGAGGGCAAAATTGAAACCAAAGGAAAAGGAATACATTTAGTAAAGCAGTAACAAAGGAGAGGATGCAAAAGGGAATCCAAAAGGTTAGGAAAGAAGTCAAAAAACAATTAGGAAGGCAAAGAGAAACTACAAAATTAAATTTTCAAGGAATTGCTACGGACAGGGGAGATGATAGGATATTTTTCCTTCAACTTGTCTGTGTGTGTGTATGTTGGGTATTTAGCTGGGAATATATATATATATATATTTACTGTCATATTTCAAACTGTGTTAAAGCTTTGCATCTTTATTGACTAAGTCTTGTTTTATAATTAATTAATACTTTTATTGTTTATTAAAGAAACCTGGTTGGTGGATTTTATTCTGAAACTAAAATAGATTGAGTATATAATTGGCCGCATTGGTAACTGGGTGCACATTTAAATATATGTTGTGACCCGTGGAGAAGTGGAACTCGAGAAAGACAGTGTGCTCCTCCATTGTCATAACAATAGAGAAATGTTTATTGTTCAACACCAGAATATACATGCAACTACACCCACTCTCATACTCATACAGATACACACACACTCAAGACAAGCATAGCATGCAATTAGGCATAATGATTTCAAGAGAGTCTGTTACACTTGCTTTTCCCCGGGCTGAAGACTTGAAATGGCGGAGACCTGTAATCCCTTTTTGTCCACTGAAGAAAAGCTCTGGAGGGTTAGGAAGACAGATTCGCTGTTGTTTTATGTTCGCAGTAGCAGATTTCTCATTATACTACAGACAAGGTTCAATGGCAAAGCCCTGGTACAGGTCCTCAGGTGGAGAGTTCAAGGCCAACCCAAGTCTCTGCCTACATGCGGCTTAGGCAGGGTCTTCTCTCTTCATTGACATAAATGTTTTTCCCAAGTCTGTCTGCTCAGAATGCGTCTTATTAAAACCCCTTATCAGAAACCTAGTTTCTGTAGTATGACCAGAGCATCTCTTTCCATTGTCTTCATAAATAGTTTCTGATGGTTAGGACATTGTCAGACAATGGAGTCTTGCTATCACTCATCCACATGCCATCTTGATAAAATAAAGCTTTTCACACCCATTTTCTGGATTTCATGTTTGGAGTCCAAGAGTCTGCAACAGTATTGTGAACCCAGCATTGTTAACTAGTTGGAGAAATACAGCTATTACCACAGGAAGGCTCATTTGCATTTTACTGACTTCTCAACGATATGTCCAGAATGGTCATTTGCATTTTAATGACTTCGCAGTAGCAGATTTCTCATTATGTTGTCCAGACATGACAATTAGCTCGGGTTCTTGCAATTTCATGAGTATTAGCAGGAAAGAAAATGTCACCTGACCTTTCAACTCCAATTTGTTTTACAGGAAAGTGTCCATTTTGGGTTTCCTTCATAAGTTCATATTTATAGTTCATAAGTTCGTATTGCGTGAGTGTGACAGAGTATAAAAAGAAACAATAATCTATTGGCAATAAGTCACAAAAGAAAATTTAGTTTAGGGATAGGGTCACTAAGGGATACACATGATAAACCCACAGGTAATAACAGCGAAATGGCAGAAATATTAAATAATTACTTTGCCTCAGTATTTACCAGGGAGACTAACATGACAGACATGACATTAGAAGAAGAGCTTAAAAAAGATATTTAAGATAGAAAGGGTGGAAATAATTGATAAACTAATCAAACAAGGGTGGATTGCATTCATACATATTAAGAAAATGTCAGGTAAGAGATAGCTGAGGCACTATTACATCTATATAAATATTCATTAGAAAAGTGAATCGTGCCAGAGGATTATTTATTTATTTAGAGATACAGCACTGAAACAGGCCCTTCGGCCCACCGAGTCTGTGCCGACCAATAACCACCCATTTATACTAACCCTACAGTAATCCCATATTCCCAACCACCGACCTATCTACACTAGGACCAATTTACAATGGCCAATTTACCTATCACCTGCAAGTTTTTGGCAGTGGGAGGAAACCAGAGCACCCGGCGCTAACCCATGCGGTCACAGGGAGAACTTGCAAACTCCACATTGGCAGTACCCAGAATTGAACCTGGGTCACTGGAGCTATGAGGCTGCGGTGCTAACCACTGTGCCACTGTGCTGCCCAGTCTATATACCTAGTCTATGCAGCAGTTCAAGAAGGCAGCTCACCATCACCTTTTCAAGGACATCTAGGGATGGGCAATAAATTCTGGCCTTGCCAGTGACTGCCACATCCCAAGAATGAAAAAGAAACATACTCCTTAAGTGTCTAAGTGGGGTAAAGGAGCTGAGGAATTTGGGCATACAAATACACAAGTCAGTAAAAGTAGCAATGCAGTTTTACAAGGCCATAAAAATGCTACCAAAGTACACGGGTTCATTTCTAACGGGATAGAATTGAAAAGCAGCAACATTATTTTAACCTGTCGAACCTTAGTTAGATCACACTTGGAGGACTGTGAACATTTCTGGTCTCCGTATTATAAAAAGGATATAAAGACACTGAAGAAGATACAAAAAAGATTTACTAGAATGATACCAGACTGAGATGTTATAATTATCAGGAAAGATTGAACATGCTGGGGCTCCTTTCTCTAGACAAAGTAGACTGAGGGTTGGCCTGATAGAGTTCATTAAGATTATAAAAGGTTTTGATAGGGAAGAACCAGAGGAGATGTTTCCATTTGCGGGGAAGACCAGAACTAGTGACCATATATATCAGGTAGTCATTAATAAATCCAATAGAAAATTTAGGAGAAATATCCTTATCCAGAGAGTGGTTAGAATGTGGAACGCATTACCACAAGGAGTAGTTGATGAACTAGCTTAAATGTATTTAAGGGGAAATTACTTAAACACATGACTGAGAAAAGAAATGAAGGATATGTTAACGATGTTCCATGATGAAGGGTGGGAGGTGGCTTATTGGTGCATAAACGCTGGCATGTACCTGTTGGGCCGAATGGCCTGTTTCTGTGCTGTAAGTATTCTGTAATACTATGTAATACAGTGAGACAAGAAATAGAAGGAGGCAATATTAATCAATTATAACAGGTGGCAATGAAACGCTAACCCGCCCTAAGTTTACTGGACAACATTCAATAACAGCACCCTATGGAACCAACCTCAGGTTGTAAGCCTTTTCAATTAGTTTTTGTTTACACCTATGCAGTTTTTATATACTTTGAAATCTCCAAAAATTCATTTTTAACTAATGGATACTACAGATAACACTGGATTGAAGGAGTTACTGAGGCAGACAAATACCAGTGTGATAGCATTATCTCCTGCAGCAGCCAGAAATATCGACTGTGGATTCATATTCACTGCGAATTGAGCTGAGCTTGATTCATATAGCTGGCAAAGAAAAGGAACTGTCATTACATCAGTCCAGCTGGATTCAGACCCAAGTCTCAAAAGTGAATGGGCAATGTAACAATCTCTGACCTAACAGAGTAATCATGTCACAAAAACATGCTATGTCAAATGATGATTTTTTAATCCACCGGCTGGAAACCTGAATTAAATTTTAATAAAAGAAACAGATAAAAGGTGACTCTACTAGCAGCTAAAATGGCCACCCCAATTTTCATTACGATATCCCACATTCCAATGCATTGAGGTGGAGATGAATTGTCTGCCCAGTCCCCTCAAGAACAGTGACCTGGGGAATCTGAGTGAACTACCTAGTCTGTTCCCATTAGCAAGGCATTAAGGTCATCACCTGGACATTAAACTGATGGAGACAAATCACTCAAACCTAATCACTTGAACAATCGGACCCTGGTTGTGAGATGAGAATTTCTAGACATAGATTGATTAAGTTGCAAGAGGGAATACACACTGGTAACCACCATGTTGAATAACTGGGTGATGGTCATGTGACAGGCCCTCCATCTGTGTGCTTAAGCTGGTGTTTTCTCTGCAGCAACCAGACAAGCAGCTAGACACCAACAAGAGAAGACCAAACTGGGGTCCCTCTCCCTCTCTCTCTACAATCCACCTTGCAAACTTTGAACCCTGCCTGCTGGCCATTACCACCTAGGCATATCCCTGCTGCAGACAGAGACCCAAGAAGGAAATTATTTGCATCACTGTCTCCAGGAGAACTACAGCATCAGCCATCCATATCTTCAAACCGGAAGCCTCAGGACCACCAAATTCAGCCTGAAGCCAGCCGTGTCACCAACCTCCACAGGCTATATACCCCTTTTTATTTCTCTGGAGTCTAATTTGACCAATCTATCCTTCCTCACTCTCTGGGCTGAATTTTACCGGCTCCTTGACGCTGCACGTCGTGGTGCAGGGGCCGGTAAAATGCAGCGGGGAAAGGCCTGCCTCGACCCGCGACATCGAGAAGGGCCCACTGCATATTGCCAGCGGTGGCAGGACTTCATCTGCATATGTAAATGAACACGTAAAATATTTAAATAAACTTACCTGCAGGCGACAGCTGTCCTACTCTGAAATTACAGCCGCCGTTTGTGCTCCATGTGCCTTCGGAACTCCATACGGAGTTCCGGGCAAGAACCTGGTGGGGAGGAGGGAGGAATAAAATTTATAGGGCGGGAGGGGCAGAGGAGCAGGGAAATCAATTTTTATTGGATGTGGGGATGGTGGGAAGGGGTTGACGGGCAAAAGATTGGAGGTTGAGGGGGAAAGTTCAGGTATTGAAACAAACAACTGATGGTAATTTCATTGCCTGAAATGAGCCTTGGTGGGTGGGTGGGGGGGGGGGGGGGGTTGGAGAAGGGCCTCCATCCCTTATCTTTCAATGTATTAAAGATCTTTTCTTTTATACCCTTTAAAAATTAAACTTCTTTGTAAGGGCTTAAAACCCTTTCAAAATGGCACCAGAGCCTGCACGGTGGTGCCAGACGCCATTGCCGGGGACGCAGAGGCCGCCCCCGATGACGTCATCGGGGGCAGCTGCTCCGCTCCCTCTATTTAAATGAGTCACCGCAATATCACGGGAGCTCAGGGACGGCTCATCCACACGGGATGCACGCCGTTCTTAGAGTTCACCGCCGCAAACTGCGGCGCACTCATAAAATTCATCCTCTATTTGTGTAGGTGTGTGTGAACTTTGAGTGTGTGTGTGTGTTAGAGTTAAAGTTAGAGTGTATTTTATTATTGTATTTAGATTTGTTTAAGTACAATAAATAAATACTCTTTCTTTGTTAAACTCAAGAAAACCTGTCTGATTTGATCTTCTTTCTTTGGCCTCCTTATCTCGAGAGACAATGGGTATGTGCCTGGAGGTGGTCAGTGGTGTGTGGAGCAGCACCTGGAGTGGCTGTAAAGGCCCATTCTAGAGTGACAGGCTCTTCCACAGGTGCTGCAGAAACATTTGTTTGTCGGGGCTGTTACACAGTTGGCTCTCCCCTTGTTTTTCCTGCCAACTGCTAAGTCTCTTCGACTCGCCACACTTTAGCCCCGCCTTTATGGCTGTCCGCCAGCTCTGGCGAACGCTGGCAACTGACTCCCACGACTTGTGGTCAATGTCACAGGACTTCATGTCGCGTTTGCAGATGTCTTTAAAGCGGAGACATGGACGGCCGGTGGGTCTGATACCAGTGGCGAGCTCGCTATACAATGTGTCTTTGGGGATCCTGCCATCTTCCATGCGGCTCACATGGCCAAGCCATCTCAAGCGCCGCTGACTCAGTAGTGTGTATAAGCTGGGGATGTTGGCCGCCTCATGGACTTCTGTGTTGGAGATACGGTCCTGCCACCTGATGCCAAGTATTCTCCGGAGGCAGTGAAGATGGAATGAATTGAGACGTCGCTCTTGGCTGACATACGTTGTCCAGGCCTCGCTGCCATAGAGCAAGGTACTGAGGACACAGGCCTGATACGCTCGGACTTTTGTGTTCCGATCATAGCACATAAATAGTTAAACACTCACTGAATTGGCAAGTATATCCACTTTAAAAAAGAAATCAACCTGCTGTGGTCAAACAAGGAGAGGGAAATGAGGGGAGCCCTTTGACCCCTCCTCACCTGATCGTAACAATAATGTAGCAAAAAGTTTGCTTATGTTACATTGGGGACCCTATATGTAAATTTTGCAAGATTTTCTGTCAGTGTTGTTATGACCAGGTGATTAAACCAGCCTTTGACTGGTTTAATCGTAAGAGGGTTTAATTTTAGAAACAATGTGTTTTTAGCTCCCCCTCCGTGAATCCTTGTCCACTGCTCCAATTGTAAGGCAAAGAAATCAAACAGGTTTCCTTAGATTTAAACAAGAAAGGTTGAAGTTTATTAATCTTAAACTCTAATCTGGCTAACGACTATGAATATGCGACGTGACCAGGCTAGCATGCATATGCTATAAACACACACGCAGATAGAGACAGAAAAAGTAAAAAAGAATAAAGGGGAAAAGTTTGAAGCAATATCGGGATTATAGTTACAGTCCTTCAAGTACGATGTGGAGTCTTTGGTTGTCGGTAAGTCTTGCAATTTGTTGGGGCTCAGTGCATGCTTCAACTTGTTTTGATGTCAGAGTCTTTTCTCTCTTGAGGTTTACATGTCTTTCATGGGTCCGGTGGCTTGGGAGAAAGTGAGAGACAGCCAGGAGAGAGGCTTGCTTGTTGCAGCTTCAGTTGCAAATGCTAATCTCAATTCAAACTGTCCTGTGCCTCATTCAAAAACGTGGATTAGCTGGTTAGTCATGTAACCAGCTGATTTAACCAGTCTTGTCTTTTGTGAGTTAGCAGTCTCTGGAATGCACATCCTTACACCTTCAACGTCTGGTGATCAAAATCCATTTGGTTTAATTGCCCTTGGGAGTAGTCCTTTGTCTCCACAAGCACCGTCTCTTAGTATTCAAATGTCCTCCAGTCAAAGGTCTGGTGATCTATTTAACAAATCATTTCTTCATTCCAGCAACAGTTTAAAACAATGTTCATATGACAAAATTAATATGCCTCGTTCTTGAAAGATGGGGGTCTGCATGACAATGTGAATCACAGAACATTAGTGTTTGCAGCAGAAACTACCCATAATTCAGAACAAATCGTCACTAAGTTGTTATTTTCTTTTTTTTTATTCATTCCTGGGATTTGGGCGTTGCTGGCTGGGCCAGCACTTATTGCCCATCCCATAATTGCCCTTGAGAAGGTGGCGGTGAGCTGCCTTCTCGAACCACTGCAGTCCATGTTGGGTAGGTACACCTACACTGCTGTTGGAAAGGGAGTTCCAGGATTTTGACCCAGCGACAGTGCAGGAACGGTGATATAGTTTCAAGTCAGGATGCTGCGTAACTTGGAGGGGACTTGCAGCTGGTGGTGTTCCATGCGACTGCTGCCCTTGTCCTTCTAGGTGGTATAGGTCGTGGGTTTGGAAGGTGCTGTTGAAAGAGCCTTGATGAGTTGTTGTAGATGGTACACACTGCTGCCACTGTGCATCGATCGTGGAGGAAATGAATGCTTTGTCCTGGATTGTATCGAGCTTCTTCAGTGTTGTTGGAGCATCACCCATCCATGCAAGTGGGGAGTATTCCATCACTCCTGACTTGTGCCTTGTAGATGGTGGACAGGCTTTAGGGAGTCAGGAGGTGAGTTACTCGCTGCAGGATTCTTAGCCTCTGACCTGCTCTTGTAGCCACGGTATTTATATGGTTACTCCAGTTCTAAATTGACATCCTCAAGTGTGCAAACTGGATAGCCTTGCACTAGTGCAATAGTTGGTGCTGTTTCGATATTGGGTTCAAGGTACAACTTAATGACAATGTAAAGCCCTGGGAATGTACTTGGAAAATGAACAAAAAGTTCATTGTTCCACAGCGCTAACATCCCTCACCTTGATGAACACAAAAAGGAGCTCAAACACACGTACAGTATAAAACATTTTTAAAAAACTTTTATGAATGCAGGGACATTATACCCAGTGGAACAAACATGAGCTTCACAAAAATCGTAGATGTGACTAAGTTCCTAATACCTGCATTTAAACAGCACAGTCGTACTGTAGTTTCTTGGAGTACTTGATGGAAATTTGAATGTGTCATGAAGGATATGTTCTTCGTCAATAAATGCAAAACATTTTTTGCCTGTTGTACGTGGTTCTGCAGAATAACATTTCACTGTGAGCTGGAATAAACACATGTGGAGTCCACATGTTACACTCCAACTTTTGATAATTGCAATATGTGAGACTTAAATATTGGAGGCTCAATCCAAGTGCTTAAGAATCAAAAAGTTTATAACACCATTTATATTATCAGCTTTATGTTCCAATGACAATATTAAACATGAAATTAAAAGTAATAGTTCTTTTAAAATTTCTTGAAATCATGTATCGTCCCCTATGACAGTTTATTAATGCTGAGATACTTTTAGCTGAGCCCCTTTCTCAATAGGCCTCCTATCTGTCATTATGGCATTGCTGGGTGACATTGCTTCTAAGCATCATGTCCTTAGATATAAATACATTTATTTATATGATTATAGTCTGACTTTGTGTTCACAAAATCGCATTCCTGTCAAGGATCTATGTTGTGCAAAGGCAAAAAAAATCATTAGTTCTTATAAACCATATTTTTTATCCATAGTTCTGCAGAACAAGCACTGACTCCATATTAAGGAAGGAAGTTACCTTTTAAAACATTCATTTTTCTAAAGGTCCACTCACATTCATAAGTTGTGTTATGAGGGTTTCTATTTTTTAAATTTAAATTTGCGAATTTATATTTTAAAACTGAAAAAGGATTCCAGAAATGGTGGAACTGTAAACAGTTACTGGAAGATTGGGAATTGTAAACTGTTATTGAAAGGCATCTGTTTTCAAATGAAAACCCAGCAGAGGTTGTTTTGGCTTGGAGAGATGTTTGCAAAGAAGAGACTAGCCAAGATTTATGGTTGTCATGAGACTGGACTTCTAGAAAAGTTTTCATTTCAACTTTGAATTGTTAAAAAAGCCAGTTGGTGTTTAGCCTGAAACAGAAGACCCTGCTTATCCTTATCTTGAAAACCAATCCTGTATCTCCAGTGTTTCGGATTCCTATTTCCTCCTGTATTTGAAGAAAGCTTTCACGATTAAAGAACTTGCATGTCAAATATGTGGAACTGAACCTTTTGTTGCTGCATTTCTGCTGTAAGACCTGACTGAAGCTGGATGTCTTGGAAAGCCTATCAAAACCGATCTTCAACATCACCTAGAAAGAACACATTTGGGATGCCAAACCAACACAAAGGACATCTTTCCATATCTTCTCTTCAGCCTAAGTGCTTCTTTTTCTTCTTATTATTTCTTTGTAACAGTTGTAAACAAAAATCCCTTTTTTTCCCAGTTAACCGGTTGTGTATGTATGTGTGTGTTTGTGTGGGTGTGTGAGGGCTAGAATAAAAAAGAAGCTTTAATATTTCAAGTCATGTATATGTTCTACTTCATTACTGGTTAAAATGTAGTTTATAATAAACTGATAGTTTTGTTATTTATTAAAGAAACCTGGTTGGTGTGCTTTATTCTGGGATAAAATAGAGTATGTGATTGTTTCGGTAAGTGGGAAAATTTAAATATGTTGTGACCTGTGGAGAAGTGGGACTGAATTAACAGTGCACTCCTCCCGCCTCGGTCATAACAGTTGTACCTGAGAGAATTAGGTGATCTGGTCAGGTCTGCCATTTCTCGGCTTCACATAGATGTACCAGTTGTTAGATCACAATGTTGCTGATCACTAACATTTTTGATCACTAACATTTTTGATGGTGCAATAACATTTTGCTGATTAAAGTCTTGTTATTGTTGCCCATTGCCTTGTCTGTATTACCTTTCAGGGCAGCAAGTCCAAATCTATTCAACACAACAATAACTTGCATTCATATAGCACCTTTAATGTGGAAGAACATTTCAAGGTCCTTCACAAAGGCATAGTCAGACAAAAATAGATGCCAAGACAAAAAGGAGATATTAGCAGGGACAGGTAAAGGCTTGGTTAAAACATCTCATCTGGTCAAAACAGTGTAGCTGGAAAGAAGGTGGTCTTTCTAATTGTAAACATGCATAGCAATCAAATGTTTAATGTGTGCATACACAGTGAGATTAAGTTAAAGTGATTTATTTACATTGTATAATTTAATGTTGGAATTTGTTCATTTGAAATGTTTGCAAATTTGCAGTGTAACTTTTAAGGGATTCATGTGACATTGATAAATTGCATGAACCTGTGGTTTATGAAATTACCTGAAGTGTTTATATCAATTCATAAGAGCATAAGAAATAGGAGCAGGAGCAGGCCATATGGCCCCTCGGGCCTACTCCACCATTCAATAAGATCATGGCTGATCTTCTGCATCAACTCCACTCTCCCGCCTTACCTCCATATTCTTATTCCCTCAGTACCCAAAAGTCGATCGATCTCAGTGTTGAATGTTCTCATCGACAATGTTCCCTCCAAGCTATGCGTCCACGCAATCACGCAACGACCCAAAAGTTCCTGCACAGGCTGCACTCAAGTTGGCCCCTTTAAATTACCGCAGAGGTGCGGTCACACAAAAAAATTTGAAGAGGCTGTGCACTTAAACAAGTCGCCCCCACACTCCAAAAAATATTAGAGGGTAAGTTGCTCATTGACTGAGCATCCACAGACCCCTAGAGTAGAGAATTCCAAAGATTCACAACCATCTGTGTGAAGAAGTTTCTTCGCAGTTCAGTGATAAATTCATTAGCACTATAATTATAACTAGTTCTAGACTCTCCAGCCTTTCAGCATCTACCCTATCAGGTCCTCTAAGGTTTCAATGAGATCATCTCTCATTCTTCTAAGCTCCAGAGAATTTAGGCCTATTCTTCTCAATCTCTCTTCGTGGGATAGAACTCTCATCAGAGGAATCAATCTAGTGGAAGTTCGTTACACCCCCTCTCAGATAAGTCTATCCTTCCTGCGTACTGTAATCCAGATATGGTCTCACCAATACCCTATATAATTGCAGTAAGACTTCCTGGGCACGAAATTCAGATCAGTATTGCTACCGAAGCCGATTGCCCTCCTGGGGTGCGCAGTGCACCTCCACCCACTTCCAGCATGGCTCGATTGGCATTCCACCATGAGAAGGGCACTCACGCAGTCTTTGCACCCAGGTGGCAGAACCAATTGAATGTGTCCTATCATGATGTCACACAGCCCCATCAACTGATTTGAAGACCAATTACCAAATTTGGACCATGCAGGTCCATTCAACAAATTTACTTGTCACTCATAAAAGATCAAGCATTCCACTGCAAGAGGGGCCCCGCGCTAGCGTTACTTAAAGGGCCAGGCATCCAACTTGCAGATAAGGTAATTTTGAATAACGTTTGCTAATGTAAAGTGTCTGGAAGTTCCCTGGAGTGTTTTTGAAGGTGTTAAGTTGCATTCCTGGATTTGCCAGAGTGTTGCTGCATCCACACAGGGAGGGTTGAGGTGACCAGTCCACACAAAGTCTCCAACAAGTATGGGGCTGCAGGCGCAGGGCATCTGGGTCTGCAAGACAAAGAGATGGAATGGAGACTGCAGAGAGAGGGCAAGTTCTGCGCCATGCCCTCTGCCAACTCGGAGCTGGACTCCTTCATGCTCCTTGACAGTGACAGGAGGCTGCCTGGCAGCCAGTCAATGCACCCAGCATCTCAGTCTGCGTGTCCATCACCACTGTCCTATATGTCGCCCCTTCGAGTACCTCATCTGAGCCCTCTGCAGCACAACTTGTCTGCGACCTCACCCTCTGGTGAGCTGGCAAACCATCCTTTCCTCCTGGCCTGGCTGTCGCCCCATTATGTCAGTGGCTCACCATGTGCTGATGCCAACCCTACACTAGCCTTTAAGGTACATGCAATGTCAGTATTTGAGCTGGTGGCTGCAGGTGTTTGATCAATTAACATGTGCTTCTTCATCAATGGTGTGGTGTTTCTCTGTCTCTTCCTCCTGGGGCTGCTGTGGCAGGGCAGGCAGCAGTTCTTGGCTGTCTGAAAGCAGAAAATCAGAAGGGGAAGGTTGGTGTGAGGGAAGCAGCCTGGGGGGGAAAGCAAGGTCGCACCATGTGCAGCTTGCTCAAGATGCCAGATAGCAGGATGAGAGTTTGCTGGGAGTTGGGAAGAGGCATTAAGCAGGAACATACAGGAATCCTCAATGTTATCAGTGACGCCAGATGCCACAGGCTCCATCGCAGCCAGCACCATGATGTTGAGAGCCAGCTCCTCTGTAGTGCTCAGGCGATGTAGGCATCCCTGTTTCCTGCTGGGTTTGCTCTGCTCACTTCTATTGTTTGCCACCTTGTCCTGCAAGAGAGGGAAGCATGTCAGTGATTGTGTTGCACTCTGGTTGGGTGATGTGCCTGCCATAGCTGAATAGCTGAGCCTATGTGGAGGCAGCGAGAGGTGGGTGCGAGGCTGGCAGCAAGTGTATGAGGGTAAGGTGGAGTATCTGGTTGTTAGGCCTGAGTGCCAGGGATTGCAGCCAGTGAGTGATGGGGGTGTGGTACATTGAGCAGCGTGAGAGATTGGTGGGTAGGAGATATCATGTGAAGATGCATTAACTGACCTTGACCACCCACGAGAGGTCCTTCGACCTCTTGTGGCGCTGCTGCCAGTTCTCAGTTCTAGACTTTGGTGATGACATTCCTGGCCACCTCCTCCCACATCCTTCTGAGAATTGTCCTTGAGGGCCTGCTGGCCCCACAAAAAGTTTAGTTTAGAGATACAGCACTGAAACAGGCCCTTCAGCCCACCGTGTCTGTGCCGACCATCAACCACCCATTTATACTAATCCGACACTAATCCCATATTCCTACCAGATCCCCACCTGTCCCTATATTTCCCTACCACCTACCTATACTAGGGGCAATTTATAATGGCCAATTTACCTATCAACCTGCAAGTCTTTGGCATGGGGGAGGAAACCGGAGCACCCGGAGGAAACCCACACAGACACAGGGAGAACTTGCAAACTCCACACAGGTAGTTCCCAGAATTGAACCCGGGTCACTGGAGCTGTGAGGCTGCAGTGCTAACCACTGCGCCACTGTGCCGCCCAACATGGTGTCTTTCCTCCTGTCCACCACTGAGGCCTCCAGCACTGCATCCATAACCCAGGAACTCTTTCTCTGCCCTGGTGTTCCATTTCCCATGTTTAGAATTTCAGCAATTGTATTCAGCAGCAGCCTCCAGAAATTCAGTGTAGCTTCCCTTTAAGAGGGACAGACTGCCTTTAAGAGCAGAGAGCTGACTGCATCATCAGTACAATGCTGCCTGGTTCCCTGATGAGCACAGAGGCAGCCAGAGGCACAGTGGCCACCCAGCCTGACACTACAAAAACTAAATGTAGCAGTATCAAATTTGTGTGCTGCCCAACTCCACTGGCACTAGTGTGGGGAGGTTGCAAGTCGTAACCCCCTCTTTCGAATAATGGCACAATCCAATTTTTAGCTCTCTGACTCTTAGGGCTGAATTTTCCTGGCTCTGTGGAGACAGGGTAGGAGGTGGGGGGCAGGAAGGTGGGAAATAGGGAGGAGCTGCATCAGGATGGCTCCCCGATGCATTCCTGCTGCTGTGGAGCTTTCCACAGGGTAGGGCTGGTAACAGGATCGGCTTCACAGAGGTGGGCAGACAGTTAGGGTGGTTAATTGGGGGCGATTAGGGCCTTATCAGAACTTTCCCACTGGTGGACTGGCTCCCCTCCGCGTGCAGGGACTGCCAGCTCATTGGAGGCGGCCTCCCAGCAGCTGGCCAGGGGGCCATCGGAGCAGGAGACTCTGTGCCCCAATATCAGGGCCACATGGATGAAAGGCCGCAATCACGGGCAAGTCTGATCCTACGGAAGGGTTTCCCCTCCCTCCTGATTATGGGAGTCTTCAGTACAGCCCTTCTATTTTGGCCAGCAAGAGTGCTTCCATGTTGAGGTACCCTTGCAGTCCCTGACCTGCCTCAGCAGTGCCCACCTCTCCTTGTGGGGTTGCTGATGCTCCAGAGCTGCCGGCCCTCAGATTTGGCCTGCAGCATCGGGAGCCCGCCACCATCCTTAATAGGACAACAAGCCCAGAGGCAGCCAATTAGGAGGCTGCCTCCCAGAAGATTGTGCTGCCAGTTTCGCTGCTGTCAAGTGTGGTCTCAGGTTCCCCATTTGATCCCAACTTCAGGGTCTCAAAGCCTCTGAGAAAATCCAGCCTTATACTCCAAAGCTCTTCCAATAAAGGTTAACACACCATTTCCCTTCCTAATTGCTTGCCTGCATGTTATCTTTCTGTGATTCCTGGACAAGGACCTTCACATCCCTCTGAATAACAACATTAATTAGTCTCTGAGCTTTGAAAAAATATTCTGCTTTTCCAGTCATCCCGCCAAAGTGGATATTTTCACACTTCTCCACATTATACTCCATCTGCCACCTTCTTGCCGAATCACTTAACTGGTCAATCCCTTTGCAGCCTCTTTGCATCCACCTCGGAGCTTATTTTTCCACCTAACTTTGTATCATTAGCAAACTAAGATATATTACTCTTGATCCCCTCATCTAAGTCATCGATATAGATTATAAATAGCTGAGGCCCAAGTGCTGATCCTTGTGGTACTCCACTAGTCACAACCTGTCATCCTGTTTATTCCTACTCCCTGTTTTCTATCAGTTAACCAATCCTTAATCTGTGCTAAAATATTAGGTCTAACCCCATGTACCTTAATCTTTTATGACAACCTCTTATGGGGCACCTTATTGAATGCCTTCTTAAAATCCAAATGTACTACATCCCCTGGTTCTCCCTTACCTACCCTGCTAGTTACTCTTTCAAAAAACTTCCCTTTACTTTTCGTAAAGAAAATGCCATGAAATAGCATCAAATGCCTGCCAGATGACATTGTACCCTGATAGAAAAAATTAAACCACCTTAATAAAAAAATCAGATGATTGCAGCAACACATAATTAAAAAGATCGCTTTATGCCCTGTGGGTTTTTTCATATTTGATGTTTATTGTTGTACCGATATGCAAATAATTAAATGCACATATCTCTCAACAGCTACATATTTTTATATAAAATATCTCTTCATTAAAGTATATTTTGGGTAATTATGATCACAAGTATTCATATCTCTGTGATCTCTTCCTATACTCCCACCTACACTGAAGTTCCTTTCTCAAATGTTCCATGATTTAATTCTTCCAGCTGTTCAGGTCTGATGTGATTGTTAATGTGTTACAGAGCCAATGGCTGGGAGGAATGAGTAAACTGACAGTACAAGTATCTGAATGGAAATATTGTAATGCTTTAATTGCCCATACAGGGGTCTGAGTGGTATACTCTATTAGCACTGTGCACTTTCATCCGAGGACCCAAGTTTGAATCCATACAAACTAGTGCGTGGAGTTTTCACTCTCTGCTGACTTTACAGACTCCATATAAAATTCATTTGGACAGTGAAAATATCACTCTGGTACAGTAGGAGGTGATTTCTAATTCCTGCTGCTGCTCTGTCTTGAAGGCTTTGACTCCTTGTGTATAGCTTCACATGACATATACCAGTGCCAGCTTGTTATTGGGTGATTAAAAGAGTACAGAGTGGCAGGAGTTGACTTACCTTCTGATTCTTCTCTTCAATCTTCTAAATTCTGTTTGACAGCTCCCTCAGTGCCCCAGCTGAGATCAGGAACTCATCATATGGGAACTGTGGGTATGAATCTGCATCCTACCATTTTGAGGCCCAGCACATTGGTAAACCCAACCCAGATTGATTGGCAATCTGTCTACACTCTTTGTATAAAAGAAAAGAAAGTATTGCCGATATCTGCAGACAATTAACAAGCTTGCATGAGATTCCATTTAAAATAAATGGGTTAACAGGTTAAAATAATGGAGAGAAGAATTTCACACAAGTGTGTTAAGCATTGGCTGCATAACAGAAATGTCAGCCCTGACTGTTCACCTGGTATCCCGCCTTAACTGCTTTGTTAGACTGGCAGAATAGCACAAAAATGACGGAAACCTGGCGTAACCTGGTTGTAGAGTTATGGCAGGAGACCAAGAGAACTCCTGTGGAATTTCAGGGTCCTCATACTTTAACACTAGACTAATTGGAAAGTGGAGGATTGTCAATTGCAGTGTGCTGCTGTGTACTCCTCAAAAAGAAAGGCAAATCAGATCTTTTTAGATGGAACTAATGTGTAAGAAGTGAAAAGACTGAACTGGTATAAAAGGTGCAAGATTGGTTTGATTCTTGTGCAAGCTTTGATTATGCTTTTCTTTAACAATAAAGACTATTCTGGAGAGTGGGCGATGGGCCTATTTCTGAATTCAGATAAACGTTTCCATTTGTGCTCAGATGTCAAATGAAGGCCAAATAGCAAATATTCTCCATAGGGAGATCTAAACTGGGTGGGAATGCCGAGACGATTTGTAATTTATTCTGTCATTGATTTAGCACATAGTTTTGTTTTTTGGCTAACACCATTAGATTTATTAGTTTATTAAGAAACAGAGGCAGCCTCCTGCAATTCAAATTACAGGGTAGTTCTGACCAAATATGTTGATGGATTTCGAATTTTGAAGTACTTGTTTTTCATTTAAAGCTTAAGTAGATTTGTATAGATGGGATTCCTTTTTGTTGAATTGTGTGGTTAGTTGGGAGGGCTGGGGGATGGTACTTTTTTCAGAAAAAAGGTAGTCTTATTTATTCAAAAACAAATACTAATTTGTGTTATTTGTATTTACTTTACCTTCTCAACTGATATCCTGTGGCATTGCATAAGGGGAGCAAAGAACTAATGCAGTCTTCAGGTCAAGCAGGGTTAGAGGGCAAGGGGAATAATTGGATGAAAGCTGGTGAAGCAGAAAGAGGAGGGAAAGAGGGAGAATGCAGAAGAGATGGGCAAGGAGAAGACAAGGGAGAGGAAGGAAGGTCAGTTTTCCAAAATTCTTGAAGACTTCAGGAACTAAAGATTAATCTGTGCTGTGAGTAAACCCAGAGAAAATCATAGGGGTATTAAGAAAATATATTATTTTCTATTTGTTAAAAAAATAGAGTCGTGGGGGAAAGACTGACAGCCAAGATTCATCCAGTCTGGTATCAAAGAGTCTGCTCACTTTTTCATTGGTGTGGGAAGGTGGTGAGCCGTGAGCATGACCTGACCATGAGCATGTTAAACAATCAATGGTGGGAGCATGGAGGCATAGGGGTGGAGTGGTTGAAAACAGGAGGTCATGTGATGAAACCTGTTGGAACACATCCAACTGGCAACCTTAGAGGAAGGGAAGAAAATGGGGCCGGTGGTGGGGGGTGGGGGATGATCAGGAGGGACTGGGGAAGGGTAGAGGGAAAAAAGTGGGGAACGGGGAAGAGAAAAAGGAGAGGGAGAAAGGGAGGAGTTGGAGAGGAATGGAAAGGGGAGGAGGGTGAGGAATGGAGAGGGGAGAGAGATGAAGGGAAGGGTTGGAAGGGAAGGAATGGTTGCGGGGGAGGGGAAGGGAGAAAGCGAGAGGTATGAGATAGGTCAGAGGGAGAGGAAACCACCAAGGGGCAGAAGACTTTATGATATACCTCAGCAAGGGAGGGGGAAAGCATAGACCCTGAAAACAAACTAATGAAGATTGCAGGTCTCCATAATGCAACTCCCATGATTAATTGGGATCATTAAGAGAAATACAGTGAATTTAGTGGCAAAAGGAAAGGAGTGATGTTGAACTTATGTAAGGCCTGGAGTAGACCTTAATTGGTGTTCTGGAACAGCGAAGATTCAGTATAATGACATCTAAATGAAAAGATTTTGGGCTGGATTTTACCAAGCCCTCGGCATTGTGATCCGTGGCGGGGGTTGGGGGCCTGAAGATGGCCCCAGATGAGGCCCTCCATGCACCTCGACACTGGGAAGGCCCAGCCCAATCGTCCCAGCGCTGGCGAGGCTCTGTGCCCCCCCCCCCCCCCAACCACCCCACCACTGGATGACGGGACCACAATTTAAATATGCAAATGATTAAAATTAATGAATTTACATACACTCAGCTCCAATCCTGAGGGCCCGCCGCGATCTTCGGCGTGGTGGCCAGCACTCCCGAGCCTTCAGATCCCCATCCAGGGAAGTGCAGCGCCACACTGAAGGGGAGAGGGGAAGAGGTAAGTTTTTCAGTGCGCTGGTGGGGGGTTGGGTGGGTTGGGATCAAATAACCGTAATGTGTGTCGGGGTTGGTGGGAACAGTTGAACCTTAAACTTTGTGCAGTTTGTGGGGAGGGAAGGTAGATGTTAAAGGTAAGTGTTTTGGGAGTGGGGGAAAGAAAGGGCAAATAGTTATTGTAGTTGTTATTGGAGGGATGGGAACGGGGCATTGAAATTTATTTATTTAATTTTGGAGGTTAGAACTTTAAAAATTTTAATTGGGTGGCAGGGCTGGCTGTGCTTTAAAAATAGCCCCAGCACCTGTGCAAAGGTAACTGACACCATTGCTGGGGACTGACAGCCCAGCCCCTCCATGAAATTGGTGGGGGTGGGCTGCCCCGGCTATTTAAATGTGCCGCCGAACTTGAGATTGCGGCAGCTCTTTTTTTGAGCTTGCCACCAAGATCAGCGGCGGGCTCTTAAAATCCATCCCATTGTTATGAAGAAAGGCTCAAAAAACTGTTTTTACCCAATTGAACAAAGAAAGCTATGATGGGATCCAATAGAAGTTTTAGTTTTCAAAATAATGAAAGGTTTTGAGAGGGAACTCCATGTTTGAATCCCTCCAATCAGGTTTCCACTCCTGCCACAGTACCGAAACAGCTCTTATCAAAGTCACAAATGACATCCTTTGTGATTGTAACAAAGGTAAACATTCCTTCCTCATCCTTCTTGACCTGTTTGCAGCCTTTGATACAGTTGACCACACCATCCTCTTCCAACCCCTCTCCACTATCATCCAGCTGGGTGGGACTGCTCTCGCCTGGTTCCATTCTGATCTATCTAATTGTCGACAGAGAATAACCTGCATTGGCTTCCTTTCCTGCTCCTGCACTGTTACCTCGGTGTCCCCCAAGGATCTATCCTTAGCCCCCTATTTCTTGTCTACATGCTGCCCCTTGGTGACATCATCTGAAAGCACAGTGTTAGTTTTCACGTGTATACCGACGACACCCAACTCTACCTAACTCTACCTCACCACCACTTCTCTCAACTCCTCCACTATTGCTAAATTATCAACATCCAGTACTGGATAAGCAGAAATTCTCTTCAATTAAATATCAGGAAGACCGAAGCCATTGTTTTCTGTCCCTACTCCAAACTCTGTTCCCAGCTACCGACTCCATCCCTTTCCCTGGAAACAGTCTCAGACTAAACCAGATTATTCACAACCTTGGTGCCATATCTGACTCCAAGATGAGCCTCTGACACATATTTATGCCATGATCAAGACAGCTATTTCCACCAGCATTACACCTGACTTTGCGCCTGCCTCAACTGATATGCTGCTGAAACCCTCATTCATGACTTTGCTACCTCTAGACTTGACTATTCCAACGCACATCTGGCTAGTCTCCCACATTCTACCCTCTGTAAAATTGAGGTCATCCAAAATTCTGCTGCCCAAGTCCTCACTCACACCAAGTCCTTTTCCCTTATCACCTCTGTGCTCAGTGACCTACCTTGGCACCCAGAAAAACAACATCTTGATTTTAAAATTTTCATCCTTGTTTTCAAATCCCCCCCATGGTCTCATCCCTCCCTACCTCTCTAATCTCCAGCCTCACAGCTCTCTCAGATATCGGTGCTCATCTAATTCTGGCCTCTTAAGAATCCCTGATTTTAATCGCTCCACCATTATTTGCCACGCCTTCAGTTGCCTGGACCCTAAGCTCTGGAATACCCTCCCTACACCTCTCCACCTCTCCATCTCGCTTTCCTCCTTTAAGACATTCCTTAAAACCTACCTCTTTGATCAAGTTTTTGGTCATCTGACCTAATATCTCCTTATGTGGCTCAGTGTCATGTTTTGTTTTATAATGCTTCTGCGAAGCACCTTGGAACATTTTATTATGTTAAAGGTGCTATATAAATATAAGTTCCTGTTGTTGGGTAGTCAAAGGTTAGAGAATTGGTAATCTGGGGAAAAATCTCGAGAATCATTAGAAGAATGGAGAATGAAGTTAGAAGAACTTTGTAAACATTGAGTTAGTAAAATTGAAACCCATGGGATTAAAGGGACAGTGACTACATGGATACAAAGTTGGCTAAGGGACAGAAACAGAGCATACCAGTGAATGGTTGTTTTTTAGACTGTAGGGAAGCGTGCAGTGGTGTCTGTAGTATAATGGTCTGAAAGGGTAATATTGAGAAAGTGTAAAGAATACCTTCTACCATGATGATGTAAGGGATCACATGTGAGAAAGACTTGAAGAGAGATGCAGCTTGGCTTCAGAGGAGTCACACAGACTGGTGTGGAGCTGTACATAGTTACAATGTAATACAGGTTAATGTTCTAAGTACTTAAGACTAAGGAATCTCTCTAAGCTAGACTAACTAAGTATATTAAGGTGACAGCATACCAACCAAACATACATGGTGAACAGTGGTGAGATGGTGAACAATGCTGGTTCTTACCATGCTACACCCAGAAGAAGAATTTGAAGAAATACTTTGAAAAGGGCTCACCTGAAAAAAGCGCTAAAACTGCAGAACTCGAGAAGAGGCTGTGGAAAAGCTCCAGAGCTGCTCTGTCAACAAAGGAGACATGGAGAGTTGGGGAGCTGACTTGTAGAAATCTGGCCCAGCGATCGCAGGCTTCGAGTCAGAGAACCAAGCAACGATTGGGGATCTGGTGAGCGACCCTGAAAGAGGGTAAAAATTTGTTTTTAACGGGCAGCACCAGGAAAACCAAAAGTCCTTGATGAGGGTGGATCCTAGGTTGGTGCCAATACATGTGGCAACTGGAGCGAAACAAAACAAGGCTGAAAATATTCGATTCACTGAGAGAAGGGTGTTAAAGGAGAATAGCAGTAACACTACAAAACTGTGTGTAAAACAAGGAGGAAATAAATTCAAAGTCTAGCGGCAAGATTTCACAGGGAAAAAAGTGGCCATAGCGGGAGTTAGCGCGGGGCTGAAAAGCATGGGAAACATTCAAAAGTGAAAGTAAACCAAATAGAAGCTACAATACCAGAGAGCTTTGGGCACATGGAAGGACCAAATCAAAGCCAAACTTGGTCACTCTGGCAGAAAAGATTTTTAAAATACAGAATTGCTTCCAAATTAGACAGCCAGTCTGAAGCAGAGCAAGTTAACACATTGCTGTATTCCACTGGGGCAATGGCAGATGATATTATTGTAAGACAAGGCATTAATGAGACATCAGCCAAATTTAATGAAGTTTTAAAAGCCTTTGATAGTTATTTCAACCTGTGGAGCAATAAGATTCTAGAAAGGGCAAGATTTAACAGAAGGGTCCAGAAACCAGGTGAAACAGTTGATGCTTTTATCAATGACCTTTCCAGATTAGCTGAAGGATGTAAATATGGAGACCTAAAAGCAGAATTATTAAGAGACCACATTATAGTAGGTATTGCTGATAAATTCCTATCAAATTTATTGCAGTCTAAAGAAGACCTCACCCTGGACAATGCAATTCAGCTGGTGAGACATGCAGAGGTCCAGAAGAAAAACAGACCAATTCTGAGAGGTGAAGAAAGACCTTGGTTCAGGAAGCCTCCAGCAATCATAAAGTTCCTTAACCAGAGGGCTGTAAAAAATCACCAGAAAAGAAGGTACACTGGGGGCAGGGGTGAGGGGGCCGAACACAAGAGGCCATGAAACCCTGGCAGCGATGTGGCGCCAAAAACACCCACAGGCATGAATAGTGTCCTGCAAACGAAGCAGAATACTTCCACTGTAAGAAAATAGTACATTTGGTAAAATGTACCAAAGTAAAATCTCCTCTCCCACAAGTTTGAAAGAAAAAGCATTCAAGCATAGAGTGGTTAACGAAATGAAACAACCTCCATCAGGAGAAATATCAAAAAACTTCCTTAGTGAGATCAATGATCCTAATCAGGCATTTTGGTCTGCAGATATATATCTCAATGGACATATTGCTAATTTTAAATTGGACAATGGAACAAGTGCAATGGTCTTATCAAACACAGAGTCGTGGTTATCAACGCATTACCTGAACCAACAGAAACTCAGTTACATGGCCCAGGAGGGGTTGAATTAGAAGTTAAGGGGAAGCTACAGGTAACACTCCAGTACAAGGGAAAGCAGATATTGGAAGCACTGTATGTTCTAAGGAATCAGGAATTCTCTCTCTTAAGTAGAAGAACTTGTATTGACCTTCATCTTATAAGGAAAGTGGATGAAGTTAAGCAACAAGAATCCATGAGTCGCTTCCAAAAAGACTTCCTGAAATTGTTTATTGGTCCAGGGAGACTGAAGACCAAATATAGTATTACTTTGCGAAAAGATGCTAAACCAGTATGTCTCTTCACGCCTAGGAAGATTCCACCTGCACTAATGAAGCAAGTCCAACATCAGCTAGAAGAGATGACCAAGATGGGAGTCATTTCTCCTGCCGCAGAACCTACAGTGTGGTGTTCGGGAATGGTTCCAGTTCCTAAACCTAACGGTGATCTTCGCATTTGTGTAGACTTAACTTAATAAGGCTGTGGCAAGAGAAGTTCATCCGATATCCTCAGTGGATGAAAGCTTGGCAAAGTTATCCAAAAGTACCAGATTCACAAAGCTTGATGTGATTAGTGGCTTTTGGCAGGTTCCACTGGATAAGAAGTCAAGGTTATTGACAACCTTCATTACTCCGTTTAGAAGATTTTGTTTTAAGCGTCTACCATTCAGTTTAACATCAGCACCTGAAACATTCCACAAAACTGTGTTGAATATTCTACAGGGCTTTACAGGTGTAATATGCCGTATGGACGACATCTTAGTCCATGGTGAGTCCATTGAAGAACATGACCTGAGGGTTAGAGCAGTTTTGAATCGTCTGAGAAGTGTGAGTTTTCGAAGACGTCTATTTGTTTTTTAGGACACATTATCAGTAGCAACAGCATAATGGCAGACCCGCAAAAGATGAAAGCCATTAATGAATTCCGACTTCCTACCTCTTTCCAAGATCGTCAACGATTCCTTGGCATGATCAATCAGTTGGCAAAATTTTTACCCAATCTAGCGCAGGTTACTCAGCTCAAGCATGATGTTGGGATGCACATCAGGAACAAGCATTTCAAAGGATCAAGGAGATGCTGATTTTGCCGGATATCTTTGCGCATTATAACCCCTCACTGCTAACCACAATTGCAGCAGACACCTCACCTAGAGGGATGGACAGTCCTTTTCCAAGAACAGCCAGATGGAAGTCAAAGACCAGTTTATTATGCATCACAAGCATTTTCTGACACTGACAAGGTATGCTGTAATAGAGAAAGAAGCTTTTGCAGTCACGTGGGCTTGTGAGAAGTTTTCAGCTTATATTATCGGCTTAAAGGTTGTCATAGAGACAGACCACAAACCCCTAGTTTCCTTACTTAATGTAAAGGAACTCATTAGGATGCCTCCACGAATCCAGAGATTCCAGTTTAAGCTAATTAGGTTCATGTACGAAATGCTATACGTACAGGGTAAGCAACAAACGACAGCAGATGCATTGTCCAGAGCTACGATTGACCCTCCTACACAACAGGATGTTAACTTTATTAATGAAATTGAGTCATATTCTCAGTTCACTGCATTACAATGGCCGGCAAGTTCAAAAAAGCTCCAAGAAATTCCTCATGCTCAGATGCAAGATGAAGAATACATCTGTATCTGCCAAAATTGCAAGCAAGGTTGGCCACAGCAACATCCCAGTGGTAAGAGGATAAAATCTTCTTTGAACACAGAAGACACTTTACTATAGTGGATGATTTGCTGATATATGACAAGAGACTGATGATTCCAGAGTCACTCCGGGTAGACATGTTGGAGAAAATATACCAGGGTCATATTTGGGGCGAGATGTAGAATAAGGGTCTGAAAGGGTTAATTTTGAGAAAGTGTTAAGAATACCTCCTATCATGATGATGTAAGAGATCACATGAGAGAGAGAATTGAAAAGAGATGCAACATGGCAACAGAGGAGTCACACAGACTGGTGTTGAAGCTGTACATAGTTACAACGTAACAAATGTTAATGTTCTAAGTCCTCAAGACTAAGGAATCTCTCTAAGCTAGACTAAGTACATGAAGGTGGCAGCATATCAACCAAACATACAACAGTGTCCTCCAAGGCTTGGTGTTCAGACCAATTCTCTTTTTATATATATATTAATAACCTAGCATTGGATATGCAGGGCATAATTTCAAAGTTTGCCGATGCCATGAAACTCTGAAATATAGTAAATAATGAAGAGGATAGTAACAAACTTCAGGAGGACAAAGACAATCTAGTGATATGGACAGACACATGGTAGATGAAATTTAATGCAGTGAAGTGTGAAATGATTCATTTTGGTAGGGAAGATTGAGGAGAGGCAATATAAAATAAATGGTATGATTTTAAAATGGATGTAGGAACAGAGAGACCAGGAGGTGTAAATTCACAAGTCTTTGAAGGTGCAGGACAAGTAGAGAAGGCTGTTAAAAAGGCATATGCAATCCTTGGCTTCATAAAGAGACACAGGGTACAAAAGCAAGGAAGCTATAGTAAACCTTTATGAAATACTAGTTAGGCCCCAGTTGTAGTAGTGTGTTCAGTACTGGGTAATACACTTCAGGAAGGATGGCAAGGCTTTAGAGAGGGTGTAGAGGCATTTTACTAGAATTGTAGCAGGGTTGAAAGACTTCAGTTATGTGGCGAGATTAGAGAAACTGAGGTTCTCCTTAGAGCATAGGAATTTAAGGGGACATTTAACCCATGTGTTCAAAATCATAAAGGATTTGGATAGAATACATAAGGAGAAACTGGGTGGCACAGTGGTGCAGTGGTTAGCACTGCAGCCTCACAGCTCCAGCGACCTGGGTTCGATTCTGGGTACTGCCTGTGCGGAGTTTGCAAGTTCTCCCTGTGACTGCGTGGGTTTCCGCCGGGTGCTCCAGTTTCCTCCCACAGCCAAAGACTTGCAGGTTGATAGGTAAATTGGCCATTGTAAATTGCCCCTAGTGTAGGTAGGTGGTAGGGGAATTGAGGGGATGTGGTAGGAATATGGGATTAATGTAGTATTAGTATAAATGGGTGGCTGATGGTTGGTACAGACTCGGTGGGCCAAAGGGCCTGTTTCAGTGCTGTGTCTCTAAATAAATAACAAACTGTTTCCAGTGGCAGAAGGGTTGATATCATGAGGATAATTGAAGTTAATTGGCAAAAGTACCAGAGGTGAAATGAGGGGGAAAAAATTAAGCAGCAAGTTATTATGATTTAGAATGCACTGCTTGAAATGGTGGTTGAAGCAGATTTCAAAAGGCAATTGGATAGATTTTTTAAGTGGAAAGATTTGCAGGACTATAGGGAAAGAGCAGGGGAATGGGACTAATTGCATAGCTCTTTCAAGTAGCTGGCACAGCCACAATGGGTTGAGTTCTATGTTCTGATGATTGTAAAAGTTATTTACCACAATTGACAAGTGAGTCAAAGACTATAATATCATTTAAAATGGAATCAGATGACATTTGAAAAAGAAGAACTTTAAAAGGGGGAAAGGGAGGGAAATGGAACGATAGAAAGCCCAAATTTGGTTCCAAATGGGTCTCTTTCTGTGCAGAAATTACTATGTTTAAATTTCCTAAGTGAATCATGAGCATTAAAAACACTTACACGAAAAGTATTGATGACAGTGCTATTGTGTCCCAATAATGCCCTTTAACCAGACTGCTACTACAGCACTGGTATTCCTAATGCACACATCAGCCATCCTCATGTGGGGCTGCCAAATAGCATCAAATTATGCGTAATCTTATGATGTAGATTCTCATTCAGAAGGAACCATATTGAAGTAGAGTTTATATACGGGTTCATACACTGAAATGTTTACTCAAGGATATAAGCCCATATTGATAAATAGTGCCATGTTATTCAGTCATTGAATATTCTCACGCTCTCGAGTAGAAAGGATTGGAAGGATATGCGAATAGGGCTGATGAAGTAAAGTGGGAGGAGGCTCATGTGGAGCATAAACATGGGCATAGACCAGTTGAGCCAAATGGCCTGTTTCTGTGCTGTAGATTCTATGGCATTCTATGTAAAATCACTTTCTACTGGTTTGGCAAATCAGACTGCATTAAATACGAAGCTCTGGTCATGACACTATTGAATCATTTGATCAGCATATCGGTGTCTTTAATTTCATGTAAGATTTTGGGAGTAACATCCGAGTATATGCTGGTGACAGGGAAGTTGGCCTGCTGATAACATGTATTGGAATAATGTGAGCTACAGCCTGTGATGTTCTAATAGGCAATGCCATCAGGCAACATTCCCACTATGTCAGTCTATACTCGGAAAATTATACCCTTCTAGGTTTAATCTCATTTGCTTACAGTGCTGTGCCTGTCAGCCGTCTTAACTGTGTTTCTTTCTATTTGACTTCTAGGTTGAGGAGATTGTCCGATGAGGCGAGATTGAGTAGACTAGGCCTATATTCTCTGAAGTTTAGGAGAATGAGAGGTGACCTCATTGAAACATATACAATTCTTAAGGGTTTGACAAGGTAGATGTTGGGAGGTGTTTCCCCTAGCCAGGTAATCTAGAACACGGGGTCACAGTCTCAGAATAAGGGGTCAGCCATTTAGAACTAAGATGAGGAGAAATTTCTCTGCTTAAAGAGTAGTAAATCTTTGGAATTGTCCACCTCAGAGAGCTGTGGATACTCAGATGTTGAATATAGTCAAGTAGTGATCGATAAATGTTTGTATACTAAAGGAATCAAGGGTTATGGGGATAGTGTAGGAAGGTTTAGCTGAGGTAGAAGATTAGCCATGATCTTGCTGAATGGCAGAGCAGGCCTGATGGGCCAAGTGGCCTACTCCAGCTCCTATTTCTTATGTTCTAAGTTCTTAAGTGAAAACAGATCCAGCTTGTTCATCCTTTCCTGACAGTAAAAGCTTGCAATTCTGATATTATTCTTGTAAATCCTTTTTACATCCTCTCCAGTGCCTCTATATCCTTTTTATAATATGGTGACCAGAACTGTACACAGTATATACTCATATTAAGAGAATAGACAAGGTAAAGCAAGAATTGGTGATGTCAACAATAGAAAATCCTGGAAATATTCAGCAGGTCAGGCAGCATATGTGGAGAGAAAAGCAGAGTTAACGTTTCAGGTCTGTGTGACTTGTGCAACTATAGACTTGCAGGGCTACAGGCATCGAGTGGGGAGTGGGACTGACTGGATATCTCTGTGGAGAGCCGGCATGGACCCAATGGGATGAAAGGCCTCCTTCTGTGCCATAAAATGACTCTCCACAGATGCTGCCTGGCCTGTTGAGTATTTCCAGCAGTTTCTGTTTTTGTTTCAGATTTCCAGCATCTGCAGTATTTTGCTTTTGTATTGATGATGTCAGCCAGGGTTTCAAAATCTGTGGATTGGAGGAGGAAGGAGAAAATGAAGTTGTTGTGTACCATTTTTGAAACCTGGGAAGAATGAGTTGGAGCAAGAGGTGCAATGAAGCTTGATTTCAACACAGTGAAGATAAAGAGTGATCAGGATGGTAAAGTTAAGCCAGAGGAAGCAGAAGGGAGGAAAGTAAAGAGAAGCCTGAGTACCAAAGCTTGTCACCTTGCAGCTCTAGCTTCAGTAGTAGCAAAACCTTCTCCACAAAGCACAATATATTGTACAGTGAACATACATTGGTGGCATGTATATTTTATAAGAGCAAGTGGAGTCTGAGTAAGTGTCAGGGGAGTAACTACAGAAGCTCAGAGGAGAACTTGGTTGCCTCAACATGAAGGTGACAGTCACAAAAACACATAAGCAACAACAGCAACTTCAAATTGTATTGGATTCCTTGCATAAAAGAACAAATAACATTCACAAGAGGCAAACATGGATATTGAGCAGGATTGAAGGAATTTGCCAAGTAGTGAGATTGGAAGTATGGCCATAGAGATGGTCATTCAGGAGATTTTTGACGGCAGTGATAGTCAGGGTTTTGGAAGAGAATTATTAAAATGGCAAGGTCAAAATGGCTGAAGGATCAACCTCCAACGGTGAATAGAAAGATAGGGGAGAAGTAGTAATCCTGAGTCTGAAGAACCTAGACTGGTATGTATATGGCTGGAGAAGATTACACACAGAGGATAGCACAAATCTCTCAGTGGATGTGAAATAGAATAAGGATCTTGAAATTTACTTACCTCACACTGGAGAATAAACTTGACCAGTCTAGGATTCCACCCAGCTCTCCTCCTATCTATATTAGTATTCAATGGCTTCAGAGTTACTGCTTTTGGATGCAGGCCAGAAATTACTGTCCAGACCAAACTGGAATCCTGGTAGTTTCTGGACTGGGGAGCAGAATCTGGGATAGATTTGATAGCCTTGCAGATGGGATTTTGCTCCATCACTCTTCTACTTGAGAATTTATGCCACAAATGAAAATAAAATGTGAAAACACACCTTGATGGTTACAATATTGATCTTTCCAACTGTTCACATTTAAATGCATGTTTCTTACTCTTTTGTCACATTTTCCTGCAGATGCTGTAGATATCAGAATAATGATGTAATACTTGGCATTGTACTACAATGGAACAAAGTGTAAGTGCAGTGAGAACAGCTGGCCTTTCCTTTACTATATTACCTAATCTAAAACACCAGGTATTGTTTCCTAAACACACGAATCTTCTTACTTACTAAGAATGGGGCCATTAAAAACAAAGACTGAAATAATGCACATGCCAAGCATTTGCACCTCCTCCAAGCACCCAGAGCTCTTCACATCATTTCTGCGTTATCTCCAGCTCAAATATTAAATGTCAAATAATTATTTCAACGTTGTTCTGATAAAGCATCCATTGAGTGATTCATGACCTGGAATGTTTGTTTAAAATCCTGACAGAAATAAAATATGAGTCTCATATTGATGTCTATAAAATTAGGATGAATTTTGACACTAAGGCATGTATACTAAAGGCAGTACGTATCCAAAATCCATCCAAGAGCGACGTCTCAATTCATTCCATCTTTGCTGCCTCTGGAGAATCCTTGGCATCAGGTGGCAGGACCATATCTCCAACACAGAAGTCCTCGAGGCGGCCAATATCCCCAGCTTATACACCCTACTGAGTCAGCGGCGCTTGAGATGGCTTGGCCATGTGAGCCACATGGAAGATGGCAGGATCCCCAAGGACACATTGTACAGCGAGCTTGCCACTGGTATCAGACCCACCTGCCGTCCATGTCTCCGCTTTAAAGACGTCTGCAAACGCGACATGAAGTCCTGTGACGTTGATCACAAGTCGTGGGAGTCAGTTGCCAGCGATCGCCAGAGCTGGCGGGCAGCCATAAAGGCGGGGCTAAAGTGTGGCGAGTCGAAGAGACTTAGCAGTTGGCAGGAAAAAAGACGGAAGCACAAGGGGAGAGCCAACTGCGAAACAGCCCTGACAACCAATTTTATCTGCAGCACCTGTGGAAGAAACTGTCACTCTAGTATTGGCCTTTATAGCCACTCCAGGTGCTTCTCCACAAACCACTGACCACCTCCAGGCGCTTACCCATTGTCTCTCGAGACAAGGAGGCCAAAGAAGAAGAAGAAGATTTTGTGAAAACTGAAGCAGTATGGATGAATAGTATCCCAGTAGATATACAACTGCAATGCAACATATCACATAATATATAGTCAGAATGATGGCAAAATCAAACAAAACCCATTGATTTTCCCAAGATTGAAGCAATTGTTTCATTTTGTTCCAATTGCAGCATGCTGCTTGGTACATTCTGGTGTGAATTGGAGTGGTGAACTCTGCATTTTGTGCACTGATACATTGGATGAGTGCTGAGAGCTCAGTGAGTTGGATATGAAGGTATGGGAGCTCATGCGGGAATATGTATGGAGTAGTATTAACACTGTGAGCCCTGGAGATGAATATAGACTTCTCAAACAGCTCTTTTTGTTTAACAAGAATGATGCAGAGGTGAACATGACAATACAACCTAGGATCACTGACTGACCAGAGTGTAATAGCCTTTCCAATCTCAGGAATCTCACTTCAAATTATAAAGACTAACTTTCCCATTTTAGTATAAAATGTCCTATGTAGCTTCCAAAGTGTTCAGGCTTTTGGTTATTAAAGATAGGAAAAGAATTTTTTGTATATCTATAAATTCGATTGATATAAAGTAAGACAGTTGTATGAAACAAGTTGAATAAGTTTTAATTCTGTTTGCAGTACTATTTACTGTATAAACTAGTATATCTGGAAATCTATATTTTGGTGCAGAAATCAAATTGAACTACTACTGGATTGACATCAATGAAACTTTCAATGTAAAGACAGCGAACACTGGGATTTCTCCTGAATCCTAGACAAACCGAAGTATTGCTTTATCTTTTGCCTAGTTTTGGCTTAGATTCTGTCCTTGTGGTGTAAAAATCACATTTTCTTGCAACATTGGCTGTAAATTCATCGGAAACTCGAATAGATTTGCTCAGACAGCAGGCCAACTTGGAAGAATGTCTCAAGTCGTTGCTACAGCACTTAAATGTTTTTCTCTCCTGGCATCACTGGTCGAGCTAACGTTCCCTGATTACACGCCTGTCAGACACACAACCACTACCAGGATGCTTTTTTATAAACTGTAGTTTGTTTGCTGTTTGCATTATCACCTCTGGGACGTAGGTAAACAGATAGCTCAGTAAACACAAGATAAGTGCTGCTATGACCCAGTGGACACTGACAGGTTGCTCTTTGTTCCCTGGGTCTAACCTTGAGGGTCAAGCTGGTATATCAGGTCATCATTTGTGTTTGCTGAAGTTCAGTTGATATGGGTACAAGGCACTGACAGGCCTTCATCAGAAGGCTTTTTGTCTTTGTTATCGCACCATCAAATGAATGAAAAGAAATCCTATTAAGAGAAAATGTAACTCTCTCACATCACCATCTATTCAATTTGTACGTTATGGATATGTTTCCATCCTTGTCAACGGAAATTCAACATCTACTTTTTCATGTAATATGCAATGACTGGCAGATTGCCGATCCACTACAGATATGGTTGGAAATAATATAGTTCCCAGATAGAACTAGTTTCGGTGGTATTGTTCCTTTTCTTAGTTAAAGGTCTATAATGGCAAATTGCACTGTCTGGCCACACATGTACTTTTTTTTTTCAAAGATCTTTTGCTGGCTCTTCTTTTGCCTTCAACAAGAATATATAACTAAGTGTAATAGCAACATTGCTGGGTGCACATTCTGGCTGTTAAGATAGCAATACAAGCAAGATAAGTCCTTGCACTATCTAAATCACAGCAAGTGTTATATTAAAAAGCTGTAAAATTGAATCAAAGATCAGCAGATTCAGTCAACTGTTGCTTTTACCACAAATGTATGAACTACTCGAACTGGCTTCTTCGTATTTCTAAATAGGAAAACATGAACCCAACAGGATTCAGGGAACAACACACCGCCTTCAAAAGGTACTGTAGTAGTCTATGTGAAAAGATTCTCCCTCTGATTCAGCTTTACATAGAGATTACCCTGCACATCAAATACAGCCTTAATTCCCAGCACATCAAATATAGCCTTGTGAGCTCCTTTAAGTCTGCCGGGCAATCTGCCATAACTACGCCCCTGCAGGAGTCGCCAAAATAGCACCATGGTTTTTTTTTAGCATTTTCTGTAGTTTGTTAAATGGCTGCGTGCAGTGTTACTGCCAGTGTTTGTTCATGATATTTGTCAGTACATTAGTAGAGAAACAAATGTATAATTTGACAGTTTACACCAGGATTTCTCCTTCCCCTTTCAAATGTGTGGGCAGCATAAAGCTGCTATCGCAAACATCTTTTAAATTTTGGTTCCATTTAAATTACAGATTGATTAAATCAGCCAGATGTCATGGGAAAGGAGGAGGCCTTTGTGTTTCTGAGCTGGATTCAGAGGGGAAGGAACATCTGCTCTGTACTGCATGTAAAACTGCAAAGGATAATGAAACAGAAGAGTGCAACAGACAAGGTGAGGAAAGGCTATAAGACCATTGAAGCTCATCCATCTAGTACCTTAGCATCCAATTGTATTTTGACTGCTCCCAACACTTGCATCTACTACATCACCTGGAAAATGATTTTAAACAGTATTGCAAATTATTCCCCACATTTATCCTCCTGTGAGTAAGCTAATTATTTTTATTTCTATTATCTTTCTTGATTGCCACTCTGCAGTAACTGGACATTGTCAGCATTGAGTCTACCATCACTTCCAGATCTCTCCATTAGTTATTTTACTAAGTATGCAGCCCAATTGTTCCCTCAATAGCATAGAATTTATATTACATTTAATCTGTCATAGTTCTAGCTATTTGAAAATATTGTCTGGGTACTTTTGTAATTCTTTATCTGTTCATTCAAGACTCTATTGTGTCTGTTAGTGACTCTGATCAACTTTTATGATGCTTCTGAATCCAAGATATTTGTGTAATTTAGACAAAGGGGAGGTTCCAGAACCAGTCCCTTAGTGTACGTAGTACATCTCTCCAAATGAACCTCAATCCTGTAACTAGTAGCTGTTTCTTTCTCTCTTTCATCCAATTCATTATCCACTCCAAGTTTTATCTAGGATACACATTGTCTTAGTCTTGTTTAGATCTAAAGGAGAGATTATTTAGTGACATTCTCATTGATCGCCAATCAAATCTCAACAGCTCACTTAGGCCCTTTTCCAAGAACATCATAATCCTCAAACAGTATTAAGTCAGTTAGATTGCTTCTGCCAACATGGTGGTTTCATGCATTGGTGGAAAGATCACATGTTCAATCCCAAATACTTGATCTTAGCTATGCCACACGTAGGATTGCTAAGTAGAAGTAGCAATCATCTGTGGGATATCCTGCCTGAATGATAGCTTGCATGATGGAAGTGGAGACCTGTCATGCCTCAAATAGGAAAATGACTTTATTATATCATTTTTATAGGCCCTGAGACAGATAAGAGTAATGTGAATTAAGAATTGGTGTTAGTTAGCGATAGCAGAGACACAAGTTTCTTTGTGCCTGTTAATGAAAAGGTGGTCCTTGATGCCTTCAGATGTTAATGTATGTGAATTTGCAGACTGAGGAAAGTAGTTAAAATTCATTTCAAATAGATGTAACAGTCAGACTTCAGATTGTTTAGTATTGTTGACAACTAAAAGAGAAATAGGAGATCATTAATATTTTAACTGAGTCATTATTGAGAAGAAACGGTTTCATTTTCAGATGAGAACTGTTTTTGGAGCTCCAGAAAATTGTACAGCAGCTCTGGATTTTTCCTGAACCTTTAGTTCTCTAATTCAGTCTATTCAATATGAGGCAGCAATACAAGACTGCATGGAGTCATCATCCATGTAATATTTTGTTGTAGCACTTTTCAATAATTGTCAACTGTATCGAAGATTTTCAACTCTATTGCTTTTCGAACAGTTTAAACATGGTGCAAGTCAAGTTTTGTACTGCTGGTTACGTGCCTTATTCTTATGTATAATTATCTTACTAGTAATTAAATCTAACTATTTAGACTGCAACATGCTGGTTAAAACTAATAGCATGAGACCTTGGTGTACTTGACGCAGCACAGGTAGATAAGGTGGTTAGGAAGGCATATGGGATACTTGCCTTTATTAGCTGAGGCATAGAATATAAGAGCAGGGAGGTTATGATGGAGCTATATAAAATGCTATTTAGGCCACAGCTGGAGTACTGTGTACAGTTCTGGTTGCCACACTACAGGAAGGATGTGATTGAACTGGAGAGGGTGCAGAGGAGATTCACCAGAATGTTGCCTGGGCTGGAGCATTTCAGCTGTGAAGAGAGACTGAAAAGGCTAGGGTTGTTTTCCTTCGAGCAGAGACAGCTGAGGGGGGGCATGAATGAGGTATACAAAATTATGAGAGGCATTGATAGGTTAGATAGGAAGAAACGTTTTCCCTTAGTGGAAGGATCAATAACCAGGGGGCATAGATTTAAGGTAAGGGGCAGGAGGTTTAGAGGGGATTTGAGGAAAAAAAATTTCATCCAGAGGGTGGTTGGAATCTGGAATGCACTGCCTGAAGAGATGGTAGAGGCAGGAACCCTCACAACATTTAAGAAGTATTTAGATGAGCAATTGAAACGCCATAGCATACAAGGCTATGGGCCAAGTGCTGGAAAATGGGATTAGAATAGTTAGGTGCTTGATGGCCGGCACAGACATGATGGGCCAAAGGGCCTGTTTCTGTGTTGTCTAACTCTATGACTCTATGATTGTTACCACCTTTCAGAATGGTCAGGAGAGCACAGAGGGCATCCAATGCCATTTCCTTGAAGAAAGGATAATTGTTAGTCCTATGACATACTATTTTACTTATGGCCTGCATAAGGGTGTATGTTTTTAATTCTATAGGTTCAGGGTCTGTTGATGAAAATCAATGGGAACTCAAGTTTAAAGTGTTGGGAGGGAGCCTGAATTTTAAAACCTTGTCCCTCTTAGTAACTGGCCAAAGAAAGTATTGGTTGAAATCTGGGAGTAGGCTGCTGTATGGCCTCTTGGCAGCCGATACGAGTCTAGGCACATCTAAGATTAAAAGTTAACAAAAGATTTAGTTTCCTCTTCTCTTTAGAGATTGTGCTTAATATTGAATAGATTTCCAAGTAACAAAAATTTCCAAATGGAGCACATTAAGAGCACTTGCAAAATATTTGTGCAATTATCCAATAATAGACACAGTATTTTACTACTAAACAATCTGGATGTGTCGTATCTGGGAAATCTGCCCAATGCTGAATTAAGTTTTCTATAGAGGAGGAGATGCAGTATCTCAGCCACTGGTGAAAACTGCTGAGACACAGCCATAGTTTCTCAAGAACACAGCAGATCACGTGGAGAGAAAAAGGATAGCATCAGTGAGTAATGAATTGGAGTCCATGACCTTTCAAACCAGAGACAAATTTCCTTTAACAGGAATAGGATTCTCACAACTCCAAATTTTCACTCTATTTCTGAACCTCGGCATTGGCATATTTTACATAACTTGTACAAAATTATGAGGTTGCACTGGGGACACATAGTGGGAAACGCGGGTTGGGTTTTCGGACACACATGGACATGAAACCAAAGTCACGGAGCACCTTAGCTTAAGGGACATAATAAATGGGGCCAAAGGGAAGCTGTGCTGCTGGATATCATCAGCCTCCTTGTGAAGCTAAAGTTATAATAAGGAGGTGCAATGCTGAATTTCAGACTGTTCAGATGATCCCAAAACTCATCTCCCCCACAAAAACTGGGAGTAAGACTAATCCACCTCCTGACCTACTGAATTAGGATTCTTAAAGCTAGGTTACCATTCGAAGAAGAACAGGGCAGTTGTACCCTGGTGCCCTGAGGTGGTGAAAGGTGCTATATAAATGTAAGTCCTGCTATCCTAAATCTAAACATGTGTTTTTTGGGAAGAAGCACCTATAAGTACATTTAATTCCCTTCATTAGTTTCTTTTTTCTGGGGATTCTGTCTTTTTTGCATCTTAACATTATTTGTTTACCATACTTGCCTCTCATACTGACATAAAGTAACTTGCAGCAAAGTGCTGAGGATGGAAATTCCTTTGGGACTCCTTGTGTGCTCCATGATTTAATTGAGGCAGACAATGACACTTAAGACATAATGGATTGCACAGATTGGGTAGGTCGTAGCAAGGCATCATCTGTTACTGCTTACCTTTACCATTGTGCCCTAAACCATACCACTCCAGCCCCCCAATTTGTGAACAGATTTCGGAAGTTGCAGTGGCAGTTCTGACTCACTCGAAAATGCAGAAAGGTCTTAATAGCATCATAGGACCCTCATTTAAGTATATTTATTAGTCAGGAGTGTTGAGAACTGCAATGGGCAAACTTCTGGGTCTGTTTCTCTTGGAGAAGAGAAGATTAAGAGGAGATTTGTTAGAGGTGTTCAAAATCAGGAGCGGTCTGTGTAATGAGTTCTTTTATGTTGTCTGATGCAACATAAATTAGATGCATGGAGTCCAATCAGTTGAAGATCTCAAACAGGTTTATTTACAACTGGACTATTATATACAGCACAGAGCTATTTACAGAACCTTACTCTTGGTGTTACAGTTGCAGAGCGACACTGGCTGAGTCACATGACTGCGTCCTGGTACATGGCTAATCAGCATACTAAGACGTTAAAGGGACATCACTTTTAAAGGCAATCATACAACATCCCCCTTCTTTCCAAAGATAAGTCTTGTATGCTAAAAGTAAAAACACATAAAATTAGATATCAAAATTAGTTATACGGGATATAGACTAGAACATTTATAAGGACAGGAATTGTGAAATTTACAATTATAGAGGCTCAAAAGTCCATATATCATCTCGGTGGTTTGACAACTCTTGCTTGTGGAGTTTGTGTCTCATCTGTTGCTGTTCTTTTTGAAGTGTCTCCCTCTCTACATTCAGTCTCTGTTGCTCTGCCTTCAAGCTGCTAACATACTCTGTTGCTTTTCTCAGGATGACAGCTTTTGAGGCTTTGTTATTCTTGGAAAACTCTGGCACCTCATCTCGAAGAACCAACAGACAATATTTCAACTCATTCCTTCAGGACGCTGCATGTCCTTCACCTCTCCTCATCCTTTGTGTCTGAAAACCTGGGGCTCAAGGTCGAGGACTTGGTAGAGGAGGACGACTTGGCCTCATGGGGGTACCTGTTCGTTCTGGCTCGTTGTGATGCTGGCAGTTCTCTAGAGAGCAGAAGTTGTACTGTTGCTGCTTTTCCAGACTGCACCGATTGATGCTGGCCAGAGTTTGCGAGCGGGTTCGGGTCCATGGAAATTTCCCCTCAGCGATGCTCCCCGCTGCCAGCCTTTGCTTCCTGGTGACTACAATGTCAATCTCTTCTTCTGAGTCACTGGAGTGTGAAAAGACACTATCCGTTGACAGAGAACTTTGACCATCTGAGTTTGGATCTTCATTCTCTTGGTGTGGCGTGTGGCGTCTCTGAGAAGCGACTGATACTCTCCAAACCAGAACTACTGAGATCCTGGAGGAACTGTGACTCAATGTGGATACCATTGGTCTCTTCTGCTGTACTGGATACTTTGGTGACCTCGTGGATGGTCAAGATGTTGAGGTCCTTACATACCAGTAGTGCTGCCACTGCTGGTCCACTCTTGTCTACAAGGTAGAATGTTTGTGGATGGCATGCCGACTTGATGTGACTGCATTGCATTGTTAGTGTGCCACTGCAAAGAATGGGCGATCCATTGTATGCAGATAACTTGGTTGTTGGTTGTATCATTGATTTCCAATGTCTCTGCTACATATCTTTGATTATTCGGATTGGTAGGATATTTGCACTAGTGCCGGTGTCAATCTTGACCTTGAGTGTATGTTTGCCAGCTTTCTGTGGACATATGATGTTAACAGTTAGAAGTGAAAGCTTCGAGTTATTTGAATTCATCAATGTGATGCTTCAGTTTCATAATGTGGAACTCATAGAGTCATACAGTACCAAAACAAGCCCTTCGGCCCACCGAGTCGGTGCTGACCATCAACCACCCATTTATACTAATCCGATATTAATCCCATTTTTCCCTCTCACATCCCCACCTTCCCTCAATTCTCATACCACCTACCTACACTAGGGGCAATTTTTTTACAATGCCCAATTTACCTATCAACCCGCAAGTCTGTGGCATGTGGGAGGAAACCGGAGCACCCGGAGGAAACCCACACGGTCACAGGGAGAACTTGCAAACTCCGCACAGGAAGTACCCAGAACCGAACCCGGGTCGCTGGAGCTGTGAGGCATGCGGTGCTAGTCACTGTGCTGCCCATGCATGTTTTTTGGCTGAGAATTACTCCTCGTTGAGTCTTGTCTCAGGTCTGATTCCCTGTGGACTTCATGTATCGGCTTACATTTACACAGGTCTCTGGCGCTCTCCTTGCTGCTATTGCCCTGTTGCTGTGCCTGTTTTCTGTTTGTCTGCGTACTGCTGTGGCTTCTGGCTGCTTCTTTGGAGCCAGATTTCTTGCATAGGTGGACCCAGTGTCCTTATGCATCACACGCCTTGCACAGGTCTTGAAAGACAGGACAATGTCGTAGTGAATGGATCAACCACACTGACAAAATAACTTGCTTGCTCTTTTCGACCTGGTTATGGTGCTGATACTGTTGGCTGTACCTAGTGCTTGCAGGTGTTGTTGTCCAGCTACAACAGCTTCGTATTTCATGCCATCATCCGGCAGTGCATCAATGCTGTGACCTATTTTCCCCAAGAGCTCTTTCTGAAACACTTCAATGGGTGTTGATACAATCACTAACTCCATTAGTCACTCTGACATCTCAGTTTGAGAAATTGCATTCATTGCCCTTATTAGGGCATGTGTTGAAGAACTGGTCTATTGAATCCTGTGGCTGTTGCCTGTAGCACATCAATTCCAGGTGGTGAATTCTAAAATTCACTCATAATTGGAGCTATCTTCTAGCAATTTTCACCACTTTGCAGGGTCTTTCTGGCCCTTTTCAGATAAGCCTGAGGTATTGATTCTGTGTAATCCCTCATTTCCAATTGTTAGTAGTATTTATACAGCCTGTTTCTCGAGTTCTACCATTGCTTGGTCTGTGAAGCATAACTGCATTCTTTGTTTGAACAGTTGGAACTCAGATAGGATATCAATGGCCTTCCAGTTCATGCTGGGAAATTTGGTACCCATCATCCTGGTGTTCCTTTGATTAAAACATGCTTTAAGACTTGTGCTATGACTCTGTACTGTTTCCCCTTTAAGAAACCGTCCATTATTTAAACTAGCAACTTTGATTGACAGGAGCAGGTGTTTGCTAGTGCTGTGTGTTTATCTTACTTCCAGCACTTACACCTGTTTTGTTTACACAGCTGTTCAATAGGCACTTCAATGGGTTTTCTTTTGCTAGAGTTTGTTTATGCTCTCCATGCTTGAGTTGTTTTAATGGGTTTTTGTTACTGTGGTTTCATGAATGGAAGCTCTTATTCATGCTTGAGTGGTTTAATAGGTTTTATTTTAAACTTTGCACGGATGAAAGCTTTGCACAGATCGGGGTTTTCGACGTTTTTTCTAGAGGACACCTCCTGTAATAGCGCTGACATCAATCAGCTCGAGAAAGGAGTCAGGTCATCCCCTTCTTTTTTTACACACAGCTTTTGAAGGACTTTAGAGCTTTTTTTCAAGCAGTATCCCTTGCCCATCAGAACGACTCACCCAATTTACTTGCAGCCCGCTGTTCTGAACTCTGTCTGCTACAGTGTCATGGTCCTGTGTTATTTCTTTCGCTCCTTGGAAATATTGCAGTGCGCCTTTAAGGCTATAAAAAGATCAGTGCATCTTTAAGGCAGAAAGTTCTGGAGGCTCAGTGAGCCAGAGTGCATTCTGGTTGCCAAGCAACAGGAACAGAGAGAGGGGACATGAGATTTAATGTTGCAGTTTTGACTTTTAAAATTAGCTGAGCAGCATTCAGTCGAGAGTTCTGAGACAATTTAAACTGAAGGGAAAAGAGCTGTGTTATTTCTCTCTTAAAATTGTACTAAGTTTCAAGCCAAATTAATTCCATAAAAAGTAAGTAAAAGTTTTTTCTTTCACAACAAATTATCTGTTGTGTTCAGCGTTGGAAAAAAAAGAGTTTAATACCACATCAACCGAACTGCTGAACTCCTATCTTTGGAAGGACCTTTTGTTTTCATCAGACATTGGAAGACTGCAAGTGAACTTTTACTGTGTTGTATTGGAAGACCATTCGTCAGGAATGTAATTTGCAAAGACTTTAATTTTTTCGGTCAGCTAATTTAAAACCGAGTATATGTATGCGAATGTGGGAGATAGATTTTTAACTAAAAAGTTATAAGGTCTTCAGATATTGGTTTATCTTAGTAGTGTTTAAGATTTTTTTAAATGGATAGTTAATTTGTTGATATCTAAAGATACCAGGTTTGGTTCGCTTCATTTGGGGGTTACCAGATTGTTCAATTTGGCTACATTTTTTGATTTGGAAAGGTTAAAGAAATATGCTGCGATCTGTAGAGTGATGGAACTGAATGACAGTGCATTGCTCCCACTGTGATCAGAATCATGAATTTTGACTGGGGTCTTTGTCCTGAGCGGTCGTAACATACAGCTTGAGATAGGTTTTTTTGACTGTTTGAGCCATTTTTTTTTTACTTGCTCTCTTCTGGCTGTATAAAAGGCCGTTTTTCAGAGCTGTTTAACCCATGCTCTTTAACTTAGACTTTTTTTCTTCTCACCACATATAATGTGTTCTTTTATGTTGTCTGATGCAACACAAATGAGATGCTTGGAGTTCAGTTGGTTGAAGATCTCAAACAGGTTTATTTACAGCTAGACTATTATATATAGTACAGAGCTAACTATTTACTGAACTGACTTTAGGTGTTACAATTTCAGAGTGACGCTGGCTCCAAGTCACATGACTGGGTCCTGGTACTTGGCTCATTAGCATACTGAGATCTTAAAGGGACATCACTCTTAAAGACAATCATACAACAGTCTGGACAGAGTAGGTAGGAAGAAACTGTTCCCATTGGCCGAAGGATCCAAACACCAGAGGACAATGATGTAAGGTGATTGGCAAAAGAAGCAACGATGACAAAATGAAAAACGTTTTTACATATTGAGTGGTTAGGATCTGGAATGCACCCCCTGAGAGTGTGGTGGGGGCAGATTCAATCGAGGCCTTCAAAAGAGAACTGGATAATTATCTGAAGAAAAAAAAATTCAGGGCTTTGGAGAAAAGACAGGGGAGTGGAACTAGGTGAGTTGCTGTCACAGAGCGATGGCATGGACACGACAGGTCAAATGGCATCCTTCTGTGTTATAAGAGGGAGGCAGTGGCTTAGTGGTATTGTCACCGGACTAGACACCCAGGGTATTGCTCTGGGGACATGGGTTCAAATCCCACCACAGCAGAAGGTGGAATTTCAATTCAATTAATAAATCTGGAATTAAAAGCTAGTCTAATGATGGCCATGAAACCATTGTCGATTGTTGTAAAAACCCATCTGGTTCATGAATATCCTTTAGGAAAGGAAATCTGCTGTCCTTACCTGGTCTGGCCTACATGTGACTCCAGACCCACACCAATAATGGTTGACTCTTACATGCCCTCTGAAATGGCCGAGCAAGCCACTCAGTTGTATCTAACCGCGACGAAGTCAATAAAAAGGAATGAAACTGGACGGCATCGACCTAGGCACTGGAAACGACAATGGCAAACCCAGCCCCGTCAACCCTGCAAAGTCCTCCTTACTAACATCTGGGGGCTTGTGCCAAAGTTGGGAGAGCTGTCCCACAGACTAGTCAAGCAACAGCCTGACATAGTCATACTCACGGAATCATACCTGACAGACAATGTCCCAGACACTGCCATCACCATCCCTGGGTATATCCTATCCCACCAGCAGGAGAGACCCACCACAGTGGTTTACAGTTGGGAGGGAGTTGCCCTGGGAGTCCTCAACATCGACTCCGGACCCCATGACACCTCATGGCATTAAGTCAAACATGGACAAGGAAACCTCCTGCTGATTACCACCTACCACCCTCCCTCAGTTGATGAGTAAGTACTCCTCCATGTTGAACAGCACTTGGAGGAAGCACTGAGGGTGGCAAGGGCACAGAATGTACTCTAGGTGGGGGACTTCAATGTCCACCATCAAGAGTGACTTGGTATCACCACTACTGACCGAGCTGGCCGAGTCCTAAAGGACATATCTGCTAGACTGGGTCTGCGGCAGGTGGTGAGGGAACCAACAAAAGGGAAAAACATACTTGACCTTGTCCTCACCAATCTGCCTGCCGCAGATGCATCTGTCCGCGACAGTATTGGTAGGAGTGACCACCGCACAATCCCTTGTGGAGACGAGGTCCCGCCTTCACATTGAGAGTACCCTCCATGTCGTTGTGTGGCACTACCACCGTGCTAAATGGGATAGATTTTGAACAGATCTAGCAATGCAAAACTGGGCATCCATGAGGCACTGTGGGCCATCAGCAGCAGCAGAATTGTACTCAACCACAATCTGTAACCTCATGGCCCGGCATATCCCCCACTCTACCATTACCATCAAGCCAGGAGACCAACCCTGGTTCAATGAAGAGTGCAGGAGGGCATGCCAGGAGCAGCACCAGGCATACCTCAAAATGAGGTGTCAACCTGGTGAAGTTACAACACAGGACTATCTGCATGCTAAACTGCGTAAGGAGCATGCGATAGACAGAGCTAAGTGATCCCATAACCAATGGATCAGATCTGAACTCTACAGTCCTGCCACATCCAGCCATGAATGGTGGTGGACAATTAAACAACTAACTGGAGGAGGTGGCTCTACAAATTTCCCCATCCTCAATGGTGGGAGAGCCAAGCATATCAGTGCAAAATATAAGGCTGAAGCATTTGCAACAATCTTCAGCCAAGTGCCGAGTTGATGATCCATCTCGGCCTCCTCCTGAAGTCCCCAGCATCATGGATGCCAGTCTTCAGCCAATTCGATTCACGCCACACGATATCAAGAAACGACAGAGGGCACTGGATACTGCAAAGGCTATGGGCCCTGACAATATTCCGGCAATAGTACTGAAGACCTGTTCTCCAGAATTTGCCACGCCCCTAGCCAAGCTGTTCCAGTACAGCTACAACACTGGTATCTACCCTGCAATGTGAAAAATTGCCCAGGTTTGTCCTGTACACAAAAAGCAGGGCAAGTCCAACCCGGCCAATTACCGCCCCATCAGCCTACTCTCAATCATCAGTAAAGTGATGGAAGGTGTCATCAACAGTGCCATCAAGCAGCACTGGCTTAGCAATAACCTGCTCAGTGAAGCTCAGTTTGGGTTCCGCCAGGGCCATTCAGCTCCTGACTTCATTGCAGCCTTGGTTCAAACATGGACAAAAGAGCTGAACTCAAGCGGGGAGGTGAGAGTGACTATTGACATCAAGGCAGCATTTGACCGAGTGGGGCATCAATGAGCCCAAGCAAAACTGAAGTGAATAGGAATCAGTGGGAAAACTCTCCACTGGTTGGAGTCATACCTAGCGCAAAGGAAGATGGTTGTGGTTGTTGGAGGTCAATCATCTCAGCTCCAGGACATCACTGCAGGAGTTCCTCAGGGTAGTGTCCTAGGCCCAACCATCTTCAGCTGCTTCATCAATGGCCTTCCTTCAATCATAAGGTCAGAAGTGGGGATGTTCGCTGATGATTGCACAATGTTCAGCACCATTCGCAACTCCTCAGATACTGAAGCAGTCCGTGTAGAAATGCAGCAAGACCTGGACAATATCCAGGCTTGGGCTGATAAATGGCAAGTAACATTTGCGCCACACAAGTGCCAGGCAATGACCATCTAAGAGAGAATCTAACCATCTCCCCTTGACATTCAGTGGCATTACCATCGCAGAATCCCCCACTATCAACATCCTAGGGGCTACTATTGATCAGAAACTAAACTGGAGTAGCCATATAAATACCGTGGCTACAAGAGGAGGTCAGAGGCTAGGAATCCTGCGACGAGTAACTCACCTCCTGACTCCCCAAAGTCAGTCCACCATCTACAAGGCACAAGTCAGGAGTGTGATGGAATACTCTCCACTTGCCTGGATGGGTACAGCTCCAACAACACTCAAGAAGCTTGACACCATCCAGGACAAAGCAGCCCACTTGATTGGCACCCTATCGACAAACATTCACTCCCTCCACCACCGACGCATAGTGGCAGCAGTGTGTACCATCTACAAGATGCACTGCACCAAATCATTAAGGCTCCTTAGACAGCACCTTCCAAACCCGTGACCTGTACCAACTAGAAGGACAAGGGCAGCAAATACATGGGAACACCACCACCTGCAAGTTCCCCTCCAAGTCACACACCATCCTGACTTGGAACTATATCGTCGTTCTTTCACTGTCGCTGGGTCAAAATCCTGGAACTCCCTTCCTAACAGCACTGAAGGTGTACCTGCCTCCCATGGACTGCAGTGGTTCAAGAAGGCAGCTAACCACCATCTTCTCAAGGGCAATTAGGGATGGGCAATAAATGCTGGCCTGGCCAGCAATGCCCACATCCCAAGAATAAAAAAAATTATGATTCCATGATTTGTTTTCCCCAATTTTTCTCTTGCTACCACTCTATTCACTCCAAAAATGGGATGGGAGACAGTCAACAATTCGTTCCATTATGTCTGCACCTGTCACTACCTCAGGACTTGCATCATAGACTGTGATGCACCTACCTGAGCATGTCAGGGAACACTTGTTTTGACCATTTCCGCTTTGGAAAAGAAACTGTCACTAAGCTCTACTCTCTGCCAACTTACATACAACTTCTGGAACAGGGACGGCTCTTCCCTTGGTTGTGAAGTTTTACATAACATTAAACTTTTATGCTACTGGATCCTTTCCATCCACCACAGGAGACATTTAACATATCAGCCAGTATGCAATCTAAAAATTCTTCAACTAAGTGATGGACACCATGTTTCATAGGGGCAACATGTTCATGACTTTCCCTGCGGAAAGAAGCCCTTAGCTGCACAGTACACAAGCACGTGCAGCTTCTAGCTGTTCCCCCACAGCACCTCCCCTTGCTCTTCAACATTTGTAATCTATATTTCACACAGTGCTTCCTCCTCAAATGGTGGATGCATGAATAATGTTTCAGGATGGACTATTTTGGAACAGAGGTATGATGCCAATCTACGTGTGTGTCATGTTACTGTAATGCAATATGTGCCTTCATGTTACTGAGTGCAATGGGGAACAAGGGTAGCAGTGGAAAAATAACAGAGGATGTTTGCTGGGTGTGAGAGCACATCTCAACTCTCCCTCCCCTCCTCCTTCTACAGACTGCCTTCTGCCCACATACCTGAAAGCACACACGAGACATCCAATGTTAGGAACTGGCAGAGCTTGCAGACAGCCAGCCTTCTGGCCAGCAGACATCCCTGCTTGGGTGGGTGCAATGCAATGGAGCCTGCATTAAGATCTGATGGCAGGGCAGGTTCAAAGAAGACCTTTCAATATCTAGATATTACAGTGCGTGCTAATTGTGTTGTACAAAAACTGTGTCCTGCAGGTTTTCTGCGATTATCTAGTAAGTTAAGCTTGTTTTCCATGTTTTGGCTGGTACCTCCGTGTGAGTGTCACAACACACAATTGGGTTTGTGCCATGTTCATTATACCTCTATGCCAATATAGCATGTAACGATGTGTACACTTACTTTGGTATTGCTCCCGAGTCCATTAAACATTTTCCTTACTTGAATCCTGATCTTGTGGAGTTCTTGAGTCTACTGCTACCCCCACCCATGCACCTTACACTTTTGTTTTCGTTTGAAAGAGCAGCAATCTCCTTTGTTAATCTCCAGCATGTGGACATTCCATTGTCCCTTCCTGAAAAGGGCAGTTCTCCCCACATTTTTCCTTGGCTCCATTACAGCTTCAACAAAAATTTATGTCAAAATCCATAAAGAAGCATTTCCCTTTAAGGGTGATCAGCAGCTCGGGTTGCTGCATCACCACAAATCCAGTACTCAGTCAATTAAGCTCCCTGGCTAGTATTCAGGGATAATACTGCAAGCAGTGAAAGCCCATTACAATTAGTGGAAGGGGCTAGCCAAACTGATTTCCTCAAGGCCAGCCTCTCTCCACTGCACAGTAGGCACAGCCTTGAAAATTCCAACATTTCATTTTGGGGCTAATATGTCCTATACGCACAACACATTGTGCTTAGTTGACTTAGAGGAAGACAGTTTTGAAACATTAAAATAGCAATTAAAGAATTGTCACTGTCTTTCTCCTTTGCTCCATTTCATATTTACATTCAGAACCCTGGTTGGCAATTTTGCTTGCATTCACACATCTGTTTTAAATGTTTGCATAGATCCTGAGACTTGACAAGATCAAGGTCTAAACTAAGCTTAAAATCCTTGTGCACCAACAGCAGCAACAGAGCACAGACATTCCATGAAACCTCTTCAACTGTATTAAAACACACTGTCCCATACTGTCATGGAGCAACATCTGTACAACATGATCCATACCCTATCCCCCACCAACCAGCCATGGAATCTTCTGGGAGAGGTAAAACAAAGTGGAAAAAATAAGTACTCTATTTGTAAGCAGACCCCGTGCAAAATTACTACCATTAATAACAACCTTTTCTTTGAGAATGCAAGCAATTCTATGTCAAGCTTACTATAATTCCAGAGGAGTCAACCTTAATAAGTAGCCTTTTGTGTCGCACCTTGTCAGCGACTTTTAGAATCAAAATATACAATGCCAACCTGGCTGTTTACATACCTGGTAATTCCTCAAAAAATTATTCCAGGTTGGTGAGATATGGCTTTTTCTAGAAGTTTCTGAATCCAGGTCATTTATACCACCACCAAACCCTGAATTACCACACTCGGTATTTCCCCTTCAATATAATTCCTCTAATGGGAACTAGTTTCTTACCTTTAGCTAATTCTTTATCAATTCCCAAGGTTTACCCTGAAGCCCCACATGCTTGAGTTTAATTAATAACCTCCGTGTGCACTTTTTTCTGAAGTATTTAAGTGATCGAGGTAAATCATGTGGCTTATCCCAATCCACTTGGGTTGTCACTTCCTCAAGGACGATAAGGAGATTGATCAGGCAGGATCTTCTCTCTTCCGAATCATGCTGACTGCTGTTAACTAGGTTATTGTACAGATGAATCTCAAGTCTATTTCTGAAAATGTTTCATTATTTTACATGGAATGGAAGTAGGACTATTTACAGAATGCCCATTTTTCATTGTATTAGTGACCCACTAATGACAGGAATGTACGACCTTGGTGTTTTATTGTCAAAAGTGGAATTTCATTCCTAAAAGCTTTGCATGGAGATCTAAAGGCCAGATTTATGAAAAACAGGTGTAGCAAGAAATATTGAGCCCAGATTTCTATGATTGATATCAAAACAAATGAGATTTATTTTAAATTAGAAAGTTTTATGACAATCTCAAACATATGGTGCACAAATGCTGAAAAAGCCAAGAGTTGGGCACAATAACCCCACTTCATTAGAACTGGAAAACATCAATTTTTCATCTGAAGAGATCAACACTGATCAGGAAACTTCCTATTAGAAACATTTTTTTCCATTCCAGAAACATTAATTTTCTGACTTTTTCTGAAATGGAATACATAAACTGTTTGATAATGAGGAATCCATATTGAAATTATGTTTTATACATGGTCATACAGGATGCTTTACATTCTTCGAAAGACAGACCATCCTCAAATGCTTTTTCTTAGATACTCTATGGTGCTGTTACATTATTTGTGCTTTCAACCGTGGGTCCTCTAATTACACAAAGTCTGCAAAGCCATCAAATTGTCTGACACTATGCATACCACATTTTGTGAAAAAAATGTCTCAACAATTATGTATTCTATACTTATTCTGTATTTTTTACTGACTTACTACATTAGCTCTGTTGCTGCATATATATATTCTCCCATCGCTTCAGCAGATAAGGAGACTGGTTGTACACCATCTAGATTGACGTCATCTCATATGTGATTCAAAACCGAACTTGATTTGCAGATCCGATTGCAAATATTACATATGAGGTCACTGTTAGAGGGGTGGGTGAAGGCACAGGCTTGGTGGCATGCTCGCTTGTCTTGTAGGGACCTGACTCTGTTCTCTTCAAATGTTGGGATTATTTCATGATAGAGACCTCTCCATTTGCATCTGTCCATGGTTCCGAGTGCCACCCAACCCCCGGTTCCGCCTCAGGCAGTTGCTAGGGAGGACAAAGCCCTGAAGTTATTCATTATCCAGAAAATCATTAAAAAATGGAGTCTGTGGGAGCGCTTCCTGCATATATGCTTATACAATAAACTATTTGCAACTATGAGGAAGCATCAAAGGTTTAATTGCCACTTTTACCTGTTGGAACATTTACAATGTATTTTGATCAAAATAAGCCAACAGTAGACATTAGCTAGGCATACTGATTAAACCATGGGCTTCAATTAAAAAAAGAAAATGGGGCAGATTACTGTTTAATAATTGCTCTTGATTGTGCCTGCCGGAAGTTAAAATAACTAAGGAAGCAACCCAAAAGCTTGGATTTTATACAGCATGAGAAGACAGATGGTCACTTCATATTTCTAAAAATAATCAAAGCAATTTCCTCTCTACTTTGGATTGAAAAAATTAATGAACTAAATAGCTGAAGCCAACATTTTAGGATCCACTTAATGCAGTCTTGGCCACGTACCTGGTCTAGAACCACAAATCTTTTTTTATTTTTCTATTTTATCAATAAGAACACACTAATGCTTATCCAAGAAGTGACCTCCTGTAGACAGAGCTAACCTATGGAAATTACATGCAAAATTTTAACCAAAAGATTATGACTTTAACTTAATCCTTCAGCCTGAAAGGAGGTAACTAAGACATCACAAAGGTATAGAAAATACTAAACGGAATAAAAAAGGTTAATCTGGAGCACTAATTCAAGTTAGAACATGAGTTCAGGACAAGGGGACAAAGGTACAAATTAAGGAAAGACACATGCAGGACTGATGCTCAGAAGCACATCTTTGCATGGAGCATACTTAATACCTGCACTGATTTTCAAGATCAGGTAGTGGTAGCAAAAACTCTGGTATCATTCAAGAGGTTGTTGTTAGTCGTGATGGGCGAGATATCATAAATTTCAAATGAAGATGAGGTAGGCAATCTTCCCTAAATTGCTTCCCCATCCCAATTTATTTTTGTGACTGACTGACTGACTGGAAGATTCCGTCCTGTTATTATTTAGTTTCAAACAGTGAATTCCATAGCCTGCAAGTGGATATATATGGTTTGTCACTATTAGATAAGGGTTATGAAGTAACTGTTTTTAATCTTTAAGATTGGAAGGTGAAATTCACTGCCTATGACACCCTCACATCTCTAATCTGATTTTATTCTGTATTTGGAATTCAATCCTGCAATTATCAGGTCTCTTGATTAATAGATACTTGGTTATTGATTGTCAATTTTTCTCTTTTGACTGTTGACTCCTTGCCGGAGTGCAATTCCATGGACCCCAGTTGGCCTATGGCATTAACCAGCAAATATTTATGTGTCAGCATTTACAGCAAACGTCAGCAGGCTATTTGACCATGAACAGCTCCACAGCCAAACACAAACATGTTTTCACCTGAAGTCGAAATATTTTCAACAGGGGCCTCTTGACAGAGATCAAGAGCAAAAATGTAAGCTAATATTCTGCTCCCTGTCGCCAGTTAGGCTGGTTGTAACACCCACCACTACCACCACCCAGCTGAGATTAGCTAGCAGCACAGACCAGGGAGCAAACCTGGATTTTTCTCATCTGTGAAACTACTAACCTACAAATATTGAGCATTGTTAGATACGATACATTATATATATGTTGCAACTTGAGCAGCTAATTACACATTATGCAAGTGGTATTACAGAACTCCACAAATATTTTGTAAATTCTAGCATTGATATTACGATAATAAAGGAGAAACATAATGACACACTAGGAAGGAAAGGCAAATGGCTTTTATGAAGTAAATCAATCGAGTTCCTTTGCTGTGCAAAACCTAATGTATAAATTGTACATTATTCCACATGAATGAAGAAGTTGATTTCCCATTCTCTTTAATGTCTGAATTGGGAAGAACACTTCTATGGAGAAAGTCCCTGTAATTACTTGAGACCAATTCTCCTACAAGCACAATTAGCCAGTAATCAAAAGTGCTAACTATAAATTAAAGGAACAATAAGCTTAATTGGTATTGGCAGTAAACTGAGTAGTGTTGTAGCTTTTTCCACGAACAGCCTACCAAACAAAAATTTATAATGAAAAATATATCTTAATTACAGGAGGAATGCTTTAGTTAGTATCTAACATGCCAATGCAATCACATTGGGTCAGAATTTGCTGGAAAACATTAAATGATGAAAACCGTTATTAATGTACAAATCAGCCAGCATTTTGTGGCAAGAGATACAGCATGAATTGTGCATATTCACAGGGTAGCTTCGCAAAAATGGCATCTTACACTTAAACTGCCTGTAAGTTTCATAACATTGTTGCAGTTGCACATAAATTACCTATTAAGCTCATCATAGAAAGTTAAATTTTAACAATTAACACCTTTTAATGATGAGATAATTATTAATGACTGTCAATTAACCTCTCTGGCCCAGATATGAACAATTGAAATTATGGAGTCTCATTCCTTCGCGATTTTTAAATAGTACTCTTCCTTTCTATTTCCTCTTTTAATCAAATATTTCTTTCCCTCTATTTCCGTACCTACTTTGACATTGAATTCACCCACTCTAATTCACCCTCCTTTTCAGTCTTTGTTTATTTTTCAATCCTTGAATCTCGTTGGTAAAAGAAGTACTGTTTGTCCCATCGATCACCATGGTCCCAGATATCCCGTTGCCTCCACTGTGTCAATATCTGCTTGCACTTCCAGCAACTTACAGGGCAAAAAAAAAGTGAGCTGAAGGCAGCAGGTAAAAGTCTGATTTACCAGGCACACTGCAAGATGCCCTACACCAGCAAATTTGGACCATTGAGTGTATGTGTATTTGACATACATCAGCTGTATGTTTCCAAATCCCTGCAGGTAGATCACATTTCCTAGTGTCATGGAACTGTTTTTTCCTCCTTTGTTTAAAACAGTGTACCTTTAAGACTCTGTCTAAAAACAGTGTAACTTGAAGACAGAGAGAAGTTTTAGATTTCTGAGAACAGTGTTCCATAGCTGCACCTGCTACCTCAGCAACGGCAGGAGAAAGAGGTCACATGGTGTAATGTTTCAATTTAATTGTGTGGAAAAACCAGCTAAAACCAGCTTTGAGACACATACCAGAAAAGTTTGCATGCCTTGAAAGAAGAGAATTCTTTCAGCAGAAATTCTACAATGAGCCACAGGCTGTGTTAATTGCCTAAGGAGAAAAAAAATCCCCTTTGAAGAGAACATTCGTATTGCTGGAGGTAGCAAAATTCCTTTTTCTTTACTTCCAATCTAAGAGTCTTTGCTTCAAGATTGACTCTGTTTTCTGGAATTCGTAGTAAAGCTTCAACTGAAATCTACCAATTTTAAAATCCAAACATAGACCTGTTATTACACCCCTTATTGAAAGAACTGTTTGACGCTTGCTGCAGCCGAAGTGCTTTGAATGCCTATCAAGAAAAGACTGTTTCATCAAATCCGTGTGGAGACTTCAAGTAGCAGCCAATTATTTTTACACTAGGATACCTCACCCATCAGAAACGTAACCCACAAATACTTATAACCCAGTTATTTATTTATTCTTAAGAAACACCAAATTTTTAAAACATCATTTAAAAAAAAACGGTTAACTGTTGATTTTTGTGTGTATGTGTGAATGGGGTGTTAGGTTAAAATAAGAATTTATAAGGTCTTTAGACATAGGTTTATCTTAATAGTGTTTAAGATTTAGTTTTAATAAATAGTTAATTTGCTGTTGTCTAAAGATACCTGGTTTGGTCTGTTTTAATCTGGAGGTTACTAGAGTGTTTAATTTGGCTGTTTTCTGGTTGGGTGGGAAAACTTTAATAATATGCTGTGACCTGTGGAGTGATGGGACTGAATTGACAGTGCATTGCTCCTGTCTCGGTTGTAACATATTAATTGGGGGACCCGTCCAGGATCAGATTAATTGGGGGCTCGCGTTTGGAATCATATTAATTGCTCTCATGCTAGGATCATATTAATTGGGGTGCTTGATTGTTGGGATCCAAATCTAACGCCAATTATGAAAAAAATAAAAGGAACCAGGTTTCTTGTGTAATAAGGTGCAGTCTACACCATCAGAATGGCATTAGCAGTTGCAGCAGAGTTTCTGGGAAAGGAGAATGTGTCGCTCAGTGACTTGACAACTTCAACTAAGAATAAACTAAAAGAATTGGTGGAAAAAATTGGGGTCAGAATTGAAATCAGGTGCCAAAAAAGCAGTGATAATTGACGTACCAGCCCAACATCTAAAATTAGAAGAGGAGGAGAAAGAAGATAGTAAGTCAGACAATGATGCAGTGGTATTGGCTAGGATGCAGTTAGAAAGGGAAAAACTTAGGCTTCAACAGGAAAAAGAAAGAGCATGAAGAAAACTTGAACTGGAAAAAGAGAAAGTGAAAGAGAAGAAAGGGAATTTAAATAAAGAGAGATGGAACTAAGAAAAAGGGGTGGTCTTGACTCCATGGAAGGTTCGGGTCAGGAAGAATCTGAAGTCAGCCCATGACCTAGCAAAAAGCTGTTTAAATTTATACAAGCTCTTCCTAAGTTTGAGAATAGGGACGTAGAGGCATTTTTCATATCTTTTGAAAAAATAGCCAAACAGATGAAATGGCCAAAGGAAAGCTGAACACTGATTATGCAAAGCAGGTTGGTAGGTAGGTAGAGCTCATGAAGTTTATGCCACACTTCCTTTAGAGACTTCCGCAGATAATGAGATGGCAAAAAAGGCTATTCTCATTGCGTATGAGTTAGTCCCTAAAGCTTAGGGTCAGAAGTTTTGGAACTTACGGAGATTGGCTGGGCAGACATAGGTGGAATTTGAGAGGATGAAGCAAGTTAATTTTGACTGTTGGATATGGGTATTAAAGATGGAAACCACATATGAGAATCTTCGAGAACTGATTCTCTTAGAAGAGTTTAAAAATTCAATTCCTTCAGTCATGAGAACTCATGTAGATAGCCCGAAAGTTTTGAAAGTGAGGCAAACAGCAGAAATTGCTGATGATTTCGAGCTTGTGAATAAGCCGTAGGCTCTGTTAATTGCCTAAGGAGAGAAAAAATCCTTTTGAAGAGAACATTCGTATTGCTGGTGGTAGCAAAATTCCTTTTTCTTTACTTCCAATCTAAGAGTTTTTGCTTTAAGATTGGCTCTTGACTGATTGCGTTTTCTGGAATTAGCAGTAAAGCTTCGACTGAAATCTACCAATTTTAAAATCCAAACATGGACCTGTTGTTACACTCCGTGTTGAAAGAACTGTTTGACACTTGCTGCAGCTGAAGTGTTTTGAATGCCTATCAAGAAGACAGTTTCATCAAAACCGCGTGGAGACTTTTGAGTGGCATCCAATTATTTTTACGATACCTCACCATTCAGGAACGTAACCCACAAAGACTTATAATCCAGTTATTTATTTATTAAACAATAGCTGATTTTTCAAACATCCTTAAAAAAAAACGATTAACCGTTGATTTTTGAGTGTAAATTTGAATGGGGTGTTAGGTCAACCTAAGAAGTTATAACGTCTTTAAACACAGGTTTATCTTAATAGTGTTTAAGATTTAGTTTTAATAATTAGTTAATTTGTTGTTGTCAATAGATACCTGGTTTGGTCTGTTTTAATCTGGAGGTTACTAGAGTGTTTAATTTGGCTGTTTTCCGGTTGGGTGGGAAAACATTAATAATATGCTGTTTCCTGTGGAGTGACGGGACTGAATTGACAGTGCATTGCTCCCGCTTCGGTCATAATAGTGAATAATTCAATAAGTGACGGTTCAATATCACACTTGGGAAGTATGGCTCAATTTTTGGGGAGGTTGGTGGGGGACTTGAACTTTTAACAAGGACAAAACTCATAAGATGCTACATTGCATCCACTTTCCTGTATGCCTGAGAAACCTGGACCTAGTAAAGATATGGCAAAGAAAATATAGGCCGTTGAAATGTGGATGCTAAGATGTATGCTAAAAATTCCTTATACAGACCATAAGACAAATGAAGAGGTGCTTGAAATTGCAAGAGCAAATAGAATTCTAAAAAGTGACATCCGGAAAAGAAAATGTCAATATTTCAGCCCTTTTATCAAAGCTGAAAAGCTAGAGATCTCTTCTAGAGGGCAAAGTGGAGGGTAGCAGAAAGACAGGTCGACCTAGGCGTAGTTGGATGATGGGCATCACTGAGCAGTTGCAGACAAGCTACAATGGATGAGAGAGGATGGCGCAAGATAGACAAGCGCGACATACCATGACAGCAGATCTCCTGGTAGGAGTAGCTACAAGCAGCAGGAGGTCGGGCGGGGCGGTGGGGGTGGTACGGTAGGGGGTAAAGAACATTTATGAGCAGTTTGTCCTTAATATGAACTATTATAGTAAATCAGATCTACACAAGACTGCTTGCAACACAATGTGACTTTGGAATCTCCTCAAGTCCTGTTTCCACTGTCGAAGTAGTTTCTGATTTAGAAACATATGGCTGTCATTAAGACAAAAGGCAACAATGCATACAGGGTCTCTATTGATATATAACCTGTGACAATGAGGCTTGTATTTGAATTTGCACACAGAACTTGCATTACTGCTTACTTTACTAAAGTTAATTTGAATTATTTACCGCAACTCAAGTCATATGCTCCTATGGTAATGGGAATTGCAGGCTTTTCTTTTTAAAACAGCAAGTTCTTTAGCAGCTATAAATTGCAGTTTGAAGATGATCCAGTGATACAGTAATAAAGATGGGGGTGATGTTAGATTGAAAGGTATGCAGAGCCATGCAAATAGTACCATAATAACAGTGGGCTTTATTGTGGTGGAAAAATACAAGCAAACATCGGCAGTCTGTACATGGGTAGATACTTCAAGGGTCTGAATTCTACCACTTCAAGGTTTGAATAGTAGGCAGGCTTTAAGGAATTCTTTTTTAAAAATGGCATTTTTTGATTTAGGTATTTGTTTGAAAATTGTTCAAATAAAGCTTCAGCCAGAGTCCAATAGAGTATAAGCAAAACTCATGATTTTATTGAAGAATGTGTTAGGTTCAGGTTGATCATACAAAACAGAACATTAGCTCTTGTACAGTCCACCTGAACAAAGTAAAGGATGTTGAGGGAGCAAAGGTGCCATCTTGTGGGTGAAGGGTTACATCTAAACACTACATTAAAAAACACATTTTCCTAACATTAGTGCATTCAGATTTGACTTATTCAGCATTTTACCCCCTGTAGGATCTTAAGGAAATCAGTAACCACATCAAGAACAACATCTGGAGGGGAATGCTGAGGTTGAACACAGTCTACTCTTTATTCGTGTGTATTTTCACATGCTAAGCAGCTCTTCAGTCATCTTCTTACACGGCTTGCTTTGTAGCGGCATCCAGATTGGAACAGTTTGTGAAAAGCATCCGAAATATAGTAGACCGAACACACATTTAGCTCTCTGCATGCCCTTGTCTGTCCAGACACATGGCAAATCTTCAATCATAGGACGCCTTGGTGCAGCTGTGGTCACAAAAAAAGGGATTAAAAATATCTTCAATCCAAACAAAATAAATGGGAAGTTACTTATATTTGATTTTATAAATAGATATAAAATATTTTAAAAATACTTGCTGCATACTTTAAAGACAATGCAGTTTTAGCAGGCTTCTCAGCATATTAAGATTTGTTCTGGAGAAATTCAATTAAGTAAAAATTAGTTTGAAATAATCCAATGTATAAGACATGCTCCTGAAACCAACTTTTTAACATCTACTTATGTGAAATAGTTTCTGTGTCTGTGTGAATGCAGGGCTCCTATTTGATTTCTTTTTGATCAAGCAGGAACCAATCAGACTGCAAATCCAAAACATAACACAACCATGACAGCATCTGCATTTATGGGTCACTGCCTCTGAAATGTGGACCAACAGTGGGAACCCAGGCTAAGTATCCAGAACCTACCCAGAAACAGGGTGGTAGTAACATCACTTAGGTGTTGAGCACTGAACTCTCAGTGGCACCAGCATAAAACTTCCCTCTCCATTTGCCTCCTACGACATAGCTGTAGCCTCGCCTTCAAGCATGCGCTCCAGGCCCCAGCTTACCCGTGAGCAAAACAATAAAAGACTGGCTAGTACATAGAAAGTGCAGATTTTACTTCTACAAGTCTTATTAAATATTGAATTCATTTTTCTACAATGTTAATTTTAAAACATTGTGCATTATCAGAGGACACCAGTGCAAACAGCATATTGCTGAAATTTATCTTGTTTTTAAAAGGTCAGGTTTTCTCATAAGAAAGGTGGCTGTAAAGTAATTCTTCAAAAAATGAAAATATTGTATTGAATAAGGTGTCAACAGCATTAATACTTCTTAAAACAAATGAATAAATAAACGCTCCCCCAATCTATACTGTTGCTTTGCATTCTCTTTCAGCAAGGAGTGGAAGACAAACTGAATTACTGGCTGCTACCTGTACAGTTCCACAACCAGTTTTACTGCTGCAGCACAGAACTGTTGCCACTGACTTCTCCATCCCTCTGAGATGAAGTCCACTGCTATTGTGAAATGCATATTATATCAGCTTCACTCATATATAAACTCATTGAAGAGATCAAAAAGGGATTTGAACATTATTTCTCTAAATAATCTATGGCAGAGCTACTAGGCTAAAAAAAGAAACTGTGTCCTATATAGTCTATATTAATTCCCATTATGCCACCCAATGGCTAAAATTGTTGGTTCTTTGTATCCTTGGCATGTTTCCATGGGAAAAAATGAAGTTTAATTCTCATAGTTATTTCATCTACAAAATGTGCCTGAATAAACTATGTATATTATTTATACTTATAGATCCAGAATTTGCTACAATGACATCTAGTCTCTCATAAAACCTCTCAAGCACAGATGCCTGTTCCAAACTAAGAGTGTAACTTCCAAAGTCTATTGCACATTTATTATTTTGAAACAAGGACTGTGAGATAAGTAGAGTGTTGTAATTGAGTGAAATCTGCTGTGCTTGCTTTTTTTTATGTTCAATTTTACTTATTTGTTTGAATTCTAGTTATTGTTGAGATATATGGCATGTCAGAGTGTTATCTGTCTGGCATTCAAAGATCAAGAGAGCATGGCATAAACTATACCATTTCCAGTGCTTATTTCAACGGTAAAAATAGTTCTTTGCTTGTCTTGCAGTGATAAAGCTACCCAAATGTTGAGAATAGCTTTATTCTGATAATAATGCTAAAATAATTGAGGAGTTCTCAAACATTTCCCCCACTCCTGTGGAAAACACTCAGTTTATGACTTTGCAAGGATAATTTCCACATAGTCTGAGTTGACTTCAGGACAGCATGTGTAAGTTTGCCAAGTTTTAAGTCACAAACAAACTTGCTAGGGCATTGACTGTCCTCAATGGCTGGGTTAGGTTTGTGTAAGTCAGTGATATTAAAAACAATTTCACTGAACTATATGGGGCAGCCAAGAATGCTTTGACCATGTAGACTGTACTTAACTTGACCTGTAATAAAAACAGAAAATGTTGGAACTACTCAGCAGGTTAGGCAGCATCTGTGGAGAGATAACCTGGCCTGCTGTATATTTACAAAATTTTCTGTTTTTATTTCAGATTTCCAGCATCTGCAGTATTTTGCCTTTGTGTTAATTTGACCTGTAAAGGGGTTACAACAAATGTATTATCCCATATCATCAAAAGAATCTGGCTAATCAATCAGGTAACATCACACTGCAGCTGACAGTAAAATATCAGCAAACAAATGAAGCATGAAAAAAGGAAAATTTGTCAGGCGATTTAATTTGCATGAAAGGTTGTTGGGCAAAACATATCTAAGACCTTGATTTGATTACAAACATTGGTTTCTCATGGCTAATGTACCTTAGTAGCAATTATTGGTTTTGGAACACCCATCAGATCACATAGGTGATTCCGTTGAGCTCGGACGGTGGGCAGATCAGCATCCCTGTTGTCAAAAAACATTTTGCATAAGTTAACTGTAACAAATTTACAATTATTCACATTCTGTGGGCACGAACAGCATTTTGTTAAGTACAGAAACATTTAGAAAGGTTGAAACAATTGACAACAACACGTTCAGCTACTGAACCTTGCTAACCTTGGATGAAATTCAGGCACGCTCCTGAGAAGTGAAGGAGTGCATTTTCCTTCAAGACACAAAAACTGCAACAGTAAGACTCATTCAGCTTACTTTTGAAGATTTTCTTTCTCTCTCCGCTAATGGTGGTAGTAATTAATTGATGCCAACAATACCACATATTAACATATCATTTACTATAAAGCCTTAGAATAATAAAGTTATTGTATAGTATCCAAAGATATTTGAATTCTGGAATTTCACTGCATTCCTCCACTACCCCCACTGAAGCAGACACATGAAACAGTCGGAAGCTTACCATAGTTAAATATATTTAAAGCTGTAGTATTTCACTTGTATACAACTAAAGCATTTTCAGCTACAATTCGAAAAGTAGTAATTTGACAATAGTCTATGATGCTCAAAATTGCACTATTTTTCAACATGCTTTCTAGAAAGCTGATTTTAAAAATGGTGAGAATCAGGTGCATTCGAAATGCAACCAGTTATTTCACACCATAAGTTGATGGATTTAAACTAGACCGTACACTTAGAATTACATTCTGAAAAGAACAATATAGTTCGATGTAATAAGCACAGGCCTGAGTGATAAATTTTCCAGTAAGCAGAAGGCTTACTTCATGCAATATTTAAAGGACATTAAGTAGATTTAAGGAGGCAAAATAAGAAACAGACTGAAGAAAGTGACCAAACTCTGCCAATGCCAGCTGGATGAGGTTAACCAAATCAATCCTTTCAACTAGTCTCTGCTCTGTGCAAAGCATTCCAACTATTTAAATACTTGAGTTGATCCAATTTCCTGCAGTCTCTCAGCCATTATGTATTTTAATAGTCAAATATGTTATCAGATATTAGATAACTAATCTTACTGGCCTATGTGGCACACAGTATTTAATTCAGTGTAGATGAAAATGCACTGGATGTTAGAATTTTTCTAACTCTTCCAACATCATAAACCTATGTATGAAGTGGGAATAAAAATCCCTCCAACATATAGTAAACTTTCATCTGGGATGGCACGACTATTTTCCTTTATGTGTTCACTGCCATTTCACAGCTGTGTGGTACTCTACAAATAAAGAGAAACAGATGTTGTTCATTTTACAGCTATTTTATCAATAACATCTGTTCAACTACAAAGTATTAATACATTACTTTTTAAAAAAATGTTTTTCCCCAATACCTGTTTCTCCTTTATGTACATTCCCAGATTTCACACCTAATTTATGGCTGACAGGATAGGTGGATGCCTGCAGCCACCTTGAGGAAACAGAATTGTTTTAGGAAAACAAAAGCACAACAGCGAAGTTTCAGCAGGAGATTTGAATAGCATTGACTAATATTAAGCTGAGATACCTGTTTAGGTCTATGTACTCTGTAGATAAACATGTTGTTAAATCTGTGATTACAGTATAAAATGGTTTTAGTAGTAGAGGAATGGCATGTGTCTTGTCCAATGCACTAATCAATTAAAGCAGAAATTATCCATAAACCCTAGCACACACGTGCTTTCAATGCAACTTCCAACCCTCATGTTATGTCATCCATAATTCTGCCAAATAATGCCAATCTGATTCATTCCATGTGATATCAAGCAACGGCTGAAGGCACTGGATACTGCAAAGGCTATGGGCCCGGACTTCAAGGTTAGTTTGTATTTACTGAAGCACACTGAACACAACGTAAGGCTTACTTCCACAGCAAATGCCACTTACCAGTTGTTGTCACTAAGACTTGCCATCACTTCATCCAATACCTCTGCATCAATGACATCATCATATGTTAAAAGCATTTCATACAGCTGGCTGGCGGTTGTTTTCCTTATCTGTGCAAAAGATTAATTAGAAAACAACTGCCATGAAACACAAAACCATCACTGAAAAAGTCTGGCACTTCTGGGACACAGCAAATGATATAAAGTCACGTAAGCTATCATTCTGCTAAATTACATCAATTTACTAATATTCTCAGTTTTCACTTGAAAATCAAATAAGAGTGATTAAGTGCAATAATACTACATTTACAAGGATCACCAACATTGGATTCGCTTTACAGCCAGAGAAATAAAGGCCAGGATTTTACCAGCCCTCTGGAGACAGGCTGGGAGGCAGGAGGCCTCATAAAATGGTGGCAGGTGGTGTTGGGAGGGAAGACCGATATCATCCCCTCATCACCGGATACTCCCAGAAGTGGGAACAACAGTATCTTGGCGGCCGGCCACTGAATTCAATTAACTGGGCAATTAACAGCCATTTTATCATGTGGCTGGGATTTTATCGCCATAGGCACAGTCCTCTGCTGTGTGGGGTAACCACCAGATATACTGAAGTGGTCTCCCAACACCTTCCCGGTCTGGGGGGGGCGGGGAGGGGCCTTCCTTTCTGGCCACTCCATGGCTCACAGAGGTGCACCACCCAGTGGCAATGGCCATCCCTGCACCTCTGATGTCGCCACTGGAAGATTCACATTGAAAAAATTATTACCTGTCTTTCAGGGGCACCTCAACATGGAGGCACCCTCTCTTTCCCCCTGCAGCCTCAGCAGCAGCCACCTTAGTCTGTGTCTGCTGAGGCTGGTGAACTGCCAGCCTCCAATTGGGCTGGCAGCTCTGAGGCGGATGCCATCCTCAACTGGGCGACGGACTGATAATTGGCCGCCGCCAGTAATATCGTGCACACGGACTCGGGACCCGCTTTTGGTCAAGTGGCGGGACTTGCTTCCTGGAGGTAAAATTCAGCCCAAATACATTTTCGTAAATTCCTTTTTCCGCTATAAAATGTAACTACAATTATAATCCTTACTCTGTGATTAGCGGCAATTATTTGATTATTCATCACGAGCTGAAATAATCTGTTACATGGCTCATCCACTGAGTCATGTATTCAACCATTTCAGATGGTTTAGCACTGGACTGAACAAGATTCTAAGTATAGATGTCTAATGTGATATTGAATTACATAGAAATACATACAATATACAGTGTCATGGAACTGTTTTTCCTCCTCTGTTTACAAACAGTGAACCTTTAAGACTCTGTTTAAAAACAGTGTGCCTTTAAAAATGAAGGGGCAGTGTGCCAGCTGCATCTGTTTCCTAGGCCACAGCAGGAGAGTGAGAAGGTCACATGGTGTACTGTAACTTTTAACTGTGTAAAAACTGGCTAAAACCAGTCTGAACTGGATACAAACAAAGCATGCTGTACACTGAAAAGAAGCTATTTCTCAGCAGAGAAAATCTACATTGAGCTCAGACTGTGTTTGCCTAAGGAGTAATAAACCCCTGAAAAAGTACAATTTGCATTATTGGTAAACACAGGAAAGCAAACAAGTCAGAGGGGAGACAGCGGAAGTAAGTTTCAAGGGAGTAAGACCAGGATGGATAGCCTCTACTTTAATGCCAGGAGTATTACAGGTAAAACGGATGAGTTAAGGGCAAGGATTGACACGTGGAATTGTGATATAGTAGCCATCACAGAGACATGGTTGAGGGAGGGGCAGGATTGGCAGCTCAATATCCCGGTATATAGAATCTTCAGGCGAGACAGAGGAGGGGGTAAAAGAGGAGGGGGCATTGCAATATTAGTTAAGGAGTCAGTTACTGCAGTAAGGAGAGATGATATCTTAGAGGGGGCATCAAATGAAGCTTTATGGGTAGAGTTTAGGAATAAAAAAGGGACAGCCACATTGCTGGGTGTTTATTATAGACCCCCAGATAGTCAGCGGGAAACTGAGGAGCAAATAGGTGTGCAATTCGCAGGGGTGTGTAAAAACAATGATAGGGTAATTATATTAGGTGATTTCAACTTTCCCAAAAATTAATTGGGATAGTCATCGTGTTAAGGGCTTAGATGGAATGGAGTTCTTAAAATGTATACAGGAGAACTTTTTAGCTCAATATGTAGAGAATCCAACAAGGGAGGGTGCAGTGCTGGACCTAATTCTGGGGAATGAAGCCGGACAGGTGGTTGATGTGTTGGTGGGGGAACATTTTGGTGATAGTGACCATAACATGGTACAATTTAAGCTCGTTATGGAGAAAGAAATAGACAAGTTGCAAAAAAATGTTTTTGATTGGGGGAGAGCGAATTTTAGTAAAATAAGGCAGGATCTGGCCAAGGTAGACTGGAAAGAGTTACTTGTCGGGAAATCTACAGAAGAGCAGTGGGGGGCATTCAAAAAGGAAATGGGGAGGGTACAGGCCCAACATGTTCCCTCTAGGGTAATAGGTAGGAGCAACAAGCCCAGAGAACCATGGATGACCAGAAACATTCAGGGTACGATGAGAAGGAAAAGAGAGGCTTTTAACAAATACAAGGAGAGCAAATCAACAGAAGCATTAGTGGAGTACAGAAAGTGTAGGATGGAGCAAAGAGGGGATGTGAGAAAGCTCTGGCTGGTAAAAGCAGGGAAAATCCCAAGATATTCTATAAGTATATCAATGGGAAGAGGATAACCAGGGAAACAGTAGGACCCATTAGGGACCAAGGGGGAAATCTGTGGGTGGAGCCACAGGGTGTGGGTGTAGGCTGTTGAATGAATACTAATTCTCCTAAGAGAATGAGGATGTAGATATGGAACTGAGAGAGAGAGACTATGAGGTTCTTGAGCAAACTGCCATCGGGAGTGACAAGGTTTTGGAAGGCTTAAAAGTGGACAAATCTCCAGGTCCGGACGATTTGTGTCCTAGGATGCTGTGGGAGGCGAGGGTGGAGATTGCAGGGGCTCTGACCCGAATTTTTAATTCCTCTCTGGCCACAGGGGAGGTGCCAGAGGACTGGAGAACAGCTAATGTGGTCCCACTATTTAAGAAAGGTTGTAGAGATAAGCCAGAGAACTACAGACCAGTGAGTCTCACGTCAGTGGTAGGGAAACTATTGGAGAAAATTCTGAAGGAGAGAATCTATCTCCACTTGGAGAGGCAAAATTTGTTTAGGAATAGTGAGCATGGCTTTGTCAGAGGGAGGACATGCCTAACAAATTTGATTGAATTCTTTGAGCATGTGACCAGGTGTGTACATGAGGGTAGTGCAGTTGATGTAGTTTATATGGATTTCAGCAAAGCCTTTGACAAGGTTCCATTTGGGAGATTTATCAAGAAAGCAAATGCACATGGGATACAGGGTAACTTGATGAGGTGGATTCAAAATTGGCTTAGCTGTAGGAGACAGAGAGTGATGACAGACGGCTGTTTTAGTGACTGGAAGCAGTGTCCAGTGGCGTACCACAGGGATCTGTGCTGGGTTCCCTATTGTTTGTCATTTATATAAACAACATAGATGACTATGTGGGGGGTAGGATCAGTAAGTTCGCGGATGACACAAAGATTGGCCGAGTGGTTAACAGTGAGGTTGAGTGTCTTGGGTTACAGGAAGATATAGACGGGATAGTCAAATGGGAAGAAAAGTGGCAGATGGAATTTAACCCTGAAAAGTATGAGGTGATACACCTTGGAAGGAGTAATGTGACACGGAAGTATTCAATGAATGGCCTGACACTGGGAAGTTCCGAGGAACAAAGGGACCTTGGCGTGTTTATCCATAGATCTCTGAAGGCAGAAGGGCAGGTTAATAGGGTGGTGAAAAAGGCATATGGGACACTTGCCTTTATCAATCGAGGCATAGATTACAAAAGCAGGGAGGTCATGTTGGAGTTGTATAGAACTTTGGTAAGGCCACAGCTGGAGTACTGTGTGCAATTCTTGTCGCCACATTACAGGAAGGATGTGATTGCATTGGAGGAGGTGCAGAGGCGAGTCACCAGGATGTTGCCTGGGATGGAACATTTAAGCTATGAAGAGAGGTTGGATAGGCTTGGGTTGTTTTCGCTGGAGCAGGGAAGACTGAAGGGTGACCTGATTGAGGTGTACAAGATTATGAGGGGCATGGACAGGGTGGATAGGGAGCAGCTGTTCCCCTCAGCTGAAGGGTCAGTTACGAGGGGACACAAGTTTAAGGTGAGGGGCAGGAGGTTTAAGGGGGATTTGAGGAAGAATCTTTTTACCCAGAGGGTGATGATGGTCTGGAATGCACTGCCTGGGAGGGTGGTAGAGGCGGGTTGCCTCACATCCTTTAAAAAGTACCTGGACGAGCACTTGGCACGTCATAATATACAAGGCTATGGGCCAAGTGCTGGCAAATAGGATTAGGTAGACAGGTCAGGTGTCTTTAATGCATCGGTGCAGACTCGATGGGCCGAAGGGCCTCTTCTGCACTGTATTATTCTGTGATTGGAGGTAGTAAAATTCCGTTTTACTTTGAAACTCTAAGAAGTCTGCTACAGAAGTAACTCTCTCTACTGTCTATTTGTGTTTACTGGAATTCTCAGTAAAGTTTTACCAAAAGACTGCCTATTTTAAAATCCAAGTAGACCTATTGCTGTGCATCTTGTTGAAGGAACTGTGTGACGCCTGCTGCAGCTGAAATATTTTGAATGCCTATCTATTAAAAACTGTTTTGTTGAATTCACCCGGAGACTTGGAGTGGCATCTGATTACTCTATTCTGGGACACCTCATCAACCAGTAACATAACTTACCAGGACTTACAACCCAGCTACTTATTTTATTCCTAAGAAACACTGTTTTTTAAAACCAGTTAACCATTGCTGGTTTTTGAATGTATGCGTGTGTGCATGGGGAGGCTTAGGTTAAATAAGAAGTTTTAAGGTCTTTAGACATTGGTTTAACTTAATAGTGTTTAAGATTTCATTTTTAATAAATAGTTAATTTGTTGTTGTCTAAAGATACCTGGTTTGGTGTATTTTATACTGGGGGTTAATGAAGTTTTAGATTCTCCTATAAGTGGAAACATTCTCTCCACATCAAATCTCAAGCCCACTCACAGCTTTAAAGACCTCTATCAGGTCACCTATAAGTCTTTTTTCTAAAGAGAAAAGCCCCAACCTGCTCAATCCTTTTTTTGCACTTTCTCCAGTGCTTCTATGTCCTTTTTACAGTTTGCAGACAAGAACTGTGCACAATACTCTAAGTATGGCCTGACCAGGGTCACTTTTGAATTCTATATTAGCATTTTTAATTGCTTTGATGATCTGAGATGTCACTTTTAATGATTTGTTCACATTTATCCTTAGATCCCTTTGCTCTTCTACCCCATTCAGTTTCTTATATTGTAAGGTATAGGCGATATTTCTATATTTCCTCACACTTTGCCATTTAACGGCCCGACTGCAACTTTTCTACTGTTTTCCTGTATTATGTTGCATTCTTCCTCAGTGTTAGCTATACCCCATCAAGTTTGGTAGCATTGGCAATTTTGATATTGAGTTACTTGTTCCCAAGTGCAAATTATTAATGTAAATAATGAATAACCGTTGTCCCAGCACTGATTCTTGGGGGAAACACTGCTTTCTAACTTCCCCCAACCTGAATAATTACCCTTTAACCCTACTCTCTGCTTTCTATCTTTTAGTCAGTTTGTTATCCATTCAGCTATCTGTCCCTTGCTCACCGTGCCCTAACCTTTGTTATAAGTTTACCATGTGGTACCTTGTCAAAGGCCTTTCGAAAATCCAACTGTACGACATATAATTGATGTTGATTTGATTAGTCTATTCAGAAACTGATCATTGACGTTACTTGCTTCCTACTTCAGTCCATGCTGAATATCAACAGGACAGTGGTAGAGCTTAAAGTGGGGGGAGACCATGATCAGCCCTTAAACAAAAAATTTATAGAGCATTTTTGTAATGGGATCTGTTTGATTTTCATCATTCCAGCACACCTGCTCCTCAGAATTAGTTAATGGCAGGAGCCTTGTAATTAGGGTTGTTTCAATAACTAATTCCTAAAGGAAAAGTACATTTGCAGTTGCTTACATATGGATAAATACTTTCAAATTCTAATGAATTCACTTCCTGTTTAATGCCAGACGAGAATCAGCTTTGAAGTCAAATAATTTATGCATCTAAAAACCTACACATTCACAAAAAATGTGCAACATGTTTAACATATGTGCTCTTTAACATTTCTTTTTAAAACATTGCAACTTTTACATTTTTTGATCTGGAGACCACCCTGGTTTAATTTCACTATTTTACAATGGAAGCTTTCAAAAAGGACATGGAGAAGACATAATTTTTATTCCAGTTTTAACTGGACACAAGCATTGCAATTCTTACAAAAATTTGTAAAACTGAAACTACAAATATCTAAAAATACATAGCCATTGCACAGGAGGTACACCCACAGAAAATTCCACTGAGTCAGTCATATGTTTTAAAATATGCTTCAGCTTGCTGTTTATTTTCGACAGTATGAGTAGCAAATATGGGTGCAATGATCTAGATGACATAGTTCATTACCAAATAAATTGAAATAAAAACTTTAAATTTTTCAATGTATTTATTGACTCAGTTGTTTCCTTCACTGCAGAAGTCTGCTTCAGAAAATACAACTGGACTCTTTCCAATGACCACATGGCTGTTAACAGCTGTTAGAGCAGCTATGGCCAATGAAACAATGTATCATCTCTCTTCTATAAAGCTGTTAAATCCCTGTCTGAGCTCTGATGCATTTACTATCCTTATGCTTGTTCAGGGGTTATGATCACCCTTAAGTGTTTGTCGTCAACATGGCAACCTTCCATTATAGCTTGAAGCAAAGCATTAACTGATGCAGAAGTAATGTTCTGTTACTTCCACAAAAGTAATTTATAAGTTCAGAGAAGTACCTTTGGGCAGCGTTATGCATTTTCACTGGTCACGCTTTTAGCACTTCCAGAGGCAGTTTGGGCTGTTTTGCTCAATTTCTCCTTACAGAAACAGCAGCTTTGCGTGTATTGCACGATACATAAATACTGGAGAATTACATCACATTGACATAAATAACTAATGTCATGCTCCAGCAATTTTAATATAATTTATTAATGTACCCAAACAGAAGATTATTTTCACTTTGGTGTGAACTGAACAATGCATGTATGATAACTGTGAGAGTGTCAATGCATCTGCCAAAGAAACCTCATGCAGCCTGTAGTTTTTTACATGGTTCATCACATGGAAAAGCTGTAGAATGGCAAGCCTCTATCACACACTGTTAGTTCTTAAGACATTAAATAAATTAGTGAGTGCTTACTATTGGGAACGGGTAGCATAACAGGAGCAACAGCTGGAAGAGAACATTCTTTCTGACTTCACCTTGGAACTGAATAAGACCACAGAACCTGCAAGACAAGCCAAATCAAAGTATATATAGTTACACAAAAGTATAAATTTCAACTAGAATGTTTGTTTATGTAAGTGCTATAAGCACAATTCTTCACAATGTAAAACACCTGAAGGACTAGTGTGAGAAGTGACAGATTGTAAGTAAAGCATAAATTTTTCACATTTGCCAACATCACCAATACCATTATTTATTGCTGGAACAGTTTTCTGGAAATGATACTGTCAAGTACCAGGAACTTAAGTCATCTAGAGTAGCTTTTGTCTCCTGCACAGAAAGGCACCATTGTGCATCTCATCACAGCCTGAGATCCTAAAACTTCAGAAAATTTTACAAATTGCAATGCTAATGCTAAAGAAGGTTCTTCAAATGAGGCCATATGGGTAGAACTTAAAAACAAAAAGGGGGCAATCACTTGGCTGGGAGTGTACTACAGGCCTCCAAATAGTCAGGGAGAGATAGAGGAGCAGATATGTAGACAAATCTCAGAGGTGCAAAAATAGTAGGGTAATAATAGTTGGAGATTTCAACTTCCCCAATATTAACTCGGATAGTCTTTGTACAAAAGGCTTAAAGGGGGAGGAATTCTTAAAATGCATACAGGAGAGCTTTTTGAGCCAGCACACAGAAAGTGCAACAAGAGAAGGGGCGGTACTGGACCTAATCCGAGGGAATGAAACCAGACAAGTGGTCGAAGTGTCAGTGGGGGTGCATTTTGGGGATAGTGACCATAACTCTAAGATTTAAGGTAGTTATGGAAAAGGACAAAGATGGACTGGAAATAAAGGTACTGAATTGGGGGAAGGCCGATTTCAATATGATAAAACAGGATCTGACCAAAGTGGACTGGGAGCAGCTACTTGTAGGAAGGTCTCTGTCAGACCAGTGGGAGTCATTCAAAAAGGAAATAGTGAGAGTTCAGGGCCAACATATTCCCGTAAAGGTGAAGGGTAGGACCAACATGTCCAGGAAACCCTGGATGCCAAGGGATATAGAGGATTGGATAAGGAAACAAAAAGGAGGCTTATGGCAGATTCAGAGGGTTGAAAACAGCAGAGGCCCTAGAGGAGTATAGAAAGTGTAGGGGAGTACTTAAAAAAGTAATTAGGAGAGCCAAGAGGGGGCATGGAAAAACACTGGTGGGGGCAAGATAAAGGAAAATCCCAAGGTGTTTTATAAGTATATTAAGGGCAAGAGGATAACCAGGGAAAGAGTAGGGCCCATTAGGGACCAAAGCGGCAATCTGTATGTGGAGCCGGAGGACGGAAGGGAGGTTTTAAAAGATTAATTTTCATCTGTGTTCACTATGGAGAAGGTCGATGTAGGTACAGAGATCAGGAAGGGGGATTGTGATATACTCTAACAAATTAGCATTGAAAGGGAGAAGGTATGAACGGTTTTAGCAGCTGAAAAGTGGATAAATCCCTAGGCCCAGATGAGATGTATCCCAGATTGTTATGTGAGGCAAGGGAGGAGATAGAAGGGGCTCTGACACAATTTTTCAAATCCTCTCTGGCCACAGGAGAAGTGCCGGAGGACCGGAAGACAGTGAATGTGGTACCATTATTCAAGAAGGGTAGCGGGGATAAACCAGGGAATTACAGGCCGGTGAGTCTAACATCAGTGGTAGGGAAACTATTGGAAAAATATTGTGAGGGACAGGATTAATCTCCACTTGGAGAGGCAGAGATTAATCAAGGATAGTCAGCATGGCTTTGTCAGGGGGAGATCATGACTAACAAATTTGAGTGAATTTTTCGAGGAGGTGACTAGATGCGTAGATGAGGGTAAAGCAGTTGATGTAGTCTACATGGACTTCAGTAAGGCTTTTGAGAAGGTCCCACATGGGAGATTGGTTAAGAAGGTAAGAGCCCATGGGATCCAGGGCAATTTGGCAAATTGGATCCAATATTGACTTAGTGGCAGGAGGCAGACGGTGATGGTTGAGGGTTGTTTTTGCGATTGCAAGCCTGTGACCAGTGGTGTACCGCAGGGATCGGTGCTGGGACCCTTGCTGTTTATAGTGTACATTAATAATTTAGACGCGAATATAGGAGGTATGATCACTAAGTTCGCAGATGACATGAAAATTAGTGGTGTCGTAAATAGTGAGGAGGAAAGCCATAGATTACAGGACAATATTGATGGGCTGGTAAGATGGGCAGAGCAGTGGCAAATGGAATTTAATGCTGAGAAGTCTGAGGTGGTGCATTTTGGGAGAACTAGCAAGGCAAGGGAATATGCAATGGGTGGTAGGACCCTCGGAAGTACAGAGGGACCTTGGTGTACTTGTCCATAGATCACCGAAGGCAGCAGCACAGGTAGATAAGGTGGTTAGGAAGGCATATGGGATACTTACCTTTATTAACTGAGGCATAGAATATAACAGCAGGGAGGTTATGATGGAGCTGTATAAAACGCTAGTTAGCCCACAGTTGGAGTACTGTGTACAGTTTTGGTCGCCACACTATAGGAAGGATGAGATTGCACTGGAGAGGGTGCAGAGGAGATTCACCAGGATGTTGCCTGGGCTGCAGCATTTCAGCTATGAAGAGAGACTGGCTAGGCTACGGTTGTTTTCCTTAGAGCACAGAAGGCTGAGGAGAGAGCATTTGAGGAAACATTGTTTCACCCAGAGGGTGGTTGGAATCTGGAACACATTGCCTGAATGGGTGGTAAAGGCAGGAACCCTCACAACATTTAAGAAGTATTTAGATGAGCAATTGAAACGCCATAGCATACAAGGCTACGGGCCAAGTGCTGGAAAATGGGATTAGTATAGATAGGTGCTTGATGGCTGGGACGGACACGATGGGCCGAACTGCCTGTTTATGTGCTATATAACTCTATGACTCTATCTTATTATAGTCAGTGCACAATATTTTATATGAAATATTTATTATTTAAATATAGCAAAACTTCAAATGCATCTAAAGAAAATCAGAATTCAGAAGAGGATTGGAACATGATTTTCAAAAATTAAACAGCACACTTGGCCTGTGAAACTAATTGACACTCTAGATCAATACCAGATTTTGCTTGTGACAACTTTCTTATGGCTTTAATGTTATTATCGCTCTCTATCCCTCAAAGCTTTTGAATCTTTTTATAGCTTCCTAAACTGCTGTAACACTTTTTTCACCAATCCTTTCGCGATATCTTTAATCCTCTTCAACACTACCACCACTCTATCGGAAAAATGCAAAAGAAGAGAAAATATGACGACATTATTCCAACTAGGATGAGCTGATCACTTTAGTAAGGAATAAACTGCAAAAAGCAATGCGTTGTCAACTTCACGGTCAGCATTGCATGTTGACACAACACATAATGTATGATAAGATTTTAAAAATGCAGATAAAATACATTTATTTCTTGATCTAATTTATATTATTAAAATACTGTTTTTGGTCACTAACTCGCATACTGTAGTTCATTCATGTGTTCTTTAAAGTACAATTAAAAATTCTTAAAATCGCCAGTTCCCTCAACTTCACAACAAAGCTCTACAAACATTGTCAGATGATATGTGAATATGCTATTTTGGATTATGCTTTGCGCCAGATCACAAATCTACATTAACATAAAGGCATGAAGTTTACGTAAAAACACAAGAAAAAATCGCAACCAAGCTTTTTTTCTTAATAAGGAACTCCCACATAGCAATCTAGTTCTTGCATTGGAGGGTTTTCAGAGGAGGATGGACAATGATCTTTTCCTTCCCTCCTTGTCGCTTCTCTCTCCCCATAGGTTCATAAATATCTTCAAATATTTTCATATCACTTAATTTGGTATAATCAGTAGCTAATTGTTAGCTTCAGTCATTCAGCTAGCATATGCTCCAACGGCCATGCAACGCTGCCTGACATCGCTTTTGGTTATCTATCATGCGTCTCTTCAATCATGCTTTACATATTATTAATTAATGTTGGCATTTAAATCAGGAATACAGAATCAGTTTTTTTGGAATACCGGTCAATTTTTGCCAGCCTGAGGTACAAATAGTTAATTAACTTTATTGACAGCGGTGCAGAAATATAGCTTTCAAGAAAAGTAGCCTACTGGTTTTACTTTCCCACGGGAAATTTGCATGTTGAAAAATGAGGCCTATTCTGAACTTGTGCGAACAAGTTCTGGGGTTTCTCTTCACCCATTCTGTCACTAATATTGTTAATTATGTACTAACAACCTGTGACATGAGTAATGTTAAAACTGTAATGCTACACTGCTGCTGTCTGTTGGAAAGAAAGTAATTTCAGTCCTGCAAGCAACATTGTATTTCTTTGATCTTCACCTCTGTTTTATATTACTAATGTTGTGCACATCCAATGAAATATATGTCAGGGTTCCTTATTAATCTCTAACACATATATCTGCGAATGTATAAAACAATGGAAGTCAAACAAGGTAAAAATGCCCTAAGTGGGGCGTAACATTCAGCCCTTATGTTGGCATGAGCTGCTAGGTACTTACTTTATACGTAGCATGTTTGGCTGATTTTAACATTTTTGTCTACTCCTGTCTTTACCATGATATTAGCAGCATGATGGCTCAAAATGGAATTCATTGGAGCATACTCAGGTTAGTGCACTAAATTCTGAACTTTGAGAATGGAGTATAAATTACAAATTTCTTTGGCGTTTGCTCTTCTCCCAACAAAAACAGTTTACAAATTCAAGTCAAATTAACTAGGGAACAGCGCCTGGAGGTGCTCATGGTGAGGGGAGATTGCTCCTCATGTTCTCTGCTTCATCAACCAAGGAATAGCACTGTTGAAAAAATCTTTCAAGACGTCTACCTTCTTGTCCAAGAAGGGCAATGTGTCTGAGAGGCTAGCTCAGGGGTGGGGCAGGGGAAATATGTTGATGTAGTATCACCGCAGACTTTATTATAGCATCATTTTTAGTGTATGTCATCAAAACACAATCAATTTTTAAACAAATAATTTTTTTTCACAAGCAACCACCTTCAAATATTTACATTTAAAAGTATACATATTTAAATAATCAAAATATTAAACAGAAAAGTAGTCGTTAATTTGATGAAGTGATTAAAACAGGAGAGGAAAGACAAAATCAATATGAATGGCAGAGATATGGATATCACTCTTGCAAAAATTATTGAAGATTCTTTTTGTTTACTGTTCCAAGTTCTGTGCAGAAAAATCTGTGCAGGTTAGATTTTCATGAACTGACAACTGCAGATTACAAGAATTACTCAATAACAGGGCATAGCTTTCAAGATGAAGATATACAATTCAGATCAGTGCATGGCTTGATTAAAAATGCAACAAAAAGTTTGTCAAATTCTTCTTCCCTGTAGAGAACACATCTTTTTTTATTAAAACATTCTCTAAATTAAAATAAAGAGATCTTATCATTGCTCAGTCAGAATGATCAGATTAAGGCAGCTTTGTGGATAGAGACCAATTAGCAAACATCACAGGCACTGAATATGGCAGTGAAAACAAAGCCCTTTCTGTGCTCATTGTAAAATTGGAAACCTTTGACTCACTATAGGACCAATGCCAACTTGCCTGTAACTACAATGGTAGAAAAGTTGATCAGAAATATTAATGCAGTTGACATGGAGAGTCTTAACAAAACCCTAGATTCTTTGCCTTCTTCAACAGCTCTTGATCGATTTATATATTGTGTAAGGAAACGAACATCATGGGATAGGACGTCAGAAATGCTCCATCCATCAATATTGGCGACCACGCTCTGCAAGTGGTTCAAGAGTTCACCTACCTAGGCTCGACTATCACCAGTAACCTGTCTCTAGATGCAGAAATCAACAAGCGCATGGGAAAGGCTTCCACTGCAATGTCCAGACTGGCCAAGAGAGTGTGGGAAAGTGGCGCACTGACACGGAACACAAAAGTCCGAGTGTATTAAGCCTGTGTCCTCAGTACCTTGCTCTATGGCAGCGAGGCCTGGACAACGTATGCCAGCCAAGAGCGACGTCTCAATTCATTCCATCTTCGCTGCCTCCGGAGAATACTTGGCATCAGGTGGCAGGACCGTATCTCCAACACAGAAGTCCTCGAGGCGGCCAACACCCCCAGCTTATACACACTACTGAGTCAGCAGTGCTTGAGATGGCTTGGCCATGTGAGCCGCATGGAAGATGGCAGGATCCCCAAGGACACATTGTACAGCGAGCTCGCCACTGGTATCAGACCCACCGGCCGACCATGTCTCCGCTTTAAAGACGTCTGCAAACGCGACATGAAGTCCTGTGACATTGATCACAAGTCGTGGGAGTCAGTTGCCAGCGTTCGCCAGAGCTGGCGGACAGCCATAAAGGCAGGGCTAAAGTGTGGCGAGTCAAAGAGACTTAGCAGTTGGCAGGAAAAAAGACAGAAGCGCAAGGGGAGAGCCAACTGTGTAACAGCCCCGACAAACAAATTTTTCTGCAGCACCTGTGGAAGAGCCTGTCACTCTAGAATGAGCCTTTATAGCCACTCCCGACGCTGCTCCACACACCACTGACCACCTCCAGGCGCTTACCCATTATCTCTCGAGATAAGGAGGCCAAAGAGGAAGTTTAAATTAACTCACAAGTGGTCAGGTCAACAAATATCAATCACATAGGTGCTGTATAACACTTCCCCACCACTCACTCACTGGGTCTCACCAAGCTACCCACTAATCCTGATTATGAAGGCTCTTATCAACAGAGGTGAGTAAATGGCTGTTAGCGGTGTACAAAAGTGATTTCTGTTTGAATTTTCCTGCCTCCAAATAATGAAAAGCTTTGCTGTAAACTAGCACCACAAATGCCAGCTGAGATGTTAACTCAATGTCTGAAGCATCATAGATGCTCTTCTCATTTCGCAGGCAAGTGCAACATGTTGTTAAGGTATTCACCGTTTATTTAGTTTCACAGTATTTTATTAGTTTCTGCACCATTCAGAGTTAACGTTTCAGTCTGTGACCTTTCATCACTGTTGCCAGTTCTGATGAAAGGCCACAGACCTGAAACGTTAACTTTGCTTCTCTCTCCACAGATGCTGCCAGAGCTGCTGAGTATTTCAAGCACTTTTTGTTTCTATTATCAAAAAATACAATGGATGCCTGGATCTACTCACACTGAAATGCTAGCTCGAAGTTTCTGGACGTCTTTGGATTTCCGGATTTCCTCCTTGCAGAGGAAAAGCAACTCTTTAGCATAGAAGTGACTGAGAAACAAGCAGAAACAAAACATCAAACATGTGCGGAAACTGTATTTATGCTATCTTCTACTGTGCTCTGGAGGATATTTTCAGTCATAGATGTCTGATTGCTGCGATTTTTCCTTTTGTCAGTTTTGATCCATAATAAATAGAAAGTTACTCATAAGCAATCCTTGCCCTTACATAATACTTTCCACAAAGCACCACACTGATTACTACAGTTAACCAAATTCTAGTTTCTTAACACGAGTGCCCTGAAGCTGGCTATCTTTACAATTGTGCACGTGGGAAATAACTATAAAGAACACTGAAGTGTTAAGTGTCCATCCATTTATTTTAAAAGAAAAATTTGTAAAATAAATGGAAATGCAAAAAATGAATAAATGGCAGAAAATGTTCACAAACTCTTCCCAAAAGCAAATTTTGTTCACTTTGAACTGAACATTCATGTATACGAATAACCTGCTTGCATCTTCATGCGAGAGGACACACATACTTCTGAGCATCAAGTTGCGTAGGGGAAGGAGAAGGGCGGGTGTAGGAGGTCAAGAGGAATAGTATCCAAAATCGATTTGCTCCAAGGCACCCAAATACAATTTAGGTCCATATACATTGCCACACAATGATCATATTAATAATAAATTACACTTCTCAAGCACAAGCAAACAAAGCATTGCAGCTTCCAGAAGGATTTAAGAAGCTGAACAGTGAGCTATGGCTTATAAAATAAACCATGGTGTAACGGCAGACCATATAAGCTATTGGACAGTAGAGGAAAGCCAGTTTCAAGTCACAAATTGATCTATTTTGCATTAAGACAGACTTTATAAATTGCTGCTCTGACTTCATACTACAGGTTGAGGTTTGCCAACTGAAGTGATTAAAAAAAATTATAAATAAAATTATTGCCAGGAATTCCCCTGATAGCCCAGTGGGTTAAATCACCATGTGGTATGGTGCTGAACTATGTACAGAAGGTAACTCTTAGATTCAATCCCTGCTCTGAGATGAGCTCGCTGCTGTGGTGGTGGGGCTGCCATAATTGGCCTGTGCAAATCTGAGGAGAGAAAAATACTATGTGCACTTTTGACAGTTACTTAGCTTGAATATTAACAGTTGTGAGTAATACAGCTATACTAATACATTGCACAGTTAGACAGCCATGAATGTCCATGTCTTTATACAGATTTTTTTTAAAAATCAATCACCACAGGTAACTAACCAGTGATTTTTTATTGGGAAAGTGCATGTGTGTGATATTGGATGAGGAGAGGACTTAACTTGGCAGTGCAGAACACTCACAGCCCAGACATATTTACAAACATATATAAACATATAAACATATATACTCCTCCTGAAGTCCCCAGCATCACAGATGCCAGACTTCAGCCAATTCGATTCACTCCGCGTGATGTCAAGAAACGACTGAAGGCACTAGATACTGCAAAAGCTATGGGCCCTGACAATATTCCGGCAACAGTACTGAAAACTTGTGCTTCAGAACTTGCCGTGCCCTTAGCCAAGCTGTTCCAGTACAGCTACAACACTGGTATCTACCCTGCAATGTGGAAAACTGCCCAGGTATGTCCTGTACACAAAAAGCAGGACAAATCCAACCCGGCCAATTACCGCCCCAATAGCCTACTCTCTATCATCAGTAAAGTGATGCAAGGCGTCATCAACAATGCCATCAAGCGGCACTTGCTTCGCAATAACCTGCTCAGTGACGCTCAGTTTGGGTTCCACCAGGGCCACTCAGCTCCTGACCTCATTACAGCCTTGGTTCAAACATGGACGAAAGAGCTGAACTCAAGAGGTGAGGCGAGAGTGACTGCCCTTGACATCAAGGCAGCATTTGACCGTGTATGGCATCAAGGAGCCCTAGCAAAACTGAGGTCAATGGGAATCAGGGGGAAAACCCTCCGCTGGCTGGAGTCATACCTAGCGCAAAGGAAGATGGTTGTGGTTGTTGGAGGTCAATCAGCTGAGCTCCAGGACATCACTGCAGGAGTTCCTCAGGGTAGTGCCCGAGGCCCAACCATCTTCAGCTGCTTCATCAATGACCTTCCTTCAATCATAAGGTCAGAAGTGGGGATGTTCGCTGATGATTGCACAATGTTCAGCACCATTCGTGACTCCTCAAATACTGAAGCAGTCCGTGTAGAAATACAGTAAGACCGGGACAATATCCAGGCTTGGGCTGATAAGTGGCAAGTAACATTTGCGCCACACAAGTACCAGGCAATGACCATCTCCAACAAGAGAGAATCTAACCATCTCCCCTTGACATTCAACGGCATTACACTCGCTGAATCCCCTACTATCAACATCCTAAGGGCTACCATTGACCAGAAACTGAACTGGAGTAGCCATATAAATACCGTGGCTACAAGAGCAGGTCAGAGGCTAGGAATCCTGAGGCGAGTAACTCACCTCCTGACTTCCCAAAGCTTGTCCGCCATCTGCAAGGCACAAGTCAGGAGTGTGATGGAATACTCTCCACTTGCCTGGATGGGTGCAGCTCCAACAATACTCAAGAAGCTCGACACCATCCAGGACAAAGCAGCCCGCTTGATTGGCACCCTATCCACAATCATTCACTCCCTCCACCACCGACACACAGTGCCAGCAGTGTGTACCATCTACAAGATGCACTGCCGCAATGCACCAAGGCTCCTTAGACAGCACCTTCCAAACCCGCAAACTCTATCAACTAGAAGGACAAGGGCAGCAAATACATGGGACCACCACCAGCTGCAAGTTCCCCTCCAAGTCACACACCATCCTGACTTGGAACTATATTGCCATTCCTTCACTGTCGCTGGGTCAAAATCCTGGAACTCCCTTCCTAACAGCACTGTGGGTATACCTACCCCAATTGGACTGCAGCGGTTCAAGAAGGCAGCTCACCACCACCTTCTCAAGGGCAATTAGGGATGGGCAATAAATGCTGGCCTGGCCAGTGATGCCTACATCCCATGAATGAATTTTAAAAAAATAAAGAAGGGTTACTTGGAAGAGGTGATAGAGAGATGCATATGCCCAGGGACCATATACCAGCTTGAGGGAAGTACTGCAGGAAAAGAGATGGGAAAATTAGAGGAAACAATTGTTTTGTGAATCATATTGCAATGGACATAGGCACAGCGTGTACTATTACAGGCCTGAAGCTCAGGAAAAGCAGAATACATTATTTGTCATTAAGTATCATCTTGTTGTGAGAGAGGGGGTAAGAGATTTTTTTTGCCTCCCTTTCCGTCAACACCATTCCCCACAATTTACTTCTCTTTTTTCTCTTCCCTCTCATAAGATGTTACATCATGCTGGCATACAATTGCATGGATCCCAATAACCCTCCAGTACCTCAATCAAGTAGCCATTCTTCATGTGTAAACATAGCCACTGACTGTCTGAAGACTATTTAATAGTATGGAACATCAGGTGAATCCAATTCAGTCCTCACCTGATATCCATGCCAGTGTATTTCCCTGCAGTGATTCGGAGTGATGAGGATTGAGCCCTAATGTTTTGAGACCAACTGCATTGCCTTAATGGAGATCAGCTAACTTGGAATAGACCATGAAGTAAACTGGGAACCTCCTTCATTTGTATGTACTGGTACACATTGGGAGGTGCATTTATCTACAAGGCCTACAGAGCGGAAAGGGATAGATTTTAAAAAAGGAAAATATCAGTAGGAAGAAAAATCAGCAAATAAAAGATAAAGATTGATAAGCAAAATAACAAAAAATAGTGATAGAAAAAGGAAAACATTTTAAAGTGAGTAGTCTGGGTATGATAAACTGATCAAGAATACTGAGTAAAAGGAAGCAGGACTGAAGGAGTGAAAAAAAGGCAATTCCATGGGAGACATAGATTAATAAAAAGAACAAACTTGCATTTATAGAACACCTTTCACATCCTCAGAGCATCCCAAATAGAAAAGTGTCCACACATTTGCATTCTTTTCTACAAAATTATAATAATTCAACAGCATCTGCAAATGCAACTTAACAGTTGATTTTCTTTCGTCAACCTATTTTAACATTTCTCTCATGCGTAACAATTCTTTCCTGTGCCACTCTCCTATAATTAGCAAGGTAAGTAAGCAGGGCTGTGAGCAATAATGTTCCATTGGCTGGCTACCAGGAGCAAAGTGGTCACAGGATAGTATCAACCATATTACAAAGTGTGAAAGGGGCACCTTAGCCGGTATGCTATTACTAGTTCAACAGACATTCAATCAAAATGATTCATGTGAATCTGCAGTACTGATTTTATAAATATTATTACATGGCACTTCACAAACTTCTCATTTTTCAAGATATCTATTTAAATACAGTGTAAAATAAGTATAATCATTGCATATATTGATTGCACTGTTAACAGAGTACAAAGAAGCCAATTCTATTACTGTGTCTGGAACAAGTTAGTTCAAAAATTATCTTTGTGCACCACAAAGTAAGGTCTCATTTTGTTCTGTCAACCACCCACTTCAAATATGCATTGGAAGAAAAGTGCTGGGTTGATGTTATATGAAATATATCAAGTTGCAGATACTGTTGGCAATTGGGAAAATTCCATCTGTTCAACAGGCAAAATTCCTGAAAAAAAAAGTCTGCATTAAGGGAAAAATGCAGGCTTTTCCAGGCTTTCCTTTATGTGAATCAGGGACATGTGTGCCCTGAACACAGGGCCATCTGCTTTAAAGATAAGCAGCATGTCAATTACATTTCTTATGACATGGCCGAGGGTGGTCTCTGAAATAAAAGTAGAGCTGCGCTGCCTTTGACTTAATTTTTAGCTGAAGGAGGAGTATTGAATAGTTCAAGGCTCAACAGTTTCCAGTCCTTTGAAATTTAATGGCAGCAACATGTGGAACCTTACAAATCATTCCCATTAATTGATTAGGAGTAACCAATTTAGATTGCTTCTCATTGCCCCCTCAGAAAACATTCATACCTGGCAAATCCTTGTATGACATTTAGGTTTTGCTGTAGATTTCATGGTATTTCTAAAAACATCTATTGATGATATAATCTTGATTATTGTAAACATAAACATTATATTAGAACAAACCTTTAAAGTTAGAAAAGCTGAGCAATTTTTTAAAAACTCTATAGATAGTGCAATGCTAAGCTGTATCTAACCAAAGAGGACTCTTACGCCAATTAACATTTACTTTTGAACAGTACTGTTTATAAATGTTATATTGGTACGGTTAGTATCAGACTGCAAACAAATATCAAAAGTGCAATCAATTTTAAAGTCAGAAGCTAATCAGCTTATTTCCTTCATGGAATGTGGCAGCTTCCACGTTCATATTTATTAAAAATAAGTACATATTGTAAACTGAGTAACACTGTTTCACTTTACATTCTACTTCCCTAGTGTTCAGGGTTTATGTTTGTAGAGTTAAATTACCAAAAATGTAAGTGAGTACAGTACTTTTGCTCAGTGACTATTCAATGGCGAGCTGTAGCTTATGGAGAAATGAGAAACTTCTCAATTATCAAAAATAAAATGGTGACATTTCATTTCGTTCTACTTCACTTTGGGTGTAGATTCTCCTCCTTACATTGCTGTAGATTGGAATTTATCTCGAGCAGAGAACAGTGTTCAACAAAATATAGCATGACTTCCAAGATATGAATGTTATACTTTCCAGTTTACTTCAAACATCCAGCATATTTCAGAGCACTTAAGACATGATATGGGACTGCATGGTGTCATATTTATTGATTTCTTCTCCCAATGTTGCTCTGTAAAAAGACACTATGAGATGCTCAACAATAAACTGTGGCAACTCTCCATCCAATTTCACAGCTCCCACCACGCCATTCAGGTCAAACAATCCCAAGCAAGAGGAAGCAACGTGATGGCAGCAGGGATTTGTTCAGCAGCTCATCTGATGCAAAAATCAAGAATGGAAACACTGGTTGGACTTTTACGCACCCCCACCCCTCCCCTGGGAGCGGGCTGGGAGGTGGGCAAAAAAGCAAGTGAGAGGTGAAGGGTGCCGTACCCGTCGCCTACCTGCCTCCGTTGCTATTTTACCAGTGGTGGGGGAGGTGACAAACGGCCTGCCTTCCCAAGGCCAATTGAGGCCCTTAAGTGCCCAATTAATTGCACTTAAGGACTGCCTCCCACCACTGCTGGTATCTTACCAGCGGCACATGGGCACTTCTGCACAAGGTGGCAGTCCAGTAATACCTGGCTGCCTCCTTACGGGCTGGGGGGGGGTGGGACACTCCTGATCGAGCACCCTGTGCCCAAGGGAGGAACCCCACCCCCAGCAGCACAGACCGCTCCCCTGAAAACAAGCTCCCCTGCCCTACATTGCGACCCCCAACCCCCTAACCGGGGCCCAGCCGATTGTCCCTGGCAAGGTCTGACTCCCACTCATCCTTTTCTAGGGCCTCCTCTGTTGTTGCTGGTCCTGGCTGGGTCAGTCCCAGCAGTGGCCACTACTCCCATTGGCACTGCTGGGACTGAAAAACTGCCAGCCCTCTGACTGACTGGCAGTTCTTGGAGGTGGGACTCCTGCCTCAGGGGCGGAAGTCTCAACCGAGGCCAATTAAGGGCCTGGGCCATGTAAAATTTCAGCTCACCCTGACTTTTTTCTCACAAGGTAAAATTCCAGCCACTGTTTGGCAATATAAGAACATAAACCAATGGGACTGTACACTGAAGTTCAAATGGTATGGCAAATTGATAAAGAAAACCTCATTTGTATTTCAATTCAAAAATGGCACTATATTTGTTCAAATATTGAACCAATAAAGTAGAGTAGTCATATACTGGGAGCTAAATGGTTCTCTAAAGTAATAAGCAGACATTTCATCTCTTATTAATAAATACCTTTCATCTACTGTGAAAATATCGAAGCATCCATTAGCCAGCATCTGGTCAAGCATCTTCAGCATAGGGATGGACACCCTAAAAAATAATAAAAGTGTTGAAGGAGGAGGAAAATTGGAAATGAATTACTATCTCAAAGCCACGCTAACTTGGGCTTATCTTTATCTTTCAAAATAAATACTTCACAACATGATGGTTGATTTAGAGTAATTAACGTTCATAAAACTTTATAAAACACTGGTTTGGCCTCAACTGAAGTAGTGTGTCCAAATTTGGGCGCCAGACTTTAGGAAGGATATGAAGGCATTAAAGAGGGTGCAAAAAAGATTTATGAGAATGGTTCCAGAGATGAAGGACTTCAGTTATGCGGATAGATTGTAGAATCTGGAGTTTTCGCCTTAGAGAATGGAAGGTTCAGAGGAGATTTGAGAGAGGTGTTCAAAATCATGAGTGGTCTAGACAGCGTAGGTAGGGAGAAACTGTTCCCATTGGAGGAAGGGTCGAGAACCAGAAGACACCAATTTAAGGCGAATGGCAAAAGAACCAAAGGCAACGTTTTTATGAGGAAAAACGTTTTTATGTAGCAAATGATTAGGATCTGGAATGCACTACCTGAGAGTGTGGTGCTGACAGATTCAATTGTGGCTTTCAAAAGGGAATTGGATAATTAGCGGAAGAGAGCACATTTGCAGAGCTATAGGGAAAAGACAGGGCAGTGAGACTGAGTTGCTCTTGCAGAGCACGAGGAAAAACATGATGGGCCGAATGTCCTCCTTCTGTGCTGTGAACCATTCTATTTCAGAAAGGCTTCTATATTTGAGTAGCATAAATAAAAAAGGCAGTACCTGCAGAGTGCGGTGGGAGGTATTGGAGGGGCAGGGGGCAGAGAATCACACAAAAATTATGCCTAAAAACATTTAAGTTGCCGTGGCTGTATCCTGCAAATTATTACTAACTGAAACCAGATTAGAGAGAGATCTTTTCACACAAGAACATTTGTCCCATTGGTGGTCCTTTCTGAAGTGCAATCAGAAAGGAACAGTATCCAAGCAAAAATCTGTATGATACAATTACAACAGTTACTGCTTATATGTCATTAGTCAGTTTAGCTAAAATACTGACACAAGTTCCATAAGATTAGTTATTTTTGTTTAATTGACCAACACGAGATAACAAAGGAGGTGTAGATTGGACATTATCTCTTGCCCCATTATGTTATCTCTTGCCCCACCCACACCTCACTTGCTTATAACCTGTGACATTTCTAATATTTGTCAGTTCCGAAGAAGGGTCACTGACCCGAAACGTTAACTCTACTTCTCTTTCCACAGATGCTGCCAGACCTGCTGAGTGGTTCCTGCATTTCTTGTTTTTATTTCAGATTTCCAGCATCTGCAGTATTTTGCTTTTAAAGAACTACCAGAGTTGACCACCTACGAAAAGTGTACTTTCCAAACAATAAATATGCGATATACATTGCCACCTGCTTCCCCACCTGTCATTATGTATATTATCCTTAAAGATTTGTATTAAGACTCCACAAAACTTGTTCATGGCTTCCAGGTCATTGCGGATTGTTTTGAGATAATCAAAGAGTGACTGGGCTGAATATCGCACCTGAAATACAAAGTAGAATGGAGCAAGTCAAGATTATAAAAACATTCCACTGCATGGAAGTATGGTGAATTTAACAAGTAAGACACAAATTTAAAAACCAACTGTTGTTGAAGTTGGCTTTGTTACGATACAGACAGTACCATTCTTTTTCCCTCAAAAACAAAATGCAAGTAACAATCAGCTTCTCCCATTGAAAGCCATGGGGTCATTAAAAAAAAGAGGAACACAATTATATTCAACACAGAAGTCATTTATAGTGGCACTGTGAGTCTTTTCAGCATGAAAAAAGCTGACCAACACATAACTAAAGGAAACGCTTTAGTCTTGGCAAATACCTTCCTAGTCAATATCAAAAGAAAACTTTAGAACTGAATTTAGATGAAGGGTCACACCCAAACACTTTGCTTTTAAGACCTTAATATATATGAGGCTAGATGTTACTGCTGTTAATAATAGTGAACACTTAACTCATTGATATGGCATTCTTCTGTCTACTTCATTGGAGGCATTAACCTATTTAGTCATCCAGGGAGCTCTGGCTTTGGTTCCCCGTGGCAAACTGTAGGGCTACGGGGAAAGGGCAAGGGGGTGGAACTAACTGAGCTGCTCTTGCACAGAGCCGGCTTGGACACAACAGGCTGAAAGGCCTCCTTCCGTGCTATAATCATTCTCTGATTTAAAATAACCAGATCTGGTCTGGCAGCTGCCAGTCTTGCCCAATTACCCTAATTGGATAGCAACTTCTAATCTCAGTGAAAAAAAAAACAGATTTTTTTTCTGTCTGAAACACCCATAAACTGACATGGGTTGAAATGCTTACTGTCAACGTAAAAAAGCTGACTGTTTGCATATGCGAAGGTATCTCTGTCCTATCTTCAATCTCTTCTACTCCCAGTCCACCTTTGGAAATTCGCTCGCTTCCATTGAATACTCAAGAAAAATCCTATTGTTACATTAATTACCACCAATCAACTTGAAAGCTCCAACATCAACATTAATTGCCAGTATGTTTTTTGGTGTGGCTTTTCTAATGGACTTACTTGAATTTATAAGCTTCAGTTATTTTTAATGTTAGCAGCTAGCCGGAATGACAGTATCTCAACATAAATGATATAACCATCATTTGGATACTGATCAGCAGAGGCTGAAATGCTGTCTGGAGTATTAAGGTGAGCTTAGATCAAATGCATTTTTTCTGCTACTCACTTACTGAACTTGCCCCATCCATTTATGTATCACTGCATCTGTGGTAGTTTGAAATAAATAAATTAAAATCTTACCTCAGCAATACAAAAACAGAATGTAGGAAAGGTGAAGGTTGTCTTTTTTCCCCCCAATGTGTACTCCTTAGTCATTCCCAAATTCTTTTAAGATTTATAAATAAAATACTGAATAAAAAAAATTGCAATAAGCACCAACAATGGGCATGCAACTATGTCGATAAATTGAGAGAGCCTGGAAATCATTGTGAAAAGAACAGCGATGTAAGTGGACAACAGAAGATTACTTTGAGCCTAATAAAAGATAAACTTTATGAAATATTAAGGTTGCCACATAGCAAATGTGCTGAATTTAAAATTGTTGCTGCTATTTCTGTGGTGTCTGCACTAGAACCAGGTAATTAAACCGTTATGGAAATGCACCTCATTGCGGTGAGAAAAGGTAAATTGCTTTATTTAACTGAATATAGATCACACATAATCCAGATCCACTGTAGGTAAAACTGCAGGCAAAATTAAATATTTATGGAAAATAAGGGCCGGATTTTATCACATTGATGCCAGTCCCGCTATCGGGACCAAAATGGGCGCGAGGCACATCAGAGATAGGTGCGGCTGGCCGCACGCGATCCAGTGGTGACCAGCCAACTAAACCAATGATTTGTGGGACCCGACCGATTGCGTGGCTGGAGTCAGGTCTGGAGGCAGAGAGCTGAAGCCTTGCAGGTGCTGATGCCATTTTTAAAGGGCTGCCAGCCATGCAGGTAAATTTGCAGTCTGCAGGCCTAGGGGAGGAGGTGGTCACAGAATATTTAGGAGATGGCTGAGAGTAGACCCCAGGCAGCCCCACGCTTCCCTGATGCCTTCCTCCAGATACTTATCCAGGCTTCCAGGGAGAGAAAGCACATTTTATTCCTGAGGGACAGGAGGAGGAGACCTGGCAGCCTAATCAAACAGGCCTAGCTCCAGATAGCACAGGTGGTCAGCAGCCTCAGGGTAACATCAAGCACATGGCTCCAGTGCCTGAAGCAGCTCAATGACGTCATCCAGGCAGTGGAAGTGAGTACCTCTTAATGCCTTCACCTTGGGCCTTGCATCTGTTGAAACAGGAGGGTGCACTGGGTGGAGAGGGAGTGCCCACCCAGATGTGCGCAAAGAGTCAGAGGATGCATGCAAACTGTCTGGGCCATGGTGAAGTGGCTAGAAAGGGAAGCCACTTGTCATAGCACACAGTTGTGAGGTCCCTGGAAAGGGGCTACATGCAGGAGGAATCTGTGTGCCCCCGTGAGTGGCAGCTGGACTACCACCAGCCTATGTCTTGGGGGTGTTCTTGCTGGGCAACACACACGCTTCCTTCCCTCCATCTGCAGGAGAAAATAGCACAAAATCAGAGAGCTTGGGCCAAAACAGGCAGCAGACTGCCCATTCTCCATATATTAACCCCGATGAAGGAGGCGGCCACAGAGCTGTCTGGACCTCAGAACAGCCGGAGCGTCGTGGACAGAGAGGCAGGGGCACCTTCCCTTCACGGTGAGTAAAGTCGCCATGGGCAAAAGTGTGCATCTGCAGCAATAGAGCTATCATTAGGCATCCGGTGCCTACAGGGGTCTCCAATGTAGGGGTGTGTGCTAATGTGGGGAGGGGAGGCCCTTGACCCCGACATGTCTCTGTTCTTCCAGGTAGGTCAAGTGGTGCCTGCTCAAATAGCCTCCGAGACTGCAGGGGAGCCTGTCACCTCTGAGGGGGAGGACGGCACCTCAGAAGGTCCATCGTCACCTCATACTCTTGCACCCCCACCATCGCAGATATTTACATGTTGGTGGGTTTGTAGTCACGGTTAGATCTGGGCGCACAATCTGGTGAGCACAGCACTGACGTGCCCGAGCAGCTGACAGAAGCTGTGACAGTCCAGGGTTCCCAGTCGAATGCCAGGCCCTTGCTAAGGCGGCTAATGACGCGCCTCTTGCGTCAGCAGCATCACGGGAAATGTTGTAGTTGCAGCAAAAAGTCCAGCAATATCTGGCATAAATACCAGAGGCAATGTGTGCTCAAGCCCAGATGATGGTGGAGGAGTCCATCCAAGCCTTCAGCTCAGCACTGTCTCTGACTGGTGTGAGTCCTCCATTGACAGATTGGCACCTCTGATGGAGAGCCCCATCTAGCAGACCACCGGGTCCTCTGCACTCTCAGGAGAGCAGGGAGACAGAAGTCTGCCTTGCTAGGGAGGAGGACTGGCTGCCTACCAAAGCTGGGGGCTCCTCTCAGGATGCTCATGGTGCAGGCAGCTGCTCCCCTGCCCCTCCGCCAGTGTTGCCAGATTTTCCTTCATTCCTGCCAACAGAGGGTGATACTGCTTCTGTGCAGTGGACCCTCAGCATGCTGGGGCTCTCAGGCCTAAGGCATCCAGAGGATAACTGCCAGGGTCATCCCTAGCCAAGGGGCAGCAAGGTCAGCAGTATTCCTCCACTTCAGCTGACAGCGCAGGGGGAGCACTTCATAGGAGTTCACACAAGAGAATAAAGAAGCGCACATTGAATCACGGGGTTATCATGGGTGATTGTGTCCTTTAATTAGGGTCTGTCGTAACTGTGAATAAATCGTTTCTTTAAAGCACAGACTACTTCCCTCATCTTCTGTCAGGCCTTTGGCCCTTCGCTGCAAACCAGTCTCTGAAGAGGCTGGAGGCAAGATATCATGCTGTGAGGTCAACTCTGGAGCCTGCCCAGATCTGCGATGCGTGAATGATCAATGAGCGAGTGCCTCCTGAAGGAAGGAATTAAGGAAGGCGACAGCATGGCTGCATAAAGGTATGTCTTTATTAGTCAAGTTACTACTGGCAGTAAGGATCAAAGGAAATGCAAATAGATAAGGGCATTACGAGCCTCCCTTGCACATATCTCACAGCTAATCTCACGTTTTCCGCGTGATCCTTTATCTGGCTTTGCTTAGCCAACTCTGTCCTCCGTATCTTCATTGTCGAGGAAGCAGTCCTCTCCTTGCTATCCTTGTTGCTCATCGGCTCCCCCCTCTGCAGTGCCAGGTTGTGCAGTAGACAGCAGACCACCACGATACATGCAACCCTTATCAGGGCATACTGAAGGGCTCCACAGGACCAATCTAGACACCTGAATCTCATTGAACAGACCAATAGCCTGCTCTATGGTAGCTCGCTTGTCACGTGCTAGGCACTGTACATCTCTGCCCCATCCGTGTGTTGTTTCTCACAGGTGTCAGTAGCCATGTCCTCAGTGAGTAGCCCTCGTCTCCAAGGATCCATCCCTGAAGGCGTGAGGGAGACCAGAGAAGTTCTGGCACCTAGGACTGTGTCAAAATGAAGGCATCGTGGCAACTTCCAGAGAAACATGCACAAACCTGCAGGATCTGTTTAAGCTGGTCTCAGACCAGTTGTACACTGAAGTCGAAGTCCTTTCTGTTGATGAAGGCCGCTGGTTGGTGTTCAGGAGCCTTGATGGCCACATGCCTGCAATCAGTGACACCCTGCATCTGGGGGAATCCAGCAATGCCCTCGAACCTGATGATGGCCCTTTCAGCTTGGAAGTTAGGATCCGTGCAGAAGGGCACATAGTCACCAGCCCTCCTGTAAAGGGCATTGATGACCTCCTTGATGCATCAATGAGCCGCTGTCTGCGAGATCCCACATATGTCCCCAATGGATCCCTGGAATGATCCAGAGTCATGGAAATTCAGTGCCATGGTGACCTTCAGTGCCAGCGGCATTGGATTCCCACCAAGTAGCCTGGGGCACAGGTCGTCCTGCATCATAGTACACAGGGCAGCGAGGGCCTCCCTGGAGAGGCGGTGACTTCGTTGACACTGCCTCTTGGACATCTGCAGGTAGTTGAGCCTCGACCTATAGACCCTCTCTGGAGGGTACCTCCTTCTGCGTGGAGGCAGCTGCTGGCTTTCCCCTCTGTGCCCTTCTCCACTATTTGGAGGCCGCTGCTGACCCTCCTGTGACCACACTGGTCATTGTGGTGCCACTGCAGATGCCTGGCCCTTCCTTCCACTTTGTTGCATCTCCTCCTCAATGAGGTCCCCAAAGCCTGGATGAATGAAGCCCATGATAGGTAGTTTCTCTCTAAACACTGGTCCTTCATTCCCAGTGGCAGCACCCCCCACCACTTCTTGCCCCCACATGTGAGCTTTGCCAAGGTGGCACTTGACCATTGCCTGCCCTTGCAGTGGCTACCTCACAACTCAAAGGCCCTTGCCCTCACTCCACACACAAGGCACGCTGCCCTGCCTTCGCCATCCTGCCCGGCAGTCAATGGCAGCCCTCCGGCTGGCCTCCCCTTACAGCCAGCCATGATTTCCTGCCTCCATGTCACCTACTTGATGGAGGCAAGCTTTTGAAGCCCCATGAACATAAGAACTAAGAGCAGGAGTAGGCAATTCAGCTCCTTGAGCCTGCTCCACCATTTAATACGATCATGGCTGATCTCATCTTGGCCTCAACTCCACTTTCCAGCCCGTTCTCCATAACCCTTCAACCCTTTACTAATTAAAAATCTGTCTATCTCCTCCTTAAATTTACTCAATGTCCCGGCATCCACCGCACTCTGGGGTAGTGAATTCCACAGACTCACGACCCTTTGAGAGAAGTAATTTCTCCTCATCTCTGTTTGAAATCTGCTACCCCTTATCCTAAAACTATGACCTCTCGTTCCAGATTACCCCACCAGAGGAAATACCCTCTCTATGTCTACTTTGTCAATCCCCTTAATCATCTTATATACCTCAATTAGATCGCCTCTCATTCTTCTAAACTCCAGAAAGTAAAGGCCTAAACTGCTCAATCTCTCTTCATAAGACAAACCCCTCATCTCTGGAATCAATCTAGTGAACCTCCTCCGAACTGCCTCCAATGCAACTACATCCCGAATCAAAGTAAGGGGACAAAAACTGTACGCAATACTCCAGATGTGGTCTCGCTAATGCCTTGTACAGTAGCAGCAACACTTCCCTACTTTTATACTCGAATTCCTTTAGCAATAAATGCCAAAATTCCATTTGCCTTCTTTATTACCTGCTGCACCTGCATACTAGTTTTCTGCGATTCATGCAAGAGGACACTTAGATCCCTCTGCACCGAAGCACTCTGAAGTTGCTCTCCATTTAGATAATAATTTGCCTTTCTATTCTTCCGACCAAAATGGATAACCTCACACTTATCCACATTAAACTCCATCTGCCAAATTTTGGTCCATTCACCTAACCTATCCATATCCATTTGTAAATTTCTTATTTCTTTATTGCAACTTACTATCCCACCTATTTTAGTGTCATCTGCAAATTTGGCTATCGTACCTTCTATCCCTGCATCCAAGCCACTAATATAGATTGTAAATAGTTGGGGCCCAAGGACTGAACCCTGTGGCACCCCACGAGATACATCTTGCCAACCAGAAAAAGGACCCATTTATCCTGACTCTGTTTTCTGTTGGTGAGCCAATCCTCTATCCAAGCTAATAAATTGCCCCTGATCCCACGTGATCTTACATTATGTATTAACCTTTTGTGCTGCACCTTATCAAATGCCTTCTGGAAGTTCAAATATACTACATCTACAAGATCCCCATTTTCCACGTTACTTGTTACATCTTCGAAGAACTCTAGCAAATTAGTCAAACACGATTTACCCTTCATGCTGACTCTGATGGATTGCTTTTTGGCTTTCTAAATGTCCTGTTATTATTTCCTTAATAATGGATTCTAACAATTTCCCAACGACAGATGTTAAACTAACTGGTCTATAGTTTCCTACTTTCTGCCTCTCTCCCTTTTTGAATAACGGTGTTATATTAGCATTTTTCCAATCCAATGGAACCTTCCCCACATCCAAGGAATTTTTGAATATTATAATCAATGGATCCACTGGCTGGAATTTTACGCCACCCCAGCGGGTCGGATGGTGGCGTGGGGGCGGCATAAAATTGAGCGTCAGGCTCGGGGAGCCTACCCGCCTCACTTCCGCCTCCGGACACGTTTACGGTGGTCAAGCAGGGGGAGGGAGGGTGGGAAACGGCCCGCCCGCCCGAGGCAAATCGAGACCCTTAAGTCGCCACTTAATGGCCACTTAAGAGCCCTCGCCCGCCTCCATGGGTATTTTAACAGTGGCAAGCGGGTGTGCTGGGGACGTGAAAGGTCACCCAGTGACAGCTGCCGGCCTTTCCGTGCCCCGGAAGGGGGGGGGGGGGGCGGGGGAGGGGGTGCAGGGCAGTCGGGCACAGGGTGTCGATTGAGGGCCACCCCCGCCTTCCAACCCACCCCCAAGGCCCAAGATACCGCCCTCCCTCCAAACGACCACTCCAACCTCACCAGGGAAGGACCGATCCGACTGGTGAGGGATGCCCCAAATTACCTTCCCTCCTCGATCCATGGCGTCGGCTGGGCTGCAGTCCCAGCAGTGGCCACCGCTCCCGATGGGGACTAAGAGCTGCCGGCCCGCTGATTGGCCAGCAGCTTACTGAGGCGGGACCTCCTCCCTCAAATGGGTAGAAGTCCGGCTCGGGACAATTAAAGCTTGGGGATCCGTTAAATACAGGACGGATACCCTGGCTAGGCGGAAGTGGGTTCACCACCGACTTTCACATCAGAGTCTGGCTCCCGCCCATCCAGCGAAAAATTCCGGCCACTATCTCCGCTGCCACTTCCAATAAGGCTCTAGGATGTAGGCCATCAGGCCCTGGGGATTTGTCTGCTTTCAATCTCAATAGTTTGCTCAGTACTTTTTCCCTAGTGATGATGATTGTTCTAAGTTCCTCCCTTTCTATTACCTCTGCATTACCTGCTACTATTGGGATGGTACTAGTGTCCTCCATCATGAAAACTGAGGCAAAATACTGATATAGTGTCTCCGCCATTTCTGTGTTCCCCACTATTAACTCCCCAGTCACATCCTCCAAGGGACCAACATTCACTTTAGCTACTCTCTTTCCTTTTATAAATTTAAAGAACCTTTTGCTATCCGTTTTTATATTTTGCGCTAGTTTTCTTTCATAACTTACCTTTGCTCTTATTACTTTTTTAGTAAACCTTTGTTGATCTTTAAAAGTTTCCCAATCTTCCAGCCTGCCACTGGCCTTTGCAATATGGCATGTCTTAGTTTTTGTCTTTGTGTTATCCTTAACGTCTTTGCTTAGCCATGGATGTTTTTTCCCCTTCTTATAATCTTTCTTCCTCTCTGGAATATATTTTAGTTGGGAGGAATTGAATATCTCCTTAAACAGCTGCCACTGCTCATCAACTGTCCTACCTTGCCGTCTTCCTGCCCAGTCCACTAAGGCCAAATCTGTCCTCATGCCTATGTTTAGCTCCAGAACACTAGTGTGAAACCCATGTGCTGTTCAAAAAATTCAAACCCAACCATAAAATTGCTTCCAATTGGCCTCTTAACTACCAGCCCACTTTGTCGCCGTCCAAACTCCGCCCTCAATTTTTGCCACCATTTGTAAAATTGGGATGGGACGTCACGTCGTCGGACTTGCTGTCTGATGTGTCCCATCCCGATTTTATGCCCCTCCCACCCGTTCCCGTTCCCTAGGTCGCTTAAAATTCAGCCCTATGCGTCATTAAAAATGCACAGTAGATGATCAATAAATTTTGACAAGGCTCTACCGTAACAAATTCAAATCTTTTTTGTTGATGGCAAGAATCTGTAGCTCCTGCTCTCAAAGCGTTAATGCGTTGCTCAAGAATTCTTGATGACTCACTTGGTAAAGTGAACAAATAACTGCACTCTTGCTGCCATCCCAGGCTGGACTCCCTCTTAGATAAACCTACAACTTCCCTCTGTGGCTCTCTTGGCATCATCTGAAGGGCTCATCACGGCACTCGGTGCTAGCTCATTAGAAGCAGCAACCCCAATTGCCCTAACCTGCTCGGTCGCCGAACTTTCCACCCAGCGCATGCGCTGGGGACTAATTTTGCCAAACTCTTCCTCATCCAACTCACCCCTCCCACTATTGACCCTGTGGACACTGACAGGTCAGCTCTCACCACCCCTCTACACACCTACCGCCGGATTTGTCAGTTCACTTGAACTTAATGTAGACGATTGCATCGACATCATGGCCTTGACGGAAACCTAGATGGGCGGTGATGACATCTTCCTCCGATATGAAGCCTTCCCACTTTGCTATACCTTCTACCGCTTACCTTGTTAAAACCATTGCAGTGGAGTTGTGGTGCTCATCATCAAATCAGACCTTAGTCTGACACCCTCTGGCACTTTCTTCTCCTTTGAGCATCTCACCTCTCATTCAAAACCCTTGTTCTCTACCACCCAGCCAAGTACAATAAAAATTTTCTCACCAAGATGTCTTCACTGCTTTCTTCCTTCAGCCTTTGCAAATTCCCATCCTCAGTGATTTCAACCTCCATCTCAACTCATCATGCTCCCTCTCCTCTAAGTTCAATGCCCTCTTATCCTCCTTAAATCGCTACCTCCCTGTAAACTCCCCAACTCATTCACAGCTATCCTCCCCACGCCCAACTTTGCAATCTCATGTGGTTTTGCTACTCCCTTTGTATTGAGCACAGATAAGCTAAATCTAATCACTTCCTTCTCCACCCTCAATCCCTTCCACCCTCCAATCCTACCTACTTCTGTATCCGACCCAGAAAAAAAAACTATTCCTCAGTTCACTTATAAATGCACTTTCAAAATCCCAATTGCCTAGCCTTTGGCCCTCTGCGCACCACAACATTTCAGCAGCTGCTGATTTGCTCAACCACACTCTCACCTACCCTATATGCCCTAGACCCCAATAAAACCATTGACCACTCACCCTGACCATTCCCCTTGGTATGGCCCTCATCTTCATTACCTTAAGTCCAAGAGACGTAGATTTGAAAACCTACGCCGGATAACTGGTTTAGCTATTTACCACTAGATCTGGCTGGACCACATAAAGCACTATCGGGTCTTGCTCTTGTCTGTTAAAATTGGTCACTTTCCCAGGATTATCCTGGAATGCAAAGATAACCCCTGGCTTCTTTTCTTCATTGCAACAGTCTTCTTCAACCCCTCTCCTCTGTCTCCTCCACCCTCACCTCCAACAATAAGTGCAAGGAGCTCATGGACTTCTTTGTCATTAAGATCGAGAGCATCTGATCAGCTGCGCCTTTGCCGCACCCTCCCTTCCACTCCCCACTAGATCAAACTTCCTTTAAAGATTTCCCCTGCCTTAGCCTTGAACTTGCATCTTTCTCTCGTTTGTCGCTCATCTCCTACCTGCCTTCGCATCCTCTCCAAGCTCAGCTTGCCCATGAGACCTACTTCCTGCTCCTTTGACCCTATTCCCAGCAAACTGCTGACCACCCAATATCCCCTCCTGGTCTCCATGTAGCTAATATTGTTAATGGTTCTCTCTCTTCAGGTGCTGTCTCTCTCTCCTTTACATCTATTGTCATCACCCCCTTTCCAAAAAAATCCCTCGACCGCACTGTCCTTGCGAACTATCACCCATCTCCAACCTTCCTTTCCCCTCCAAAGTTCTTGAAAGTGTTGTTGACTCCTAAATTTGTGCCATCCTTCCCAGAACTCTGTGTTTGAATCCTCCAATCACGTTTCTTGCCCCGCCACAGTACTGAAACGGCTCTTATCAAAGTCATAAACGACATCCTATCTGACTGTGACAAAAGTAAACTATCCCTCCTCATCCTGTAATGCAGCTTCTGATGCAGTTGACTACACCATCTTCCTCCAATGCTTCTCCACTGTCGTCCAGCTGGTGGGACTGCACTTACCTGGCTCCACTTGTATCTACCTAATCTAGGCCAGGGTATCACTTGCATTGCCTTTTCTTCCCGTTCCCGCACATTGCCTCTGCTATCCCCTCAGGATCTATCCTTAGCCCCCTCCTATTTCTCATCTACATCTTCCCATCGGCATCATCATCTAAAAGCACAGCATTAGTTTTTTTTTATTTGGGCGGCACAGTGGCGCAGTGGTTAGCACCGCAGCCTCACAGCTCCAGCGACCCGGGTTCAATTCTGGGTACTGCCTGTGTGGAGTTTGCAAGTTCTCCCTGTGTCTGCGTGGGTTTCCTCCGGGTGCTCCGGTTTCCTCCCACATGCCAAAAAGGACTTGCAGGGTGATAGGTTAATTGGCCATGATAAATTGCCCCTAGTATAGGTAGGGAAATATAGGGACAGGTGGGGATGTGGTAGGAATATGGAATTAGTGGAGGATTAGTATAAATGGGTGGTTGATGGTCGGCACAGACTCGGTGGGCTGAAGGGCCTGTTGCAGTGCTGTATCTCTAAACTAAACTATTCCACCACACTCCTGTCTGGCCTCCCATATTCTACACTGTGTAAATGTGAGGCCATCCAAAACGCTGCTGCCTGTGACCTTACTTGCACCAAGTCCTATTCAAATCCCTCCATAGCCTCCACCCTCTCTATCTCTAATCCGTTCCACCCCAGAACGCTCAGATATCTGCACTCATCTAATTCTGGCCTTCTGAGCGTCTCCAATTTTAATTGCTCCACCACTGGTGGCCATGCCTTCAGCTGCGTAAGACCTACGCTCTGGAATTCCCTCCCTAAACCTCTTGGACTCTCTACATCTCTTTTTTTCTTTTAAGGGGCTCCTTAAAACCTACCTCTTTGACCAAGGGCAGGATTTTCTATTTGGGTCAGGACTCTGACACAGTGTCATTTCCAGGTTTCTACCCTGCTCCAAGGGGGAAGCAGTCACAGGTCGCCATTTTTCCAGAGGTCGGTCCTAATTGGCTAGAGGGCTGATTTAAAGGCCAATTAGTAGCGGTGGGCACGGGAAGAAGGCGGGAGCTTGAAAATGGGGGCCTGATTTAAAGGCGTGATGACATCTATTATTATAACTGCTGTCCTGCAATACAATGACAGGCAAAAGTGAGCAGGGGGAGAGGCACAGGCCAGGCACCTGTGGCAGGGTTGTTCCAAGGTTTAGTGATGCCGCCTCTGACTTAATGCTGGAGGCTGTGTGAGAAAGGTGAGGGGCTCTGTTCCCGCATGATGGCAGGAGAAGCCCACCCAGCCAAACTAAGCAGGCCTGGCTGGAGGTGGCAGAGTATGTGAGCAGCCACAGTGTTGTTAGGAGGACCTGTGTGTGGTGCCACAAGAGGTTTAATTACCTTTTTTCACTCTGGCAAGGTGAGTGCAACGCAACACCCGGATGACAAGCCTCTAGGTCTGCAGCCACCAGCAGACGCAACAGCCGAGCAGCCTGAGGGCGCATGGTACTCCTGAAGGTGGGAGAAATGTGCGCCCAGGAACATTAATGACCTGTCAGCAACACTCAAAGCCCTAGTGTGACTAAGTATAAAAAGAAAACTCTCCTACATTTGAGGAACCTAAATTATGTTTTTCAGCATTTATTTCAGAACTTAGAATTAATATGATAGAGCCCTGTTTTATTTTTAAACATTGTAGACTGTGAGAGGAACGTGGCCAAGTTTAAAAAAAATGAAAATTATTATAAAGTTTGCAAGAGGTCTGTGTTAAAATAAATTGTAAGTTATCAGACCTTTTTCCTAAATGTTGGGCTCACTTGGCAAACTTAGTCAGGTGCCAATATATTCTTCAAAAATACCCAAGAAAGCGGATGGTATAATTTCAACAAAAATATTCAGGATTAGGTAAGTCAAAAATATCCAAACTTTGTTGTTGCACCCCACTATTTAAGCATTATGGAACTTTGCGAGTCACTTATCAAAAAATTTTGCAAATAGGACACTGCCCAGCACTAAGAAATTAAACATTTTGTGGAATTAAGACATCAAACAATTTCCCCAAGTTGAGTTGCAGACCTAACCCTCTGGCCCTTGTAATTCAAGTAGGTGAACACAGCAAAGAAATATTAGTGCTAATAGAAATGGAGCCACTTGCCAAAGATAAATAATCCTCTGACAACTCTTAGCTAGCTTTCATGATACCTACCACCTGTAAGATAAAAGAATTATCAACTATATCACAACCCAGACTGCTGGTAAAATGAAATGATTGACTATTTTTTTGTTTGTGTTTTTGTGGGGATTCTATTTTCCTTCATAAACCATCAATGATTCCTATTATTTGAATTTGATCTAATTGTACACAGTACATACTGCCACATTTTTGATTCCTATGAGCCAAACCACAGTGTGCTTGCCAAGTAAAAGCAAGACTATTATAATGGTAGCCATTGTTTTAGATATGTCTGTAAAGAAACTAAGTTAAACGATGCCATTAACTTGGCAGTTCAGAAGTTCTCGTGTTACAGAACTGGATTTTCTACCTTGCTACTTATTTGAACTTGCCTATATTCCTCGAGGAACTTTGACCAGTTTTGGTTGAGTTGCTTGTAGTATTTTACTTTAAAGGAGTGCCACATGTCAGAGAGAAAAGAAAATGATAGGTCTACACTAGCCGATAAAATAGGTCTTTAGACTAGCATAGACTGAGACAAAGAAAGGTCGGAGTAGAAACAACAGAGACTCACTCCTCCCAAAAACTGGGAAGAAATTGTACAGGATCTCTGTTGTATTTTGTTACCGGAAGCTATATGTTAATAGCACAGGTATTTTATCTTCTCCATCACACAGAACACTTACTTGCACTTTGAAACATTGCCCACCTCTGTGACTGCCACAGTCCCTCCGTTGCTGTAATCCTTATACCACTAATGCTCTGCTGACCTCCCATCCTTCACCCTCCAACTTATCTACAGCTGTTACATATATGATGCGTTCCCATTTCTCCAGCTTCAATGACTTACACTGGCTCTCCAACTCATATAAAATGTACAATCTTTGACCGCATCTGTAAATCCTTCCATAGTTTTACTGCAACCTTCCTCCACAAACTCCTTCAACCATATAACACCCACTAAGAATTCCTGCTCCTCTCACTCTTCTCTCCTTTGACCCACCATTGGTGGCAGAGCCCTCAGTAACCTGAATCTGACTCACTGGAATTCCTTCCCTAAATTTCCCTGTCTCTCTTCTATAAAAACCTCCAAAAATCTGACTCCTGCTCAAGCTTTTGTGTACCCTTTCTAATCTCTTCTTTGCTTGTTTTCCATACGCCTATCTGTGATGCATCTTGGGAAATTGTTTATGTTAAAGGTGTTCCATAAATAGCTGTTTCAAGGTTTTTCTGTTCACAAAATATGCCAATTCTATCATTATGAGTGACAATTACAAATATATGATTATATTTTGTATATTTTCCTACTATTCAACAGACTTTGGTCCTATAAACGTCAATAAGATGTGAATATACCTCATCAACTAATGAAAATATGTTTATTGATGTTAACATGGCATTAAAAATTTGGCTGGTGGGGGGTGGTGGTGAAGAAACAGTCTGTGGAGACTGCTTGCCAAGTAGCATTATAAAGTATTTCATGACAGCTAGTGCTCACAAAGCAATGCCCAAAACAAATGGTCTTGTAGTTCTAACTGACCTGAAAATACATGGAATATCTTAATATCTTCTTTCTCAGTAATTTTGTTTGCCTCGGTTCTAGTAAATTCAATTTGCAGTCACATGTGAATATTCTGTAAGGAGATAACTGCTGTTTACAACACATCCCAAAAATGCCATACTTTCAATTTAATCCTGGTCAGTACAGGGACAAAGCCTGCATGCCATTGCAGAGCTTTTCATTAGCATCCAAAAGGTGATAAATGGCATATAACCGATTCTGAAATTTGAACGTCATGTTATCCAGAATGTTAAAGGAGGGATCGCAGTTTTAAAAAGCAAAGTCACAAAGATTACAAGGAACATGAACGTGGTTTTGTCTTTGTTTTTGTTCAGTCAGTGATGATCACATAATTGTTGAACCAGCTTGGTGAAGTTAAGAGTCCTACAGTGAGATGCTGAATCACACTGACGGTATCTCAGAAAATCATCCAGAATGACTGCATCAATTTGTCAATTTATATTAATTTAGCTCATTCAGACTATTGAACATTTGTAAAGCTGTTCCTGATGTTATCAGTACACAATACGTAAAACTAACAGAACTGCATCATACTAAAAACCGTAATCATAAGTCTAGAAAAATAAATCAATACATTTGCCAATCGTTCCCTTATTCAGGTTTTCAGTGCTTTTCAATTCCATATGTCTTTAATATTCTGTCCAGTTCTTTGTCCATAGAACTTTCCATGAATCTTTCAATGCTCATTCAGCTACCTATTAAAATTAACTACCGTATCTTATACACTGATTGCCAACACAGGGGGCGGCAGTGGCGCAGTGGTTAGCACCGCAGCCTCACAGCTCCAGCGACCTGGGTTCAATTCTAGGTACTGCCTGTGTGGAGTTTGCAAGTTCTCCCTGTGTCTGCGTGGGTTTTCTCCGGGTGCTCCGGTTTCCTCCCACAGCCAAAAGACTTGCAGGTTGGTAGGTAAATTGGCCATTATAAATTGCCCCTAGTATAGGTAGGTGGTAGGGAAATATAGGGACAGGTGGGGATGTGGTAGGAATATGGGATTAGTGTAGGATTAGTATAAATGGGTGGCTGATGGTCGGCACAGACTCAGTGGGCCGAAGGGCCTGTTTCTGTTCTGTATCTCTAAACACTCAGATCCAGATGTGCTGCATTGCTTGGGCGCAGTGAATAATGGGAAACTGTGTGGTTCGGAACGCGTGCCTGTAAATGAGTCTGCACTATTGTCCTTCTATTAGCTTAAAAAGAGAAAAATGTCACGTTTCATGCTAGAAACCTGCCTAATTATCTAATAGGTGCTACCCAAGCAATCCAGCACAAATGCAGGAAAATCTTTCCGATTAACTCAGTTACTAATATTTGTGTCAGCTGCTCATACCACAATTAATTTGTTTTTTTTTTTACATAAAATAAACTCTCTTTCTGATTTCAAATAATTTGCTTTACATTCTGCGACAAGGCCTTACACCAATTTATTTCATACACAAATTACTCATTTAACACACATACAGTGATATACTAACAGCCAGATTGTGATGACATATTAGGGAATCCATTCAAATTTCATTAGTGAAGATTTCCTAAGCACAGGAGGGTTTACTTTATTGGCAGACACTGTTCTGTTCATTGTCCATTTCAGTTTTCTCCTTGGTACTGGTAATTTCTTTATTGGTATTTAACCAATCTATTCACTGTGTTTTACTGTTAGTACTTTCATCACAAAAGCTAAGATGATTATATTAAGTAGAACTCTTCACAGCAACAGAACAAATAACACCAAACAATAAAGAATATTTTTAATCTTCAATAGCCCTGAAAATGACCTGTTGTTTTTCAGCACATAAGCAAGCCATTACATAGCAAAAGTAGGAAGCATAGCTTCAGAGGCTAATATTTTGAGAATAATTAAAACTTTTCAAGCAGGTCTACCTTCACAAATATTGCCATTATATGGATGCTAAGCTGTTTATGGTTTGTTCAATACTGGTAGTTCAAATGTACCAATTTGCCTTCCTAATTATTAATAAATAGTCAAGGCCCCAACATTGATCCCTGTGGCACCCCACCAGTTATAGACTGCCAACAGGGATCAGTGTCCATTTATCCTGACTCTGTTTCCTGTTAGCCAGCCAGTCCTCCATCCATGCTAATATATTACCCCCAACGCCATGAGCTCTTATGTTATATAGTAAGCTTTTATATGGCACCTTATCGAATACCTTTTAGAAATCCAAATACTGGATTATCCACCCTGCTTGTTACATCCTCAAAGAACTCTAATAAATTTGTCAAACACGATTTCCCATTCAGAAAACCATGCTTCATTATATGATGACTTTCTAAATGTCCTGCGACTACTTCCTTAATGATGGATTCCAGAATTTTCCCAATGACAGATGTTAAGCTAACTGGCCTATAGTTTCCTGCTTTCTGTCTCCCTCCTTTCTTGAATAAGGGCGTTACATTTGTGGTTTCCCAATACGCTGGGACCTTTCCAGCATCTAGGGAATGCGGTACACTTCACTTCCTTCAACCTTGGCAATAACTAGAACGCAACTTCAGTGCCACAGATCTGTTAAGCTGCACTTCCATAAACTTTCTTGTCAGTGGAACATTCAGTAAGACTGAAGTCAAAGTGTGTAAATTTGAAGAATTAATTTGAATTCCACGTCTTCACACTCAACAGTTGGTGCAAATTACTTCAAATCCAGCAGATTTATTTCTATCAAGAATTTGCTGATTATAGAATTGTTAATGCAGAAGGAAGCCATTCGGCCCATCGTGTCCGCACTGGCTCTCCGAATGAGCAATTCCCTCAGTTCCATTCCCCTGCCTTCTCCCCATAACCCTGCACATTCTTCATTTTCATATAACTGTCTAATTCCCTTCAATTGAACTTGCCTCCACCACGTTTTCAGGCAGCGCATTCCAGACCTTAACCACTCGCTGCGTGAAAAATGTTTTTCCTCATGTCACTTTTGCTTCTCCTACCGAATACTTCAAATCTGTGCCTTCTCGTTCCGATTCTTTCACGAGTGGGAACAGATTCTCTGTATCTACACTTTCCAGACCCCTCATGATTTTGAATACGTCCATCAAATCACCTTTCAGCCTTCTCTGCTCTAAGGAAAACAACCCTAGCCTTTCCAGTCTCTCTTCACAGCTGAAATGCTCCAGCCCAGGCAACATCCTGATGAATCTCCTCTGCACCCTCTCCAGTGCAATCACATCCTTCCCATAGTGTGGTGACCAGAACTGTACACGGTACTCCAGCTGTGGCCTAACTAGCATTTTATACAGCTCCATCATAACATCCCTGCTCTTATATTTTATGCCTCGGTTAATAAAGGCAAGTATTCCATATGCCTTCCTAACCACCTTATCTACCTGTGCTGCTGCCTTCAGTGATCTATGGACAAGTACACCAAGGTCCCTCTGACCCTCTGTACTTCCTATGGTCCTACCATCCATTGTATATTCCCTTGCCTTGTTAGTCCTCCCAAAATGCATCACCTCACACTTCTCAGGATTAAATTCCATTTGCCACTGCTCCGCCCAACTCACCAGCCCATCCTTAATCAATATCGCCGCCCTCCCTTTTTTTCCCTTTCCTATCTTTCCTGAACACCTTGTATCCAGGAATATTTAACACCCAGTCCTGCCCTTCTTTGAGCCAGGTCTCTATTATAGCCACATCATATTTCCACATGACAATCTGTGTCTGTACCTCACCAGTCTTATTAACCACATTCCGTGCATTCACATACATGCACATTAACCCTGATGCAGACTTGATTACTTTCTCCCTTACTCTGACCCCACCAAATAACTTATATTCCCCTAATCTCATGCTAGCTATCTCCCCCAGTATTCTGTGCTTCTTGGTATCCCTCTCTGATACGTGCTCCTGGTTCCCACACTCCTGACAAGTTACCAGTTTTGCTTCCTTCCAATCTGAGCACCCTCTCAGTTTCCCATCTCCTTTACAATTTAGGTTAAACCCTCCCCAACAGCACTAGCAAATCTCCCTATGAGGATATTCGTCCCAGTCCTGCTTAGAAGTAACCTGTCCATCTTGTACACGTCCCACCTGCCCCAAAACTGGTCCCAATGCCTCATAAATCTGATGCCCACCCTCCTACACCAGTTCTCCAGCTACGTGTTCAATCGCTCAATTCTCCTATTCCTACACTCACTTACGTTGGACTTGGAGTAATCCTGAGATTACTGTTTTCGAGGTCCTGATTTTTAATCTCCTTCCTAGCTCCCTAAAATCTGCTTTCAGGACTTCATCCCCCTTCCTATCTATGTCATTTGTACCAATGTGGACCACAACCTCTGGCTGTTCACCTTCCCCCAGAAGAATGTCCTGCAGCCTCTCAGTGAGATGATCCTTGACCCTGGCACCAGGGAGGCAACAGATCATCCTGGAGTCACGTTTACTGCCGTAGAAACGCCTGTTTGTTCCCCTAACTAATGAATCCCCTATCACCACTGCTCTGCCATTCTTCTTCCTCCCCTCCTGTGCAGCTGAGCCACATGTGGTGCCACAAACATGGCTTTGACTGCACTCCTCTGAGAAAGCATCGCCCTCACCAGTATCCAAAATGGAAACCGATTAGCAAGCGAGATCATATCAGGGGACTCCTGCACTACCTACCTGGTTCTCTTAAGACTGCCAGGCGGTCACCCATTCCCTCTCTGCCTGCATGCTCCTAACCTGGGATGTGACCACCTCCCTAAACATGCTAGCCACATAGTCCTCCACCTTGTGGATGCACAACAGTGACTCCAGCCGCCGCTCGAGTTCTGAAACCCGGAGCTCAAGCTTCTGCAGCCAGTGACACTTCCTGTAGATGTGCTTGTTTCGGGCACATGGTGCGTCTATGATTTCCCACATGCCACAGGCTGTACATTCCACTCGGCAGAGCTGCCCTGCCATAACTTAACTTTACGGCCTACTTATTATAAGTAGAATAGCTTACCAGGTACTCACCAAAAAACTCCTTCCACTGCACCGAAGCAAGAACCCCAAATACTAGAGGGTGAAAAAAGTAGAAAAAAAAGTAGAAAAATGAAGCGCCTCCTCCCCCCTTCACTTAAACTTGCCACTCACCAAACTCGAATCTCCACACTCAGCTTGCAATCGACAGTCTGTTTGCAGGCTGCACCCATACCTCTGTATTGATACTTTTTGAAGCTGAAATTGTAGCAACCAGATTAGACGGTCAGCTACTTAACTAATCAGCTACTCTGCAATAGAGCCCGTTATCCCTGCCTAAGACTGTAATAAATTTACTTCACTTCCTTAACCCTACTTTACTTTTTTTATCCTACTTTTACTAGAGGGTAAATCCCAGTTAAATGCTAACTGCAGAACAGAATTTTATAAAGAAAACACTTAAACTCGCCACTCACCAAACTCGAAGCTCCACACTCAGCTTGCAATCAGCACTCCGTTAGAAAGTGACCTATAGATTGCTCAGACCAAAAACCAAATGGACTAAAAACATGTGTATATTTAGCTACAGCAATAATGTTTGCTCCAATATATAACTATTGGATCGATATACAACACTCGAAAACAATGACAACTTGTCTTTACATGGTGCCTTTAACATAGTAAAATATCCCAAGGCGCTTCACAGGAGCGTTAGCAAAGAAAATTTCACACAAAATCATACAAGGAGATATTAGGGCAGATGATCAAAAGCTTGGTCACTGACATATGTTTTATGGAGCGTCATAAAGGGAGAAACTGAGGTGGAGAGATGGAGGGGGTTAGGGAGGAAATTCCAGAGTTTAGGGCTTTGGCAGCTGAAAGTACAGCCACCAATGGTGGACCAGTTAAAATCAGGAATGCTCAAGAGGCCAGAACTGAAGAAGCGCAGATATCTTAGAGAGTTGTAGGGCTGGAGGAGATTACAGAGATTGGAAAGAGCAAGGTCATGGAGGGATTTTAAAACGAGAATGAGAATTTTAAAAATTGAGGTGTCGTTTAACCTGGAGCTAATTTAGGTCAGCAATTACAGGTGTAATGGGTGAATGGGATTTGGTGAGAATTAGGACATGGGCAGCTGAGTTTTGGAATGCCTCAAGTTTACGGAGGGTAGAATGTGGGAGGACGGTCATACGTGTATTAGAATACTCAAGTTTATAGGTAACAAAGGCAATGCTGAGGGTTTCAGCAGTGTTTTTGATTCACATGGATCAATCTGTATCCAGTCTACATTAATACTTTGCAGAAAAGCTACGCTATTTATTCCCCATGGCTGCAATTTTTCAATTTTACCATGGAAACAACAAACTCCATGACCAAACTTTAATTCACATCAACATTAGCACTGCATCTTTAAGATTCCATTCAAAACACCTGTTGCTTGTCAGAGACTGTAACAACACTTTTCTGAAACAACTAGAGTTAAACCCCTTGTAGATGGATTCTAACTTTTGATTTGAAGTACTATGTAGTTTTTGTTGCTTGCTGTATGTTTATTTTAGCTGTAAAATTTGACCATGCACTTTTAGTTTGTATACATTGTTCTGGTGGAGTGGTATTTTACACTGTAAAGATTAAGGGAAATGGACGGGCATCCCGTGTAATCCAAAATAGTCCTGATGAAAGGTCATCAACCTGAAACGTTAACTTTATTTCTCTCTACACAGAGGCTGCCAGACCTGCTGAGTGTTTCCAGCGTCCACAATATTTTGCTTTTGTCAAAATAATCTTCAGTTGTCTAGATCGCAGGTTGATTTTAAAATGATATCTGTTCACTGTGAAACTTTTCCCATCAACAATGAGCCAGCCATTTCTAGCTTTTCATTTAAAAAAAAACAGGTTTCTTAAACTGCCGAATGTGACTGTACATTTACAGGCAGCTTCTGTTTTATTACTTTTTGACATTCACACACAACAGGATTAGTGTTTGAAAAGGTGGTATGCGATGACAAAGATTACTTAATACTCATACTTATGTTTTGGGTGCTCTACAGATTATTTGTAAACTTTGGCACATAATGAATGAGAATTTCTACCTCTGGTAATATTATATATATTTACATACCGTAGATTCAGTAAGTCCTCCTACTGACACTGTGAGACCCAGCAGAACACGGTACTGGTAAGTTGGGAGCCCTAAAAGTTTTGTGATAGGAGGGAAGGCTTGAGAGGGAGCACTCCAATTCAGGGTTTCAAATTCTGATCTGGAATTAAAGAATAAAACCATAAACTATGTTTCATTCCATGTACTGCACAAGAGCAAATTAAACATAACAGGTATTTTAGCTTACATTAGACCTACAGAACACAACATGGCGAGTTATGACCAAAAAAAAGTAATATATTTTTGAGGGAGCAGTATGCACATGCTGAAATTTGTAACACTGATTTGAAGCAAGTTCGATTCAATCTAGTTTCTTTTGGTATGTGGCAAAGTGTGAAGTCATCCACTTTGGATCCAAAACACCGAAGTATTTCCTGAATGGTGAGAAGCTCAGAACAGTGAAAGAGCAAAGAGATTTACGAATCCAATTACAGAAATTAAGAAAAGAACAGGTACAAAAAAATAATTGAAAAGCCTAATAGAATGTTGGCCTGAATCTCAAAGGGGCTGAAATACAAAGGGGTGGAAGTTATGTTACACTAATATAAACTTCTGGTTCAATCTCACTTAGAGTACTGCATTTACTTCTGGGTGCCACACCTGAGGACTGATATATTGGCCTTGGAGAGAGTCCAGTGCACATTTCCCAAAATAATGCTGGAGCTAAAAGGTTAAATTATGAGGACAGGTTGCATAGACTAGGTATATAGACTGGGCAGCACAGTGGCGCAGTGGTTAGCACCGCAGCATCACAGCTCCAGCGACCCGGGTTCAGTTCTGGGTACTGCCTGTGCGGAGTTTGCAAGTTCTCCCTGTGACCGCGTGGGTTTCCGCCGGGTGCTCCAGTTTCCTCCCACAGCCAAAGACTTGCAGGTTGATAGGTAAATTGGCCATGGTAAATTGCCCCTAGTGTAGGTAGGTGGTAGGAGAATTGTGGGGATGTGGTAGGGAATATGGGATTAATGTAGGATTAGTATAAATGGGTGGTTGTTGGTCGGCACAGACTTGGTGGGCCGAAGGGCCTGTTTCAGTGCTGTATCTATCTAAGTAACTATGTATAGAAGATTAAGGAGTGATATAATTGAGGTGTTTAAGATGTTTAAACGCGTTGTGAGGGCTGAGAGATACTATTTCCTCTAACTGGGGATTCCAGACAAGGGGACATAATCTTAAAAATCGCAGCTTATATTAGGAAGCACTTATTCACACAACGGGTAGTGGAAATCTGGATCTCTCTCTGTGCAAAAAGCTGTTGAGGCTAGCCCAAGTGAAAATTTCAAAATTATGATTGACAGATTTTTGTTTTTGTTTTATTTTGTACAGTTTTGGTCTCCTTATTTAAGGAGGGATATACTTGCATTGGAGGCAGTTCAGAGAAGATTCACTAGGTTGATTCCTGGGATGAAGGGGTTGTCTTATGAGGAAAGGTTGAGCAGGTTGGACCTATATTCATTGGAGTTTAGAAGAATGAGAGCTGACCTAATTGAAACATCAGATTATGAGGGGGCTTGACAGGGTTGATGCTGACAGGATGTTGGCCCCTCGTGGAGTAATCTAGAACTATGGGGCACAGTTTCAGAATTAGACATTTCCCATTTAAAATTAAGAGAAATTTCTTCTCTCAGAGAGTCGTTACTATGGAATTCTTTACCCCAGATAGAAGTGCAGGTTGGGTCATTGAATATATTCAAGGCTGCGTCAGACAGATTTTTGATCTACAACAGAGTAGAGGGTTATGGGGACAGGCAGGAAAGTGGAGTTGAGGGCACGATCAGATCAGCCATGATCTTATTGAATGGTGGAGCAGGCTCGAGGGCCCTAATGGCCTACTCCTGCCCCTATTTCTTATGTTCTTATGTTAGGCAAGGGTATGAAGGGTTATGGAACAAAGGCGGGTAGATGGAGTTAAGATACAGATCAGCCATTATCTTACTGAATGGCGGAGCAGGCTTCAAGGCCAAATAGTCTACTCCTGCTCCTATTTCTTATGTTCTTATGTTAGACAAGGATACAAAGGGTTATGAAACCAAGGCGGGGGTGTGGAGTTAAAATCCAGATCAGCCATGATCTAACTGAGTGGCAGAACAGGTTTGAGGGGCTGAATGGCCTACTCCTGTGCCTATTTACCCTTATATCTGCCAACACACTCTTGCTGCATTAACTGCAATGCTACTTAAATAGCAGGTGGCTGTGCCAGGGCTGGAAGTAGATTATGTTGGCATTTCAAATCTTCACTTGTAATTGAAAAGAGAAGGAATCAGTTTGTACCATAATAGCTAGCATTAACGGTATTGTAGTGTTGGACCACAAGAAATTTCAGGTTCTGAAAGAACTTTGATTTTAAAATCAAACAAAAAAAGCTTGACATTAACAGAATTACTCAATTTCTGGATTAGGAAGCTGATGTAATAGTACAGTTGACCAATTTGCTCTGAAACCAAATCTTTCAATGAGATAGCTGGTTGGTGTAAAAGATGCTGCATCAACTTCTCATTCAATGTGGTTTCTAAGAGTCTGACATATTAGTACAAAATCATTCAAGGTATTTTTATAGGTTTATAGAGCCAACTGTGCAACAGCCCCAACAAACAAATTTCTCTGCAGCACCTGTGGAAGAGCCTGTCACTCCAGAATTGGCCTTTATAGCCACTCCAGGCGCTGCTTCACAAACCACTGACCACCTCCAGGCGCGTATCCATTGTCTCTCGAGATAAGGAGGCCCAAAAGATTTTTATAGGTTTAAATTAGTGAATTAGTAGTTATGTGCTTGCCAAAATTAAACTTAACTCATTATTTACTACAATTATTATTCTGTACTAATGTTGGTTTTTAGTTGTATAAAATGTTTTCATTGATCTATCCCCAACACCTTGCGACTTAGTTTCTCTAAATATGATGGATAAATGAAACAAATTCAAATGAATTAGAGATAAAACTGTTGGCAGTTTTGTTTTAGCACTGCTTCCACAAAGCCAAATTACTGCAGTCCTCAATGCATCCAACATTGTTAGCCCATTTTTCAGTCATTACACTGGTTCGCTTTTGGACTCTCTCCAATATCCACTTTGTTTTGGTGCATATCTCCATTCATAACTCTTCATCTTTGGTTTCAGTCTTCCCCCACCCCTAATCATTCCCATAACTGGCTCGGCATGCTCCTCTCCCTCTTAAACACAAGCAAAGTTCTTTTTCCACAACAAAGGTGTTTTAATTTGAAAGTTTTACAGAACATTTTATAGCACCTTATTCAGAATAGGCTGCTTTTATTTGTTTATACTTCAAAATTTTGTTTCTTCTACTGCATCAACCGTTAATGCACATTTCACTTAGATTTCAGTTGTATGCAATTATCAAAATTGTATTAAACTGTACAACAGGTTATATATATATTCAAGGGAAATGATAAGAGCACGACTCACCGTGGAAAAATATTCTCTAACTCCTCCCGGTGTGGAATATGTGGAACTGCAGGATTATCAAAGTGTAGGATTCGAAGAAAAACTGAGCCAGCGTGAGCTCGGAATCGATCGATCTTCTCAGCTGACAGTTGAGCCAGGTAACACATCATTTGTCGACAACTGTGCAAAAGCGGGAAGAAGCTTCATTGCTACACAATTCTATGGCTCTAATTCTTAAAAGATTAACCAGCATCACTAAAACAGATTATCTGGTCACTATCACATAGCTATGTGCAAACTGGCTACCAAGGTTCCTACGTTATAACAGTGACTACACTTCAAAAGTATGCCATTGACTGTAAAACATTTTAGGACATCCTGAAGTCATGAAAGGCACTATACAAATCAAGGCAAGAAACACAGAATGACAGTTTTGCCTTTCACCATCTCAGGAGCTTCCAAAGTGCTTCACAGCCAATTATATTTTTGAAGTGTGGTCACTATTATAAGTTGGAAATGCAGCAGTCATTTTGCACACAGCAAAAGCTTCAACATTGGCCTTACTAGTTGTCAGAATGCACAGCACAGCTGCAAACTAAAATGAATGCAACAGAGCTATTAACTGTACCAGCATTGTCCCATGCACTTTGTATGAGGTCTAGTCCCAGGCTTTTGGAACTCTCAGTGCTGAAGTGTATAATCTCACTAGGAAATTAAAATGGATGGTCACACCTTGCAGTTCCTAACACCTTCTGCACAGTCATGACACAGTACACAGCTGGTGGGCGGGTATGGATAAACTGCATACCCTTTTTACAGCAGAGGTGTCAAATACAGATGGATAGAAAATAAGTAGAATTTACAAGAAAGCAACTACATAAAAATTAAGTATTCAATAACAAACCTTTCCCTAGTTTCAATTCTGAAAATACATTCCCTTGCACTAATATATTATGGGCCTAATGTCTGGTAGTTAATAAAGAGGATAAGTAATCTCATGATAAACTGCAACAACAATTGGAACCAGTGAAGAATTTTATACTCACTTATCAGGAGAGATAAGCTGAGGGTGAGTCTGCACCAGGAGTATTGTTAATTCCATCAAACTTGTCATGGCAGCTTCTCGTACCCTGTTGGCAATTGTAAAATAAGAATTGGTATTGAGCTCCGTGTAACATTCCTTTACTACAGGACTAACAGAAAAGTAACTGTGAATTTTGTTGAATAAATAAAATGCCCTAGTACTAGATGCCAATTTCAGTAAATCTGGTGATGTATAGTGATCACCAAAAAAAGCTGACACAGGCCCAAAAAAGTTCAGATCAGAAACAGCCCTGAAAATACACTTCTGACAGATAAATACATTGAAACTGCAGTTGGACAAGGGCTTTTACCCAAACATCTTTTAAGTATGAGATGAGAAAAAAGTGCACGAAAGGCTAAAGAAGGATATAAGGGTTGAAGGCACCAGAATTATTCTCCACAATGTCTGAGGGAATGTTGCCCCAACAGAATTTTTATTTTTTTTTAAACTTTTTTTGGCGCATTTTTCTGGAGAGTGTACTTCTACCCTATCCATACCAAATCTATTTAGATATCTGAGCATCACCTATTTCCTCTCACCAAAGGAACGTGAGCAAAAGTATAGTTACTTTTTTTTTTAATAGTGACTGAAAGCTGTTTTATCAAGCTTTATTAAAATAGCTAACTCCAGTAAATTCTTTTCTACCCCAACAGAATTACAATAAAAGATGCAACTCAAAGAAAACAAGTGCAGATAAATCTACCTGAAACAGTTAAACAGAAAAGTTCAACTTGTTGTAATGTGCCAAAGACAGCTTAGAATTTTTTTTTAAATGGAATTGTTTTAAAAAAAATTTGATGAGATAAGAGTGGATGACGGCAGTGCAGTTGATGTTGCGTATATGGATTTGTTAGCAAAATTGAAGCCCATTGGATCAAGGTGACATAAGATACAAAATAGGCTAATGAGTAGAAAACAGAGTTGTGGTGAATGGTTGTTTTGCAGACAGGAGGTATGCCATAGCATTCCTCTGGGAGCTGTACTAGGACCACTGCTGTTTTTGATATACATTAATGACTTGGATTTGGGAGTAAAGGGCACAATTTCAAAATCTGCAAATGACACAAAACTTGTAACGAGTAAACAGTGATGAACATAGTAATAGACTATAAAGATTCTATGAAATTACAGCAAAAAGGCAGGCCATTTGGCCCAGCAAGTCTATGCCAGTGTTTATGTCTCACATGAACCTCCTTACTTCATCTCATCCTTTCAACATATCCTTCTATTTCTTTCTTCCTCATGGTACTTAACTAGCATTCCCTTAAAAGCACCATGCTATTCATCTCAACCACTCCATGTGGTAGCATGTTCCACATTTTCACCACCTCGTAAAGAAGCTTCTCCTAAAATATTATCATTGCTTGATTAATCATGCAAAATAAATTTATTTACTTTTACCACCTCGGCACTAAATGCAGTTTGCATCTTTCATTCCCTTTCCATTTGCTCGCTAAACCTTCACATTGAATTAAGTGACCTTGTGTAAGCCTGCAGGTATTAAACCGTGGTTACCACACCCAGTCTGATGTTGTCTTTACTCAGCATTCACATGCTTACAACATCAAGGATTGATAGATAGCATTGAAGAAAGGTATAATGAGAAAGAATAGCCAATATTTTTCCTCTGTAGCCCCAGGCATCTTGCCCATCTACAGTAACTTCACTGCCCCTCCAGTAAAGACGATCAAAATCACAGGGATTATATATTCATTGCCATAATCAGAATCTTATAATAAGCATATGCCAGCAATGCATTTGAGTTTATTTATTATATACTATTCATCATAACATAAACCACAATCCAATGTATTTATCCTCTTAAATAGCAGTATTGCTTTCTCCTTGGAACCAGCCTTTAGGTTCAGTGTATTCACACCTAATCTGTACTAATGCTTTGTCTTTCAACACACCATTAACATATTGTTTGCCTTTGCTCCGTGACCTGGTCCAATCTGCACCTTCTCCTTTGTTATCTCTTGCCCCACCCCCACCTCACCTGCTTATAATCTGTGACTTTTCTAATATTTGTCAGTTCCGAAGAAGGGTCACTGACCCGAAACGTTAACTCTGCTTCTCTTTCCACAGATGCTGCCAGACCTGCTGAGTGATTCCAAGCATTTCTTGTTTTTGTTTCAGATTTCCAGCATCCGCAGTATTTTGCTTTTATTTTAGGTTAATGGAAGCAGCCCCACTTCGGAGTCAGAGGTGCACACAGTCCCGGGCAAGTGGAGACTGGAGCTCTGGCTCTGAATTCTGGGTTGATGGCCAGTGGGATACTTGCGGCCAGTGGGTGGCCGCTGCCATATAACACGAATCACCCTTTGGCTAATATAAAAATTATTATGGCCATGGAAGGAGCATTCACATTGCTGCCTGTCAGACTGCAAATCTTTCCACTACTTCAAACACTTCTCCAAATGGGAAGGTATAATGAGAAGGAACAATAGCCAACATTTTTCCTCTGTAGCCCCAGGCATCTTGCCCATCTACAGTACTTCTCCAAATGGGAAGTGTGTAGACACAAAAAACAACTTTCGCCCTTTCAGTGATCGACCCATCGATCTTGCCTTAGAGGGTCTCTGCAGGCACCCTAGGTATTTGTCAGTGGCAAGCCAGTATATCATGAACTATATAAAAGAGGCAGAGGACAACCCACCATCTTATTTCCCTCCCTACTCATATCAATAACTTTTTATTCTGAGCTTCCCCTCAACAGGACTGTTAAATCATTGTGTAGGAATTCACAGAACCTACCTGTATTCTGGTCTTTCATGGTACAGTACAATGCTGTTCTAATGTGCCATGTTCTTAACCAATATGTTGCAACGGCTATATTTAGCTTTTTGCATCATTACTATTCCTCTATAGTACACATAATAGCACAATTATTCAAAAGATGCCCATCATGAACAACATTTTAACAAAAAGATATTAAACATCAAATATTAAACAGGGTAACAAGTTTATTTCCACTTCTTCCTGCTTTCAATGCTGCTGAAGTCTGATTTTACATAGTTGATATAAAATTAACAGCACAGAAACAGGCCATTTTCTCAAATGGACTAGGCCGGCGTTCACACTCCGCACAAGTCTTCTCCAACTCTAATTACCTTTCTCAAGCTGCCCACGTAACCATCATCTATGATTTCTTCAGAGTAGTCTGGTATACCACATCTGACTCTCATTAAATAGAATACCCAAATTCACAACTTATTTGGCCGCATTACTATATTCATTGTGAAAATTATTAACCAACTACCTGTTGATGGCTTGGCTTGTCTACGGGCACAATTACATGATAAAAGTATAGCCAACAGCACACATCAGTATTTTTGGACAAATGGTTTACACAAATATTAATTATGTTTTCTTTTGATGGACCTGCTGCATATCTATAGAATTTTCTATTATTTCATATTTCCAGTATTGGCCTTTTGTCTTGAAGGGTTCTTGTATTGGGCGCCACAGTGGCGCAGTAGTTAGCACCGCAGCCTCACAGCTCCAGTGACCCAGGTTCGATTCTGGGTACTGCCTGTGCGGAGTTTGCAAGTTCTCCCTGTGACAGCGTGGGTTTTCACCGGGTGCTCTGGTTTCCTCCCACAGCCAAAGACTTGCAGGTTGATGGGTAAATTGGTCATTATAAATTGCCCCTCGTATAGGTAGGTGGTAGGGGAATTGTGGGGATGTGGTAGGAATATGGGATTAATGTAGGATTAGTATAAATGGGTGGTTGATGGTCAGCACAGACTTGGTGGGCCGAAGGGCCTGTTTCAGTGCTGTATCTCTAAAATAAAAAATTAAAAACTGTGAAGGTGAGATGTTTCTAAATTCATTAATGTCTGTTTATTCTTGTAGTATGGCACCATTGTTTTGCTACAATGTTAGTGCTGATACTGGTTGTTCAGAATATTGTTTTGTATAGTTTTAAACTTGTGAAACACTGTTAACCATTCATTTCCTGTTTTACCGTTTCCACATTTTTAGCTTTAGTTTTACTAAATTATACCTTATATTCAATTTTTCTCAAGTGCCCATAAAGAATTTTCAACTTGTACCTCCTGAATTGTAAGTGTTATAAATATATTGGCTGATAGAAGTATTTCTCAGTTTTTATCCTTGCATTTTTTAAATCACAACTTTTACATTGTAATGCACTAAGTCTGGTGTATTTTAGGGGTCGTATACCTCTGGGCTTGCAAGTGGTACCTCACAGACTGGTGTCCTTTTTGTGCCAATGCTCAAACCTGTTGGTAGCATTCTAAGTTCATGTAGTCCAAGGTCTAGCTCCATAGAGCAAGTACAGTGTTGAGGGTGTGCTGCATTGTTAAAGATGCTCTCTTTCCATGAGATATTAAACCTTGTTCAAATGGATGTCGATGACTCAATGACAATACCTGAACAGTGGCGAGTTCTCCAAATGTCCTGGCAAATATTCTTCTCTCAACTAACACCACCAAAACCAGATGAACTGGTCACTCATTTCACCGCTATGTGGGACTTTGCTGTGCACAAAATGGCTGCCAAATTTGCTTAAACGTCAACAGTCTCTGCACTTCAAAGCTAATTTATAGTAAATGAAACTCTTTGAGAAGTTTGAGAGGTGTAATAAGTCACAAAGATGGCTGTGGTTGTTGCAGGCCATTCATCTCAGCCCCAGGACATCGCGACAGGAGTTCCTCAGGGTAGTGTCCTCCTCCCAACCATTTTCAGCTGCTTCATCAATGACTGTCCCTACATCATAAGGTCAGAAGTGGGGATGTTTGCTGACGATCTCCATGTTCAGTACCATTTACGGCTCCTCCGATACTGTAGTAGCCCATGCCTGCATGCAGCAAGATCTGGACAACATTCAGGTTTGGGCTGATAAGTGGCAAATGACATTTGTGTCATACAAGTGCCAGGCAATGATCAACTCAAATGAGAGAATGTAACCACCTTGCCTTGATGTTCAATGGCATTAACCATCACTGAACCCCCCATCATCAACATAATCTTGGTTACCATTGGCCAAAAACTTAACTGGATATATAAGCCAGAATTTTATGCTAGGCGGACGGGAGCCGGACTCCGACTGGGGATCCATCCCATATGTTACGGATCCCCAGGTTTTAATTGGTCCGAGGCGGGACTTCCACCCACTTGAGAGAGGAGGTACCGCCTCAGTGAGCTGCTCACCAGGGTTGCCTTACCAGGAGGATCAGTCGTGCCCTGGGGGAGGGGGGACGCCTTGGATCCCGGGGGTGGGTTGGGAGGCGGGGGTGGCCCACAATCGGGCACCCTGTGCCCAACTGCCATGCACACCCCCCCCACCCCCGCAGGGCATGGAAAGGCCAGCAGCTATCGCTGGGCAACCTTTCACATGCCCGGCACACCTGTTTGCCACGGGTAAAATACCCGTGGAGGCGGGCGAGGGCTCTTAAGTGGCCGTTAAGTTGCCACTTAAGGATCTTGATCGGCCTCGGGCACACGGGCCGTTTCCCACCCCCCCGCCAGACCTCCGTAAACTTGTTCGGAGGTGGAATTAGGGCGGGTAGGCCTCCCGGAGCCTGCCACTCAATCTTACGCCGCCCCGATGCCACCATCCGACCCACTGGGGCGGTGTAAAATTCTGGCCATAATGAGCCTGCAAGAGGAGGTCAGAAGCTGGGAATTCTGCAGCGAATAATTCACATCCCGACTCCTCAAAACCTGTCCACCTATAAGGCACAAGTCAGGAGTATGATGGAATACTCTCCACTTGCCTGGATGAGTGCAGATCCAACAATACTCAAGAAGCTCGACACCATCCAGCACAAAGCAGCCCGCTGATCAGCACCCCAATCACCACAATAAAAATTCACTCCTTCCACCACCAGCGCACAGTGCGTACCATCTACAAGATCCACTGCAGCAACTCACCAAGGCTCCCTTAACAGCACCTTCCAAACTCACGACCTCTACTACCTAGAAGAAAAAGGGCAGTAGACGCATGAGAACACCACCACCTGCAGGTTCCCCTCCAAGTCGCATACCATCCTGACTTGGAACTACGTAGCCATTCCTTCACTGTCTCTAGGCCAAAATCCATCCCCAACAGCAACGTGGGTGTACCTACACTACATGGATTGCAGTCAGTCTAGAAGGTGATTCTCTACCACCTTCCCAAGGCAATTAGGAATGGCCAATAAATGCTGGCCTAGCCAGCAATGCTCACTTCCCATGAATGAGTAAAAAACTATACAAACATAAGCCTTGGTTTGAGGCAAGTTGTTGCATAATAGTTAACTGCTTCAAAAGTATGAGAGAAGGCAAGCTGCTAAAGCTGTTTCCTTGGGTACTTAATGTATTGGTTTGAATGCATTGCTGCACTTAGTATGGTTTTCACATCGTCAATTGAATGAGAGAAGCAAAGATTAGTCACTCTATCCTCACTATGAATTATGCTTTTATTTGTGTGAACGAAAGATATCAGCACATGTGGCCTTCCTACCTAAATTTTCAGAAGATCTCTTGTTCTTCTACATGATATTTTAATGTGAAATCGAATCAGAGAACAATCATGTCTGTGCCAGCTCTTTGAAAGAACAATCCAATTAGTCCCACTCCCAGCTCTTTCCCCATCACCCTGCTAATTTTCCCCTTCCCCTTCTATTTAATTCCCTTTTGAAACTTATTTTGAATCTACGGCCTCCACCCTTTCAGACACTGCAACAGCCCCTGCATAAAATGTTTTCATGTCGTCCCTGGTTTCTCTGCCATTCACCTTGGGCAGCATTCATGCCTCTATATGGGGGCAGGAACGGAAGCGGGCTTCTGCAGGCGGGCACACAATTTTGCAGCGCCAAATGTTGTGCCAGTGCTGTTCCAACTGTCAGCAATCAGGAGGGGGAAGGCAGGACCCGGCAAACTGTCTGATTTGGATCAATGTCCAATTAAGCTTGTTGGCAAGCTTGTTGCCAGCTCGTTAAGGGGCAGTTTGTAATTTTTGTGGGAAGGCAAGAGTAACATAATGGATCTGGAACAGTCCAAGTAGAAGGAGGCGGCAACAGAGTGGGGAGCCAGTCATGGCCGCGCCATTCGATTAGGCGGGCTTGTAAAAGGGTGCAAGGTTGAGGGGACACTCATCCACTGGTACACAGTTGTCATTGGGTGAGCAGAGTTAGTGGAGCAAGTGATCTGTGTGCGTTTGATCAGTTGAGGGGGTCATGACCCTTCAGGACTCTGGGCACCATGGTGTTGGGGGGGGCGTCACAGTACAGTGAACATTCTGAGTGCAGCTAACCGCAAGCAACAACTGGACATGGGATTAAGATACTCAAAGATAAGGACCAGTAGTGATGAGGATCAACATCCTCATGAGCAGATGCAGTACCCTGGGCATGAGAAGGGCACAGGGGAGGAAGAGGGCAAGGAAGGCAATGAAGGTCACACCCTCAGCATCGTGTGTACCGCCAAAGAAGCAGCTACCTGGACGTGCCAGACAATTAGTGCCACAGGAGGCTGTGCCTACCTAGGCAGATGGCAACTGAGATTTGTGCCCTTGTTGAGGAAGAACTCACAGTACTGTTCACCATGCCCTGCCAGTAGCCGTTAAAGTCACTGCGGTCTTGAATTTCATCACCTCTAGCTCTTTCCACGGATTAGCAGCGGACCTTGGTAGCGTCTCGCAAGTGGCAGCACACCATTGCAACTTGCAGGTCACTGATACCCTATTTGCAAGAGACGGGCAGATGGGGCCTTGCAGACACAGAGGGGCAGTGGGATTTGCCTCCGTTGCTGGATTCCCGCAGGTGCTGGGCATCGTCTATTGCATGCATGTAACCATCAAGTCGCCAAATGAGCAGCCAGTGAAATTTATCAACAGGAAGGGCTTCCACTCCCTCAACGTTCAGCTGGTTTGTGACCACAAGAGCTTTATGCGTGTGTGCGCTCACTATCCTGGCATCTGCCATGATGCTTTCATCCTCCAGCAGTCTAGGGTGTCACAGCTCTTCATGTCTCCACCGAAACCTGGTGGATGGATTCTTGGGCATGAGGGATATCCCTTGAAGAGAAAGCTACTCAGCCCTTTACATGCCCCCTAGATGCAGGCACAGAGGTGCTACAACTGAAGCCATCCGTTCACAAGGGCCACCACTGAGCAGGCCATCAGGCTTTTGAAGATGCAGTTTCAGTGCCCGGACTGGTCGGGCGGCGCTCCAGAATCATAGAAAGTTTATGGCGCAGAAAGAGGCCACTTGGCCCATCCTGTCTGAGCCGGCCGGAAAAAAAGCCTAGCTTAATCCCACTTTCTAGCATTTGGTCCATCATCCTGCGGGCTACAGCATTTGAGGTGCACATCTGGGCAACTCTTAAATGAGATGAGGTTTTCTGCCTCGACCACCCTTTCCTGTAGTGAGTTCCAGACCACTATCACCCTCTGGGTGAAAAAGAATTTCCTCATCTCTCCTCTAATCCTTCTACCAACCACTTTAAATCTATTCCCCCTAGTCACTGCCCTCTCTGCTAATGTAAATAGGCCCTCCCCATCCATCCTATCCAGGCCCCTCACAATTTTGTACATCTCAATCAAATCTCCCCTCAGCCTCCTCTGTTCCAAGGAGAACAACCCCAGTCTATCCAATCTTTCCTCAAAGCTGCAATGTTCCAGTTCTGACAACATCCACTTAAATCTCCTCTGTACCCTCACAAGTGCAATTACGTCCCTTCTGTAAGGAGGTGACCAGAACTGCATACAGTACTCAAGTTCTGGCCTAACTAATATTTTATATAGTTCCAGCATAACCTCTCTCTATGCCTCGACTAAGGAAAGGATTCCACATGCCTTCTTAACCACCTTATCGACTTGTCCTGGTACCTTCAGGGAACTGTGAACATACACTCTAAGGTCCCTCATTTCCTCTACACCTCTCAGTATCCTCCCATTTATTGTGTATTCCTTTGCCTTGTTTGACCTTGCCAAATGCATAACCTCACACTTCTCTGGGTTAAATGCCACTTATCTGCCCACCTGACTAGTCCATCAAGATCAACAGCCTACAGCTATCCTCCTTGCTATCAACAGCAAACTTCTAGATCATTCCCCTTACATTTACATCCACATCGTTAATATATACTACAAAAAGCAGGGTACCTAGTACTGAGCCCTGCAGAACCCCACTGCAAACAGCCTTCTGGTGGCAAAAACGCCCAACAATTACCCTTTGTTTCCTGCCACCGAGCCAATTTTGTATCCAGACTGCTACACTCCTTAGGATCCCATGGGCTTTAATTTTTTGTAACCAATCTGCCATGTGGGACCTTGTCAAAAGTCTTCCTAAAATCCATGTAGACCACATCAACTGCACTACCCTCATCTATCCTCCATGTACTGCCTTAAAAATTCAATCAAGTTAGTTAGACACCACCTTCCGTTAACAAACCCATGCTGACTATCCTTGATTAATCCATGCCTAAGTCACAGGTTATCCTTTTTCTTGATATCCATTCAGGGGATGTGGCAGTTGCCGGCTAGGCTAACATTTATTGCCCATCCCTAACTGCCCTTGAAAAGATGGTGGTGAGCTGCCTTCTTGAACCACTGCAGTCCATAGGGTATAGGTACACCCACAGTGCTGCGTGGAAGGGAGTTTCAGGATTTTGACTCAGCCACAGTGAAGGAACGGCGATGTAGTTCCAAGTCAGGATGGTGTGTGGCTTGGAGAGAAACTTGCAGGTGGGGGTGTTCCCATGCATCTGCTGCCCTTGTCCTTCTGGGTCGTGGGTTTGTAAGATGCTGTCGAAGGAGCCTTGGTGAGTTGCTGCAGTGCATCGTGTATACGGTACATACTGCTGCTACTGTGCGTCAGTGGTGGAGGGAGTGAATGTTGAAGGTGGTGGATGGGATGCCAATCAAGTGGGTTGTATTGTCCTGGATGGTGTCGAGCTTCTTGAGTGTTGTTGAAGCTACACCCCATCCAGGCAAGTGGACAGTATTCCATCACACTCCTGATTTGTGCCTTGTAGATGGTGGACAGGCATTGGGGAGACAGGAGCAGAGTTACTCGCCGTCGAATTCCCAGCCTCTGACCTGCTCTTGTCGACATAGCATTTATGTGGCAGCTCCAGTTCAGTTTCTGGTCAATGGTGACCCCCAGGATGTTGATAGTGGGGGATTCAGCGACGGTAATGCCATTGAACGTCAAGGAGAGATGGTTAGATTCTCTCTTGTTTGAGATGGTCATTGCTTGGCACTTGTGTGGCGCGACTCTTACTTGCCACTTATCAGCCCGAGCCCGAATGTTGTCCAGGTCTTGCTGCATATGGGCACGGGCTGCTTCAGTATCTGAGTCGTCGCATACGGCGCTGAAAACTTTGTAATCATCAGCGAACATGCCCACTTCTGACTTTATGATGGAGAGAAGGTAATTGATGAAGCAGCTGAAAATGGTTGGGCCGAGGACACTAACCTGAGAAACTCCTGCAGTGATGTCCTGGGACTGAGATGATTGACCTCCAACAACCACAACTATCTTCCTTTGTGCTAGGTATGACTCCACTCAGCAGACAGCTTTCCCCCGATTCCCAGACTCCAGTTTTGCTATGGCTCTTTGATCCCATAGTCGGTCAAATGCTGCCTTGATGTCAAGGGCAGTCACTCTCACCTTACCTTTAGAGTTCATCTCTTTTGTCCATGTTTGGATCAAGGCTGTAATGAGGTCAGGAGCTGAGTGGCTCTGGCAGAACCCAAATGAATGTTGGTGAGCAGGTTATTGCTGAGCAAGTGCCACTTGACAGCGCTGTCGACAACCCCTTCCATCACTTTGCTGATGATCGAGAGTAGACTGATAAGGCGGTCATTTGTTGGGTTGTATTTGGACCGTATCACTAACATTGAAGCCCTGGAAACAGCCAACATCGCCAGCATCAAGGCCATCCTCCTGCAAAGCCAACTCAGTTGGGCGGGTCACGTTGCCTGGATGGACGACAGTCGCCTGCCCAAGATCGTGTCGTATGGAGTGCTAACCACGGGTAAAAGGAACAGAGGGCCCTACACAAACGTTTCAAGAACTCCCTGAAGTCCCTCTCTGTAAGTAACATTAACCATCGCCAGTGAGCAAAGAACCAGCATGAAAGAGAAAAGGGGGAGAAGGATAGATCCAATTGCCCCTAGCAGCGACTACATCTTCACTTGTGCCCGCTGTGGGAGAATCTGCGGGTCACAGTCTGACTAGCCACCAGTGGGCCTGCAACCGATGACTACAACCTTCGCAAAATCTTCGTCCACAAAGAAACGCCAAGAGATTTGTCCTGCTATATGTGCACAGGACATATCTGGGCAATTTTCCACATTGCCGGGTAGATGCCAGTGTTGTAGCTGTACTGGAACAGCTTGGCTAGGGCCGTGGCTAGTTCTGGAGCACAAGTCTTCAGTACTATTGCCGGAATGTTGTTCGGGCCCATAGCCTTTGCAATCTCCAGTGCCTTCAGCCATTTCTTGATATCACACGGAATGAATCAGATTGTCTGAAGACTGGCATCTGAGATGCTGGGGACCTCTGGAAGAGGCTGAGATGGATCAGCCACTCAGCACTTCTGGCTGAAGATGGATGCAAATTCTTCAGCTTTGTCTTTTGCACTTCTGTGCTGGGCTCCCCATCATTGAGGATGGGGATATTTATGGACCCTCCTCCTCCTGTTAGTTGTTTAATTGTCCACCACCATTCACAACTGGATGTGGCAGGACTGCAGAACTTAGATCTGACCCGTTGGTTGTGGGATCGCTTAGCCATGTCTATTGCATGCTGCTTCCGTTGTTGGGCATGCAAATTGTCCTGTGTTGTAGCTTCACCAGGCTTATACCTCATTTTGAGGTATGCCTGGTGCTGCTCCTGGCATGCCCTCCTGAACTCTTCATTGAACCAGAGTTGGTCACCTGGCTTGATGGTAATGGTAGAGTGGGGGATATGCAGGGGATAACCATGAGGTTACAGATTGTCGTTGAATACAATTCTGCTGCTGCTGATTACCACAGCACGTCATGGATGCCCGGTTTTGAATTGTTAGATCTGTTTGAAATCTATCCCATTTAGCACTGTGGTAGTGCCACACAAGGTGGAGGGTACCCTCAATGTGAAGATTGGACTTCACCTCCACAAAGACGGTGCGATGGTCGCTCCTACGAATACTGTCATGGACAGATACATCTGCGACATGTAGATTTGGTGAGGAAGAGGTCAAGTAGGTTTTTCCTCCAAGTTAGTTCTGTCACCACCTGCCACAGACCCAGTCCAGCAGCTAGGTCCTTTAGGACTCGACTAGCCCGGTCAGTAGTGGTGCTACCGAGCCACGCTTGGTGATGAACATTGAAGTCCCCACCCTTGCTGCCCTCCATGCTTCTTTGAATTGGTGTTTAACATGGAAAAGCACTGATGCATCAGCTAAAGTTGGGGGGGGGGGGAGGGGGGGGGGATGGTGGTGGTGGTAGGTGGTAGAGGCCTGCTAACCGACCCAACCCCGATGGGACCCGACGATATGTTGGGTTCAGGTCGGATCGGGCCCAGCTTTGGGTACAGCTTTCGGACTCGGGTCGGGTCGGGCCAAGTCCAGGTCGGGCTGGACACACACGGTAAATGCTCTGCTGTTAAGTATTGAAATTAAAAAACTTACCAGAGCTGGGAGTCTGGGACGAAACGGAGTCTGTGCAGTGAGCGAGTGACGTCACTGTGACATCATCACGCATGCGCTGCAGCTTCGGTGTCAGGAAGGTAAATAAAGGGATGGTCGGGTCATGTCCAGTCGGGGTGAGTTCGGGTCAGGTTGGGCTGGGGTCCGCTGTCGTTCGGTCGGGTTCTTTTTTCCCGACCTGAGCAGGCCTCTAGTAGGTGGTAATCAGCAGGTTTCCTTGCCCACGTTTTGACCTGATATCGGAATCAATGTTGAGGACTCTGAGGGGAAGTCCCTCCCGACTGTATATCACTGTGCCGCCACCTCTGGTGGGTCTGTCTTGCCAGTGGGACAGGATCCACCCAGGGATGGTGACGGCAGTGTCTGGGACATTGTCTGTAAGGGATGATTCCATGATTATGACTATGCCAGGCTGTTGTTTGACTAGTCTGTGGAACAGCTTTCCCAATTTTGGCACAAGCCCCCAGATGTTAATAATGAGGACTTGGCAGGGTCGACAGAGCTAGAATTGCCGTTGTCGTTTCTGGTTCTTCCATTGATGCCGGTGGTGTGTCCGATATCATTCCCTTTCTTAGATTTTGTAGCGGTTTGATACAACTGAGTGGCTTGCTAGGATGTTTCAGAGGGCATTTAAGAGTCAACCACATTGCTGTGGGTCTGGAGTCACATGTAGGCCAGACCAAGTAAGGACGGCAAATTTCCTTCCCTAAAGGAAAAACCGAAAGTGTTTTTACAACAATTGACGATGGTTTGTTTCATAGTCACCATTAGACTAGCTTTTTAAGTTCCAGATTTATTAATTGACCTTCCCTCCATCATAAGGTCAGAAGTGGGGATGTTTGCTGATGATTGCACAATGTTCAGCACCATTCGTGACTCATCAGACACTGAAGCACACTGTGTAGAAAAGCAGCAAGACCTGGACAATATCCATGCTTGGACTGATAAGTGGTAAATAACATTCGTGCCACACAAGTGCCAGGCAATGACTATCTCAAACAAGAGGGAATCTAATCATCTCCCCTTGACATTCAATGACATTACAAACATTGAATCCCCCACTATCAACATCCTGGGGGTTAGGCTAGGAATCCTGAAGCGAATAACTCACCTCTTGACTCCCCGAAGCCTGTCTACCATCTACAAGGCACAAGTCAGGAGTGTGATGGAATACTCTCCGCTTGCCTGGATGGGTGTAGCTCCAACACCACTCAAGAAGCTCGACCCACCATTATTTGGTCTATCCCTCACTTTCCTTTTAATCAAAGGTACAATGCTTGCAGACCTCCAATCCTCCGGCACCACACCTGTCTCCATTGAAGATTGGGAAATGATGGTTAGATGCAGCACCAACCTCACGATGTCCAGTGCCACCTCCTCCAATGCAGTCAGGATGGCAAGCTGGGGAGCTCCTCCTCCTGTGTATGCCCATGCCCTGGCATGTTGTGCCCATTTCTCCCGCAAGGACACGACAGAGAGAAATAGGGAATACTAGCCTCTCTCATGAAGGCCAGCAGCTCGTTGAATAAGAAGTTGCATTTATCAGTGCTGCCAGGTCCTCAACAGTGCCAAGGCTTTGAGCCTTACTAACAGGTCAGTGTTCACCCTGGGCACACATTTCTCCCATGTTGAGGAATACCATGCACCCTCAGGCTGTTCAGCTGGAGTGTCTGCTGGTGGATGCAGTGCTACAAGATTATCATCTGGGTTTCGAGTTGCACTCACCTTTCCAAAATGAAGGTAATTTAACTTTCTGCCACACCGCACCCAGGTCCTCCTGACGACACTGCGGCTGCTTACATGTTATTCCACCTACAGCCAGGCCTGCTTAGTTTGGCTGGGTGACCTTTTCTTGCCACCTCTGGGAACAAAACCCCTTGCCGTTCATACACTTTCTCTATCACGACCTCAAGGGTTGCATAACGAAACCGAGGAGCAGCCCTGCCACGGGTGCGTGGTCTATGACTCTCCTCCTGCTGACTTCTGCTTTTCATTGATATGCAAGGTGGCTGCCACAGTAATGGTTTTAAATCAAGCCCACAATTTCAGAGTTCCGCCCCCATCCTGCACCCGCTGCCACTAATTGGCCACCAAAACCACCCTCCAGCCAATTAGCTGCTGACCTCAGGGAAAATCACGGCCTGCGACTACACCCTCCACGGAGAGGGGTTGGGATGGGGAAAGGGTTCAGATGTTGGGGGTCTGTACCCCAAACTGAAAATCCTGCCGCTTGTGTCCTTTGGTTACTGACCATTGTCACTAGAAACAGTTTCTCACTATTTACTCTATCACAAACCCCTCATGATTTTGAACACCTTTATCAAATTTCCTCAACGTTCTCTGCTTTAAGGAGAACACCCCAGCTTCTACAGTCACTCCACCTAATCGAAGTCAGTCATCCATGGTACCATTCTAATAAATCCCGACTGTACCCTGTCCCGTGCCTTGACATCCTTCCTGAAGGTTGGTGCCCAGAATTGAACACAAAACTCCAGATGAGTCCTAATTTTGTTTCATAAAGGTTTAGCATAACTTCCTTACTTTTTAGTTTTTAGAGATACAGCACTGAAACAGGCCCTTCGGCCCACCGAGTCTGTGCCGACCATCAACCACCCATTTATACTAATCCTACATTAATTCCATATTCCTACCACATCCCCACCTGTCCCTATATTTTCCCTACCACCTACCTATACTAGGGGCAATTGCTAATGGCCAATTTACCCATCAACCTGCAAGTCTTTGGCATGTGGGAGGAAACCGGAGCACCCGGAGGAAACCCACACAGACACAGGGAGAACTTGCAAACTCCACACAGGCAGTATCCGGAATTGAACCCGGGTCGCTGGAGCTGTGAGGCTGCGGTGCTAACCACTGCGCTTCTGTACTCTATTCCTCTGCACCCCTTTAAAATTGCATAATTTATTTAATTTTGCCTCTCCTCAAAATGCATCAGAAAATGTTTATAAAAGACTTTTGAGTTCCCTTTTATGAGACCTGCCAATCTCTTCAGACATATTTTATTCATCCCAAACTTCAAAAAAGATTTTAATACATACAAGAAGTTAGAAAAGTCCACTTTAACTGCTAGAATTTTTTCCCTAAGAATAACTAAATAAATACAACACAAAAATTGTTAAAAAGCTACAGGGAACAATTTTTGGGGAGCACACAAATGCACTCCCACGAGTACTGATATTCATGTTCCATTGGATTGCATCTATGTGCAATGGCCTTATGGTGACTGCCTGGGCGCTTTGACAATTTCTAACTTCAGATGTGTGCTTTCAGGAGCAGACTACTCACAGCCATCATGAGCACATATCAGCAAGGACCTACTAATTTAAAAGATGTCAAGATTTGATGAGTTGGCCCTCAGCATTTTTGGCTCGTGCATAATACAAATATGTTTCACAACAACTAAATGGCACACTATAGATTGACATCCTATCTCTGTTGCAAGGCATTCCATCCTGAAACCATTGCAATAAAACTCCCTTTCCTCCTTCTATAATACATTCCTTCCAAGTGGAGACAAAAATAGTTCGTGGCCAGGAGCAAAGAACTACACGGTATGTTATCAATCCACCTGTCGCAAGCACCATCACAGGTTTAAACATTCCAGGGCACCAAAGTTAGCCTGATGAGGGAGCACTGAATGAAGCACAGACCGCAAAAATATACCAGTAAATGGAAATGACAGAAGAGGAAAAACAAGTAGCTCTGATGCCCATATAGGTGCCATCTATTGCCAAATAATTTTGGAATTCTGGCCCACTGAAAGTCTGTGTCCTGTCCAGTTGATGCTACTGCTCCAAAGAGAAAATTATGAATGGAGCAAGCAAGCAAATGAATGAGAGAGGCAGAGACTACAAGTGAAAACTTGTACAACTGCTCAGATACGTCAAGGACCCTCCTGATCGATACAGTTCCACTTAATACTTTAACCAGCTGAGCCATTTATGTTATTTCATATATTTTAACTAAGAGCTAGAGACAGTTCTAAACCACTAATGCCACTTCATGCCAGTGGATGGTGCTACATTGCTACAAAGTTTTAATATAAAATGGTTATGGCTTTGCTCATAGTAAACAGGCTCAAATTAAGTCACGTATTCTCTGCTCTTCCTGTGACCTATAAACAGTCCATTCCAATTCAGTTCAGTTCTTTTAATAGTAAAACCTGATCCTGTCACTGTTGAGCACTCGAAATATGAAAGGTGTGGTTCTCTACACAAATACATGCATGCATTTTTCTTGATATAAAATCAAGATATTACTCTTTTAATGAAGAATGGAAAAATTACTCTTTTTCCCTTGCATTTAATAACTTGCAACAAAAATCAGTCTCAGATGTCACATATTTCAAAGCTATATTTTGTTAGTCGGCCATTTATTATGAAGGGAAGCAGTTATTCTGTTGCTTTTCAGTGAAGGAGAAGACCCCTCCTGCAAGCATACGAAGGACAAAATTTCAAGAAAATTAATCAATTTTAATAAAAAAAGAAAACAATACTACATACAGAAAGCACCTTCCTTAAGCAAACATGTCAGTGGATTTTCTGGAAGTTAATCTCCAGTATACATAGTAACGTAAGAAATCAGCAGAATGAAATCCATATGCCATCCATGTCACCTGAGCAGAGTAAAGTAAAAGAATCAAATATAATCTTTGAGCTAAATTCAGGCTACTTTTTGTAAGAACCCAGGAGCAATATGAAGGATTCTACTTTAACATAACTGATAAGAAATCAAAGCTTTCTGTTCATTGACCATTCTGGAGTGTGGGAGAGAAGGAAAGAGCTTGCTTCTTAGATGAGCTTGGCAAGCCTGGAAAAGTTCCTAAAATGCATTTGGTACAAATATCTTTTCCAGTATAAAGTGGTGGCAGCTGCCATTTACTTTTGCCACTGCCATTTGACCTGGGAGCAGATATCAAAATGACTCCCAGAGGGAGTAGGCAAAACTATCTTGTGGGGTATTTCCCAGCAGCTCAAGCAGCAAGTAGCTCACCTCATTTATATTACAGTTCTGGCACCTGAAGTGGGTGTTGCTATGAGATACAGTGCTGCAGAATAAAAGCACTGCTAAACACGCATGAGGAATTCAGTTGCAGTTGCTATAGGCACACTGAAATAGTGAAACCCGAAGCCTGGATCTCTTCCTGGCCATAAAATCATAAAGCAGCTTCTTCACTTGCTGTTTATATACAGCCCGAGTACAAATAACTAGCGTTTATTTTTCATTGCTTTATGGACTTGAACACTTCACTACTGCTGTTCACTACAGAAGCTCAATTATAGGACAGACAGCTTATGATGCCAGTAATTGCTTCCATTCGAGGATAGTAGATCCTTTCGGTCTGGGAGAGCAGATGAGAACCAAAGACTGCATGACAAATGAAGGACTGTGACTGTGCCCATTATTATGACCAGGTGAGAAAGAGGTCTGGGTGTCCCTTTCAGCCTTCACCTGGTCTTACTGTAACAGGATTTAATTTTTAAACACACCGTGTTTTCAGCTCCCTCTTGGTGAATCCTTGTTCACCACTTTCCAATTATAAGGCCAAGAAACCAGCACAAACAGGCTCTCTTAGATTTAAAGAAGAAAAGTTGAAATTTATTAAACTTAAACTCTAATTCGGTTAATGTCTACGGAGACACGATGCGCCCCACGCTAGCATGAAAACGCGATACACATATGCAAACAGCGACAGAAAAGAGAAGAAAAATAAAGTGGAAAATTTTGAGACAATATCTGAGCAGTTGTTGTTCCGGTTTTTCGAGCTCACTGTAGAGTCCTCGATTGTAGGTAGATCTTGCTTTTCGTTGGGGCCCAGTATTCTTCTTAAACCTTCTTCGCTGTAAGAGACTTTTCTCTCTTGGGGATCATGTGCCTTCAGTAGATTCAGAGGCTTGTGAGAAAGAGATGGGAGCAGGCAGACAGGAGGGGCTGTGGCGAGCCAGCCAGGAGAGATCTTCTCAGTCCAGGAGCATTCTGCTTTCTGCCTAAACTGTTTGTACAAATTCAAAAAACTCAGGCTGCCCAGGTTAGTCATGTGATTAGCTGGTTAAACCATGCCCATTTGTGTATTTGGCCATCTTAGCAGTCAACCTGGAATGCGAGCTCCCCCACCTTCAATGTCTGGTGACCAAATGTCCATTGTGGGTTGAATGTGTTGGGGAATGGTCCTTTGTCCTTTCCAAGCACAGTCTGTTAATATGCAAACGTCTTTCCAGCCAAGGGCCCATTGTGGGTTGAATGCACCAGGGAATGGCTGCTTTGTCCTTCGAAACGCTGTCTGTTAATATGCAAATGTTGTTCATATGCAAATGTCTTTCCAGCCAAGATCTGGCAATTTTTTTTTTCAAAGCAAGTCCTTTCTATAACAGTTTGAAATTTAATGTTCATATGGCAAAATTAATATGCCTCCTGATTGGCAGGTTGGGGCCTGCATGACACGATTAACCCTCACATCTCACATTTACTGGACAACAAGAGAGGAAAAGAAAGATGTGTACATAGGTAGGAGGAGCAAATACCACAAAAGTATTTTATCTGCCAGTTCGTTTGAAGATGGAATCAAGAACTAATATTTAGCAATCTCATCCAGCATGTTATTTTCACTGTGGCAATCTAGCTGCTGTTTAGATCCACACACGGCAGGACGCTTGATGACCAGCACTGACATGATGGGCCGAAGTGCCTATTTCTGTGCTGTATACCTCTATGATACTTGTGCAGAGGACTTAAACGGGATTCAATATCTGGCCTTGGAACACTGTGAATAAATTTTAATCATTCTGGAGTTTGGGCCTGGCATGAACTTTCCTTGTCTTTTCCCGAAGAGGTGATGGCAATGGTGACCCAGAATCCTTAGAGACAGTTTTGTAAAAAGTTTCACATGGCAACATGCCCCTCTGCATGTCTCTCTCAAATGTTGACTGGAAAGACTTTAGCTTCAGTGTGTTCAAAGATGATTGCCCAATTTTGATCCTGTAAAATAACTCAGCTCCATGTTGGGGTTTTCTCATTTTCATTCTGAGGATTGTATCAAATACACCAGTGATCTCCATTCCCAGATATAAGAATGCTCCTTAACTGATTTAAAGGCTCTATGATTTTTCTTTACTCCTCTTCTATCTTTTTAGATTCTTGTTATGTCAATTATATCACTGAGTCAAAACAAATTGGGGACTTGCTTTCAGATTTCTACCAGTGCTGGTTGAGATTACTAGGTGTTGTTTTTTGATTCCACCTTCAATAGAACTTTTGTGGCTTTTGCTCCTCCTACCTATAGATGACAACTAAGACAGCGACCTGAGATGACAGGCTTGCCACCTACACGGAAACATGCTGTGGGGAATATTTATGTGCACGCCTGTATCCTACAACATCAAGGAATTGCATGTTGCATCAAGCTTTATGTCAGCTTAACACTGTTAAAACATCCTATGACTTAAATCATGCAAGAATGCAGCCTCTGCAGAAGAGAAAAAGAAATTTCTATTCATTAAGGATGAAAATGCAAAAACCAATGGATCTTAATTTTGCACTGGAAGTTCAAATCAAACTACTTTGTGCATACTGATAAGAATGCAAAAGGCAGCACAAGTAGTGCTGCTACAACATCAAGCCTAGGTTAGACCAGCATGCAGTATTATACTGTACAGTATCTATGATCTATTGTATAGAATTAGACCAAGAAATATGCAGGAAGGTAAAATGCAAATCATGCTACTTATCCTATTCCAGAATAACAGTGCCTGAAGGTTACTTTAACAAATCAGCTAAAAAGCCTGCTTTATTGCATTTCCCGGAAACTGCACCATATTATACCTATATATCTGGCATTCAAAATTGCAAAAGCATGTTTCCATTATACTAGCATTCACGTACAGTATTATTACAGGGATTTCAGTCATGTGGATAGGCGAGCTGAGATTGCTCTTCTTAGACCAGAGAATGTTAAGGGGAGATGTATTGGAGGTGTTCAAAATTATGAGGGGTTTTGATAGAGTAAATAGGGAGAAACTGTTCCTACTGGTAGGAGGGTCGATAACCAGAAAACACAGGTTCAAAGCAATTGATAAAAGAACAGGAGGGCTGAAGAAGAGACTTTTTAAAAAATTCAGCAAGTTTTGATTATCTGGAATGCACTGCCTGAAAGGGTGGTGGAAGTAGATTCAATCATAATTTTCAAAAGGGAATTGGACAAATACTTGAAAGGTAAAAAGAAATTGCAGGGCTCAGAGGGAAGAGTAGGGGAGCAGGACTAAAGGTGCTAGCACAAGCTTAGTGGGCCAAATGGCCTCCTTCTGTGCTGCTATTGTCTTCGAACCCCATCACAGACTCTGCTCCCTAGCCACCAACTCCAGTCCTCTCCCTGGCAACTGACTGAGGCTGAACCAGACTGTTTGCAACCTTGGTGTCGTACTTGAACCGGAGATGTGTTTTCCACCACAAATCTTTTAAGATCTAATTATGATGGAACCATAATAAACATCAGAAACCTTAATCCAGTGGCACTGCTCAAGCTCCGTTCCCTAGCCACTGCTACCTCACCCTGGAGTGCGGTGTTCCAACATAGACTACATTTAATGAGTTTGTCCATCATTTTAGCAAATTTACTTTATCACATGAGTGAGCGGGTAAAGGTATTACAAAACTTACATATATTGTAATATAAAATATTGTTTGTACTTATGCCTAGTACCTTAAATAAATGCATGCAATTTAATTACTTGCTTATTTTTCCCTCTACCATCTTCAACACATTTTTTTCTATTTATACCAGTATAAAACATACTTTCTCTCCACAATTTCCATTTCTAACTCTTGCTGGAGTGATCATTTCTGTAGCATTGACTGTTTTTCCTACTGTTCAGTCTTCACTAACTAGTATCTCAACAACTGACCGATTGTCAGTCTATATTTAGTTGAATGTCAGCATCAAAGTTCTTCATCGTAATGTCTAGTCCAGGCACCAACATTACTCTCTCAGTATTATAAAAGACCTTCATCTCAAGCTACATCATTAGCGTAGATTTTTAATTTAAGATCTTAAAAGTGTATTAAACAATGATTTTTTAAAACATCTCCTGATCTTCACAGTTGCTGTCTATTTTCTATTATGATACAGTGCATGCAGGTTATTATAGGAGTAGGATAAAAGATAGAACCCCTGCAATGCAACAGACATAATTATTTTTTCCATTAACATTGGAAATATCCAGCATCAAAACTGAAGCAAATTTTCTAACAAGCCGAGGAACCTACACAGAAGGCGAGGTATATATGGGGGAAACTTCCTGCAAGCACCTCTAACATTAGATAAGCAAGTTAATGTGCAACTTGAGTGCTTTCTCCCCAGAATTTTGTACAGTTTTGTGCCTTTGTTATAAGCATTATTTCTGGTTGTATGCATTATACTGAATGAGGGAAGACAATTTCGGCCAAAAACAACTGGACTGGACAGTTTCATGGGACTTGCTATTTTATGAAAGAAAGCTTTGTAGAAACATTGAAAAAAGAATTACTCGGTTTTCAAGTGTTATTCATTCCACATTGGTATTTTTTGTTACCTTTGATACTGTCACACTCACAAGAAATGCAGTGTTGAAGATACAGAACCAAACTGAAGAGTGATAAAAAAAAAATTGATGTTTCCTTTAAAAAGTGGACAATGTGCAGCAAAATGGCCACCAAAGGTCAGGCTGACTAGGCCTGTATATTCAAACTGTCTGGAAAGGACAAAATGATACATTCCAAGCTAAATTTTGTTAATTACACTCATCATGAAACTATCAAGAGACATTCCCGAATTGAATGGGTTCTTTGAAACAAAGAAGGTGTGAAGTAGCAACATGCTGCTCTTTTGTTGGTCACCACAGGGAGAGGGCCATAAGTCTCCTAACAGAGGCATCATGTGAGAGATTTTTTTTTCACCTTAAAAAGTAGCTCTCTGGAGTGGGGGGGGGGGGGGGGGAAAGAGGGAGGCAGGAAAGAAAGATCACATCATCATAAAAAGCCTGTCCAACCGATAGCTGTGAGGGATCCTGCAAAAACCAAAGAATGAGCCCTGCTGCAAATTCTACTCTTCAACTTGGTGTAGCAAAGAACTGAAAGTGACCACCGCCTCCAGACTGAAGTCTCAACCACCAAGAAATCTACAAACAATCCAGGCCTGCAACTTTAAAAGAGAAACTATTCTCCGAGAAAATTTAACAGATTTACCGTGACCCCCGAATACCCACCTCACTTCAAGCCTTTTCCACTCTATCTATTCTTGTGTGTGCGTGTGTGTATGCGCGCATGGGTACCGTTGCAAACATTTTGGGAATGAGTATTGTTCAATAAATAGTTAACCTTCTATTTTAAACCTACAAGAAAACCTATCACTGTCTGTTTATTTGACAAATAAAACACAAGGGCTTAAAACTCTGGTAACAAAAACACTTGCTGTGGTGAGTCGGGAGGTGCACAATGGAAACTACCCACACCCCTTACCACCTGCCAGTAACAACATTTTCTCATTTGTAGTCAATCAGATCGAGCCAATAATGATGTTTTGCCTTACAGTTGCAAAACATCCTTGTGCATTAGTTTTGAGCTGTGACACCTTCAACGCCATACTTTCAGGTGTGGTACTAGAAGTAACACATGTAATTATAAAGGTACTGCATGACATTCAAATGTGAGTCACAATCATAGATAATATAATACAAATTTAGATGCCTCTTCAAAAAACCCTTGCAAAACTGCCCATCCACAACCTCCCTTGCTTCTTCAAAGCACTTTAAAACGTTAACATCTAAACCCAAGCTTATTTTTATGGTCAGGTCAGGAGGAGTCTAAGGGCTTCCCTCTTTTTCCTCTTCTTGTTTGACCACAACAGGTTTAATTCGTTTTTAAAGTGGATGTACTAGCCAATTCAGTAGGTGTTTGATTACTTACTTGCTATGATCATAACAAGAACCAACCAGACAGATTTTATTGAGTTTAACAAAGAAAGAGGTTAACTTTATTGCACTTAAACTGAACTAAGTAAAATAATAAACTATGCTCCAACTTTCACACACACGCAAATAGGTTAGAGAGTGGGTAAGGCTAGATTGGTTGAGTTGGAGTCCATAGAATAAAGGGGTATACAGTCTGTGCAGTTTGGTGATTCGGCTGGCTTCTAGCTGAATTCAGCGGTCTTGAGGCTTTTACTTTGAAAAGATAGATGACTGATTCAGTGGGTCTCTTGGAGACAGCGATGTGGATGATTTCCTCCAAAGGGGTTTCTCATTGTAGCTGGAGTATGTAGAGGTGGTCAGTCAGCAGGCAGGGTTTGAAGCTTGCAAGCTGGAATTGAGAGAGACAGAGACACAGAGACACAGAGAGACAGAGAGAGAGACAGAGAGAGAGACAGAGAGAGAGACAGAGAGACAGAGAGACAGAGAGAGAGAGAGAGAGAGAGACAGAGACAGAGACAGAGACAGAGAGAGAGAGAGAGACAGAGACAGAGAGAGAGACAGAGAGAGAGAGAGAGAGAGAGAGAGAGAGACAGAGAGAGAGAGAGAGACAGAGAGAGAGAGAGACAGAGAGAGAGAGAGACAGAGAGAGAGAGAGAGACAGAGAGAGAGACAGAGACAGAGAGAGAGACAGAGAGAGAGACAGAGAGAGACAGAGAGAGAGAGAGAGAGACAGAGAGAGAGAGAGAGAGACAGAGAGAGAGAGAGAGACAGAGAGAGAGAGAGAGAGACAGAGAGAGAGAGAGAGAGAGACAGAGAGAGAGAGACAGAGAGAGAGAGAGACAGAGAGAGAGAGAGACAGAGAGAGAGAGAGACAGAGGGAGAGACAGAGAGAGGGAGAGACAGAGAGAGAGAGACAGAGAGAGAGAGACAGAGAGAGAGAGACAGAGAGAGAGAGACAGAGAGAGAGAGACAGAGAGAGAGACAGAGAGAGAGACAGAGAGAGAGACAGAGAGAGAGACAGAGAGAGAGAGAGACAGAGAGAGAGAGAGAGAGAGAGACAGAGACAGAGACAGAGAGAGAGACAGAGAGAGAGACAGAGAGAGAGACAGAGACAGAGAGAGAGACAGAGAGAGAGACAGAGACAGAGACAGAGAGACAGAGAGACAGAGAGACAGAGAGACAGAGACAGAGAGACAGAGACAGAGACAGAGAGAGACAGAGAGAGAGAGAGAGAGAGAGAGAGAGAGAGAGAGAGAGAGAGAGAGAGAGTGACCCCCACTTAGGTCTGCATGTGTCAAAGTCCAGATGCTTCTCAACCTGCTGCAGAGAAATACAGCTTGAGACCACAGGGGGGGGGGGGGGGGCTTGTCACATGACAGTTACCCAGTGATTCAAGCATGGTAGTTAGCCGTGTATTTCTTCTTGCTAAAAAGAACAGGCAGTTCCCTTAAACTTCCTGGGTCTTGCTTCTTGCTGGGATGAACAGACATTTCGTCTCCACCTCATAAGCCTTGCAATGTAGATTGGGTGTTGCAAATTAAGTGGCCATTAAACTGCAAGCAAAGTCATCTTTTATCTGTTCCTTTTCAAATTTCTTTCAAAAATATAAATTCAGGTCTCCAATCAGTGGATTAAAGAAAATTATCATTCAACAGAGCACGTTAGCGTGACATTGTTTCCTGCAACTGCCTGTTTGAACCTATCCAATTAGATTTCAATTCCTTGTCAGCACAAAGTAGTCGTAACTAAAGTCTCAAATACCATCCTCTGTGACAGTGATACATTACACTCCCTGAGCCTCTCTATCAGAATCTCCTTGGCCCTTTCTTCCAGATGCTGCCCTTTGGTGACAATAATGCACAGACATGGGTTCAGTTTCCAAGTGTATCTAGTTACTATCCATCTCTACCTTTCCACCACCCCTGTATTGTCAGACTGCTTGTTCAACATTTAGTTAAACATTGGGACAATCCACAATCACTGGCACAAACTCTGATTCCACCCCCGATCCCCTGCCACTATCACAGCCTGATCTAGTCTGCTGGAAAAATTGGCAAATATGTGATCCTGAACTGAGCTTCCATGGCTACTTCCATCTTCATATGGAGGGGCCTCTGCCCCTCCCTTGGTTCACCTGTTGCTGAAATCCTCATCCATACCTTTTTGTCACCTCCAGACTTGGATATCCCAATGATCTCCTCTCCACCCTATTTCACCAGTTCTGAATGGGTCTCCAACAGAAATTACATTATTAGGCAGAACCAAAATATAAAATACTGGTAATCTAACCGACCTTGCTCGATTCCACTCTACCTATCCAAATGTAGCCAAAGTGCTTCTAGAAATGGCATCTTTTTAAATTCCATTACCTCTGGAGGCCCCCACATCCTTGCAGTTCTCCTCTTCCACATCTATGTGCTGCCTCTCAGTGACATCATCCAAAGGCACTGCATAAGAGTCCACATGTATGCCACCAACAAGCTCTACCTTGCTCTCATCTCTCGCGACACCTTCACTAACTGCACTTCTCTCCTGTTAAACACTGGGAAGACCAAAGCCATTGTCTTCAGCATCTGCCAAAAAATGTGTACCCTTGTCACAAATTCCATCCTCCCAAGCACCTGTCTCAGGTTAAAACCAATAATTTGGAATTTCAGCATCAAATCTGAATCCAAATTGATCATTCCCAGAGTGAGGAACATCCTATTAAGGCAGGTTAGGTGTAACCACTGAGCTCATTATTCATTCAGCATTCCTGTAAAGTTTTGATATGATAATTTTTCAGTAAAATATAGCTATTTTGACATAAAAATACAAGTATGGAGCTTCTGAATCTGATTCCAACTTCCCATGCAAAGCAATTGCCTTGTCTGGAATAGCACTTCAGTTTAACACATTGGAGCAATGCACATCATGATGCACAATTAAACCAATAACTATTGGTTCAAATCTGAACCATAGTCAGAGTAATGCTGGTGGGTAGATGTAGATTATGTGTGGCCATGCCATACTTGTCACATGCACGTCTTACTTCCTCCAAATATGGCGCAGCAGAGTGCATCCACAGGCAGACATGTTACACATGATGTCATCCAAATGTGCAGTGATGGCAACAATGTGCATTTATATTGCACTTTTAACATATTAAAGGACAACTTCATTTTTAAATGGAAGCAGAAAACCTAATATGTGCAGTAGATAATGGGACGAGACTCTAAATTTGCCAAGCTTACCTGCATCAGCAGAGTTCTGCCCCAGATTGTAGACATGATAAAGACAGCACTTGGTGCCAACAAAGAAATAATCTGTTGCATGTAGAAGAAAACAGAATCTTTGGTTCAAGAGTCTGTTTAAACAGGGATGATGGTACATAGGAATTCTGGTTAGAATCCAAAAGTGCTACAAACTTGCAAACAGCAAACTTCAAAGGAATTTAATTTCTTTTGACAAACTCTGTAATGAATTTCTACTGTGGGAGTGCTTTCAGGAGAAGACTTCCTGGTCTTTTTGCTGGTATCAGCATCAGTTGGAACAGCCCTCCCTGATATTCATTCATTTTTATTCAAGCATACACCTTCTGGGAACAGGCTGCAAACTTTTTCTGCAGTGGGAATGTTATATGAAGTTACTTAGAACATCTATCAAAGTAATCCAAGGCTGAGAAAGTAACGTGGCTAATTCTACAAATGACATAGACTTCATTAACGTACCAAACGGTAGTTGTTTGACATGACAATTAAGCACACTGTCCTTTCACCTCTGAGCCCTAGATTTGTACCCAGCCCAAACTAAAAGTCTTTAAATAACAAAGACAAGCTCAGTTTCCTAATAACAATCTGTTTCTACTTTGTTTTCTTATGTTTCTCTTTGACAAGCATTATGACTCTGGGGGAACCTCGTCCAGATGTTATATTTAAGTTGCATGTGTATATTGAATGTTCATATGAAGGTATTTGTTGTGTTCACACTAAAGCAGCAGTTGGACACTTTCAGAGTTTCTGAAAAGAAATTCCATGAGTAAATCCTATTTGGTCCTAATCCTCATACTGCAAACAGCACACTGGTGCTTAGGTAATGCATTGCCATTAATATCAAGCCTATTAGTTTTGTTTCTGTAATAATGCATGTCTTGACATGAGAACACAGACCTGAATAAATTCAGAATGATTACATACCCTGAATCAGCATGTTACAAATAGGTTTTCAACTGTAACTTTTGACAGTTGTTGTTTTACCACAGTATGATTGTTTTCTGTGGTTTAGCAAAATACAGATCTTGAAAGCAAAAAAAAAACAAAAATATCCCTGAGCATCAGATGTATTCCATTTGTAATGTGTCAAAATGCTTTCTGAAGAGGAATTTGCTGTTAGCAAGAAAAAAATTGTATTTATTTAACATCTTATAAAGTCCCCAGGTAATCTTAAAATGCTGCACGGTAAAAAAGCCCGAACTGTCCTCTCAGCTGAATGTAAAAGATCTCACAGCACCATTCAAAGAATAGCAGGGGGGTTCTCCTGGTGTCTGGACAACATTTATCCTTTAACCACACTGAACACAAATGGTCTGGTCATTTATTTAATTGCTGCTCATGGCATTTGGTATTTCTTTAAAGTACTTCACTGGCTGTAAAGCTCTTTGGGATATCCTAAGGTTCTGAAAAGCACTGTATAAATGCCAGTCTTTCCTTCTTTCACACCCATGCAGTGTAAATTATATGAATGGCAAGATAATCTGTTTTGGATGGTATGGATTGAGGAATTGATATTGGCTAGGAATCAGAGAACTGCCTCCTCTCCTTCAAATTTTATCATGGAATATTTTTCATCCACCAGAACAGGCAGGTAACTGGATGAAGGTTCTTATTTCATCTGAAAGACAGCATTTTCAATTATGGAGCATTGCCTCAGTATGACACTGAAATGTCTTAAATCATGCGCTCAGGTCCTAGATTGGCATTGTAACCCATAACCTTCTGAGTCAGGGGTGAAGGCTAGCAATGAGTCAAACTGATTAACCCTAATTAATTATGTAACTACAACTGTACCAATAAAGTATTGTTCAGTTTTGCAGTGGAATGATGCACTGACAGTTTCTTTTTAAGGTTCACTGTAGAATGATAACCTGCATCAGTAAAGATCAATGTAAGAGACATGCGTTTGCATTTGAAGTTGAAGGTCTTTAAATAAGAATATTTGTTACTTCACGTTAGTCTCCACATGCAAACCTGACATGAATATTCAGGCATAGCTCTACGAAGTGTCACGCACAACAATGACCTGAAACTTGCAATGTCAGGTTAGAAGTAGCAAAACATATTAGCTATTATGGACAGTCTGCACTGTAGGCTAATTGAGAGAAAATGTAAATTCTTGTTACATGCAGATATAATTATACTTATGTACTTTATAATGATGGAAAATTATTAAAAATTTGTCAATATGATCGATCTATGGTGAAAGGAACACTCCCGTCTCACATGCACAAGTTAATTCCATCACATTTGTATGACAGTGCAAAATCTTGCATTCCTACCCCATGCCTCCTGTTGAACCATCTGATTTCAATTCCTCCTCCAAGTTCATTTAATTACTCAGCTATTCTAAGAATTGATGCACATCTAGAAGCTGGTAATCAGCCATGACAGAAATAGCAAGGAGCACTCCCAGAATTTAAAAATAAGCTGCAAATTTATTTGCACAAAACTGAAGGCCTGAAAATACAGGGCTGAGCACATCCAGATCTTGCGGATATCTTGAGTTCCCACACTTTCAGCTGAACCTTTCAGCATAAAAAGAGGCATGTGCAATGCACACTTGCATTTTGGCAAATTTGAACTTAAGTGGCTCAGTAGTTGCTTAACAAATGGCTCATTTTAGCACAGATATAGGCTGTTTCATCACAATGGCATACTTATTATCTGTGGGAATATTTCCTTTGAAAGGATTTATGTGATTTTGTAAGAAGTGAAATCAGATATCACATACTCTTGGCAGGATGTTGCAACAAATAGAGCTGAGAGTTCCTGTTTGAGTACACAATATAAGTAGGAATGGATAATATTACAGTATCTTATACATACCATGCTCCAATATCTCCTCGACTGTCTGTAGTGTAATCATTCATACAATCTAAAAGGGTATTATAGATCTGGGACACATTACTTCGACAGATGACCTGATCACATGGCCCATCTTTGTTCACACCCACTGTCTTACAGACTCTAGGTCAAAACATTGGGAAAAATAGATTAGAAAATAACCCAACAACTAAAAGTTCAATTTAATAATGAGTTGCATTTTGTTTACACACTAAACGGTATCTATTTGTAATTTTTATATTTAGTTTCTTCCTCCATTTCCTAGTTTCCCAGCCCACCTACCATCCAGGACAAGAAGCTAACAGATCCTTGCTGCCTTGAGCTGGCTACAAGAAGGCCAATAAGCTTCAGGCTAGATATAACGTTTGTTCTATTCTTTTCCTCCCCACAGCAGTATAGATAAATACTGATGTAGATCAACCATCCAATCATCTTTGTGTGCTTAAATAAGAAGACTATTTTTAGAAACTGACCAAGAATATTTGCTACTTGTTCTGAAAGCAACTAAGCATTATTTTGTTTCTGAAGTGCAGCACAAAAACAAATTGACCGATCATTCTAATGAATGAGCCGTACCACTTACTTTGCATTACATAATGAAATTCATATTAGAATTATTGTCTGGGATGCATAAAGTAAGCAAAAGCAGCCAGCCTGTGTAAATATATTGTAATTTAGTTTATAAAAACAGAAAATGCTGGAAATGCTCAGCAGGTCTGACAGTATCTGAGGAGAGACATAACAGAGTTAACATTTCACGTCGACAACCCTTCATCAGAACTGATGAAAGGTCATCAATCTGAAACAATAACTGCTTCTCTCTCCACAGACGCTGCGAGACGAGCATTTTCTGTTTTTATTTCAGATTTCCAGCATCTGAAGTAATTTGCTGTGTTGTAAGTTAGTACATTGGTCTGAATAAATCACAATAATCCATACTGCGCAATGGCTTTCAGTGCATCCCTTCTCGCTTCTGCAAAGGTGGTATCTTTCACTGTCATCCAGGTGACTCTCTGTAGTCCTTCTAATACCTGCAACAAGACAAAAGATAATGAGTAGTGAGAATTATCCAAATACAAATGGGGAAACATTCATAACTGGCCAATACTATTGCATTGCAGTAAAATTAATATGATTGTGCATTTCAATTTGAAGAACTATATAACAGATCAAACAAATATACTAAACAGACAATTTTGTTTTAAAAATGGAACACTTTACTACTGGTAATGAGGATAATTAAACAACTGAAGCAGATTCCTGCTAATGAGCAATGAGACTTTTCATTAGCTAAATTAATTTCACAAATCAGCATTACAGTCCACCACATGCATGTGACTATGTTATCAGTAGACTATTTTATATCAGTGAAATTATTAATAAATCTTCATTTCAGTGAGAATAGTACTACTGTGATGTTATAAAATTGATTTCTAAATTTAAGAATGCTTACTTTCCAGTTTTGTTGTAAGCAGACAGAAAAATTCTAAGATTTAGCATTGTGCACACAAAAAACCCCTCTGATATTCGCTGGTTTAAAGAAGTTAATTAGCAAAATTAGATATAGCGTGATGGGTGATGAACATTTTTGTTTCATCTTACCAAGTTGCCTGTGGCATTGTCTAGATAGTTGAGCATGTATTTTTTTTTAAACACAATACAGGATTGTGAGAGAGTTGGGAGGAAAACTTTAGAAGCTTCCTTTAGAGGGTTGGGCAACAGCTAGCAAAACTTGTTTTTAGGCAGAAGCAGACAATTTTTAAGGCTAGACAGCCCTAGAGCACAAACCCACAACTAATAATGCCTGTAAGTCAGGTCTTCCAGTACCCGTATTTCATCCATTCAAAGAAAGAATTTAACAAACAAAAAGCATACACTTTGGTATAAGTTTGTTAAGAGCAGAGCTGAGGGAGAAGAGTCCCAATAGTGGACTACAGCAGTGGAGGGGAATGAGACAGTTGACTGTGTTGAAAGCAGCAGGAAGGGTGATAAGGATGAGGAGAAATATGGAACCAATATTACAATCACAAAGATGTTTATGATTTTGACCATGTGGCGTCAGTACTGTGGCCAGTGTGGAAAGGTCCAAAAGGAGGAGCTATGTGAGAAGCACAGTTGCAAAGCTACCTTTGGTTCCAGGACTTTGGAAAGGAAGGGAATGTTTGAGATAGGGTGGTAGAAAACGTGGAGGGCTTTACAGATAGGCCGAATGTGAAGGGATTTAACGATATGCTGAATAGGACAAAAATACTATAATCTTTCATTAAATTATATTACTATTCAACATATAACACAAAAATCATCAGGATTCTGGCACAGCTGGAATGCTTCCCTCATCAATTGGGCCGGATGAATGAACTACTTTCCAGCTCTGGCAATTAGAAGATCAAATCAGCTCCTCAGCTTCCAAGTAACATCAATACATTCAGCCTATTTTAATTTCCCACCCAGCTGGGAGAGGATGAGGTCCTAAAAGCAGAATATAGGGAGTTAGAAAGTAAGTTGAAAAGAAGGACCTCAAAGGTAGTGATCTCAGGATTACTACCAGTGCCACGTGCTAGTCAGGGTAGAAATAGCTAGATATATCAGATGAATACGTGGCTGAAGAGATGGTGTGAGGGGGAGGGTTTTAGATTCCTGGGACATTGGGACCGGATCTGGGGGAGGTGGGACCAGTCCAAACTGGATGGGTTACACCTGGGCAGGACCAGGACTGATATCTTAGGGGGAAGTATTTGCCAGAGTGGTTGGGAAGGGTTTAAACTAAAATGGCAGGGGGATGGGAACCTTTGCGGCACAGTGGCGCAGTGGTTAGCACCGCAGCCTCACAGCTCCAGGGACCCGGGTTCGATTCCGGGTACTGCCTGTGTGGAGTTTGCAAGTTCTCCCTGTGTCTGCGTGGGTTTTCTCCGGGTGCTCCGGTTTCCTCCCACAAGCCAAAAGACTTGCAGGTTGATTGGTAAATTGGCCATTATAAATTGCCCCTAGTATAGGTAGGTGGTAGGGAAATATAGGGACAGGTGGGGATGTTTGGTAGGAACATGGGATTAGTGTAGGATTAGTATAAATGGGTGGTTGATGTTCGGCACAGACTCGGTGGGCCGAAGGGCCTGTTTCAGTGCTGTATCTCTAATCTAATCTAATTTGCAAGGAGTCAGAGGAGGGGGGGATCAAAGGCAAGAACAAAAGACAGTAAGTGGAATAAGAAAAGTGATGGGCATAGAAATCAAGGGCCAGAATCAAACATGGCCACAGTGAAAAATAGTGGGAAGGGGATAAGTAACGTTAAAAAGAAAAGCCTAAAGGCTTTGTGCCTTAACGCGTGGAGCATTCGCAATAAAGTGGATGAATTAATCACGCAAATAGATGTAAACGGGTATGATATAGTCGGGATTACGGAGACATGGCTGCACGGTGACCAGGGATGGGAAATGAGCATCCAGGGGTATTCAGTATTTAGGAAGGACAGACAAAAAGCAAAAAGGCGGTGGAGTTGCATTGCTGGTTAAAGAGGAAATTAACGCAATAGCGAGGAAGGATATTAGCTCTGACGATGTGGAATCTGTATGGGTAGAGCTGAGAAATACTAAGGGGTAAAAAACGTTAGTGGCTGTTGTATATAGACCCCCAAACAGTAGTGGTGATGTTGGGAATGGCATTAAACAGGAAATTAGAGACGCACGCAATAAAGGAACATCTGTAATTATGGGTGATCTTAATCTGCATGTAGATTGGGTAAATCAAATTAGTCACAATACCGTAGAGGAGGAATTCATGAAGTGTAAGCGCATTGCACTGCTGTACTACAAGAAAGCCCCCAGCAAGTTAACATCCGTAGCACTTAAAGCTGCCAGAAGCGCTGCACAAAGAACAGCCAGGCGCTGCGCAAATGACTACTGGCAACACCTATGCAGTCATATCCAGCTGGCCTCTGACACAGGAAATGTCAGAGGGACGTATGATGGCATTAAGAGAGCTTTAGGGCCAACCGTCAAGAAGATCGCCCCCCTCAAATCTAAATCAGGGGACACAATCACTGACCAACGCAAACAAATGGACCGCTGGGTGGAACACTACCTAGAACTGTACTCCAGGGAAAATGTTGTCACTGAGTCCGCCCTCAATGCAACCCTGTCTCTGCCAGTCATGGATGAGCTGGACGAACAGCCAACAAAATCAGTACTCAGTGATGCCACTGATTCTCTAGCCAGTGGAAAAGCCCCTGGGAAGGACGGCATTACCCCTGAAATAATCAAGAGTGCCAAGCCTGCTATACTTTCAGCTCTGCACGAACTGCTTTGCCTGTGCTGGGATGAGGGAGCAGTACCACAGGACATGCGTGATGCCAATATCATCACCCTCGATAAGAACAAGGGTGACCGCGGTAACTGCAACAACTACCGTGGAATCTCCCTGCTCAGCAAAGTGGGGAAGGTCTTCGCTCGTGTCGCTTTAAACAGGCTCCAGAAGCTGGCTGAGCGTGTCTATCCTGAGGCACAGTGTGGCTTTCGAGCAGAGAGATCCACCATTGACATGCTGTTCTCCCTTCGCCAGCTACAGGAGAAATGCCGTGAACAACAGATGCCCCTCTAAGTTGTTTTCATTGATCTCACCAAAGCCTTTCACCTCGTCAGCAGAAGTGGTCTCTTCAGACTACTAGAAAAGATTGGATGCCCACCAAAGCTACTAAGTATCATCTCATTCCATGACAATATGAAAGGCACAATTCAGCCTCATCAGACCCCTTCCCAATCCTGAGTGGCGTGAAACAGGGCTGTGTTCTCGCACCTACACTGTTTGGGATCTTCTTCTCCCTGCTGCTCTCACATGCATTCAAGACCTCAGAAGGAATTTTCCTCCACTCAAGATCAAGTGGCAGGTTGTTCAACCTTGCCCGTCTAAAAGCGAAGACCAAAGTATGAAAAGCCCTGATCAGGGAACTCCTCTTTGCTGATGATGCTGCATTAACATATCACACTGAAGAGTGTCTGCAGAGACTCATCGACAGGTTTGCGGCTGCCTGCAATGAATTTGGCCTAACCATCAGCCTCAAGAAAACGAACATCATGAGACAGGACGTCAGAAATGCCCCATCTATCAATATCGGCGATCACAGTCTGGAAGTGGTTCAAGAGTTCACCTACCTAGGCTCAACTATCACCAGTAACCCGTCTCTCGATGCAGAATTAAACAAGCGCATGGGAAAGGCTTCCTCTGCTATGTCCAGACTGGCCAAGAGAGTGTGGGAAAATGGCGCACTGACACAGAACACAAAAGTTCAAGTGTATCAAGCCTGTGTCCTCAGTAATAAAAGCAAAATACTGCGGATGCTGGAAATCTGAAACAAAAACAAGAAATGCTGGATTCACTCAGCAGGTCTGGCAGCATCTGTGGAAAGAGAAGCAGAGTTAACGTTTCGGGTCAGTGACCCTTCTTCGGAACGGAGAACGGAGTTCCGAAGAAGGGTCACTGACCCGAAACGTTAACTCTGCTTCTCTTTCCACAGATGCTGTCAGACCTGCTGAGTGAATCCAGCATTTCTTGTTTCTGTGTCCTCAGTACCTTGCTCTACGGCAGCGAGGGCTGGACAACGTACGTCAGCCAAGAGCGACGTCTCAATTCATTCCATCTTCGCTGCCTCCAGAGAATCCTTGGCATCAGGTGGCAGGACCGTATCTCCAACACAGAAGTCCTCGAGGCGGCCAACATCCCCAGCATATACACCCTACTAAGCCAGCGGCGCCTGAGATGGCTTGGCCATGTGAGCCACATGGAAGATGACAGGATCCCCAAGGACACATTGTACAGCGAGCTCGTCACTGGTACCAGACCCACCGGCCGTCCATGGCTCCGCTTTAAAGACGTCTGCAAACGCGACATGAAGTCCTGTGACATTGATCACAAGTCATGGGAGTCAGTTGCCAGCGATCACCAGAGCTGGTGGGCAACCATAAAGGCGGGGCTAAAGCATGGCGAGTCGAAGAGACTTAGCAGTTGGCAGGAAAAAAGACAGAAGCGCAAGGAGCGAGCCAACTGTGTAACAGACCCGACAACCAATTTTATCTGCAGCACCTGTGGAAGAATCTGTCACTCTAGAATTGGCCTTTATAGCCACTCCAGGCGCTGCTCCGCAAACCACTGACCACCTCCAGGTGCTTACCCATTGTCTCGCGAGACAAGGAGGCCAAAGACAGACAGATACGGGATGGTTTTTTGGACCAATGCGTTGAGGAACCAACTGGAGAACAGGCCATTCTAGACTGGGTATTGTGTAATGAGAGAGGAATAATTGACAATCTAGTTGTGCGTGACCCCTTGGAGATGAGCGACCATAATATGATAGAATTCTTCAAGATGGAGAGTGACGCACTTGATTCTGAGACTAGGGCCCTGATTCTTAATAAAGGAAATTACGAAGGTATGAGGCCCGAGTTGGCTATGATGGATTGGGAAATGTTACTTAAAGGGATGACGGTGGATAGGCAATGGCAACCATTCAAAGAGCGCATGGATGAACTGCAACAATTGTTCATTCCTGTCTGGTGCAAATGTAAAACGGGAAAGGTAGCCAAACCATGGCTTACAAGGGAAATTAGAGATAGCATTAGATCCAAGGAAGAGACATACAAATTCGCCAGAAAAAAAAACAGACCTGCGGATTGGGAGCAGTTTAGAATTCAGCAAAGGAGGACCAAGGGATTGATTAAGAAGGGGAAAATAGAGTAGGAGAGTAAGCTTGCGGGGAACATAAAAACTGACAAAAAACATAAAAAAATTGGCAAGTCATGTTGCAGCTGTACAGAACCTTAGTTAGGCCACACTTAGAATATTGCGTGCAATTCTGGTCGCCACACTACCAGAAGGACGTGGAGGCTTTGGAGAGGGTACAGAGGAGGTTTACCAGGATGTTGCCTGGTCTGGAGGGCATTAGCTATGAGGAGAGGTTGGAAAAACCCAGATTGTTTTCACTGGAACGACGGAGGTGGAGGGGCGACATGATAGAGGTTTACAAAGTTATGAGCGGCATGGACAGAGTGGATAGTCAGAAGCTTTTTCCCAGGGTGGAAGAGTCAATTACTAGGGGACATAGGTTTAAGGTGTGAGGGGCAAAGTTTAGAGGGGATGTGCGAGGTAAGTTTTTTTTTTTTTTACACAGAGGGTGGTGAGTGCCTGGAACTTGCTGCCAGGGGAGGTGGTGGAAGCAGATACGATAGCGACGTTTAAGAGACATCTTGACAAATATATGAATAGGAAGGGAATAGAGGGATATGGGCCCCGGAAGTGCAGAAGGTGTTAGTTTAGGCAGGCATCAAGATCGGCGCAGGCTTGGAGGGCCGAATGGCCTGTTCCTGTGCTGTATTGTTCTTTGTTCTGTTCTTTGACTGAAAAAGTTTCTATAGGTATGTGAAGAGAAAAAGATTGGTGAAGACAAATGTAGGTCCCTTACAGACAGAAACAGGGAAATTTATTATGCGGAACAAAGAAATGGCTCACCAACTAAATGCATACTTTGGTTCTGTCTTCACAAAGGAGGACACAAATATCATACCAGAAAGGTTGGGGAACACAGGGTTTAGTGAGAGGGAGGAATTGAAGGAAATCAGTATTAGTAGAGAAATGGTATTGGGGAAATTGATGGGATTGAAGACCGATAAATCCCCAGGGCCAGATAATCTACATCCCAGAGTACTTAAGGAAGTGGTCCTAGAAATAGTGGAATCATTTGTGGTCATCCTTCAAGATTCTATAGACTCTGGAACAGTTCCGACAGATTGGAGGGTAGCTACTGTAACCCCACTATTTAAAAAGGGAGGTAGAGAGAAAACAGGGAAGTATAGACCAGTCAGCCTGATGTCGATAGTGGGAAAATTTTAGAGTCCATGATCAAAGATTTTATAGCAGAGCACTTGGAGAACAGTGGTAGAATCAGACAGAGTCAGCATGGATTTACGAAAGGGAAATCATGCTTGACAAATCTACTAGAATTCTTCGAGGATGTAACGAGTAGAGTTCATGAGGGACAGCCAGTGGATGTGGTTTATTAGGACTTTCAGAAGGCTTTCGACAAAGTCCCACATAAGAGATTAGCATGTAAAATTGAAGTGCCTGGGATTGGGGGTAGTGTATTGCGATGGATAGAAAATTGGTTGGCAGACAGGAAACAAAGAGTGGGAATAAATGGGTCTTTTTCAAATGGCAGGCATTGACTAGTGGGGTACCGCAGGGGCTGGTGCTAGGACCCCAGCTATTCACAATATATATTAATGATTTAGATGAGGGAACTAAATGTAATACCTCCAAATTTGCAGATGACACAAAACTGGGTGGGAGGGTGAGTTGTGAGGAGGATGCAGAGAGGCTTCAGGGTGATTTGGACAAGTGATGTAAGTGAGCAAATGCATGGCAGATGCAGTATTATGTGGATAAATGTGAGGTTATCCACTTTGGTAGCAAAAACAGGAAGACAGATTATCTGAAATAAACTATAAACTGAGAGAGGGGAATATGCAACGAGACCTGGGTGTTCTCGTACACCAGTCACTGAAGGTAAGCATGCAGGTTCAACAGGCGGTAAAAAAGCCAAATGATATGTTGGCCTTCATAGCGAGAGGATTTGAGTACAGGAGCAGGGATGTCTTGCTGCAATTATACAGGGCCTTGGTGAGGCCACACCTGGAATATTGTGTGCAGTTTTGGTCTCCTTATCTGAGGAAGGATGTTCTTGCTATAAAGGGAGTGCAGCGAAGGTTTACCAGACTGATTCCTGGGATGGTGGGATTGACATATGAGGAGAGATTGAGTCAGTTAGGATTATATTAGCTGGAGTTCAGAAGAGCGAGGGGGGATCTCATAGAAACCTATAAAATTCTAACAGGACTTGACAGGGTAGATGCAGGATGGTCCCGATGGTGGGGGAGTCCAGAACCAGGGGTCATAGTCTAAGGATACGGGGTAAACCTTTCAGGACTGAGATGAGGAGAAATTACTTCACCCAGAGTGATGAGCCAGTGGAATTCGCTACCACAGAAAGCAGTTGAGGCCAAAACATTGTCTGTTTTCAAGAAGGAGTTAGATATAGCTCTTGGGACGAAAGGGATCAAAGAATATGGGGAGAAAACGGGAACAGGTTACTGAGTTGGATGATCATAACGAATGGCAGAGCAGGCTCGAAAGGCCGAATGGCCTACTCCTGCTCCTATTTTCTATGTTTCCATGAGAGAATGCCCAACTCCTAAAAATTTGCAAGACTGGTTAAGTCTGTTTCCTAATTGGTAAAAAAAATGTTTTCCTGTTCTCCAAACCCAGGAATTATTAACAACTTGAAGCTGCTAGAGGGCAAATGAAGGAAGAAACTGGCAGGAGCTCACAGGTGGATCAAAGATGCTCGTGAGCCACATTTCACTACAGCCACCTTAGACATTGCTCAACAACTCTCCTACTGTAAATTCTCTAGTGGACTTCTAACTTGTATCAAACTGCTTTAATTTAGACAAAGTGCTGCAGCCCTCACCCACTCCAGATCCATTACTGACATCACCCGCATCCTCCCAAAACTCCATATCTACTGTGTAATTTTCAAAATTCCAATCATTGTTTTTAAATCTCTCTACTGCCTCACCCAACCCTATATGTTTCCTCCCTTACATCCCTGCACACATCCTCTGCTTCTCGAACAGCAAACCTCTCCTTGCCCTTGCTCCTTTTGCTCCACCATCAGCTGCTGTTAGTTCAGCCATTGCATTTCTGCTACCTCAAACTCTTTACCCAGTTCTCTCCACCTTGTCATTTCCCTCTGCATTTTAAAAAAAAACTTAAAACCCTCCTCTTTAACCAGGCCTACTTCATCTTGCCCATTCTCCTTTCTTTGCCACGCTTAGTGTCTGTGTCCTTTTCCTCCGTATGGCAAAGCACTCAGACATCCTCCTGCATGTCAGGAGCAGTATACAGGTGCAAGTTTTTGTTCCGAAGAAGGGTCACTGACCCGAAACGTTAACTCTGCTTCTCTTTCCACAGATGCTGCCAGACCTGCTGAGTGATTCCAGTATTTCTTGTTTTTGTTGTGCAAGTTTTTGTTGTTGTTGTTGTTGTTCATAGTTCCTTCCTTTGCTTTTTGTACTCCACTAACTTACCTGGTATGTTTTTCCTACATCATTAATTAGACATCTATGTGCAAAAGGTATATACATTTTAAAACATTTGTTCAAGTTCAAATACAGTGGAACGTAGCACAGTCACTACATTATATATCTGCCCTGACAAATTATCCATTTCAGTTCAGTCTAGCCTATAGAGAAATCAAAACAAAGTGCTTTAATCAGATGGAGTGATGCTACTATGTATCTGGCTATACCTTGATAAAAAGTTTATGTTTAAGTTAACTTTAGGGGTGTATTATTTTAATGCTATTCATTGGGAAACTTTTAAAGAAGTTTTTAAAGACACTGACCATGTTGTATTTTTACGAAGAATCATTTGACTATTCTAGCAAAATAAATTCTTAAAAAGCACTGCCAATTACAGAATGGAAACACTTAAAATCTTTGCAATGACAAGGTCTGCTCAACACAGAAATGAAAGATATCGCGAACCAGCATGTCTAATCTATATTTTATAAAACATTTTATTAATTAGTTGCTAATGTATAAAGATCTTTAATCTTACCTGGTGTAGTTTGCCATTGAGCATAAATTTAGGAAGTGCACCCAATGCCAAGGAAAACCCACAACGAGACATTTCTTCAGAACGTTGAAGCTCTGAAATATATTTGTCCACTAGTTTATCTAAAGAAAATGTAACATTAGGGGGAAAAAAATTAATACCTTGCCACCTGATTTGAACAGTCACTAGTGATTTTAATAACATGTTGCATGCCACTCAAAGGCAATATTCTGCCCTATCACAAGTTTTACTACGGGAATTAGGCACAAATATGATTGATGTCAAATTTCCATTGGAGCAGTGAAGGCTCAACAGCAATTGAATAGGCATTTTTATAATTACAATAAGTTTTTATAGGTTGGAATAGGGAAAGACTATTTGCCCTACTTCGGGCAACAGCGTCTTGGGAGTTATCAACTTAAAATTGTCACAGAGTGGAGAGAGGTTAAGAGAAATTTCTTTGTGCAGAAAGTTGTTGGAACATGAAATTTTTGCCAAAAAATTAGTTGAAATCATGAACTTTGCATCTTTTAAAGGAAAAATGGATAAATATTTGAATCAGATGAAGGTTCAGGGCTATAGGAAAAGAGCAGGGCGCTGAGATTAGTTTTGCATTACTCTAGTAATGAGCCAACATAAGCACAATGGGACATGTTGGGCTCTGTAATTCATGAGGGGTACGTTGACCAGATAAAGGAGCATCCCAATAGCAGATGAACTGCTTTGTCTGAAACCAAGCAGTCTATACAAAGTGCCAGTAATTATAAAAAGGTAAGGACATTCTAACTTGGAGTTGCAGAAAAATGGGCATGTGTTTGGGTGGTAACAACATGTTCAAGAATTTGAGGAAAGAGAATTTATGGATGGAGAGGTGGTAAGCAACAATAGAGGGACATTGAGTGTGTTTTTAAGAATTATGATGGTGTTTGGAACACGAGAGGAACATTATCGGAGGAATGGAAAACATTCATCAGCCGTGGCTCAGTTGGTAGCACTCTCACCTCTGAGTCAGAGGTCGTGGATTCAAGTCCACTCCAGGACTTGAAAACAGCAATCTACGCACACCAGTGCAGTACTGAGGGAATGCTGCAGTGTCATTTTAAAACTCTCACCCTTGCTTTTAAAGTCACTCCATGGCCTCACTCCCTCCCTATCCCTGTAATATCCTCCAGCCTCACAACCCTCAGAGATCTGCGCTCATCTAATTCGGACCTCTTGAGCATCCCTGATTTCAACTACTCCACCATCGGTAGCCATTCCTTAGCAACACAGGAATATAGGAGCAGGAATAGGCCATTCAGCCTGTCTAGCCTGCTCCGCCATTCAATTAGATCATGGCTGAACATATACCCCAACGCCACTTTCGGGCGCTATCCCCTATCCCTTGATGTCATTAATATCCAGATATCTATTGATTTCTGTCTTGAACATGCTCAATGATTGATCTTCCACAGCCCTCTGGGGTAGAGAATTCCAAAAATTCTCAGTGAAGAAATTCCTCCTCATCTCAGTCTTAAATGGCTTCCCCTTATTCTGAGATTATGTCCCCTGGTTCTAGACTCACCAGCCGGAGGAAATATCCTATCGACATCCACCTTGCCACATCCTATAAGAATTTTGTAAGTTGCAATGAGATCACCTCTCATTCATCGAAACTCTAAAGAATACAGGCCCAGTTTCCTCAATCTCTCCTCATAAGACAATCCCTCCATCCCAGGAATTAATCCAGTGAACCTCTGTTGCACTCCCTCTGTGGCAAGTATAACCTTCCTTAGATGAGGAGATCAAAACTGTACACAATACTCCAGCTGCAGTCTCACCAAGGCTCTATACAATTGCAGCAAGACTTCTTTACTTATGTACTCAAAACCCCTTGTGATGAAGGCCAACATACCATTTGTCTTCCGAATTGCTTGCTGCACCTGCAAGCTAGCTTTTAGTGGCTCATGAACAAGGACACCCAGGTCCCTTTGGACATTAACACTTGCCAACTCTCACCATTTAAGAAACAAAGTGACTCCTGACAGTGCAGTGGCCCGGTGATGTCATCAGAGTGCTCCAAGCTGCGCACATGCGCAGCCTACGTCTTGCCAGGGCTAAGTGGCACATGCGAGGGATGACATCATCACCTAGTGCCAACATCATCGCGTACCCACGCCTGGTCAGTCTTCGCGCATGCGCCTGGTCTTCGTACATGCACGATAAAGCGGCATCGGGTATCGAGCCCCCCACTGGGCTCGAGGGAGCGGCTGAATGGGATATTTTGAGGCCGGAGCTCGATCCTTACCACTCACTCCCCCCAACTCAGCTACTCAGTCCCGCCCCACTGGCCGCTTTCCCCCCTCGGCAACTCGCTCCAGGCCTTGACGCTTTTTCCCCCTCCCTCCTGCTGGCCACTTCCCCCCAGACCTCACTGTTTCTCTCCCCATTCCCCTGGCCGATTGTTCCCCGCTCCTCACTTCATCCCATCCCGCTCTCCGGCTGCTCACTCCCCGTTTCCCCTCCCCCCTCCAGCTGCTATCTCCAGGCTGCGTCGCTTCCCTCCCCTCGGCCACTCGCTCCTACATCGCCCCGTCACCCATCGCGGGTTTCCATCCAACATAATGTAAGGTTAGTTTGCTAGAACTAACCAGCCATAAGCATTTCCTGTGATAAATTGAGCAGCGCCATCTTTAATCCTGGCAGCTGCCTGAACGTCGCAGTGACGTTCCAGTGGAAGAGGCTGCATTTGCACATGTGCTAATATTGCGCCACCTAGTGGTTGCGTTGTCAGCAAATGCAGCTTTTAAGAAATACTCTGTCTTTGTTTTTTCTACCAAAGTGGATAACTTCACACTTATTCACATGATATTACATCTGCCATGTTCTTGCCCATTCACTTAGCCAGTCCAAGTCACCTTGAAACTTCCTTGCATCCTCCTCACAACTTACATTCCCACCTAGTTTTGTCATCAGTAAAATCAGCATTCAGCTGTCCAGGTTCTAAGTTCTGGAATTCCCTCCCTAAATCTCTCTTCTCTTTTAAGATAATCCTTAAAGCCTACCTCTTTGACCAAGCATGTGGCCATCTGCCCTAATATTACCTTATGAGGCTCGATATCCAATTTGGCTTCATAATGCTTCTGTGAAGTGCCTTGGGACATTTTATTACATTAAAGGCACTATATAAATACGAGCAATTTTTGCTGTCAGAGGTGCCGACTTTTGGATGAGACATGAAATTGAGGCCCGTCTGCCATCTCAGGTGGACATAAAAGAACCCACAGCATTATTTCGAAGAGTTATATGCTATGGGGTTGTGTTATAAAAGATCATTTTTATAACAGGTTTATTGCTTGTGAGTTAAACATAAATACATACCTAACTTAACAACATCTGTCACACTCTTCACATACAGGAATCATTTAAGTGCTTTATGCTGAGGTGAAAACATGGTGGGTGCTGAGCAGGATGGAAGGGGAAAATAGAAAAGGTTGTGGGTGGGGGAGACTGAATGCATAGCCAAAAAGAGGAGTTTTCAGGAGGCAGGACCTAAGGTTGAGGGGTACACGGAAAGAGTTCCAGAAAGCAGAGCCATTGGACTGAATTTGTGTTCTGGGGTTGGGACCACCAAGTCAGGTGCATTCCGGGTCCTGACCTCATGCTGCATGAGTGCCTGATGTCCGACGCAATTTTTGAAGAGCAGGCCAATTAGTAGCCAGGGTGCATGCTCGCTGACCAATTAGGATGCCAACTGAGCCCCTGAGGATGGAGGTCCAGTAATGATACATAGGCAGTCCTACCATCAGGGGTGGGACTGCCGATGTGGGTAGGTGAGAGAGGGCGCCTGAAGACTTTTTGAAAAATTAAAAATACAAAGAGGCCACAAATGCTATCCTGTTATGGCCAGGGAACAGCCCCACAGGACATCTCGCACTCGCAACCACGGGGTGTGGTGGGGAGGGTTAAAAAGACGAGATGGAGCGCTGACCCCCACCCAACCCCTATGTCTGCCACTGGCAGGTCGCCCCCATTAATGGGTCAGAATTTGGCCTCAGTTAAGGGGCTTAATCGGGTAGGTATCAACCTTACCCCCCCCCCACCCCCGTCACACACACCCGCCCCCGAAATGGCAAGTTTAAAAATGGGCTGGAGGTGAGAATATGCTGACAAACTGGTAAGCCAACGGGTAGCAGGGAATTGCGGGCCTGTTTGCCTCCGCAGCCATTTAAAAATTTGGCCTATAGTGCCTGGAATAGCAGCCACCAATAATACAGCAAAGGGAAGAGAGACTGGATTGGCTAGGGTTGTTTTCCATAGAGCAGAGAAGGCTGAGGCGGGACCTGATTGAGGTCTACAAAATTATGAGGGGCATAGATAGGGTAGAAAAGAAGAAACTTTTTCCCTTAGTGGAGGTGTCAATAACCAGGGGGCATGGATTTAATGTAAGAGGTTTAGAGGGGATTTGAGGAAAAAAAATTTCACCCTGAGGGTGGTTGAAATCTGGAACACACTGCCTGAACGGCTGGTAGAGGCAGGAAACCTCACAACATTTAACAAGTATTTAGATGAGCACTTGAAACGCCACAGCATACAAGGCCACGGGCCAAATGCTGGAAAATGGGATTAGAATAGATAGGCTTGATGGCTGGCTGGCACGGACACGGTGGGCCAAAGGGCCTGTTTTTGTGCTGTATGACTATGAATGGGCAACAAGAAGTAACACAGCCTAATACGATTAAAGTGTATGTGGGGAATATATGGCTGGAGGAGATCACTAACGCAGATGGGCAAGGCCATGGGGGAATTTGAAAGCAAGGACAATAATTTTACAGTCAATCACTAGAGCATAAGAAACCAGTGAAACCTGGAAATATTGGCGATGATTGACGTGGAAGATTTTATTTGTGAAAGTTAATGATTTTTGAGACATTTACAATTCAACATTTCTAAACCCAATTTAAGTCTTCCAAACTTGAAGATCCATCTTAGAAAAGCAAAATGTACTTAATTTTATTTTAAAAATCAGGTGATTTTTGGAATGAATGTTAAAACAATCTTGTGGAAGTTTCTTTACACTATTCATTCAGATACTTGAATCTAACTGATTTAATGTATATTACATGGGTGCACATTTTATGTAAAAGAAAACGACAGGTATAAATTGACGATAATTGTGATGTCAAATTAAAACTGAACAAGGATCTATTAAAGTAGATTGAAACTTTCGAAAAAAAACCACAAAATACGATGAGTGAATTCCAATTATGGATTGAAGCGAACCAAAACAAATGAATTCCTTACTCTGTATTTCAGGATCGGTTGTTCCCTGGGCAGTTTGATAATACTCATTGCACAAAGCAGTGAGTGCTGAGATAACAGCTTCCTGAAACTGAAAACACATGGGTTACTATTACTTTCCAGCAATTATATTGGAGTAATTTAATTTTACAAGGAAGGTACTAAACATGCTGGGCTGAATTTTTTTTCACTGATGGTCAAGTCCTGCCAACGGGCCAAAAGCAGGAGCCGTCCCGACCCCGCTCCTGCGGGAGATGGGACCGTGGGGTGGCATTTTATCACCGGTGGCCAATTCAGAGGCTGCCACCAGGGCCACCATCCAATTGAGGATGGTGGCCCACCCCAAAAGCTGTTGGCTCAATCAATCAGAGGGCCGGCAAGTTGGCAGACTCAGGTCGCGGTGGCCATTGCTGAGGCTGCATCACCAGGCAGAGGGTGCCTTAATGGTGAGGCACCCTTGAAGTGTGGTGGGTTTGGTTGGGGGAAGTCGGGTCCAGGCAGGCCCTGGCGATCAGCGTTGTCTTGTTGCACTGGTGGCACCACTGCCACGGGCGGGGGGTCACTCTGCGTGCTATGGAGCACCCATCAAAGAGGGCTGCACCCCTGGAAACCTGCTGAGAGGCTGCCAAGGTTTACCTGGAAGTCTCCCCATGCAGGCAAAATGCCCACAGGGGTGGGAAGTGGTCCTTAATTGGCTCAATTGACTGCCTGGCAAGCAGCTGCACCACCAAAATCGATGCCTTCCCCTTCTGTATTGCCAGCCCTCTTGCCTCTCAGTCTGTCTCCAATGGGCTGGGAAAATTCAGCCTTCTGTTTCTGAACTGTATCAGTGTTAAGAATGAGGGAAGGTCCTGGGAAAAATAAAATACGACCAGTAATCCCAATAACATGTTCATATAATTCAGCACAATATATATTGTTTCATATTACAAACTGCAACCGGATATCTTAAACTTAACCTGCCACAACACAAATTTGTAATGTGCCACTTAATTGGCACATCTGACTTCAACAGCATAGCAGATACATAAGGAAGGCCATAATAAGATGCAATACCTTGATTTTCTGCTTTGCAGTGCTTGTAAAGTGATGTATGCTTTTCAGACTGTCATCAATAAGCCACTGCCACTCACCTAATTAAAATAAATTTTCTTTTTCAACCAGGAACCATCTTTAGGGAAGCAAAATGTTATATAAAAAGCACCGTGACAGTGAAACTTTTCTGTGTCCTTCAAAAGATTTAGCAACTACAACTATTTTGTAGCTTAAAACTTCATTAATGCAGCAAATACATTTAGCATAAGACAAAGCTCAAATTATATACACCGTTTCTTTAATTAAACTGCAAAACAGTTTTGTTCTGAGAGATGAACAATCACCTAAACTGAAGAAATGTGACAAGTCTGGGCAGAGCAAATAGATGCTTACTGCAAAATCATTAAAAAAGGAACTAAAATGCACATGAGCCACTTAATTTCTCCTTTTGCTTCAACTTCTCAGTTTGTATATTTCTGTTCTAAAGGGCTGTATTTTTAAAGACCGCTGAATGTGGGTACGGAGGAGAGCGTGATTTAAAGGTAGCGTTCTTGGAGGTCAGCACTGGGAGCCACTACCTCCGGAACTCGAGGCCATTTTTAAAGGGATGCTGGGAGGGAGGAATAGGTTGGGTGCATGCCTCCAATTAATTGCCTGTTGAGCTCATTAACAGGTTTGTGAGCAGCAATTTTTAATTTTTGAAGAGTGGGAACGTGGAAGACGCCATGTGGGAACACGACAGGGTGTTCAAGTTGTGAACACAGGAGAGTGCCATGAGGGCTATGGGAAGGGCTGATTAAAATACTGCAGAGGCCTAGAAAAATGCTCAGCTACTTCAAAAGTGCCACAGAGCGGCCACTGCTGCAGCTGAAAGACTGTACTTAAAGTAGATAAAACACCAGGACCAGATGAGATGCATCAAGGATACTGAGGGAAGTAAGGGTTCAAATCGCAGAGGCACTGGCCATAATTTTTGGAATGGGCAGACAGGTGGCAGAATCGTTACAGTGCAGAGATGGGCTGAATGGCCTCCTTCTGCACTGTAACGATTCTGTGATTCTGACCCAAAACCAGACCCCGGTTCCTGTTTCCTGCCTCCATAATGAAAATTCAGCCCAAAATAATTTTATAAGAACATAAAATGTTTACTGCTACAAATAAAAATGTCATTAAAGTTCAATATTCAGATTAACCATGTTTTCTTCCTTGCACTAATAAAAAGTCAGTGCATTTTTAAAGCAGGATTATGTCTGAGCCAGCTTCCTCGTCGTCAAACGGAGAAAAATATCCCCCATTATTTTATCAAGATTGGATTTGCATTCAATATGAAAGAAACATCTCAAAATTCAACATTAAAAAAGTGATACCTCCGCCCGATTCTGGATAACTGCTTCCTGGTTTTGTCCTCTTTCAGAAAAATTGGTTTTAACAACAGGATACATAGACAGCCTCAAAAAATGTTATACATACGAACATATGAACATACAAATCAGACTGAAAGCTAGCACGGCTCAAAAGATAGACTTTTTAAAAATTCCTTCTCCTATTACTCCAGACAATTTGTTCTTCCAGTTGTAGATCATTGCTGAACTCAGTGCAGCAAACCAGGTAATTAAAATGGAGAAGTCAAGATCTGCACCATACTATACAACCCGAGTGAATTATCCTCGATTCCCAAAGTATACTGCATTAATCTGTTATATATGGAACTTTTTATTTTATTTTTTTATTTTAGAGATACAGCACTGAAACAGGCCCTTCGGCCCAGAGTCTGTGCTGACCAACAACCACCCATTTATACTAACCCTACAGTAATCCCATATTCCCTACCACCTACCTACACTAGGGCAATTTACCTATCACCTGCAAGTCCTTGGCTGTGGGAGGAAACCGGAGCACCAGGCGGAAACCCACGCGGTCACAGGGAGAACTTGCAAACTCTGCACAGGCAGTACCCAGAATGGAGCTGTGAGGCTGCGGTGCTAACCACTGCGCCACCCAAAACTGGTAATTTTTCTGTTTGTTAAAAATCCTAAATACGTCACCCATTTTGTACACCTACATTACATTCACTACTGACCCTATCTTTAGTGGCAACTAGTAATATTGTACAAAAGGAATAATGCATTTAAAAAACAACTTACCAATTAAGGAGTCATTCTTCAAAGGCATTTTTGACAGGGACATTTTTTCTATGAAACAGCAAACTGTCAAAAATTGGGAAAAATAATTTCTGCAGTTAATGGCAATTTCATAATTGATATATTTTTAAAGTCTATCAGTCATAAATTAATAGCGTGTTTCAGCAATGTTTAACTCTTTCAAAGAAATACAATATTCAGCTTTTTTAAAAATAGAGATTTTTGATTATCCTCAACGTGCAGATACAGATGCATGAAAAAAAGACCAAATAGTTTAGCCTGCCGATCCCATCCATATATGGTGCAGCCTTCATTCACCATTAGTCCCAAGTCTAACACAGTCACAGAATCTTCATGGCAATGTCAAAAAAAAGAGTAAAGGCTGTAGTCCAATTTAGGAAAAACTCTGGGACCAACAGGAGTTCCAGCATCAGAAAAATTAAAAGCCATCTTACTTAATTAAATTCAGCAAGGATTTCATGGAATCATTCAATCACACAGCACAGGAGGCCATCCGCCACATCGTGCCCATGCCAGTTCATTTAAAGAATTATCCAATGAGTTCCACTTCCCTCCACAGTCATGCAAATCTTACCCCTTCAAGTATTTAGCCAATTCAGTTCTCAAAGTTATTAAATCTGCTTCTCCCACCCTTTCAGGCAGTGCATGCTATGTGTAAAAAAAATTCTCGTCTCGCATCTGGTTTGTTTGCCAATTATCTTAAATGTGTGTAGTCTGGTTCCTGACCCTTCTGCCACTGGCAACAGTTGCTCCTTATGAACTGTATTATGAATTTGAACAGCGCTATCAAATCTCCAGTTAACCTTCTCTGCTTTGAAGAGAACGCAATCTTCTCCATTCTTTCTATGTAACTACATCCCTATTATTCTGGTAAATCTCTTCTACACCCTCACCAAAGCCTTGACATTCTTCCTAAAGTGTGGCGACCAGAATTGGACACAATACTCCAAATGGGGCCAACATAAACATAAAATAATTAAATGTTTACAGCTCAGAAACAGACCATTTGGCCCGCTGTGTCCATGCCCAGTCTCTTTTTTTATTCTTTAATGGGATGTGGCAAGGCCAGCATTTGTTGCCCATCCCTAACTGCCGTTGACAACCGAGTGGCTCACTTGGCCATTTCTTAAACTCTTAAACCATATTGCTGTGGATCTGTAAGCCAAACCAGGTAAGGACAGCAGATTTCCTTCCCTAAAGGACATTAGTGAAACAGATTGGCTTTTACAACAATCGAAGATAGTTTCATTGCACCATGACGGAGACTAGCTTTCAATTCCAGATTTTTTTTTGTATGAATTAATTAAATTTAAATTCCATCAGCTGCCATGGTGGAATTTGAAATCCTGTCTCCAGGGCATCAGCCTGGACCTCAATTACTCGTCTAGTGACATTATCACTATGCCATTATCTACACCACTACTCTCGACAAGAGCAACTCAGCTAGCCCCACTCCCCAGCCTTTTCCCCGTAGCCTTGCAATTTCGCCCCCACCCACCCCCCCCACAAGTGCTTATCCAATTCCCTTTTAAAATCCATGACTGAATCTGCAATCCAGATCCTAACCACTCACTGCGCACAAGAGTTTTTCAAGTCGACATTGGTTCTTTTGCCAATCACCTTAAATCAGTGTCCTCTGGTTCTCAACCCTTCCACCAATGGGAATAACCAGCAATTTATAAAAATTTAGTATAACTTCCTTGCTTATTAACTCGATGTCTCTGTTTACAAAGCCAAATATCTTGTACATATTTTTAACAGCCTTCTCAACCTGTCCTGCACCAAACATTTGTTTATGTACACCCCCAGGTCTTTCTGTCCCTGCACCCCCTTTAAAATTGTGCCATTTAGTTTATATTGCCTCGCCTCATTCTTCCCATCAACATGCATAATTTCACACTTCTCTACATTGAATTTCATCTGTCATGTGTGTGCCTAATTCACCAATATGTCTATGTCCTCTGAAAGTCTGTAACTATCCTCCTCACATTTCTGAGTTTCATGTCATCTGCAAACTTTGAAATAATGTGCTGTGTTTCTAAGTCCAGGTCATTAATATACATCAAAAAGAGCACTGGTCCTAATAATGACCCTGGAGAACACCACTGTATACTTCCTTCCGGTCTGAAAACAATCAATCAACCATTAACCACTACTCTCTGCTTCCTGTCACTTCATCAATTATGTATCCAAAATGCCACTGCCCACTGAATTCTATGGAGTTCAATTTCGCTAATGTAGTTATGTGGCACTTTATCAAATGTCTTTTGGAAGTCCATAAGTACAACAATCATACCACCCTCATCAACCCTTTCCACTTCTTCATTGAAGAATTAAATCAAGTCAGTCAAACATGATTTGCTTTTCACAAATCCATGCTGCCTGCTGTCATATACCAACACATTTATTTCCAAATGACAATTAATTTTGTCCCCAGATTGATGTTGCTCGAAGATTTCTTCCCCCACCCCTGCACCACCCAACAACCAACTTTAGGCTGACTGGCCTGTAGATGCCAGGCTTATTCCCCTCCCCTTTTTTTGAACAGGGGTATAACACTTCCAGTGCTCCAGGTTCAGTCCTCTAGAGCATCCAGTATCTCCATACTTACTTCTGGACTTGGTGGCTTTTCTACTTTGATCAATATATTTTAAATTCTTCATAAACTTAATAGATTTAAGTTATTTAAAAAATATAACTGTTGTAAAGGAATTAATTGTGGAGGAATGTAGCTTTTATTTTTCCCAGGCAACATTAGAATGACATTAGAAGCTCTGCTGCACACAACTATATTGGACAAAATTTCTTTCCCAGCCAAATTCACAAAATGAGTTACACCATTCAAGTACACATTGCTTTGCAACAATTGCTACCTTTCAGATATTAGGCCTAAAAATATTTTGTGGTGACTAATTTTTATGCTTGCGATGAGGGTCTCAACATTCGGAAAAAGCGGTGCCGAGATCCCCGCATTGCCTCTTCTCCGGGAAGCCCGCTGAATCTAATGCCAATCAGGCACTTAAGTGGACAGCAGCAGGCCTTCGACAGGATCAAGGACCCCGTCGCCGGAAGTCCCGCCCTTGGAGAGCTGCCAGCCAGAGGCCGGCAGCTCTTACACTGAGCAGCGCCACCGTGGAGGTGGTGGCTCCTGCCGCAGAAGCACCTACTGAAGGCCCAGGAGCAGGTAGGTCAGGGCGGGAGGGATCTCACGGGGTGCGGGTTGCGGGGTAGGGGGTCGCTAGCAAGGGCAGTGGGGCAGATCTCAGCAGCCCCCCTCACCCTTCCTGATGCTGGGTCCCTTGTTCAGGCATTAAGTGCCTTTAATGAAGGACAACCTCACCCTGGAGCCGGGAAGCAGCCTGCAAGGTTTTCATGCCGTGTTTCCCGTGCGGTGACAGGGCCGCCCGCCGCAGAGCGGGATGAGGCCCTTAATTGGGGATTAGTTGTCCAGTTAAGGGCCTCAATTGGCGGCAGGGCAGTTCACAGGCCTGAATAAATTCACCGGACTAAATTTTGGCAGAGGCAGGATAGTGGTGGGAACCCTTCCGCCACCATCCGACCTGATTTTATGCTCTCCCCGCCTCCAAACCCGCCATGTGGGAGAGCATAAAATTCCCCCCATAGTGTTTTAAAGGGTACGAGGTTGTGATAGTATTTAACACATTAGGCAGAAGTCAATATATTTTGAAATCACTTTACAGAAATGGAGTAAGGCTTATCTACAAGCAACAGACAGGAAAATAGCTGTGAATATTTCAGATGATCACAGTTAAAATGACAAAATCAATTATATTCATTATTTTCCCAAATACGTTGACAAGTTCCAAAAATAAATTCAGGCTTTAACAAAATATTTTTAAAAATGCAATTTACACTTGAACAAGAGATCCTCAATTATATTTTAGCCATTTATTTTTTTATATTTACAATGTTGGCACTATGTGTGGAAGGAAAATAAACTGTTCTGTATGTGAAAAGAATATTCCAGAACAGGGCAGTTCTTCATGTCTGGGTGAGGTACCAGGGAATTGTCAGTACTAATGCAAACACACCCTATAGCATCACCTGGAACTTCACCTTCAATTCAGAGGAGATTACTACTGGGTTCAGAGTTAAAAACAATGCATTACAACAGTGACTACTCTTCAAAAGTGCTTTGTTGGCTGTAAAGCACTTTGGGACATCCTGAGGCTGCAAAAGGCACAATAGTCTTACCTTTTACTGTTCACAGAAAGGCCCAACGCACATTATATTTGATGGGAGCAAGATATTAGGATGCCTTGATTGCCACTTTCTCAATGGCCAGAGGGTACACAGGAACATAAGAAACAGAAGCAGGAGGAGGTCATTTGGCCCCTCGAGCCTGTTCCGCCATTCAAATAAATCATGGCTGATCTTCTAACGCAATGCCATTTTCCTGCACTATCCCCATATCCCTTGATATCGTTATTATCTAGAACTCTATCAACCTCTGTCTTGAACATACTCAATGACTGAGCCTCCACAGCCCTCTGGAGTGGAAAATTCCAAAGATTCACCACCTTATGACAGAAAAATATTCCTCCTCCCATCAGTCTTAAATGGCCTACCTCTTATTCTGAGACTACGTACCTTGGTTCTAGAGCCCCCCCCCCCTCCAATGGGAAACATCCTTCCTGCTTCCACCCTATCAAGCCCTGTAAGAATTTTGTATGCTGCAATGAGATCACCTCTCATTCTTCTAGACTCGAGAGAATATAGGCCCAGTCTCCTCAATCTCTCCTCATAGGACAGTCCTTCCATCCCAGGAATCAGTCTGGTGAACCTTCATTGCACTCCCTCTATGGGAAGTATAGCCTTCCTTAGGTAGGGAGACCAAAACTGCAAACAACAGTCCAGCTGAGGTCTCACCAAAGCTTTATAAAACTGCAGCAAGACTTCCCTACTGCTGTACTCAAATCCTCTTGCAATAAAGGCCAACATACCATTTGCCTTCCTAATTGCTTGCTGCACCTGCATATCAGCTTTCAGTGACTTATGAACAAGGACATCCAGGTCCCTTTAGATATCAACATTTCCCATTCTCTCACCATTTAAGAAATACTCTGCATTTGTGTTTTTCCGAACAAAGTGGATAACTTCACATTTTTCCACATTATATTCTATCTGCTATGTTCTTGCCCACTCACTTAGCCTGTCTAAATCCCCTTGAAGCCTCTTTGCATCCTCCTCACAATTCACATTTCCACCTAGTTTTGTGTCATCAGCAAACTTGGAAATATTACATTTGGTCCCCACATCCAAATTATTGATGTAGATTGTGAATAGCTAGGGCCCAAGCACTGATCCTTGTGGTACTCCACTAGTCACAGCCTGCTAATCTGAAAATTACCATTTGTTCCTACTCTCTGCTTTCTGTCCATTAACCAATTCTCAATCCATGCAGTATACTACTCCTCAATCCCATGTGCTCTAATTTTGCTTACTAGCCTCTTGTGTGGGACCTTATCGAAAGCCTTCTGAAAATCCAAATACATTGGTTTCCCCTTATCTATTCTACGAGTTACATCCTCAAAATACTCTAACAGGTTTGTCAAACATGATTTCCCTTTCATAAACCCATGTTGACTCTGCCAAATCCAACCATCTAAGTGTCCAGTTATCACGTCCAATCACCAAAGCAGGGCCAAGGAACTGATAAAGGAAAATAGCATATGAAAGTAAACTAGCGAGAAACATAAAAATGGACTGTAAAAGCTTCTATAGGCATGTAAAAAAGAAAAGATTAGTGAAGACAAATGTGGGCCCATTACAGACAGAGACAGGGGAATTTATAATGGGGAATAAGGAAATGGCAGAGAAACTAAACAAATACTTTGTGTCTGTCTTCACGGAGGTAGATACAAAAAACCTCCCAGGAATACTGCAGAACCAAGGGACTAGCAAGAATGAGGAACTGAAAGAAATTAGTATTAGTAAAGTAATATGGAGAAATTAATGGGATTGAATGTTGATATATTCCCTGGACCTGATGATCTACATCCCAGTGTGTTGAAAGAGGTGGCTGTAGAGATAGTGGATGCATTTGTCATCATCTTCCAAAATTCTATAGATTCTAGCACATACATAAATTAAATAAAGTTACTACAATTTTGCAGTTACCTATTGGTCAATTATCACATTGTAATATTATAAACAAGGCTCTATTTTGATATATAAATATATTTGATAATGAATTGATAGCTTATAATACTTTATATAAAGTAGCAAATACTGGGATGTGAATTGTTGGTTAGAATACAATTTTGAGGTTCAGATGATATTCATATAAAATAGTCAATCAAGATGATATAAGGGGATATCTTCCTCAACTTACCTGCTGGTCTCATAAATGCTCCACCAAACCCTCTACAGAAAAGGAACAACAAATAGGATAATTCAATTTTTAATCATGAAATCATAATCATAGAAAATAACAGTCTACCATTTTATACTCTCAGCTGTTCTTGTAGCCTCAGAAATTTAAATAATCTGTTGATTTCCAGTGTCTGTTGGTACAGACTAATGACCTGTAATTAACAACTGAGTTGCAATCGATCCTTAACATTAACTTTTATCTGCAAGTAGAACTCAGTTCCACTGATATATGTGTCATATATTTTAAGATGTGCTCATCCCATCTGGGTTCTGGGCACAGAATTACCTGGACAAGCAGTTCTCAATTATTAGTTAGGAAACCATTATTATTGGAGTTGACATGGATGAAACTGCTATCTGCCAGAGCGATACTACATACAGCCTATCGGGTATCTCTATATCAGTCAAAATAACGTGCCAGAAAACAGTCAGCAACAATAGTGACAGACATGGCTGAATCAATTGCAGAGATCTCTCATAAACCAGCAGGAGGGGGGACATGGCCACCTGAATCCCAACTCTCTGTCACTAAAATCTTACAGACAGCCAGCACATTTACTCTTTCCATTGGGGATGCACTTAAAAGAGCCCATACATTAAGTTTAGTTGGTGCACACAATATACCACAGATGAGGGTTTTTGAACAGCATAGGTGCCACAAGGATGAAACATTAGAGAGAAGAAACAACGTGCAGAGAGGACTGGTAGAGAAAATTAGCACTAGAATAAAAAATAATTCAAAAATAGGAGGGATTAGCCAGAGGACAAACGTGAGGTAGGCTGACATGAGTGTGGAGTTCATGTGCATTAAATGCACATAGCATGGTAAATAAGGTTGGTGAGCTGCAGGTACAGGTTGCCACATGGGACTGTGACGTAGTAGCAATAACAGAGACCTGATTGAAAGAAGGGGAGTATTGGGAACTTAATATTCCTGGCTACAAGGTATTCAGGGAAGATGACAAAGGAAAAAGGAGAGAGGAGGCAGTATAGATCAAATAAACTATTATAGTACTAAAAATGGATGATGTCGTTGAGGGGTCAAAGATAGAATCTATTTGATTAGAATGAAGTAACTATAGAGGAGCTATTAGGCTTCTGGGTGCGTACTATAGGCCACTCAATCAAGAAACGATGACAGAGGAACAAATTTGCAGGTAAATTACAGAAAGATGCAAGAAGGAGAAAGTAGTGATAATGGGAAACTGCAACTATCCTAATATAGACTGGGATAGTAACAGTGTAAAGGGCAAAGAGAGGGAGAAATTTATGAAATATGTGCAAGAGAACTTTCCTGATCAGTGTTTCCAGTCCAATGAAGAAGGGAGCAGTTTTGGATCTAGTTCTGGGGAATGAATTGGAGCAAGTATAAACATGTATCGGTAGGACAGCATTTGTGGAACAAGGATCGTAGTCAGGCTTAGAATAGTTATGGAATAATCACGTGTAAAAATGCTTAACTGGAGGAGGGTGAATTTCAGTGAGTTGAAAAAGGACCTAGCCCAGGTGGATTGGAATCAAAAATTGGTAGACAAGACATGAATTGAACAATGGGAGGTGCTCAAGGATGAGATGGTTCGGGGACAGCATAGACACATTCCTACAAGGGTAAAGGAAAGGCATCCAAAGATATCTGGATGACAAAAGACATAAAAATTAAAATGAAACAGAAGACGACCAAGGTTCGTAATATGGTAAACAAAGTTGATTGCAGAAAACAGAGGGGATCTGGCACAGTGGCGCAGTGGTTAGCACCGCAGACTCACAGCTCCAGCGACCCGGGTTCAATTCTGGGTACTGCCTGTGTGGAGTTTGCAAGTTCTCCCTGTGTCTGCGTGGGTTTTCTCCGGGTGCTCCGGTTTCCTCCCACAAGCCAAAAGACTTGCAGGTTGGTAGGTAAATTGGCCATTATAAATTGCTCCTAGTACAGGTAGGTGGTAGGGAAATATAGGGACAGGTGGGGATGTGGTGGGAATATGGGATTAGTGTAGGATTAGTATATATGGGTGGTTGATGGTTGGCACATTTCCGGTGGGCCGAAGGGCCTGTTTCAGTGCTGTATCTCTAAACTAAACTAAAACAAGGAAAGCGGGCGAAGAGAGTGTATGAGAATAGGTTAGTGGCTCATGTAAAAGGTAACCCAAGTACTTTTTATAAACACATAAAGGGTAAAAGAGGATAGTCAAGAGGGGAGTGAGGCCGATTAGGAACCAAAAAGGTGATCTTATTGTGGAGGCAGAGGACATAGCTGAGGTACTAAATGAATAATTTAGCATCTGTCTTCAGGAGAGAAGAGGATGCTGTCAATACAGCAGTAAAGGAGAAGGTAGTAGTGATATTAGGTCGAATAAAATAAAGAGTTAGCAGTGGTCAAAGTAGAAAAGTCACCTGGTCTGTAAGAAACGCATGCTAGGTTACTGAGGGAAGTAATAGTGAAAATTGTGGAGACTCTGGCCACAATCTTCCTTACATATGGGGGTGGTGCCAGAGGGCTGGTAGATTAGAAATTTTATACCCCTGTTCAAAAAAAGGAGACAGATAAACCCAGCAACTGCAGACCAGTCAGTCTAAAATCAGCAGTGGGGAAACCATTGGAAAAGTATGGGCGAAAAAGTGAAACTCAGCATGGAATTGTTAAAGGCAAATCATGGTTGATTAACTTGACTGATTGCTGTGATGAAGTAACAGAGAAGGTTGATAAGGTTAGTGTGGTTGTGTGCACGGGCTTTCAAAAGGCATTGCACAAAGTACCACGTAATGGACTTGTTAGCAAAACTAAAAATCATGGGTTGAAAGAGATAATATCAGCGTTGTCATGAAATTGGCTCAGGAACAGAAAGCTGAGAGTAGTGGTGAGCATTTGTTTACCAGACTGGAGGGAAGTAGACAATGGTGTTCCACTGGAGTCAGTATTAGGACCACTGACTTTTTTGATGTATATTAATGACCTGGACTTGGGTATACAGGGCACCATTGCAAAGTCTGAACATGGCACAAAACTTGTAACTGTAGTAAATAATGAGAACAACAGATTTCAGGAGGACATAGATAGACTGGTGAAAAGGTCAGACACATGGCAGATGAAGTGCGTAGTGATATATTTTGGTAGGAAGAATGAGGAGAAGCTATAGAAACTAAATGGTACTAGTTTGAAGTGGGTACAGAAACAAAGAAACCTGGTGTTGTACAGAAGAATATCTTGGAAAGTAGCAGGACAAGTTAAAAATGCTGGTAAAAATGCAGAAAGGATCCGTAGCTTTATAACTCAAGTTTAATTTAGTTTAGAGATACAGCACTGAAACAGGCCCTTTGGCCCATCGAGTCTGTGCCGACCATCAACCACCCATTTATAGTAATCCTACATTAATCCCATATTCCCTACCACATCCCCACCATTCTCCTACCACCTACCTACACTAGGGGCAATTTATAATGGCCAATTTAACTATCAACCTGCAAGTCTTTGGCTGTGGGAGGAAACCGGAGCACCCGGCGGAAACCCACGCAGACACAGGGAGAACTTGCAAACTCCGCACAGGCAGTACCCAGAACCGAACCTGGGTTGCTGGAGCTGTGAGGCTGCGGTGCTAACCACTGCACCGCCCACTGCGCCAAAGTAATGAGTGCAAAGCCAAGGAGGTTATGCTAAAGCTTTATAAAACACTGGATCAGCCTCAGCTGGAGTTTTGTCTCTATTTCTGGGCACCACACTTTCGGAAGGATGTCAAGGGCCTTAGAGAAGTTACAGAAGAGAGAGATTTACTAGAATGGTACCAGAGAAGAGGGACTTCAGTTATGTGGAGGGACTGGAGAAGCTGGGGTTGCTCTCATTGAAGCAGAGACAGTCAAGAGAAGATTTGATTGAGGTGTTCAAAGTGATGAATGATTTAGATAGAGTAAATAAGGAGTAACTGATTTCAGTGGTAGAAGGGTCAGAAACCAGAGGGTAAAAATTTAAGGTGATTGGCAAAAGAATCAGAGACGACATGAGCAAAAGAAATTTTACACTGTGAGCTGCTGTGATCTGGATGCACTGCCTGATAGGCTAGTGGAGCAGATTTTATAGTAACTTATAAAAAGGATTTGGAATTATATGTGAAGTGAAAAAGTTTACATGGCTATGGGGAAGAAGCAGGGGAGTCAGACTAACTGGATAGCTCTATCAATGAGGCAGCACAGTCACGATGGGTCAAATTGCCTCATCGTGCACTGTGCCATTCTATGATTCTATATTATTCTATATTATCTACAGGCCTGGACAACGTATGTCAGCCAAGAGCGACGTCTCAATTCATTCCATCTTCGCTGCCTCCGGAGAATACTTGGCATCAGGTGGCAGGACCGTATCTCCAACACAGAAGTCCTCGAGGCAGCCAACATCCCCAGCTTATACACACTACTGAGTCAGCGGCGCTCGAGATGGCTTGGCCATGTGAGCCGCATGGAAGATGGCAGGATCCTCAAAGACACATTGTACAGCGAGCTCGCCACTGGTATCAGACCCACCGGCCGTCCATGTCTCCGCTTTAAAGACATCTGCAAACGCGACATGAAATCCTGTGACATTGATCACAAGTCGTGGGAGTCAGTTGCCAGCGTCCGCCAGAGCTGGCGGGCAGCCATAAAGGCGGGGCTAAAGTGTGGCGATTCGAAGAAACTTAGTAGTTGGCAGGAAAAAAGACAGAGGCGCAATGGGAGAGCCAACTGTGCAACAGCCCCGACAAACAAAGTTTTCTGCAGCACCTGTGGAAGAGCCTGTCACTCTAGAATTGGCCTTTATAGCCACTCCAGGTGCTGCTTCACAAACCACTGACCACCTCCAGGCGCTTATCCATTGTCTCTCGAGATAAGGAGGCCAAAGAAGAAGAGAAGAAGATTAGCTAAGCTTTGGGGTTTCGTAACAGGAACCGGAATATATTTTTTAAAAATCAGGAAATGCAATTAATGATTGTTCCCAACCATCAGAAAAACTCTATCCTATTACTTCCATATCCAAGTCGAGCTTAGACCATCAAAAATACTCTGAGGCTGAAGACAGTATTTTCTCGTTGGCTGAATATTACTTTAAAGAGGAAATTTTCTTTGTCATAAAAGTACCTGTGCTTCTGCAGCAAACAACACACCAAACTTAAACAGATATGAACAGAAGTAATAAATAGAACAGGTCTGGGAAGCATATGGTACACAAAAAGCACAAGGGCTATTTACTGAGATTTGTACTTTAAATCTATCTTGAGATTTTATCATATTTTTGAAGGAATGTGAACAAGAGCAGAACCAGACTTAAAGCTGATAATTCTGAAATTCCCATCTTCATCTAATTTTGCATTAAATTATAACTTGTTAAAAAAAATAGATTTTACGGGAAAAAACCCCACAAAATTAACACTGAAAATATGGAAAACTAGGATCTTTACATTTTAAGCTACATATATGGGGTGTTTTGGTGTGTACAAAGACAGGGGAAGTATGATCCTAACAGTATGTTAAAGTGTAAGCTGTCAGTCTAATCAGTTTAATAGGACTTGAATAACAGTAAGTCAGAGAGTTGTGGACAGCAAATTGTGGTTACTTTTTCAATTATTACATATATAGTGATTTTTTTTAATGAACAGATGGTGCTGAGTATTATGAAAAATTACAGTTTGTATTAAATAATGCTGGTAAATATACAATTGCCTTAACAATTAATAATGAAGTCTAAATATGTTGAGAAGTTTTTAAAAATTCTTACCTGTATAACTGGCAATTATAAAGCTGAAAGAAATAACAGCCATCAAGCATATAAAAATTGTATCTACGTGCACTCTAGTATTAGCATATATATGGTATAAAGTTTAAAGTTGCTTGGCATACCAATTCTAATTAGTAAAACAAACAAATGAAATGACTTCCCAAACTGGATTGCAGGGCTTGCTTATTACTAAGTAGAGAGTTGAAAGCAAGGAGGTATGCATATGCTGAATGTTAATTATTGAACCAGAAAAGAGAAATGAGGAAGACTTGTCTGGAAGACCAATTTGATGATGATTCCTAACTTGAATACAGGCAGCTTTTCCATCAACACAGCAACCTCACTAGCCATTTACAGTCACACATAAATAGGAATATGGACAAGACCAATAGTTTCATGGTCAGCTTAATTGAAATCAACATAACAATTATTTCATTGACAGATAGTAAAACCAAATTCTAAAACTTAAAGCACGCCTTCATTCACAGTGGTCTGATTCTTTTCTTTTACAAAATGAACAAAGTATACCTGCCCCCTTACATTGTCTACAATCAAAAGAAATAAGGAATTTGTATCAGTAATGGAATGTAAAAAGAACAGAAAGGTAGCAGCTTCAAGCATCATTCTTGAACGCCAATTAACTCAGCACGAAACAGATTTAGGGTTATGAATCAAGGCTTTTAGCATACAAATTTTTATTAAGTATTAACTATAATGGTAATAACTTCCATTAGGGACTGGTATTCTTCACAGCACATCCAATGGTATTATTTTAATGGAAAGAGCCTTGTGCTTAACCAATACAAAATTAGCTAGGAGTTATCTTTAATGGGCCAGATTTTGCTGTAAAAATAAAGGCATATGAATGAAGCATGCTGTTATTAACACATAAATTGGCCAACAACTTGTAGGGAAGAAGAGATAACTGTGAATTGCGAGTCACCAGAAGTTTCTGGTCATTCTGTGCCACTTTGCTGCTGGCTTCCTGATATCGGCACCTCCCCATGAATTTCATGAAGTAGCTGTATTTACACATTAATGCTGTTTAAACTACAAGAGCAGGTCAAAGGCTGGGAATTCTGTGATGAGTAAGCAAAAGTCAAGAGTGCGATGGAATACTCTCCACTTGCCTGGATGAGTGCTTCAACAACACTCTAGAAGCTTGACACCATTCAAGACAAAGCAGCCCGCTTGATCAGCACTTCAACCACCACCTTAAACATTCACTCCCTCCACCACTGGCGCACAGTGACAGCAATGTGTACCATCTACAATATGCACTGCCGCAACTCAGCAAGGCTCTTTCAACAGCACCTTCCAAACCCTCGACTTCTACCACCTAGAAGGACAAGGGCAGCAGATTCATGGGAACCGGTAAGGTCCCCTTCAAGCCACACACCATCCTGATTTGAAACTGTTGCCGTTCCTTCACTGTCGCTGGGTCAAAAACCTGGCACTCGCTTCCTAACAGCACTTGGGGTGTACCTACACCAGATGGATTGCAGCGGTTCAAGAAGATGGCTCACCACCACCTTCTCAAGGGCAATTAGGGATGGGCAACAAATGCTGGCCTTGCCAATGACACTCACAACCCATGAAAGAACTAAAATACTCACCACAGAAAGTTAAATCTAGCAACTAACAGTGATGTGATAATTGTTCATCACTGCCAATCAACGTCTCTTGCCCAGAAAGTGAAGCATATAATTGTATCAGGTTGTGAAGTTTTTTTTAGGTGTTTTAAAAATGTCAAATTTAACATTTTTACTTTTTTTTTTCTTACTTTTCCTTTGTCTCTTTTTTTCTCCCGCACTTAATCCAATCTTTCTTTCCCTCATTTTATTTCCCTTTCTGCACCTAATCTGACAATGAATTCACCCTCTTCCTCAGTTTTTCCTCTGTTTATTTCACAATCCTTAAATCTGATTAAAAAGAGATAGACTGTCCTCTTGTTCATCAAGGTCCCAGATACCCTGTTGCTATTGCTGAGCCATTATTAGCTCATTCTTCTAGCAACTTGGTCAGCAAAATAGCTTAAAATCTAGACAGATAAGTAAACATAACTAACAGATGCCCCACTCCAGCAAAACCTGGCCTTGTATGTTCCAATTTCTTTTTTTGCTAAATGGAATGAAGCTACCTCATGATTGTGAACACTAAAGAGCTATGGTCAAATGCGAACCAACCAAATTAGTTGCTCGGCTGTACTGCATCAATCATACCTTTCGATGAATGTTCTTAAGACGTTCCAGTGTATTCTCGTTAATGTAGTCAGTCACTGGCCTGTAAGAGATATGATGCTATTAAACCAAACTTGAAAAACTGACAAAATGATAGGATAATTATAATTTTAAAAGAATGAATAGTCTAATAATTGCTTCTCATTTAATTTTAAAGACTTTGTGATATGTTTGTATGCATACACGTGAAATCAACATTCTTTGTGTGCTATGTTAACAAAAGTGCCCACATATTTATGTTAAACAGGCAAACACCTTTGCTAAGAGTGGACCAAAGAATTTCAAAGGAACATACGAATATGCTTATTCCTAATATAGTAGACATAATTTTAAACAAGTTCTAATAAAGCACCAGAAAAATACGACAAGATTTGAGGCTTGACCTTTTATGAAAGACAGCATTTTTGAAATATTTGATTTAGCAGCTAGAACTGAAAACATTAGTTCAAAGGTTCATTCTTACTGCTTCCATCACAGATCTCCATTATTAACAATTTTAATAACATTTAATAACGACTGTTTCTATTCATGGTTTTATTTTATTGGAACATGCATTAATTAATGTAAGGAAATCGAAAGTAATGAACACTAATCTCATACCTGTTGTTCTCAACAGCCATTTTATAGAGTGCATAAACAATTTCTGCACAAGCCAAGACTGCACCGTGACGAGAGTTCAAATCAATGCCTGTTGCTAAAGGTAACAATCGTGGCAAAGCTACAACAAAAAAAGAAACACCTTTACTGTATGTAAAAACGTCTTATGTAAAATGCATAAGCAGCAATGCAGCTAATTTGCAATAAGACCATAAGTAATAGAGCAGGAGTAGGCCATACAATCCCTCGAGCTTGCTCTGCCATTCAACATGATCACGGCTGATCTGATTGTGGCCTTATCTCCACTTTCCCACCTGCCTTCCATAACTGTTGACGTCAATTGTAGTGGAGTTAAGGCCAAGATCAGATCAATCATTTTATTGAATGGCAGAGCAAGCTCAAGGGGCTGTGTGGCCTACTCCTGCTCCTACTTCTTAGTTTCTCATGTTCTTCAGAGGAGCATTATTGAATAAAATCTGACACCAAGTCACACAAGATGACATTAAGGCAAATGAACAAAAGCTTAGTTTGAGATTTTTTTATTGGTTCATGGGATGTGGGCGTCACTGGCTAGGCCAGCATTTATTGCCCATCCCTAATTGTCCTCGAGGTGGTGGTGGTGAGCTGCCTTCTTGAACGGCTGCAGTCCTTCGGTGTGTGTACACGCACAGTGCTGTTAGGAGGCGGGTTCCATGAATTTGACAGCAACAGTGAAGGGGGGCTTGGAGGGGAACTTGCAGTGGTGGTGTTCCCATGCATCTGCTGCCCTTGTCCTTCCAGGTGCTGCAGGTTGCAGGTTTGGAAGGTGCTGTTGAAGGAGCCTTGGTGAGTTCCTGCAGTGCATCTTGTAGATGGTACACAATGCTGCCACTGTGCATCGGTGGTGGAAGGAGTGCTTATCAAGAGGGCTGCATCGTCCTGGATGGCATCAAGCTTCTTGAGTGTTGTTGGAGCTGCACTCATCCAGGCAAGTGGAGAGTATTCCATCATACTCCTAATTTGTGCCTTGTAGATGGTGGACAGGCTTTGGGAGTCAGGTGGTGAGTTAATCGCTGCAGAATTCCCAGGCTCAGACCTGCTCTTAGAGCCACAGTACTTATGTGGCAGGTCCAGTTAAGTTTCTGGTCAATGGTGACCACCAGGCTATTGGGGGATTCAGCGATGGTAATGCCATTGAATGTCATGGGGAGATGGTTGGATTCTCTCTTGTTGGAGATGGTCATTGCCTGGCACTTGTGTGGCGTGAATGTAACTTGCTACTTATCAGCTCAAGCCTGAATGTTGTCCAGGGCTTGCTGCATATGGACATGGATTGTCTTATTAACTGAGGGGTCGTGAATGGTGCTGAACATTGTGCAATCATCAGCAAACATCACCACCTTTGACCTTATGATGGAGGGAAGGTCATTGATGAAGCAGCTGAAGATGGTTGGGCCAAGGACACTACCCTGAGGAACTCCTGCAGTGATGCTCTGGGATGGAGATAATTGACCTCCAGAACCACAATCTTCCTCGTTTGTGCTAGGTATGACTCCAACCAGCGGAGAGGTTTTCCCCGATTCCCACTAACTCCAGTTTTGCTAGAGCTCCTCGATGCCACACTCGGTAAACTGCTGCCTTGATGTCAAGGGCGGTCACTCTCACCTCACCTAAGGAGTTCAGCTCTTTTGTCCATGTTTGAACCAAGGCTGTAATGAGGTCAGGAGCTGAGTGGCCCTGGCCGAACCCAAACTAAGTGTTAATGAGCAAGTTATTGCTGAGTAAGTGCCGCTTGATAGCACTGTCAATGATACCTTCCATTACTTGCTGATGCTCGAGTGTAGACTGATGGGACAGTAATTGGCCAGGTTGGATTTGTCTTTTTTGTGCGCAGGACATACCTAGGCAATTTTCCACATTGTCGGGTGAATGCCAGTGTTGTATTTGTACTGGAACAGCTTGGCTAGGGGCGCAGCCAGTTCTGGAGCACAGGACTTCAGTACTATTGCTGGAATGTTGTCAGGGCCCATAGACTTTGCTGTATCCAGTCCCTTCAGCTGTTTCTTGACTTGGCTGAAGACTGGCACCTGTGATGCTGGGAACCTCAGCAGGAGACCAAGATGGATCATCCACTCAGCACTTATGGTTGAAGACGGTTGCAAATGCTTCAGCCTTGTCTTTTGCACTGATGTGCTGGGCTCCCCCATCATTGAGGATGGGGATATTTATTGAGCCTCCTCCTTCTGTTAGTTGTTTAATTGCCCACCACCAGTCACAACTGGATGTGGCAGGACTGCAGAGTTTAGATCTGGTCCGTTGGTTGTGAGATCGCTTAGCTCTGTCTATCGCATGCTGCTTCTGCTATTTGGAATCCATATAGCCCTGTGTTGTAGCTTCACCAGGTTGACATCTCATTTTGAGATATGCCTGGTGCTGCTCCTGGCATGCCCTGCTGCACTCTTCATTGAACCAGGGTTGATCCCCTGGCTTGACGATAATGATAAAGTGGGGGATATGCTGGGCCATGAGGTTACAGATTGCGGTTGAATACAATTCTGCTGCTGCTGATAGCCCACAGTGCCTCATTGTGCCCAGTTTTGAGTTGCTAGATCTGTTCGAAATCTATCCCAATTAACAGTGAGGTTGTGCCTCACAACATGACGGAGGATATCCTCAGTGTGAAGACAGGTCTTTGTCTCCACAACGACTGTGTGGTGGTCACGCCTGCCAATACTGTCATGGACAGATGCATCTGCGACAGGTAGATTGGGGAGGACGAGGTCAAGTATGTTTTTCCCTCTTGTTGACTATCTCACCAGCTGCCAGAGACCGAGTCTAGCAGCTATGTCCTTTAGGACTTGGCCAGCTCAGTCAGTAATGGTGCTACCAAGCCACTCTAGGCGATGGGCATTGAAGTCCCCCACCCAAAGTACATTCTGTGCCCTTGCCACCCTCAATGCTTCTTCCAAGTGTGTTCAACAAGGAGGAGTACTGATTCATGAGCTGAGGGGGCGACAGTTGGTGGTAATCAGCAGGAGGTTTCCGTGCCCATGTTTGACCTGATGTCGTGAGAGTTCATGGGGTCCGGAATAAATGTTGAAGACTCCCAGGGCAACTCCCTCCCGACTGTATATTACTATGCTGCCACTCTGGTGGGTCTGTCCTGCCAGTGGGACAGGACATATGCAGGGACGGTGATGGTGGTGTCTGGGACATTGTCTGTAAGGTATGATTGCATGAGTATGACTATGTCAGGCTGTTGCTTGGCTAGTATGTGGGACAGCTCTCTGAATTTTGGCACAAGCCCCCAGATGTGAGTAAGAAGAACTTTGCAGGGTCAACAGAGCTGGGTGTGCAGTTGTCGTTTCCAGTGCCTAGATCGATGCCAGGTGGTCCCATCCAGTTTCATTGCTGTTAGACTTTTCTCTAGCAGTTTTGTACAACTGAGTGGCTTACTAGGCCATTTCAGAGGGCTTTTAAGAGGAAATCACATTGCTGTGGAGCTGTAGTCACATGTAGGCCAGACTAGGTAAGGACAGCAGATTTCCTTCCCTGAAGGACATTAGTGAACCAAATCGGTTTTTACGACAATCGTCAATGGTTGCATGGTCACCATTACCGAGACTAGCTTTTCTAATTCCAGATTTATTAATTGAATTTCAATTCTACCAGCTGCCACGGTGGGATATGAACCAGTGTCCCCAGAGCATTAGCCTGGGCCTTTGGGTTGCTTGCCCAGTGACATTACCACTACGCCACCGCCTCCCCTCAAAGTTTTAAGGAATGTCTGAAAGTAGAAAAGAGAACAAGAGAGGTAGAGAGGTTTAGGAAAGGAATTCCAGAGCTTAGTGCCTTTGCAGCTGAAGACACAGCGGCCAATGGTGGAATGATTAAAACTAGGGACGCTCAAGAGGCCCGAATTGGTGGAGTGCATATATTTGATGGTTGTAGGGCTGTAGGAGACTACAGCGATAGAGAGGACGAGGCCGTAGAAGGATTTGAAACCATGGATGAGAATTTTAATATCGAGGCATTGTTTAACTGAGAGCCAATATAGATCAGCGAGCACAGGGGTGATGGATGAATGGGATCTGGTGCAAGAAAGAACACAGGCAGCAGAGTTTTTGTTGACTTCAAGTTTACAGATAGCAGAAAGTGGGAGGCCAGCCAGCAGTGTGTTGAATAGTCAAACCTAGCACTAACAACTGTATAGATAAGGGTTTCAGCAACAGATAAGCCAAGGTAAGGGCAGAGTCGGGTGATGTCAGAGATGGAAACAGGTAGTCTTAGTGATGGTGCAGATCTGCAGAGGGAAGCTCATTTCGGGGTCAAATATGACACAATGATTACAAACAGTCTGGTTCCGCCTCAGGCAGTTGCCATGGAGAAGGAGGGAGTTGGTGGTTAGGGAACAGTGTGTGGCAGGAAACGAAGATAATGGCTTCAGGCTACCAAATATTTAGTTGAAGGAAATTTCTGCTCATCCAGTACTGAACGTCAGACAAGCAGTTTGACAATTTTGAGAGACGCTGGAGGGGTCTAGAGAGAGGGGGTGGTGAGGTAGAGCTGGGAATCGTCAACACACACGAGGAAGCTGGCTGTGTTTTAGCACGACACTGTCGACAGGCGTAGATGAGAAATATGAGGGGGCCAATCCAGATCCCAGGAGTACGCAGTGATAACGGTGCAGAAGCAGGAAGAAAAGCCACTGCTGGTGATGCTCAGGCTTGACTGGATAGAGAATAGAACCAGGCGAGTGCAGTCCCACCCAGTTGGATGATGACAGAATGGTGTGGTAAACATGTCAAAGACTGCAGACAGGTCACAAAGAATCTGTGTCATAATCACATAGGATGTCATTTGTGATTTTGATAAGAGCCATTTTGGTACTAAGGTTGGTTGGCATCCTTCCAAGATGATGGATACACAGCAAACAATACATTTAGGTGGTGTGTCTTCTCTTGGTGCACCTTTGCTGATGGCTGTGAAGGTCAGTTCTTGACATGCAGGTTCTGCCACAAGTGCCGCACGTGAAGCTGCCAAGTGATGCTGTGAGTTTTTGGCGTTGGTGCCAGTTGCCGAGCTGCTGGAGCCACTGGTCGTCATGGTAGTGCACGCCAGTCCACAGGATGTGTCGCCATTTCCCTCTTTCACTAGCTAGTGACTCCCTTGTGCGATAGTCAACATTTAGAGCCTTCATGTCACACTTGCAAGCATCCTTGAAGCGGAGCTTTGGGCGCCCCACTGGTCGTTTGGCCCCGGCTAAGGTCCTTGGGTGTGCAACCGTCTTCCATCATGCAGATGTGTCCGATCCACCGAAACCACCTCTCTTTGATTAGTGCCAACACACTTGGGAGCTCTGCCTTTTAGAGGACTGATACATTTGTGATTTTGTCCTGCTAGGAAATACCCAAAATGCACCGCAGACAGTGAAGGTGGATATGATTGAACTTTGTTTCCTGGTAGCTGTAAGTCGCCCATGTTTCTCAGACATACAGCAAGGTGCTGAGAACACAAGCCTTATAAACCATCAGCTTGCTCCTAAGGATCAGCTTGGCATCGAGAATTAGCCAAAGATGGTATTTGCTTTCCCGATGCATGTATCGAGCTCGGCATCAAGGGACAGATTGCCTGTCACTGTGGATTTAAGGTAGCAGGATTTGTTAACCATTTCCAGTGAGGTGTAATCAGAGGTGGAGATGCAACACCTTGTCCCATAACCAAGGTTTTCTTTTTTTCTTTCATGGGATATGGGCATCTTGAAGCTTACAGTCAAGAACAACAAGTTACAGGCATGGGAGAGACAGTCCATGAGTCTTATGACGGGCAGAAACTTGATTGGAGTGATTCAAACATGGAGTTCCAGAAAAGGTGAGAAAGAGATGGCACAGAGGTGGGCCTATTTCTTTGCAGTAAACCTTTATGGTTCAAAAGTGGGAATGCCTTGATGGGACAGAGTTTGAATTAGTGAATGCGGTACAAGACGACTTCTTGTCACAATGAGTCACAGGTTCAACTAGCCCTTGCAGATTTGTTCATTGCAAGTAATCCGAATGGCATGATTTATTGTAATATAATAACATTTCAGATCATCAACCAAAACACCACCAGTGAGGAGAACAGAAATACAGGGCTGAATTTTGCAGTCAGCGGAGAAGCAACGGGACTTGCCACTGACCTTGATAAAAATCTGCCCACAAAAATCCAGCAACCTCTGTGGTGTGGATTTCTGCTTTCCCAAAGTCAGTTTGAATCTGACGCCAAGTCAAGGGGATCTCCAGATGTCCAGTAGCAGCGAAGTCATCAGGCAGAGTAAGCAGCCAACCACACTGAAGTATTCTCAGACAGCAAACCAGGAAGTAAAAATGACTGAATCCCGACACTTTTAATTTGAAATTTTACAGATAGTGAAATAAATGATTGGGACATACAAATGGGGTTAAGGTAAAAGATAAAATATCAAACTTTAAAAAAAAAAATTAAAATGTGGAATTCATCATAAGAGAAATTTGTCTTTGAACAAATATATAATTATTCTTACAGGACCTGTGAGAATGGTTAGCAGTAAATATGAACTTAGTATGCTATAAAAAGAGGAAGAACAGAAAAAGACTGGAGAGATTGGGTAACACGGAGATAAATTCAGAGGCACGCATTTTGAGGACAATGGGAGGACCAGAGGTCTCACTGAAGTACAGTTGTGTGATCTGGTTGACTTGACAAGGATAAAACTTGATATTGGACAGAATGAAGAAATGGAGTACGTTCTATATCTTTCTTTTTCTTTCTTTCTTTCTTTTGGGCCTCCTTATCTCGAGAGACAATGGATACGCGCCTGGAGGTGGTCAGTGGTTTGTGAAGCAGCGCCTGGAGTGGCTATAAAGGCCAATTCTGGAGTGACAGGCTCTTCCACAGGTGCTGCAGAGAAATTTGTTTGTTGGGGCTGTTGCACAGTTGGCTCTCCCCTTGCGCCTCTGTCTTTTTTCCTGCCAACTACTAAGTCTCTTCGACTCGCCACAATTTAGCCCTGTCTTTATGGCTGCCCGCCAGCTCTGGCGAATGCTGGCAACTGACTCCCACGACTTGTGATCAATGTCACACGATTTCATGTCGCGTTTGCAGACGTCTTTATAACGGAGACATGGACGGCCGGTGGGTCTGATACCAGTGGCGAGCTCGCTGTACAATGTGTCTTTGGGGATCCTGCCATCTTCCATGCGGCTCACATGGCCAAGCCATCTCAAGCGCCGCTGACTCAGTAGTGTGTATAAGCTGGGGGTGTTGGCCGCTTCAAGGACTTCTGTGTTGGAGATATAGTCCTGCCACCTGATGCCAAGTATTCTCCGAAGGCAGCGAAGATGGAATGAATTGAGACGTCGCTCTTGGCTGGCATACGTTCTATATCAACATCATGATTAAAGGTGAAGGTTACAGTATTTTCTGTGTGGACTCACATTGAGAATCACTTACTTTTCAATTGCAATTTCAAATTGAATGAATGGCACTAAATGCTATTATGGTAGAACAGTTGTATCAATCAGTGTAGAGTCAACTATTGGTATTTCTTATAATAGTGCAGCAGATGCTATTCCTCGGGAAAAAATACCAAGTTTTATTTACTTGGCCACTCACCAATATTTGCCATGTATTCTGGTGCATGTGGAGTAAGGTTATGAAGGGTCTTTGCTGTGAGCTCTCGAATGGCACTGTGAAAACACAAAGGCAATCCATTATTCTACAGAAAAGCATGCTTCAATTTTTAATGCAAATCACAAGATTATTCTGGGACGCTTTCTCACAAGACTTATGGACATCAGAAAGTATATACAACACAGTGCAATTCATTGCTGTCCACAAAATAAGATTAAAACTGCCGAGACTTCAAATAGAACATACTATTTCAATGCTGCTTAAGAGTGAATTAGAGATACAAAAGGATTGGTTCCAATATGCCCCTTTTGCACATTACAATTTTGCATGCTTTGTTTGTCCATTTCTGTTCACTGCCTCCCAGTAAAATCAAATACTGGGATGCATGCGAGGAACTCTAAATTATATCACCTGAGTATCTTAGTAAGACAGCAGACACATGAAATAGTGTCTCCCCTTGAGAAGCAAAGTACAGTACAAAGTTCATATAATTTTTCTTAAGCTAAGAAATAGGAGGTTCTTTATGTAGAAAGTGTAGCCCGAGGATTTACTTCCCTTTTAATAATGTAGTTATAAGGGAGGCTTATTTTAATAATCACCTAAGGTATACTTACTGGTTCACAGGCCAGTTATTTTAACAGTTTGAAAATGGATGGTGAGAAGTGTAGCAATTTTCATGGAAAGGTGGGTATTGGCACACAATAATTAGTTTAAAATTTGTTGCTACTTGGAAATATAGTCTTAAAATGTAAAACACTGAGCACTGTACGAGTTCCACAAGTACCCATTAACTGCTACAATCTAACACAGCGCACCTGTGCACTGTGCACCTTTTGCATCTCTGACAGACATTAACCTGAACACTATTGTGTGTCTAGCCGCCAATACATTTTTAGCATCTTCAGGTTTGCAGGTGAAGGAGGATACACACAGACAGAGAGACAGAGAAATCTTTAGAAGACCAAAGGAAATATAGGGAAATGGGCTAAAAATGGCAGATGAAATTCAATGTCGGTGCATTTTGGTTAAAAAAAAATACGATCGAAGAGCAGTTCAACTTGGGAGTATAGGGTCACTGAACATTAAATGCAGAACTTCTGGTTCTTAAGTTTGTGACAAAAGTTAATAGAATTCTAGGTTTTATCTCAAGGTAAAGAAAGAAACGTCAAGAGGTAATGCTGATCAAATAGTAAAATTGAATAAAAGTCCACTCGGATTCTGACCTCATTCCAGCCGTGGTCCAAACATGGACAAAGAGCTGAATTCCAAAGGTGAGGTGACAGTAACTGCCCTTGACACCAAGGCAGCATGTGACTATGTGGGGCATCAAGGAGCCCTAGCAAAGCTCAAGTCAATGGGAATCAGAGGGAAAATTCTCCACTGGTTGGAGTCATACCTAGCACAAAGAAAAATCGTTGTGGCTGTTGGAAGTCAATCATCTCAACCCCAGGACACTGTTGCAGGAGTTCCTCAGGGTAGTGTCCTAGGCCCAACCACCTTCAGCTGCTTCATTAATGATCTTCCCTCCAACATAAGGTCAGAAATGGGGATGTCACTGATGATTGCACAGCGTTCAGTACCATTCACAACCCCTCAGATAGTGAAGCAGTCTGTGCCTGCAAGCAGCAAGACCTGGATCACATTCAGTCTTGGGTTGATGAGGCAAGTAACATTCGCACTACACAAGTGCCAGGTAATAACCATCCCCAAGAGAGAATCTAGCCATCTCCCCTTGATGTTCTACAGCATGACCATGGATGAACCCCACCCCCACCCCCCATCATCAACGTCCTGGGGGTCCCCATTGACCAAACACTTAACTGGGCGAACCATATAAATACTTTGTCTACAGAGCAGGTCAGAGGCTGGGGATTCTTCGGACTCCTCAGAGCCTGTCTATTATCTACAAAGCACAAGTCAGGAGTGTGGTGGAATACTCTGCACTTGTCTGGATAAGTGCAATTCTAACAACACTCAAGTAGCTCAACATCATCCAGGACAAAGCAGCCCGCATGACTGTCACCCCATCCATCACCTTAAACATTCACTCCCTGGACATCCGGCGCACCGTAGTGGCAGTGTGTATCATCTACAAGATGCACTGCAGCAACTTACCAAGGCTCCTTCGATGGCACCTTCCAAATCTGCAACCTCAAACATCTAGAAGAATAAGGGCTACAGACATATGGGAACACCATCACCTGCAAGTTCCCCTCCAAGTCATACACCACCCTGACTTGGATCTAAATCGCTGTTATTTCACTGTTGCTGGGTCAAAATCCTGGAACACCCTCCTTAACAGCACCCTGCTGTACTTAAACCACATGGACTACAGTGGTTCAAGGAGGCAGTTCACCACCACCTTCTCCAAGCAATTAGGATGGGCAATAAATGCTTGCCTTGCCAGTGACGCTCACATCCCATGAATGAATAAACAAAAGTAGCGTGTGCAATATTGGGCTCAAGACCATTGTTACGACCAGGTGTGAAAGGTGCTCTCAGGTTTAAAGAAAACTGAAATTTTATTAAACTTAAACTCTAATTCGAATGACACCTAAGGATACACGACGTGCCCACGCTAACATGCATATGCGATACACACATGCAAATAGAGACAGAAAAGAGAAGAAAAATAAAGTGGAACGGTTTGAGGCAATATCTGAAGAGTGTGTTATGGTTCTTCGAGCTCACTGTAGAGTCCTTCTGTAGGTTGATCTTGCTTTTCGCTAGGGCCCAGTATTTTTCTTAAACCTTGTTCACTTTAGGAGACTTTTCTCTCTTGGGGTTCATGTGTCTTCAATGGATTCCGAAACTGGTGAGGAAGAGATGGGAGCCGACAGGAGAGAGAGATGTTCTCATTCCAGGAGCAAAGAGATTTCTGCAAGTTCAAATTCAAAAAACTCAGGTGCCCAGCAGGTTACTCATGTGACTAGCTGGTGTGACCACGTCTGTTTGTGTTTTCGGTCATCTTAGCAGTCAACCTGAAATGCTAGCTCCTCCACCTTCAACGTCTGGTAATCAAAAGTCCATTGTGGATTGGATGTATCGGGGAATAGTCTTTTGTCCCTTTTAAGCACGGTCTGTAAATATGCAAATGTGTTTCCAGTCAAGGATCTGATGTTTCTTTTAAACGCAAGTTCTTTCTTTACTCCAGTAAGAGTTACCAATCAAAGTTCATGTGGTGAAATTAATATGCCTCATTCTTGGCACATGGGGCCCTGCATGACACTATAGAAAGGATATTGAGGTTTTAGAGAGGATACAACACAAATTCACGATGATGTGACTGGTATGAGGAAATACAAATTTTATGATTTGCAAAATTTTGGGATATGGTAGCAGACTGGTTATGTTATTGAATTAATAATCCAGAGACACAAATTCAAATTGCACCACAGCAGCTGGGGAATTTAAATTCAATTCATTAAAAAATCTGGAATAAAATGCTAATCTCAGTAATGGCGACCATAAACCTAACAGATTGTTGTAATATCATTTAGGAAAGGAAATATGATTTCCTAACCTGATCTGGCCGACATTTGATTCCAGACCCACAGCAATGTAGTTGGCTCTTAATTGCCCTCTGAAAATGCCTAGCAACCCATTCAATGGTATTCAAGAAGGGAGCTAACCACCACCTTCTCAAGGGCAATAAATGTTGGCCTTGCCAATGAAGCCCACATACCACAAATGAAGAAAAATAATTGGGGACATTTTCATTAGAATGCAGATTATGGAGAGATAAATTGGAAGTGTTTAAAATTATGGAAGGATGGAATAGGCTTAACACATGCAGGTTGTTTCCAGTAGCTGAGGGATCAGGAACAAGGGGCCATAGAAACAAGGACCCAGATTTCTAGGTCAGAGGTAAAGCATCCGGGCTTGCCAATGACCTCAAAGAATGTTGCCCATAAGGATCTAGCAATCAACGTGGTGTGAATTTTCCCTTTACCGAGTTAGTTTGTATCTGGCGCAAGTCAAAGAGACCTCCAGGCATTTAGCAACAACAATGTCATAAAGCAGGGTAAGTAAAATAAATGATGGGGACATACATATGGGATTAAGGCAGAAGCTAAAATATTATAAACAAGTTTTAAAAATATGTGGAATTGTTATTATAATGGAGAAATGTGACATTCCAGAAGTACAAAATTAATTTTTCAGAGCCACTGAGGCTGTTCAACAGAAATTACGAACTTAGTATGCCATTAAAAACCCAGTTACATCTCATTCAACAAGGTGCAACTTGTTCAAGCGTATTTACAGCGAGAGTAAATGCATAAAAGAGCAAGTACTCATCAGTTCAGTGATTTCTAATTAATTGATTGCAGACTGAAAGGACTTCAACAGAGCACCTTATGGAGAAGAGTGGAATCATTGACAGCAAACTTTGGATTCTTGTATTTAACTGCGCATGCGCAGACTGCAGACATTGCTGTCAGTTTCAGAGGAGTAATGACAGTGAACACTGACAGTTCTGCCATCATTACTGAAGTCCAGGCCAAGATTAAATAAGCAGTTATGGAAAAGGACAAAGATGGACTGGAAATAGAGGCACTGAACTGGGGGAAGGCCGATTTCAATATGATAAAACAGGATCTGGCCAAAGTGGACTGGGAGTAGCTACTTATAGGAAAGTCTACATCAGACCAGTGGGAGTCATTCAAAAAGGAAATAGTGAGAGTTCATGGTCCCGTAAAGGTGAAGGGTAGGACCAAAAAGTCAAGGGAACCCTCGATGTCAAGGGATATCCAGGATTGGATAAGGAAAAAAAAGGAGGCTTATGGCAGATTCAGAGGGCTGAAAACAACAGAGGCCCTAGAGGAGTATAGAAAGTGTAGCGGGGTACTTAAAAAAGTAATTAGGAGAGCGAAGAGGGGGCATGAGAAAACAATGGCGGGCAAGATAACGAAAATCCCAAGGTGTTTTACAAGTATATTAAGAGCAAGAGGATAACCAGGGAAAGAGTAGGGCCCATTAGGGACCAAAGTGGCAATCTGTGTGTGGAGCTGGAGGATGTAGGTAAGGATTTAAATGATTAATTTTCATCTGTGTTCACTATGGAGAAGGACGATGTCGGTGTAGAAATCAGGGAAGGGGATTGTGATTGAAACAAATTAGCATTGAAAGGGAGGAGGTATTAGTGGTTTTCGCGGGCTTAAAAGTGGCAGGCAGCCATAAAGGCGGGGCTAAAGTGTGGCGAGTCGAAGAGACTTAGCAGTTGGCAGGAAAAAAGACAGAGGCGCAAGGGGAGAGCCAACTGTGTAACAGCCCCGACAAACAAATTTTTCTGCAGCACCTGTGGAAGAGCCTGTCACTCTAGAATTGGCCTTTATAGCCACTCCAGGCGCTGCTCCACACACCACTGACCACCTCCAGGCGCTTACCCATTGTCTCTCGAGATAAGGAGGCCAAAGAAAAAAAAGGAAAAAAAAGTGGATAAATCCCCAGGCCCAGATGAGATGTGTCCCAGGCTGCTATGTGAGGCAAGGGAGGAGATTGCAGGAGCCCTGACACAAATTTTTCAAATCCTCTCTGGCCACAGGAAAGGTGCCAGAGGACTGAAGGACTGCGAATGTGGTACCATTATTCAAGAAGGGTAGTAGGGAGAAACCCGGTAATTACAGGCCAGTGAGTCAATCATCAGTGGTAGGGAAATTATTGGAAAAAATTCTGAGGGACAGGATTAATCTCCTCTTGAAGAGGCAGGGATTAATCAGGGATAATCAGCATGGCTTTGTCAGGGGCAGATCATGTCCAACAAACTTGCTTGAATCTTTCGAGGAGGCGACTAGGTTGTAGATGAGGGTAAAGCAGTTGATGTAGTCTACATGAACTTCAGTAAGGCTTTTGATTATGTCCCGCATGGGAGATTGGTCAAGAAGCTAAGAGCCCATGGGATCCAGGGAAATTTGGCAAATTGGATCCAAAATTGGCTTAGTGGCAGGAGGCAGAGGGTCATGGTCGAGGGTTGTTTTTGCAATTGGAAGCCTGTGACCAGTGGTAAACCACAGGGATCGGTGCTGGGACCCTTGACGTTGCAGTGTACATTAATGATTTAGATGTGAATACAGGAGGTATGATCAGTAAGTTCGCAAATGACATGAAAATTGGTGGTGTTGTAAATAGTGAGGAGGAAAGCCTTAGATTACAGGATGATATAGATGGGCTGGTAAGAAGTGGCAAATGGAATTTAGTGTGAGGTGATATATTTTGGGATGACTAACAAGGCAAGGGAATATACAATGGATGATAGGACCCTAGGCAGTACAGAGGGTCAGAGGGACCTTGGTGTACTTGTCAATAAATCACTAAAGGCAGCAGCACAGGTAGGTAAGGGGTTAGGAAGGTATATGGGATACTTACCTTTATTAGCCGAGGCACAGACTATAAGAGCAGGGAGGTTAAGATGGAGCTGTATAAAATGCTTGTTAGGCCACAGCTGGAGTACTGTGTACAGTTCTGGTCGCCACACTATAGGAAGGATGTGATTGCACTGGAGAGGTTGCAGAGGAGATTCACCAGGATGTTGCCTGGGCTGAGCATTTCAGCTATGAAGAGCGACTGGATAGGCTACGGTTGTTTTCCTTAGAGCAGAGTAGGCTGAGGGGGGACCTGATTGAGCTATACAAAATTATGTGGGGCATAGATGGTGTAGATAGGAAGAAACATTTTCCCTTAGCGGAGGGGTCAATAATCAGGGGGCATAGATTTAAGGGGCAGGAGGTTTAGAGGGGATTTGAGGAAACATTTTTCACCAAGAGGGTGGTTGGAATCTGGAACACACTACCTGAAGGGGTGGTAGAGACATGAACCTTCACAACATTTAAGAAGTATTTAAATGAGCACTTGAAACGTCGTAGCATACAAGGCCATGGGCCAAGTGCTGGAAAACGGGATTAGAATAGATAAGTGCTTGATGGCTGGCACAGGCACGATAGGCCTGTTTCTGTGCTGTATAACTCTATGACGCTAAGAGATTTTGAACTGAGGGTAGGAGAAATTTCTTCGCAATTTGGGTTTTGAGAAGCTGTGGAACTCGCTTTCAGAGTTGGTGGTTGAGGTGGAAACTATATCAACATTCAAACTAAGATTGGATAGGAGAATGAACAAAGAGGTTGAAGAGATATGTGAACAAGATGGGTAAATATGGTTGAGTCGAATGGCGCATTTATGTGTTGTAGTAGACAGAGTCACAGACAGACGCACACACAGATGGATGCGTACACAAGAACACAGACTGAGACAAAGAAAAGCAAACACAAAGAACTTCAGTCAGAAACACAACAAAGACAGACATAGTACAAGAGGCGGATGACAAAAATAGGCACACAATGAAAGATATACTGTCAGATTCATGAACATACACACAACAGAAATATGCAAACACAAAAAACACTGAAAGCAACCTACAGAAAGAAAAAGACGTACATAAATAAACAATGGCTCCCAAATAGCACTGCTGCAATAAATCACTTCCCCTCAACATACTGAAAATATGTATCAGCATAAAATGTAGGCAAAATTGCCAGAACAGAAAAAGCACTGGTTGTTTGTATCTGTCACAATGCAGTAGAATACAACTTTGCCAACATACAGTGTTAGTTATTAAAGTGAATAAAAATCTTTAAAAAAAAATTCCCACCAACTGTCTTGCCAAGTTTCTCAACAGCAAAGGCAAAAGCCAAATCTGACCACCTACTTTGTTAAATTGGTCACCTGGTACATGTTTTCGCTAAGCTCATCAAAACACCACAAAGGAAATAAAGTGACAGCTTCTTACTTTTGATGGTTTGATCTGCTCCTCGGGCTAAGTGAGTTAAGACATATGTTTTAAATTCTGACAATTAATGAATCACACCCATAAAATTAATGTTTGCAAGTTTAAAATCTTTAAAACATAGAAATAAAAGTCAAGTTCATATACTTTCAGTAAGTGAGCGAATTTGAATGAACTCTCAAAGCGATACCAAGTTCCAATAATGTGTTCTTGGAGAATTACCTTCTAGTTTAAGCACACCCAAGAACAAAACAATTCCCCATTTTCCAAGTAATATCTATGCATTTACCCACCAGCTTCAATCTTTGCACTACCTTTGTTTTTTTACTTAAGTGCACATATTATTTTCCAGTAGTTTTGATCCGGTCATTGTTCATTATTTCCAACTACAACAATCTTTTCATCATCAGAAACATAGATAATCACACTTTGTAAATTCCGACAAACTAATTGACGGCAAGAGCATAAATTAGACATTTTATAGCGCAGTTTATTTAACTTTGGCTTGCATGTATAAATACCTAACCAATAAAGAAGCATGCTTGAAACCCCAATTGTATACTAACCATAAATTTTCTCCAAATATTAAAATCTATAAATGTTGTAATGCACATATAATTAAAACAGGTTATGCTCTCTCACCAATCCCAGTGGTTAAATTTATTTTGTATCAGATGATCGATCAAAGGTTGCGTATACTCAGGAAATCCAACAATGTATATACTGTAGAACAAAGATAAATAAAAAGGGCATCAGTTACTGCTTTATGCAAGTGGAATCTACTTTTGTTGTACCAGAATAGACAGAATTATTCATGAGAGTGGGAAATGCATTATGACAATTATTTAAAAGATGTTCCAACAGTATGTGTTTTCAGATTTATGGACCAAACTTCATTTTATATTAATCTGGCACTTGCTGTCTGAACAAGCACAAGAAATTTAATGTGAACCATGAAAAACAAGCTCCAGGTGCTGCCACAAATAATGATTTGTGAGCAGATTACAGATTATCTGAAACTCAAGTCCCATAACACATCATCCAAGCCTACTGTGCTTTTTTTATTTTATTTTCTCCCTTGCTATTATGACATTGTGACTTCCAGTTGTGGATCTTCTATACCTTCTGCAAACATTCATAATGAGTCGCTATCAGCTTGAAGGTAACAGAGGTTTTCTGTAGTAAATTACAAATCACAAATTCAGTATTTTGTACATATTGCACAATATTTTCTTTAGGTAGTGGGCAATAATATTCTCCTGGCCCATCAATGGATTTTCAACACTAGAAATAGATTAATGTTTTTGTTCAAAGTAGAAGACACTTCCATTGAAGAATATACCACATGACCTAGAAAATTGCATATATGTAAATAGAACTATATTCGTGAAAACCATATATGATATTAATGATGAATGGTCACAGACCTGAAACGTTAACTGTTTCTCTCTCCACAGATGCTGTGTATTTCTAGCACTTTGTTTTTATTTTATCATATTAACATAATGGTCCAGTTGCAGACGGAAGTGCCAGCTGCATGTTTCTGATATGAAAAATAGTGTGCAACATTTAACAGAATGAGCTTTGATAGCCCATTCTACAAGGTATTGTCTTTAATGTAAAAAGCAAACAAATAATAAGATTCTACCGGTTTCAGTAAAGAATTCTTTAATAAGCTAATGGACTTCACAAATATTTGACAAATATATTGCTAAAACTTAACCCAGTCCATCAGGTTTTGAATACTATACAGCAAGACTCTGTGTTGTAATTTAATTATTGGGAAGCTCCAACAATACTTTGAAGCCCTGCTTCCTCATCAAGCTGACTTCGATGCAAAAAATAAATTGAGCAATCCTTGTTTTTGTTTATATAAATTCATAGTCATTTCATAATTATAAATGGTAGGCTGCAACTTGAGTTGACAATTTGATTAACCTACCTTTGATATTTAATCCACCCACAGGTAAGAAAATATACTGAATATATGAATACAAAGGTGAGAATGAAGACCTAAGGCCAATGCATGCTCAGTTTATCCATGAGAGTGAAACCTCATGCTTCACTATCTCCAGCTGCTGGTAATGGCAACTCTTGGGTGAGACAAAAAAAGGGGTCGGGGTGGGAAGTAGTTATGGCCAATTTCAGGCAAAAGTGGTAAATTCCTCCCCAACTCCTGACAGCAAACATCCAAGTTCTAGGAGACTATGATTACCCAATATGCACTACTAGCCATACTTAAACACAGTGGCGCAGTGGTTAGCACCGCAGCCTCACAGCTCCAAGGACCCGGGTTCAATTCCGGGTACTGCCTGTGTGGAGTTTGCAAGTTCTCCCTGTGTCTGCGTGGGTTTTCTACCGGTGCTCCGGTTTCCTCCCACAAGCCAAAAGACTTGCAGGTTGATAGGTAAATTGGCCATTATAAATTGTCACTAGTATAGGTAGGTGGTAGGGAAATATAGGGACAGGTGGGGATGTTTGGTAGGAATATGGGATTAGTGTAGGATTAGTATAAATGGGTGGTTGATGTTCGGCACAGACTCGGTGGGCCGAAGGGCCTGTTTCAGTGCTGTATCTCTAATCTAATCTAATCTAAATTATTTGCTTTAGGCTTTCAGAAAATTTAACTGACAGGACCTGACACAAATAATGGGCATCAGAAAGAGAAAGTGCCCAATTCTTCAGCATTGATGAACATGGAAATTCAATGCAAGCACAAAAATAATTATAAAAACACAAGCAACAATCCTTCAATAAGTCATTGCTTCTGCTAAGTTAATTGTTCTCAGCCAAAAGAGAAGGGCACTATTACTGGTCTATAAGAGTATAGCTGTTGGAGTGCAAAGCAGTTCCTTGGGTTAAAGAGGAGGAAAAAACATTATTTAGTACCTCCTGCATGATGGTGTGTGTGCACAGACAAAGTTAACTAGAATGAGATGCCTCCACACAAATAATCTGACAATTCTCTTCTTTTAACTCACTCATCAAGGGCAGCCATTTAGGGGAGAGACTGGCTGCTATCAGCAGATATGGAACCACAGCTCATCATAGAATCATGGATTAGTATAGCATGGGAGGAGGCCATTTGGTCCATCGAATCTACACTGGCTTTTTCAAAAGACAATGCAGTTAGTCCCACTATTCTGCTTTTCCTCGATATCTGTGCAATCTTTCTCTCTTTCAAGTATTTATCAGATTCTCTTTTGAAGGCGACTATTGAATCTGTATCAAGCAGTGCATTCCAAATCATAAACACTCATTGTGTAAAACAGAATGTCATCCTTTTGCCAAGCACCTGAAATCTGTGCCCTCTGGTTATTGACCCCCCAGCCATTAGAAACAGTTTTTATTTACTCATTAACTACTACATTCAGCAAAAAGGGGAATTCTAAATCCTAAAGAGTTCCTCTGTGCTCAATATGTACTGCTGTCAAGATTTTATATTTTACTGACAGATAGTAGGAAGTTCCTAAGCCTTGAAGCGTTACCTAATATTCAAAAAACATTTGGTCCGATTTCCAACAGCAAAATAGTCAGCAGCGGTGAGTATCTCAATTCCATGTGGAAATGTACCCTGCAAAAGATGTGAATAAAAATAATTATCCAGCTTCATTCAAGAAATATAAAAGCCAGTTCACTTATGACATCTTTTATACAATTAATAAGTTTTCAAGGACACTTACTGAAAGGGACACACAGGTGGGGTGGAAACGACACCAAGGGGGACGATGACACGGAGGGGGGGGGGGGGGGGGGGGGGGGGAAAGGCCGACATTGGGGGGAGGGGGGACAGGGGAACGACACAGGGTGGGGGGGGGCGGGGGTTAATCTGTTAATTGCGTATCAGTTGCTTGATTACATGCAGGTGGAGGGTGTTAATTGGGGTCTTACTTGAGTACTTATACGCAGACACTTAATAAGACTGGTGAAGGGTTTGATTGAGGAGTTACACGTTTGTAATCCTTTTACTCTGTACTATAAATGTGAAAAAGAGTAAATATAGGCTCCAGCATTATCCTTCCATAACAAGCATTCCAGAGACTAACAAGGGGTGGGGGGTGAATGGACAGCATGGAGAAGGAGAGAGAGAGACAGGGAAAGACGGTCAGATAGAGATAGAGAGAGAGCAATCAAGATCACTCCTGACAGATGAACATCTATCCAGAATACTCCACATCGCTACAAGTGTGCGGGCAGACACTGACTACTTATACAAGCAAAAGAAATGTCAGGTTTCTCACGAAATCAGTGTCCAACATAGTGAAGAGAAAGTAGGTCAATAAATTAATCTTCTCATTTCAAGCTTCTTTTGTTGCTGTTTTGATGAGTAGTACGACAAATTTTTAATCTTCCCAAAATTGTCTTGCCGGCCCCCTATGTAAGACAAAAATTGTAATTTGGCCCCCCACATGGAAGGCTGCATTTGCTGATAACACAACCACTAGGTGGCACAGTACTAATATGCGCAAATGCAGCCTCTTCCACTGAAACATCACTGTCTGCGACGCTCAGGCAGCTGCTAGGATTAAAGATGGCACTGCTTAATTTATCACAGAAAAACTTCAACCCAAAAATCCCCTCTATCGGTCCTTCCTGCGCCTGTCTTCTCACCACTGGTTCCCTGCTGCCTTCCCTTAAGTACTCGCTACAGTCTCGCCGTTTCCCTCCCTCACCTTTTGGGGAGGCAGTGGCATACTGGTATTGTCACTGGACTAGTAACCCAGATACCCAGGTATTGCTCTGGGGACATGGGTTCGAATCCCAATTCAATTAATAAATCTGGAATTAAAAGCTAGTCTAATGATGGCCATGAAACCATTGTCGATTGTTGTAAAAACCCATCTGGTTCACTAATGTCCTTTAGGGAAGGAAATCTGCTGTCCTTACCTGGTCTGGCCTACATGTGACTCCAGATCCACAGCAATGTGGTTGACTCTTACATGCCCTCAAAATGGCCTAGCAAGCCACTCAGTTCAAGGGCAATTAGGGATGGGCAATAAATGCTGGCCTGGCCTGCGACACCCACATCCCATGAAAGAATTTTTAAAAACTCAGCCGCTTGCCCCACTGTTACCCTCCCCCCCCACCTTGGCTGATTTGTTCCCCGCTACTGCACTCTCCGGCTGCTCGTTCCCCGCTTGCCCGCTCCCTCACCCCTCACACCCATGACGCTAGCTCCAGGCTGCGTCACTTCCCTCCTCTCGGCCACTGGCTCCCACAATCGATTGTTCCCCGCTGCACCGCCCGAAGAAGCAAGGCAGGCTGCGAGGGGTGACCTGGCGACATAGGAGCGAGTAGCCAAGAGCTAGCGGCTGAAAGGGGGGGGGGCGGGGTGGTGGAAGCTGGGAGTGTGCGACCGGAGAGCAGGGGGAAGCAAGGAGCGGGAAACAATTGGCCGAGGGGAATAGGAGAGCAATGGCGAGGTCTGGAGCAAGTGGCTGAGGGGGGGGGGGGAGGGGGGGAATCAGCCGGTGGGGAGGAGGAGAAAGCGTCGCGGCCTGGAGCAAGTGGCCAAGAGGGGAGAGCGGCCCATGGGGCGGGAGAGAGTAGCTGAATGGGCGGGGGTATGGGGCGAGTAGTGGTGATCGAGCTCCAGCCTCAAAGTGCCTCATTCAGCCACTGAATGACTTGGCATTACGTGATGACGTTTCCCTGAGCATGCACCAATTAGTCGTGGCAAGATGTAGACTGCGCATGTGCAGCATCTCATTGAGAGCAGGAGACTGTTTGTGCATGTACGCAGCTTGGAGTGCTCTGATGACGTCAGCAGGCCACTGCATTGTCAGGAGTCAATTTGCACATGAAAAAGGTTGGACATCCCTGTTTTAAACCTTAACACAAAAGAAACATGATGCAGATGCTGGAAATCAAAATAAAAGCATAAAATGCTGGTAAGACTTAGCAGGTCAGGCATCATCTGTGGAGAGAGAAACAGTTAACATTTCAGATCGATGACCTTTTAACAGAACTCTGGCCAGGATCCCTAAACTCACTTAATGCACCAACTGGCACAAACATGTTGGGTCCCAATTAAACATCATGGAGCAAACATTGAGTCCATGTCATGAGTCCAGCCCACAACATTTGCCTTGTAAGGGCTGGACCACAAGACCTGGTGCAACTGGGTTTCTGCCTTTTTCCAGCACAGCCCTCCAAGGAATTATAAGTCCATCATTTTCAAGATTGTAATTTGACAAACCCTTAGGTACAAATGGCTCTCAGCTCCTTACAAATGTTCTTGTATACCTTAAAATATTTCTAACACATTTATTAATTGTTTACAATATTTTAAATTATATATGCCATATATGCGGGACAGTACCTGTCTTCCGACGTTCTCCTGAAAAGCAGCCTGAGGTAAAAGTATTAGAAAAATAATTGATATAACAACGTATCAATGAAGTCATAATAAACATTAGTTTATTCTGGAAATGTACACCTCAGTATTTTACAAACAGAATTATACATTTCTTATGATAAGCAATCTAAACAATAATAAGTCTATCACGTTGAAGAATCTTGTTAGTAAACTAGTCCCACCAATTGACATGGGGACAATACAATGAGTAAATTATGTCACCATAAACGGGAACTGCAATAAACTTCAGAGAAGTTAGACATTACAGCCTAGACTTTCCTCACCTGTACTGCCTAATCTGACTTGTCTGGAAGAGGTGAACCTATGGAGGGATACCAGGAAGATCAGACTGCAATAGATTCTCTATGCCCATTTATTGGTACCCGCATCTGCAGATGGAGGTGAAAGTACCTCTGACAGATTCTTAATGCTGGTGGAGACTCCTATTCCTGAAGGAAGCTTGGAGATAACAGCTCTGCTACTAAGATATGTGGATACCTAAACTAACGATAATGTTTGGGTGCTTTTGAGGAAGTATCAATCACAATAAATCCTGCTTCCAGTAGCACTGCACAAAATAAACGTACCAATGAGATTAAAAGTAACTGTTACTTGATTGGCTGCACCCGGGTTGCAACCACCCACTTCTTCAGGCCCTGATATTTATCAAGGACTACGGGCAACCGTCTTCGCAGGGCGTGCGTCAACAGAGAGGCAGATGCTATTCAATACTATCTGATGTGAAGACATCCGCAGTTACCATTCAGCATAGGGGTGGCACTTGCAGTGACAGTAGTGATGAGCTGTGGCCTGAAACCTGCGTGCACTTACTTCTGCGTATGCTGCAATGCTGATTTAGGTGGATGATACCATGGTGAGGCACAGAGAACAAACACCTAATGCACCACCTCTGCAACTTTAGAAGCCATCAAACAGGAGGCTGGATGACTCTGTCACTTGCGCCTTCAATTTCCATGTGCAAACCTTGCGGCAGTATAAAACTTATGATATTCAAATTTTGCTTTGAATAAAATGTTATCAGAAAACATCATTGTACAATTATATTAAGTGTCCCCTTTCCTATTGGCCTATAATACACAGATGACACAAGTAATTAAAAATATAAACAGGGTCACACTTAGATGGCAAGCAAAACATTCAAACTCTCAAGTACACCTTTGCTTAAAAATAGACTACTTCCATTCAAAAGTTTCTATGACATTAATGGACTAAACAAGTTGTAATTTAGGCACATGAGTAATTACACTCCCATAATATGATCAGTCTTTTGCCTGGTGTTTCTATTTGGTATTAGTCTCTACATAATGGCCTATACATATATGCTTACCAAAGCACCGAGAAAAAAACCAAACTTTTTTCAAACTTGTCCTTACCTCATTCAACTGCATTCAGCATATATGTATTTGAGCTTGTGTTGTAAAATTTATGATATTTTCTTCCCTTTTGTTTACTGATCAGTTTTATTCATTTTCTACCATTTCCTCTTTGGTTCCCTCACTTCCTCTACTCTATCATAGTTTGCATTCATTCATGTTCACTCAATCTGTCTGCCTATCTGTCCCTTCACGACCTTCATAATCTGGATCCTGCTCTCTCAGTCAGAACTATGGAATACCACTGGGAGGTGAAACTGACGCTGCCTTTTCTCCCATGTAGAATCAGCCTATTCTTCCATATAAACAATAGGGAGGTAAATTGAGCAGCCTCACATTCTCCTGTATTTTGGAGTCAAAATCCTGTAACATACAAGAATCCCTGTCGCGATGGGAGCACTGAAACTATGCAATCCAGAACATTTCGGGAAATGATTTCAATAAATTTTACAACTACAGCCTGATGTATAATTGCAGATATGTACAGACATATACTCATTAAGTAATCATTTAAAACTGAAACAGGTGCTAAAGTTGGCTATGATTCATGCTTTTTCAAGCATTATCTATAGCAACTGGGGCAATCAGAAGAAAGAATTGTGGTTTAGGAAATGAGTTTCGTTAAGGTGGAGCTGAAACTACACCAGGCACCAGTGGATTAACAGGATAAACTTGACCTGCAGTATTGTACCAGAAGAAGAAAAGTACAAAATTAAATCCACATTTCAGAAGGAATTGTACTGAATTAAACAAGTAAGACAAATTAAACATTTGTTATGGTACATAAATAAATTCTGGGAAAGCTCAAGTAAACTTGATGTTTCCTATTTAACACTGCATTCTCCACTCCTGCTTTTATTAAGCAGCTACAGAATGCCCAAAAAAGTTAATTGACAGTATTCTGTGGTGAAATTATTCTCATTTGTAAAAGATGTGGCCATATGAAATTTCTCTGGGTGCTCCAACGAATCCATTTAAAGTGACTGAAATATGCTTCTTGTAAAACAGGTTAGATTACACTATGTAGAGGAAGATAGTAAGCCAGTGTGAGACAAGTGGGCTGAACATAGAGATCTGTTTAGAACCTCTGCAATGAATAGTTCATTAGATCTTATTAGAAATCAGCCATCACCAGCTGTTTTCTGTAACATTACTTAGCCTTAAAATTATTTCAAAACGTTTTGTTTCTTCAAAATGACCTGCTTCAAAAACCAACTGGTGCGTGATTTGATGCAGTGAATTCTCTGAATGGGGAAATGCTCTCGGTTTTGTGATATCACTCAAATGACAGCTTGATCCATAAAGCCAGTAAAACCTATTCCATGTCATATTACTACAATGTTGCCAATTATATTCCATATTCTAGTCTAACATTAGGTTATATTAATATAAAATATTATTACTATCAGAGACATGGTTGATGGAAGGGCAGGACTGGCAGCTCGATATTCCAGGGTATAGAATCTTTAGGTGTGACGAGTTGGTTGGGGGGGGGGGGGGGGGGGTGTAAAAGAGGAGGTGGCATTGCACTATTGATCCAGGAGTCAATTACTACAGTAAAAAGGTATGATATCTTAGAAAGTTCCTCAAATGAGGCCATATGGGTAGAACTTAAAAACAAACAGGGGGCAAACATTTTTCTGGGAGTCTACTACAGGTCTCCAAACAGTCAGGGAGAGATAGAGGAGCAGATATGTAGGCAAATCTCAGAGAGGTGCAATAATAGTAGGGGAATTCAACTCCCTGAATATTAACTGGGATAGTCTTAGTGCAAAAGGCTTAAAGGGGGCGGAATTCTTCAAGTGCATATAGGAGAGCTTTTTGAGCCAGCACGTAGAAAGGCCTACAAGAAAAGGGGCGGTACTGGACCTAATCCTAGGGAATGAAGCCGGACAAGTGGTAGAAGTGTCAGTGGGGGAGCATTTCGGGGATAGTGACCATAATGCTAAGATTTAAGGTAGTTATGGAAAAGGACAAAGATGGACCGGATATTAAGGTACTGAATAGGGGGAAGGCCGATTTCAATATGATAAAACAGGATCTGGCCAAAGTGGACTGGGAGCAGCTACTTGTCGGAAAGTCTACATCAAATCAGTGGGAGTAATTCAAAAAGGAAATAGTGAGAGTTCAGGGCCAATATGTTCCCACAAAGGTGAAGGGTAGGGCCATCAAATCCAGGGAACCCTCGATGTCAAGGGATATAGAGGATTGGATAAGGGAAAAAAAAAAGAGGCTTATGGCAGATTCAGAGGGCTGAAAACAGCGGAGGTCCCAGAGGAGTATAGAAAGTGCAGGGGGTACTTAGAAAAGTAATTAGGAGTGCGAAGAGCGGGCATGAAAAAACAATGGCGGGCAAGATAAAGGAAAATCCCAAGGCGTTTTATAAGTACAGTAAGGGAAAGAGGATAACCAGGGAAAGAGTAGGGCCCATTAGGGACCAAAGTGGCAACCTGTGTGTGGAGCTGGAGCACAGAGGTGAGGTTTTAAATGATTACATTTCATCTGTGCTCACAATGGAGAAGGACGATGTAGGTGTAGAGATCAGAGAGAGGGATTGTGATATACTCGAACAAATTAGCATTGAAAGGAAAAGGTATTAGTAGTTTTAGCAGGCTTAAGTGGATAAATCCCCAGGCCCAGATGAGATTTTACCCAGGCTGTTATGTGGGAGACAGCAGGGGCTCTGACACAAATTTTCAAATCCTCTCTGGCCACAGGACAGGTGCCAGAGGACTGGAGGACAGTGAATGTGGAACCATTATTCAAGATGGGATAAACCAGGTAATTACAAGCCAGTGAGACTATCAGTGGTAGGGAAACTACTGGAAAAAATTCTGAGGGACAGGATTAATCTCCACTTGGAGAGGCAGTGATTAATCACGGATAGTCAGCATGGCTTTGTCAGGGGGAGATCATGTCTAACAAACTTGATTGAATTCTTCGAGGAGGTGACTAGATGTGTAGATGAGGGTAAAGCAGTTGATGTATTCTACATGGACTTCAGTAAGGCTTTTGATAAGGTCCCACATGGGAGAATGGTCAAGAAGGTAAGAGCCCACGGGATCCAGGACAATTTGGATCCAGACTGGCTTAGTGGCAGAGGGTGATGGTTAAGGGTTGTTTTTGCAATTGTAAACCAGTGACCAGTGGTGTACCACAGTGATCAGTGCTGGGACCCTTGCAGTTTAAAGTGTACATTAATGATTTAGACGTGAATATAGGAGGTATGATCAGTAGGTTCGCAAATGACACGAAAATTGGTGGTGTCGTAAATAGTGAGGAGGAAAGCCTTAGATTACAGGACGATATAGATGGGCTGGTAAGATGGGCAGAGCAGTGGCAAATGAAATTTAATGCTGAGAAGTGTGAGGTGATGCATTTTGGGAGGACTAACAAGGCAAGAGAATACACAATGGATGATAGGGCCCTAGGTAGTAGAGGGACCTTGGTGTATTTGTCCTTAGATCACTGAAGGCAGCAGCATAGGTAGATAAGCTGGTTAGGAAGGCACATGGGATACTTGCCCTTATTAGCCGAGGCATGCGGTGGCACAGTGGCGCAGTGGTTAGCACCACAGCCTCACAGCTCCAGGTACCCGGGTTCGATTCTGGGTACTGCCTGTGCAGAGTTTGCAAGTTCTCCCTGTGACCGCGTGGGTTTTCACCGGGTGCTCCGGTTTCCTCCCACAGCCAAAGACTTGCAGGTGATAGGTAAATTGGCTTTGTAAATTGCCCCTAGTGTAGGTAGGTGGTAGGGAATATCGGATTACTGTAGGGTTAGCATAAATGGGTGGTTGTTGGTCGGCACAGACTCGGTGGGCCGAAGGGCCTGTTTCAGTGCTGTATCTCTAAAATAAAGTTAAAAAAATAAGAGCAGGGAGGTTATGATGGAGCTGTATAAAATGCTAGTTCGGCCACAGCTGGAGTACTGTGTACAGTTCTGGACACCACACTATAGGAAGGAAGTGATTGCACTGGAGAGGGTACAGAGGAGATTCATCAGGATGTTGCCTGGGCTGGAGCATTTCAGCTATGAAGAGAGACTGGATAGGCTACAGTCGTTTTCCTTAGAGCAGAGAAGGGTGAGGGGGACCTGATTGAGGTATACAAAATTATGAGTGGTACAGATAGGGTAGATAGGAATTAACTTTTTACCTTAGCAGAGGTGTCAATAACCAGGGGGCATAGATTTAAGGTAAGGGGCAGGAGGTTTAGAGGGGATTTGAAGAAAAACTTTTCACCCAGAGGGTGGTTGGAATCTGGAACACACTGCCTGAAGGGGTGGTAGAGATAGGAACCCTCACAACATTTAAGAAGTATTTAGATGAGCACTTGAAACGCCACAGAATACAAGGCTATGGGCCAAGTGCTGGAAAATGGGATTAGAACAGTTAGGTGCTTGATGGCCAGCACGGACACGATAGGCCGAAGATCCCGTTTCTGTCATAGTCATGAAGTTAAATTTACTCAATGTCCTGGCATCCACCGCACTCTGGGGTAGTGAATGCCACAGATTGACGACCCTTTGAGAAAAGTAATTTCTCTTCATCTCTGTTTTAAATCTGCTATCCCTTATCCTAAAACTATGACCTCTCGTTCTAGATTGCCCCACAAGAGGAAATATCCTCTCTATGTCTATTTTGTCAATCCCCTTCATCATTTTATATACCTCAATTAGATCTCCTCTCATTCTTCTAAACTCCAGAAAGTAAATGCCTAAACTGCTCAATCTCTCTTCATAAGACAAGCCCCCCCATCTCTGGAATCAACCTAGTGAACCTCCTCTGAACTGCCTCCAATGCAACTACATCCCTCCTCAAGTAAGGGGACCAAAACGGTACGCAATACTCCAGGTGCGGTCTCACTAATGCCTTGTACAGTTGCAACACTTCCCTACTTTTATTTTCTATTCCTTTAGCAATAAATGCCAAAATTCCATTTGCCTTCCTTATCACCTGCTGTACCTCCAAACTAGTTTTCTGCGATTCATGCACGAGGACACCCAGATCCCTCCACACTGAAGCACTCTGAAGTTTCTCTCCATTTAGATAATAATTTGTCTTTCTATTCTTCCGACCAAAATGGATAACCTCACACTTATCCATGTAAAAATTCATCTGCCAAATTTTGGCCCATTTATCTAATCTATCCCTATCCATTTGTAGATTTCTTATTTCTTTATTGCAACTTACTGTCCCACCTATTTTAGAGTCATCTGCAAATTTGGCTATAGTAGCTTCTATCCCTGCATCCAAGTCATTTATATAGATTGCAAATAGTTGGGGCCCGAGGACCGAACACTGTGGCACCCCAATAGTTACATCTTGCCAACCAGAAAAAGACCCATTTATCCCAACTCTCTATCCAAGCTAATAAATTGCCTCTAACCCCATGTGAACTTACCTTGTATATTAACCTTTTGTGTGGCACCTTATCAAATGCCTTCTGGAAGTCCAGATAAGCTACATCTACAGGATCCCCATTATCCACTTTGTTTGTTACAGCTTCGAAGAACTCTAGCAAATTAGTCAAACATGATTTACCCTTCATAAAACCATGCTGACTCTGCTGGATTGCGTTTTAACTTTCTAAATGTCCTGTTATTACCTCCTTGATAATGGATTCTAACAATTTCCCAACGACAGATGTTAAACTAACTGGTCTATAGTTTCCTACTTTCTGCCTCGCTCCCTTTTTGAATAAGGGCGTTATATTAGCTTTTTTTCCAATCCACTGGAACCTTTCCCGTATCCAGAGAATTTTGGAATATTATAACCAATGCACTATCTCCACTGCCACTTCCTTTAAGACCCTAGGATGTAGGCCATCAGGCCCTGGGGACTTGTCTGCCTTCAATCCCAATAGTTTGCTCAGTACGTTTTCCCTAGTGATGATGATTGTACTAAGTTCCTCCCTTTCTCTAACCTCTGCATTACCTGGTACTATTGGGATGGTACTAGTGTCCTCCATCGTGAAAACTGAAGCAAAATAATGATTTAGTGTCTTGCCCATTTCTGTGTTCCCTTCTATTAACTCCCCAGTCTCATCCGCCAAAGGACCAACATTCACTTTAGCTACTCTCTTCCCTTTTATATACTTATAGAAGCTTTTGCTATCAGTTTTTATATTTTGCGCTAGTTTTCTTTCATAATTTACCTTTGCTCTTTTTATTACTTTTTTAGTAACCCTTTGTTGATCTTTAAAAGTTTCCCAATCTTCCAGCCTGTCGCTGGCCTTTGCAATATGGTATGCCTTAGTTTTTGTCTTTATGTTATCCTTAACCATTGATGTTTTATCCCCCTCCTAGAATCTTTCTTCCTCTCTGGAATATATTTTAGTTGGGATAAATTGAATACCTCCTTAAAAATCTACCACTGTTCATCAACTGTCCTACCTTGCAGTCCTCCTGCCCAGTCCACTAGGGCCAAATCTGTCCTCATGCCTATATAATTACCCTGGTTTAATTCCAGAACGCTCGTGTGGGACTCCAGCTTCTCAGCCTCAAACTGAATTTGAAATTCTAGCATGCTATGAAGCATCATTCATGTTTGCCACTGTAACACAGTTTATGCTAAATACTTACCGAGGCAGCCCTTCGACAGTTCACATTCCGGTCAAATACTGCTGTTATTACCAAGGAACTAACGAAGAGAAATAAAAAAAAAACGTGAATTAGATAATGCCTTTCAAAACACGACAGCCTCTGTTTTTTATACAAAAGCAAAATACTGCAGATGCTGGAACCAAACCAGAGAATGCTGGAAATACTCAGCAGATTAGGCAGCATCTGTGGAGAGAGAAACAGAGTTCACATTTCAGGTTGGGTTTCTGGTTCTGATGAAAGGTCCTGACCTAAAATGTTAACTCTGTTTCTCTATCCAAAGATGCTGCCTGACCTGCTGAGTTTACAGCACTTCCTGTTTCTGTTTTTTGTAGTTAGGGAACAATTATTTCCAGGAACCACATTTTTCAAGAAACATCTAGCAACAAGATAATCAGTTTCAGAGAAAAAAAAGCTTCTCACCAGTATATAATTCTTTCCAAATACACATAGAACCATATAGAAAATATACCTTGGTAACAATACCAACTAATCAGAGGGGTCATGCGGTCACCAGGGTCAACGGTGCTGTTGGTCGTAAAGTCCAGGGGAGGAGGGTCCTGAGAGGGGCATTGTTTCCCAGCTGGGGCCATCCATGGGCCACAGATTGTCCATGGAGGAGGAAGGAACCCCACCTCCACCCTCCAAACCACGCTCAAGTAGGGGCACCTCATTTTATGAGGCGCTCTCTGCACATGAGGGTGGGAGCGGGAGAGGCCCTTAAGTGGCCTTTAACAGGCCTCTTAGGGGCCTCAATTGGCTTGGCAACGAGGTGGCCACAGTCCCTCCATACACCGCGATTCTATGAGCCCCCCGCCTCAGGTTGGCCCATAAAGTCCAGCCAATGTTTCTGTTTGTTTGTCTTACACTGTCATCGCCAGCAATAACATTTGTAAAAGCAAAGTACTGCTGATGCTGGAAATCTGAAGTAAAAACAGAAAATGCTTGAAATGCACAGCAGGTTTGGCAACATCTGTGAAGAGAGAAACAGAGTTAGCGTTTCAGGTCCACGACCTTTCATCAGAACTGGAGAAAGTTAGAGATGGAACAGATTTTAAGCAAATACAGAGAAGAGAAGGTTGAGAACAGATTTGATAGAGGTGTTGAAAATTACGAAGGGTCTGGACAGAGTAAATAGGGAGAAACTGTTCCAGTTGGCAGGAGGGTCGAGAACCAAAAGACATCGATTTAAGATGAGTGGCAAAAGAAGCAACGACGACATGAGGACAAGCTTTTTTTACTCAGCGAGTGGTTAGGATCTGGAATGCACGACTTGAGTATGAGGTGCTGGCAGATTCAATTGTGGCTTTCAAAAGGGAAATGGATAATGATCCGAAGAGAAAACATTTGCAGGGCTATGGGGAAAAAGCAGGGGAGTGGGGTTTGCTGAGTTGCTCTTAGAGAGCCGGCAGAGATACGATGGGCCAAATGGCCTCATTCTTTGATTCTATTACTAATATTTACATGCCACAAAAGATTTCAATTGTGGAATAATATAGTATTGTAGCAAATGCAGTTTTCTGCAGACAAAATCCCAATAATTACATTTTGAAGCACTGCATGGCAAAAAAGAAAGGCACATGGTGCATATGAAGTGAAGGTCAGCATGTATTGTGTGAAGTACAAAGTCCAGAACGGAGGTTAGAACATTGTTACGCAGTTAAGAACGGCTGTGAATAATACACATGTTGTCAAGATTGACAGCGCTCGTTTATTCTTTGAATTGTCCTCCTAAACTGTTAGAAGACCAAATTGGATCTAACTGTGTAATGTTTCCATCAAAACAAAACCCACCAAGATTAATTTGAAATGCAAGGCTTTTTAGATGAATACTGTAACATTTTAATTTTAAGGGCCTACCTAAATATGTAAGACCATAAAGTTGGTTAGCAACCCTAAAACTCTGTCCTTGTCTTTGTTGCCAAACTGGTTGTAAAATCATGAACTTAGCAGTGGGCTGGTTGGCAGCCTAGAGAATTTATCTACCCTCAACGCCATTGTTAACTACTGGGTACTCTTCAGTTGCTTTGCCTAATCCCAGCAGCTCTCAATGTTTTCAGCCCAAACCTATTCAAAAACTTTTTTAAAATATTTTTTATTCATTCGGAGGATGTGGACATTGCTGGATCAGCCAGCATTTATTGCCCATCCCTAACTGCCCTTGAGAAGGTGGTCATATGCTGCCTTCTTGAACCGCTGCAGTCCCTGGAGTGTAGGTACACCAACAGGGTTGTTAGGAAGGGAGCTCCAGGAGTTTAATCTAGTGACGGCGAAGGAATGGCGATATAGTTCCAAATAAGGATGGTGTGTGGCTTGGAGGGGAACTTGCAGGTAGTGGTGTCCCCTTCCATCTGCTGCCCTTGTCCTTCTAGGTGGTAGAGGTCATGGGTTTGGAAGGTGCTGTCGAAGGAGCCTTGGTAAGTTGCTGCAGTGCATCTTGTTAATGATGCACTGCTGTCACTGTGCATTGGTGGTGGAGGGAGTGAATGCTGATGGGGTATCAATCAAGCGCGCTGCTTTGCCCTGGATGGTGTCGAGCTTCTTGAGCGTTGTTGGAGCTGCACTGATCCAGGCAAGTGGACAATATTCCATCATGTTCCTGACTTGTGCCTTGTAGATGGTGGTTTGGCACTGGGGAGACGAGGTGAGATACTCGCTGCAGAATTCCCAGCCTCTAACCTGCTGTTATAGCCACAGTACTTATACAGTTGGTCCAGTTCAGTTTCTAGTCAATGGTGACCCCCCCGGATGTTGATAGTGGGGGATTCAGCGATGGTAATGCCATTGAAAATCAAGGGGAGATGGTTAGATTCTCTCTTGCTTGAGTCTCTTGCATCATCTCAGACATAAATAAACACCATTCACGGTGTTCTGTACTTGAATCAACTATGGAGTAGGAGGAGTGCATTATAAAACACACACAAATGCAGTATTTACAACAGTCAGTATTCTGCAGCAATTAACTATGGCACCTTGTTTATGACACTATAAATGTTTGTTAATGCCGGTCACTGTCATGTATATTAAAAGATAGGTCATTTTCATGTGCAGATCTGAAATGAAACACTTGTTCATGTTGTGTATCAGAAATATGGTGCTTAGTCACATTTCTTCTAGAATAATTAAATGTAAATAATGCTTTTAAATCCACAATAAAAGGACAAATTCACAGAGCTCCAATTGATTTGCTACTGCTTCTCATTTGGGCTGTTGAAAGCAGCAGGAAACATCAACTGGCTGAAAAAAGGCAGATTGGGAAATGCGGGGAACAAAGAGGTCAAGCTAAGAGCATTGTTCCAGCTAACGTTAACCACTCACGAACAGCAATTTACAGATGTATTTTACTTTGCTTCTCTAACTCCACACTGAGAATTATGCCTTACCATATATCAGGATCTTGACACTGGAATCCCAGCAAAAGCTGGGCAGTATTATATCTCTTGGATTCATAAGCATATCTATTGCATAACAGGCTTAAACATGCAGCACCAGATCAGGCTGGATCACAAAAAGGCACATTGAGCATTACTCTATTCTGCCAAAACCATCTCGTCTCCAATTTTAATCATCTCCTTACATGGATCTCCCTGTCCCTTCCACCCATAACTCGAATAATAAAAATGTGAGGAGCTCAGAGACTTCTGGTTACTAAGACTGAGATTGTGTGCTCACCTGCCTAGCTGCAATTCTCCCTTACTTTTCCCCAATAAGCCAAACCTCCCAATGGGCTTCTGCCTACCCTATCCCTGAACCTGCATCTAGTTTCCCTCCCATCTCCCCTCATATCCTATTCAATCTCATATCGACTATAAGACCCACATCCTTCTCTGTTTACCTCATTTATTGGGTGTCAGATGTAGCTTAGAGGCAGCACCATCACCTCTGACTCAGAAGGTTGTGGATTCAAGTCTTGAGCACAACTCTAGGCTGACACTCCAGTGTAGTACTAAGAGACTTCAGCACGGTTGGAGCTGTTTTTGAGTTGAGATTTTAAACCATGTCCCAACTGCCCACGCAGGTAGGTATAAGACAGAGTTGTCCAACATTCAGCCCGTGGGCCAGAATCTGGCCCGCTGAAGGTTTCCATCTGGCTTGCCAGTCCTCTGTGACCGACAGCGGGCTGCCCGTAGTTCTCCAGTACATGTACATCAGGCGGAATGGTAAGCAGGACCTGCATCTGAGGGATGGTGGATGCCTGTCTGTGATTGGTCACTGTCTGACTGACAATGAGCTGCCCGGTCAGGGTAAGCGCTGATTGGCAGTTGGGATTGGGCGACCCTGCTGTTTTCGCCCGGATAATGGATTGGGCAGGAACGGGAGCGAGGAACAGCGGACCATGTGCCGGGAGAAGTGAACCATAAGCGGCGAACCATGTGTGGGGAGTGGCGAACTATGTGTGGTGAACCATTAGTGGGGAGAGCTGAACCATGAGCAGCGAACCACAATCCCTTCCTCAACCTCTCTATCCCCATTTCTGAGGACAGACTATCGAACAATATCCATTATAAGCCTACTGATTCCCACAGCTACCTTGACGACAATTCCTCTTACCCTGCTTCTGTAAAGGATTCTATTCCATTCTTTCAGTTTCTGCATCTCTGTCCAATCTGTTCCAACAATGCCACCTTTCACAATATTGCTATCGATATGTCTTACTTTATCCTCAATCGAGGATTCCCCTCCAACACGGTTGACAGGGCCAACTGTGTCCGTCCCATTCCCTGCACTTCTGTTCCTATCTATTCTCCTTGTCCTTGCCTCATATCCCATTAGCCTCCACAACCAACAGATTACCCTCTGCCATTTCCGCCATCTCCAGCCTGAGGCCACCTACAAAAATATCTTCCCTTTCAGCATTCCAAAGGGACCATCCCCTCCGTGTCATCCTGCTACCCTTAATTACCCCCTCCCCTTCCCATGGCACCTTTCCAGGCAAGTGCAGAAAATGCAACGCCTGTCCTTTTACCTCTTCCTTCCCTCCCACTGTCCAGCGCCTCAAACCTTTTTCCAGGTAAGAAAGTGATTTACTTGTAACTTCTTTCAATTTGATATATTGTATTCACTGCTTATGATGTACTCTCCTCTGCATCAGGAGATCGAGTACAGATTGATCACTTTGCAGGATATCTCCGTTCAGTCCACAAGTGTAATCCCGAGCTTCCAGTCACCTGTCATTTTAATTCTCTGCTCTACTCCCACTCTGGCTTCTCTATCCTCGGCATCCAACGAGGCTCAACATAATATCGAGGAATAGCACTTCATCTTTCAATTAGGCACTTTATAGCCTTTCAGACTCAACATTGAATTCACCAATTACAGATCTGAATCACTAAACTCATTTTTACAGACAACAGCTGTTGGTAATGATTCTGTTACTCTCATTTACAATTTTCTAGACCCATCTTTTGCTTCTTGTCCTATTGCCATAGCTTTTTGCCTTACACCATCACCCCTTTTGTCATTTATTCTCTCCTGTCTTTCACCCTCAGACCTTTCTTCTCGCCCTCCATTTCCCTGCCTCTGTACTTGCCAAATCATGATACATCACCAACTTTTTACAACACTGACAAAAGGTCATTGACCTGAAACATTAATTTAGTTTCTCTCACCATAGATGCTTCCATGACCAATGATCTGGACTTGAATGTAGGGGATATGATTAACAAGTTTGCAGACAATACAATAATTGGCCATGCATTTGATAATAAGAAAGCTGTAGACTGCAGGAAGATATCAATGGACTAGTCAGGTGGGCAGAACAGTGGCATATAGAGTCCAATCTGGAGAAGTGTGAGGCAATGCAATTGAGAAAGGCGAATAAGGCAAGGGAATATACAATAAATGGTAGGATTCTGAAAAGTTTAGAGGGACAGAGGGGCCTTGGTGTGCATGTCCACAGATCCCTGAAAGTGACTGGTCAGATAGATAAGGTGGTCAATAGGGCATACTGGACACTTGCCTTAATTTCATGAGGCACAGAATATAAGAGCTGGGAAGTTATACTGGAACTGTATGAAACACTAGTTAGGCCACAGCTGCAGAACTGTGTGCAGTTCCTGTCACCAAACTATAGGAAAGATGTGATTGAACTAGACAGCGTACAGAGATTTACGAGGCTGTTGTTTAGACTGGAGAACAAAGAACAGTACAGCACAGGAACAGGCCATTCGGCCCTCCAAGCCTGCGCCGATCTTGATGCCTGTCTAAACTAAACCCTTCTGCACTTCTGGGGTCCGTATCCCTCTATTCCCATCCGATTCATGTATTTGTCAAGATGCCTCTTAAACGTCGCTATCGTACCTGCTTCCGCCACCTCCCCCAGCAGCAAGTTCCAGTCGCTCACCACCCTCTGCGTAAAAAGCTTGCCTCGCACATCCCCTCTAAACTTTGCCCCTCACACCTTAAACCTATGCCCCCGAGTTACTGACTCTTCCACCCTGGGAAAAAGCTTCTGACTATCCACTCTGTCCATGCCGCTCATAACTTTGTAAACCTCTATCATGTCGCCCCTCCACCTCTGTCGTTCCAGTGAAAACAATCCGAGTTTATCCAACCTCTCCTCATAGCTAATGCCCTCCAGACCAGGCAACATCCTGGTAAACCTCTTTTATACCCCCTCCACGTCCTTCAGGTAGTGTGGCGACCAGAATTGCATGCAATATTCTAAGTGTGGCCTAATTAAAGTTCTGTACAGCTGCAGCATGACTTGCCAATTTTTATACTCTATGCCCCGACCGATGAAGGCAAGCATGCCATATGCTTTCTTGACTGCCATATGCTTTCTTGACTACCTTATCCACCTGCGTTGCCACTTTCAGTGATCTGTGGACCTGTACACCCAGATCTCTCTGCCTGTCAATACTCCTAAGTGTTCTGCCATTTACTGTATACTTCCCACCTGTATTAGACCTTCCAAAATGCATTACCTCACATTTGTCTGGATTAAACTCCATCTGCCATTTCTCCGCCCAAGTCTCCAACCGCTGTATCCTCTGACAATCCTCATCACTATCCGCAACTCCACCAACCTTTGTGTCGTCCGCAAACGTACTAATCAGACCAGCTACATTTTCCTCCAAATAATTTATATATACTACAAACAGCATTTTAGTTTAAGAGGAAAGATTGGACAGGCTAAAGTTGTTTTCTTTGGAATAGAGGGGGCTGAGGGGAGATCTAATTGAAGTGTATAAAATTATGAGAGATCTCGTTAGAGTGGATAGGAATGCCCTATGTCCCTTGGTTGAGGGGTCCATAACCAGAATGGCAAAGATTTAGGCTAAGATGCTTAGAGGGGATTCGAGGAGAATTTTTTTTCACAATGACAATGGTGGAGATTTGGAACTCACTGACTGAAAGAGTGGTATAGGCAGAAACCCTAATAACATTGGAAAAGTATTGGATATGCACTTGAAGTACTGGATAGTGGGATTAGGCTGGATGGCTACTTGCCGGTTGGTACAGACATGATGGACCGAATGACCTCCTTCCATGCTGTAAATTTCAATGATTCTATGATCTGCTGAGTATTTCCAGCATTTTCTGTTTTTAGTTCAGATTAACAGCATTTGTGGTATTTTGATTTTATATAAATGAAAGCCTTACTTTTTTTTCTTTCAACTTCTGATCACCAGCTTCCCTTTCTAACTATCTGGCATTGTAAATGACTCCTCCATAGGTACTGTGCCCTTACCTTTCAAAACTGTCATTAACACTCCAACACCTAAAAAATACAATTTCTATATATCCTCATAATATATTTCCTCAGATTTGGATATATTATAGAAAGTATCTCCTTCATGGCCCAAAGTCTCTCAAGTAGGAGAGGATTTAGATTGCACTGAAAAATTGCCTGAATCTTACATTGCCCCTTTACAAAATGAAACTGGTGGTTTCAAACAAAACTCAATGTTTTAAATAAACACTTGGTTCTTCTTTGGTGATGCAGCAACATGCTCTAACTTGTCATCAGGCTTACAGTACTCGTTCAGCAACAGGTGAAAGTAAACGCAATAGCTTTTTTTTATTCCTGAAACACGAAACACAGCCTACCATTTCACCACCTTATTCAGTTTATTTTCTGGGAAGCCTATCAATTAGAAATAAGGAACATGAAATACCAGATTGTTTATCTGAAATATCTGGATCTGGCCCATAGGTGTAGAATATTGAATTCCAACTCAAGAGTGTCAAAATTTCAATCTTAGACTCAACTGAGAAGGAAACACCCATTTTCATTCAACTAGTTTTGTAAGTTCCTGGCCAGGCAGCTAAAATGACAACTTGACTGTAGCAGTAAATACGATGAGTTACATTTTGCAGCAGCGGGGCATCTGGTAGACTTTCATTGTACGTTTTGGTTTCTACATTTGTGGATGACAAGTTACTAAATGTGCAAGGCAATAACTTGCCAGCAAGGGAAACAGGTAATATAGGACCTGACTGAACAGGGCAAGTGAGGGTGTATCTACTTAACCAATCAGACTGAAGTATTGTGAAATTAACACATGGACTGAGAAGGCAGTGTAAATTAGAGTGGTTGAATTCAGTGCCGAATCAGGTATAGAAAGAGAAAGAGAGAAAGATAGGATTGAGACAGAACAAGAAGTAACAGAAAGGAAAAGTTAAAAAACACTCATTTTTAATTTGACGGTTTTAAAATTACCAACAAAACTTTTTTTATTCGTTCATGGGACATGGGCCTCGCTGGCTAGGCCAACATATATTGACCATCCCTAACTGCCCTTGAGAAGGTGGTGGTGAGCTGCCTTCTTGAACCGCTGCAGTCCTTGGGGGGTAGGTACACTCACAGTACTGTTAGTAAAGGAGTTCCAGGATTTTGACAGCATCAGTGAGGCAACAGCGATATAGTTCCAAATCAGGATGGTATGTGGCTTGGAGGTGAACTTGCAGGTGATGGCGCTCCCATGCATCTGCTGCCCTTGTCTTTCTAGGTGGTAGAGGTCGCGGGTTTGGAAGGTACTGTTGAAAGAGACTTGGTGAGTTGCTGCAGCGCATCTTGTAGATGGTACACACTGCTGCCACTGTGTGTCTGTGGTGGGGGGAGTGAATGTTAAAGGTGACAGATGGGGGAGCCAATCAAGCAGGCTGCTTCGTCCTGGATTGTGACGAGCTTCTCGAGTGTTGTTGGAGCTGCACCCATCCAGGCAAGTGGAGAGTAGCCCATCACACTCCTGACTTGTGCCTTGCAGATGTTGGACATGCACTGGGGAGTCAGGTGGCGAATTACTCGACAGAATTCCCAGCCTCTGACCTGCTCTTGGTGCCACAGTATTTGTGGCTGGTCCAGTTCAGTTTCTGGTCAATGGCAACCCCCCAGGATGTTGATAATGGGGATTTCAGCGATGGTAATGCCATTGAACATCAAGGGGAGGTGATTAGATTCTCTCTTGTTGGAGATGGTCATTGCCCGGCATTTTTGTGGCACAAATGTTAATTGCCACTTATCAGCCAAGCCTGGATGTTGTCTTGGACTTGCTGCATCTGGACACGGGCTGCCTCAGTATCTGAGGAGTCATGAATGGTGCTGAACATTGTTGCGATCATCAGCGAACATCCCCACTTCTGACCTTATGATGGAGGGCAGGTCATGGATGAAGCAGCTGAAGATGGTTGGGCCTAGGCCACTACCCTGAGGAACACCTGCGGTCATGTCCTGGGACTGAGATAATAGACCTCTAACAACCACAACCATCTTGCTTTGAGCTGTATATGACTCCCTGATTCCCACTGACTCCAGTTTTGCTAGGGCTCCTTGATGCCATACTCAGTCAAATGCTGCCTTGATGTCAAGGGCAATCACTCTTAACTCACCACTGGAGTTCAGCGGTTGTGTCTATGTTTGGACCAAGGCTGTAATGAGGTCAGGAGCTCAGTGGCTCTGGCAGAACCAAAACTGAGCAACAATGAGCAGATTTTTGCTGAGCAAGTGCAGCTTGATCACACTGTCAACGACCCCTTCTATCACTTTGCTAATGATTGAGAGTAGACTGATAGAGTGCTAATTGGCCGAGATGGATTTGTCCTGCTTTTTGTGTACAGAACATACCTGGGCAATCTTCCACATTGTGGGTAGGTGACAGTGTTGGAGCTGCATTGGAACAATTTGGATAGGGGTGCGGCTAGTACTGCAGCACAAATCTTCAATACTATTGCTGGAATGTTGTCAGGGCCCATAGCCTTTGCAGTATCCAGTGCCTTCAGTCGTTTCTTAATATCACATGGAGTGAACTGACTTGGCTGTAGACTGACATCTGTGATACTGGGGACATCAAGAGGAGGCCAAGATGGAACAACCACTCGGCACTTCTGGCTGAAGATGGATGCAAATACTTCAGCCTTGTCCTTTGCACTGATGTGCTGGGCTCGCCCATCATTGAGGATGGGGATATTTGCAAAGCCTCCTCCTCCAGTTAGTTAATTGTCCCCCATCATTCACAACTGGATGTGGCAGGTCTACACAGCTTTCATCTGATGTGTTGGTTGTGGGATCACTTAGCCCTGTCTATCACATGCTGCTTCCGCTGTTTGGCATGCAAGTAGCTCTGTGTATAGCTTCACCAGGCTGACAACTCATTTTGAGGTATGCCTGATGCTGCTCCGGGTATGCCCTCCTGCACTCTTCATTGAACCAGGGTTGGTCTGCTGGCTTGATGGTAATGGTAAAGTGGATGATATGCCAGGCCATGAGGTTACAGATTGTGGTTGAATATAATTCTGTTGCTGATAGCCTACAGCGCCTCCTGGATGCCCAGTTTTGAGTTGCTAGATCTGTTCACAATCTATCCCATTTAGCACGGTGGTAGTGCCACACAACACAATGGAGGGTATCCTCAATGTGAAGATGGGACTTCACCTCCAAAATACCTTGCGGTGATCACTCCTACCAATACTGTCATGGACAGATGCATCTGTGACAAGTAGATTTGTGAGGACGAGGTCAAGTAGGATTTTCCCTCTTGTCGGTTCCCTCACCACCTGCCACAGACCCAATCTAGCAGCTATGTCCTTTAGGACTTGGCCGGCTCGGTCAGTCACGTTGTCACCGAGCCACACTTGGCGATGGACATCGAAGTTCCCCACCCAGAGTACATTCTGTGCCCCTGCCACCCTCAGTGCTTTTTCCAATTGGTGTTCAACATGGATCAGCCGAAGGAGTTGGAGGGGTGAGGTTGGGGGGGTGACGATAGGTGGTTATCAGCAGAAGGTTTCCTTGTTCACGTTTGACCTGATGCCATGAGACTTCATGGGGTCCGAAGTCAATGTTAAGGACTCCGAGGAGAACTCCCTCCCAACTGTATACGACTGTGCTGCCACCCTCTGGTGGGACTGTCCTGTCAGTGGGACAGGACATACCCAGGGATAGTGATGCCAGTGTCTGGAACATTGTCTGTCAGATATGATTCTGTTAGTATGACGATGTCAGGCTGTTGCTTGACTAGTCTGTGGGACAGCTATACCAATTTTGGCACAAGACCCCAGATATTAGTCAGGAGGATTTTGTAGGGTTGACAGATAGATCATAGATCACTGAAGGCAGCAGCACAGGTAGATAAGGTGGTTAGGAAGGCATATGGGATACTTGCCCTTATTAGCCGAGGCATAATATATCAGAGCAGAGAGGTTATGATGGTGCTGTATAAAATGCTAGTTAGGCCACAGCTGGAGTACTGTGTACAGTTCTGGTCGCCACACTATAGCAAGGATGTGACTGCACTGGAGAGGGTGCAGAGCAGATTCACCAGAATGTTGCCTGGGCTGGAGCATTTCAGCTATGGAGGGACACTGGATAGGCTAGGGTAGTTTTCCTTAGAGCTCAGAAGGTTAAGGGGGGGGGGGGTGGGGACATGATTGGGGTAAACAAAATTGAGGAGCATAGATAGGGTAGATTGGAAGAAACTTTTTCCCTTAGCAGAGGTGTCAAATAACAAGGGGGCATAGATTTAAGGTAAGGGGCAGGAGGTTTAGAGGGGATTTGAGGAAAAAAAAATTTACCCAAAGGGTGATTGGAATCTGGAACACACTGCCTGAAGAGGTGGTAGAGGCAGGAAACCTCACAACATTTAAGTAGTATCTAGATGAGCACTTGAAACGCCATAGCATACAAGGCTACGGGCCAAGTGCTGGAAAATGGGATTAGAATAGATAGGTACTTGATGGCCGGCACGGATACGATGGGCCATTGGGCCTGTTTCTGTGCTGTATAACTCTATGACAGGGCTGGGTTTGCTGTTGTCGTTTCCTGTGCCTAGGTCGGTGCCGGGTGGTCCATCCAGTTTCATTCCTTCTCTTGGACATTATAGTGACTTTGATACAACTGAGTGGCTTGTTAGGCCATTTCAGAGGGCATTAAAGAGTCAACCACATTGTTATGGGTCTAGAATCACATGTAGGCCAGACCAGGTAAGGACAGCAGATTTCATTCCCTGAAGGACAAATTTGAAGGAACGCTACTCCAAGTTTCAGTGCCAGAGTGGTTGACAGGCAATAATTAACACATCACATTGGCAAAAGGGTACTTAGACTGAAATGACAACTTAACTTTCTGTGGTGAGTTTAGTTTGTATCTACCATGCAAATGGAGCAACATCACGTCTTTTAAATGACAAGGTGTCATTTTCACAAAGCTAGCAGTGGAGCAGCAACTTGCAGAGCAACCTTTGCAATTCTTGAATTTAACCACCCATCTGTGCCTCACCTGAAGTTGCTCTATTTGCACTATCATTTGTTTTTGACTGCAAAATCTGTCCCAATAAAAATACATTTTGGAGCTGATTTGGTGGTGAAAAGCAGAATGGGTTCATGATGGCTAACTCCTTAAATTCGCCCTCCAGGGCGAATCAATCCTCTTTAAAAACTACCGGAAATGCTTACCCCGCCATGTGAACGCAGTCAAGTGGTGTGACCAGTCCTGCCAAACTATTCTCTATTTCTCACCCACCCCCTTCCCCCAACCCCCCAACCAAATAATTAAGGCCATCAGGGTCTACTGATGAAAATTTTACTTAGACTTTTCTGAACATCTGTTGTGCAGTAGGCATCCATTGATGAAGGCCCGTTTTTGTGTGCTTCTACTGAAGTGTTTCTTTGCATAGCATTCTATAGATTACTTTTGGAAATGAGTCAGGATTTCTGTTGCTGCTTTTACTCAGCCATGCTGAAAAGTAATGTTTTGCAATCTACATTTACTTGTTATTGAGGGGGGCTAGGACATGCAAAAGATCAGATTAAAGGTTCTTAGATTCAGAAGGTGTTTAACACAGAGCATCAAACATAGACTTTCCTGAACACCTGTGCCTCAGAAGCTGGATTTCCCCACCAAAGGTTACTGGGAAATTTGTCAACTGCTTTCTGAACACCTGTCCACGAAAGATGGACACGTAGAAAACAATCCATTTAGGTGGAGTATCTTCTCTTGGTGCACCTTTGCTGATGGCTGAAAAGGCCAATCCTTGAGAGGCAGGTTCTGCCACAAGTGCTACACTGTGAAGTTGCCAACTGATGCTGTGAGTTGTTGTTTTTGACATTGGTGCCTGTTGTCCAGCTGCTATAACAACTGGTCATCATGGTACTGCACACCAATCCAGACGATGTGTCGCCATTTCCCTCTTTCTCTAGCTAGTGACTCCCAAGTGCAATAGTCAACATTTAGCGCCTTCACGTAACACTTGCAAGCATCCTTGAAGCGGAGATTTGCACGCCCCACTGGTCGTCTGGCTCTGGCTACCCCACCATACAGAAGGTCCTTCGGTATGCAACTGCCTTCCATCTTGCGGACGTGTCCAATCCACCGAAGCCGCCTCTGTTTGATTAGTGTTAACACACTTGGGAGCTCTGAGAGGACTGCCACAGTTGTGATTTCGTTATGCCAGGATATACCCATAAAGCGCCACAAACAGCGAAGATGGAAATTATTGAGCTTCTTTTCCTGGTAGCTGTAAGTCACCCATATTTCACAGCCATACAGCAAGGTGCTGAGAACACACACCTTATAAACCATCAGCTCGGTCCTAAGGGTCAGCTTCGTGTTATCCCATGCACGTTTCACACGTTGGCCAAAGGTGGTAGCTGCTTTCCCTATGCGTGTATTGCGCACTGCATCAAGAGACAGATTGTCTGTCACTGTGGACCCAGGATAGCAGAATTTGCTAACCACCTCCAGTGGGGTGTTATTTACTGTCATCAGAGGCAGAGATGCAACACCTTGTCCTGTGATCATGGTTTTCTTGACGCTTATAGTCAAGGAGAATAAGTTGCAGGCACAGGCAAGACAGCCCATGAGTCTTTGTAACTGAGTTGCCCTGTGAGCAACAAGAGCAGCATCCTCAGCATACCGGAGTTCTCTGCTCAGGATGTGATGTGTTTTTGTCTTCGCTTTCAGCCTTGATAGATTGCAGAACTTGCTGCCTGACCTAGTGTGCAAGTAGACTCCTGCCATATCTGCAGGGAAGGTGAAGGTCAGGAGCATGGAGATGATGATGCCAAACAGAGTGGCGGCTGGGACACAATCCTGTTTCATCGCATTCTTCATTCCGAAACTGTCGGAAGTGGAGCCATCAAACTGTACAGTGCAGCGTATGTAGTCATGGAAGGAGCGGATGAGACTGAGGGGCTTCGGTAGACAACCAATTTTTCCCAATATTTTGTAGAGTCCTGTTCTGCTGATGGTATCAAATGGCTTAGTGAGATCTACAAAAATGTTGTAAAGGGGTATACTCTGCTCCCTACACTTCTCTTGTAGCTGGGGTATGCAGACAATTATATCCACAGTAGATCTACCGGCATGGAAACCGCACTGCTCTTCCGGGTATACTCGGTCTGCAAGTAAATGGAGTCTTTTAAGTATGACCCTAGCAAAGGCCTTCTATGTGATGCTAAGGAGTGAAATGCCCCTGTAGTTGTTGCAGTCTCCTCTGTTGCCTTTGTTTTTGTATAGTGTGATGATTTTGTCATCACGCATCTCCTGTGGAACAGAGCCTGCTTTCCAGCAGCAAAGGTGATGGTCATAAAGGTATGGTAAAGATGGGACTTTCTGTGCTTGAGCAGTTCAGCTGGGATTCCATCCTTGCCTGGTGCCCTTCTGCTCGCTAGGCGGTCTTGGGCTCCAGTGATGAAGGTTCGTCATGTAACTCATCCATGACAGGAAGCTGCAGGAGAGCATCGAGCCCAGACTGGGAGATGTCTGACTCACGAGAGTACGGCACATAACAGAGTACGGCACATAACAGAGTACGGCACATAACAGAGTACGGCACATAACAGAGTACGGCACATAACAGAGTACGGCACATAACAGAGTACGGCACATAACAGAGTACGGCACATAACAGAGTACGGCACATAACAGAGTACGGCACATAACAGAGTACGGCACATAACAGAGTACGGCACATAACAGAGTACGGCACATAACAGAGTACGGCACATAACAGAGTACGGCACATAACAGAGTACGGCACATAACAGAGTACGGCACATAACAGAGTACGGCACATAACAGAGTACGGCACATAACAGAGTACGGCACATAACAGAGTACGGCACATAACAGAGTACGGCACATAACAGAGTACGGCACATAACAGAGTACGGCACATAACAGAGTACGGCACATAACAGAGTACGGCACATAACAGAGTACGGCACATAACAGAGTACGGCACATAACAGAGTACGGCACATAACAGAGTACGGCACATAACAGAGTACGGCACATAACAGAGTACGGCACATAACAGAGTACGGCACATAACAGAGTACGGCACATAACAGAGTACGGCACATAACAGAGTACGGCCTAGCGGGACGTGTTAACTTCTGTTGAGTACTTCACCATCTGCTGACTTCAGGGGAACAACTTTGGTAATGGCAGGGCCAAGCACGCTCATGATCCCTTCGTACACGCTTGGAGATTTCCTTTGTCACATGCAGTTTGGATTTCTTGACATAAGCTCCCCCAGTGTTTGTTTGCTCACTATCTCTCTCTCTTTTGCACGGCTATCTGGGCTACTTTCAGGTCATGCAGTGTCTTAGCTGTTAGGTTTATGTTGTGCATCATGTAGGCTTTGTTTTTTGCATCAATTACATCAATGAAAGAGCAACATTGACTTCTTCAAACCAGGTCATAATGCTGCTTAAAGCTCTGCACCTAGGTCCTTTCAGGCACATCAGCCAGTCAGCAGCTCACTGTTGCTCTTTTCAGGAGAACTGCGCAACTCATTTTCATCCCAATAGAATCAGAGAAGCAAAGAGAGAACTATCCAGTTCTGGCCGACTTCTCACAGGTGTCGGTGCCATGATGAAAGGTTGCTGTTGCTGGAACCGGGAAGGCAACGATGATGTTGAGGAGAGGAAATGCTTGCATTCCCACAGCATGATAGGATGCGCAAAAAGGAGGGAAACTGGAACAGGAGAGAAAGCAGCCACAGCAAAACTGCACAACTGATATCACAGTGCTTTCAAAAAAAAGGGTAGACTCACCAAAATAAAGTTGCTTCACTCCTACCTATTCTACCCAGAGAAACCCACACAAAGTCCCTCACTATGCAAGAATGCTTCCAAGTTCCTTCCAAATCAAGAGAGAAGTCTACATTCCTGCTGCTATATTCTAACTCCCAGAAGTTGAAAGCAAATATAGAAATTAACTTACAACTCTTTATGATCAAGTCATGTTTACTGTAAGCAGCATTCATCAGAAAACGCCTCTCTCAATTCAGAAATAGTCCACTTGGATTGAAAAATTGCACATATCATTCCATTATTTAAGATGGGTAAGAGATAAACCAGAAACTTATAGGCCCGTTAGTCTAACAACTGTTGTGGGGAAATTAATAAAATCTATTGCTGATCCTTGATCGTCACTGGGTCAAAATCCTGGAACTCCCTAACTAACAGCACTATGGGAACACCTTCATCACACAGACTGCAGCGGTTCAACGAGACAACCTACCAAGAGCAACTAAGGATGAGCAATAATTATCGGCCTTACCAGTGATGCCCACATCCCAAGAATGATTTTTTTCAGAGATTTTTAATCTGAGCCAATATGCTTTGTCTACACGGGCTAACTGATGCTCAGATCCAGTAGGTCAGCAAATTAAGTATCATCAAGTAACCAGACACTGCAGGTAATGGCTGCACAGGGAGAAAAGGGATGGGTGACCACCAGGCGTAGTAGGCGCAGGCAGGTAGTGCAGGAGTCCCCTGTCACCATTCCCTCTCTTAAACAGATTTACCGCTTTGGATACTGTTGGGGGAGGGGAGGGAGGGGGGATGACCTCCCAGGGGAAAGCAGCAACAGCCAAGTTCATGGCACCACAGAGGGCTCTGCTGCAGAACAGGGTAGGAACAGGGGTGGAAGAGCTATAGTGATAGGGGATTCTATCATAAGGGTTGCACAGACAGGCGTTTCTGTGGCTGCAAACGAGACTCCAGGATAGTATGTTGCCTCCCTGGTGCTAGGGTCAAGGATGTCATGGAGCGGCTGCAGGACATTCTGAAGGGGGAGGGTGAGCAGTCAGAGGTTGTGGTACACATTGGTACCAACGACATAGGTAGAAAGGGGGATGAAGTTCTGCAACAAGAATTTAGGGAGCTAGGTAGCAGATTAAAAAGCAGGACCTCAAAAGGTTGTAATCTCTGGATTACTCCCTGTTATGCGTGCTAGCGAGTATAGGAATAGGAGGATAGAGCAGATGAATGCGTGGCTGAGGAGATGGTGCAAGAGGGAGGGCTTTAGGTGCCTGGATCACTGGGTCTGTTTCTGGCAAAGGTGGGACCTGCACAAGTTGGACGGGTTACACCTGAATCAGAACGGGACCAACATCCTTGCTGGGAGGTTCGCCAGTGCTGTTGGGCGGGGGTTTAAACTAATTTGGTAGGGGGATGGGATACAGAGCAGAGATACAGTAGAGGGTGAGGCACAGCCAAATATAGAAGAGAAACTGAGTCAGTCTGGAAGACAGAGCAAATATAGACCTGTTAAGGCACAAATGAAAAATGCAAGGCTGGATTGCATTTACTTTAAAGCAAGGAGTCTTACTATTAAGGCAGATAAACTGAGGACATTGATTAGCACATGGGATTATGATATTATTGCTATCACAGAGACATGGCTGAGGGAGGGGCAGGACTGGCAGCTCAATATTCCAGGGTATAGAATCTTCAGGCGTGATAGCGGAGGGGATAAAAGAGGTGGTAATGCACTGTTGGTCAAGGAGTCAATTACTGCAGTAAGGAGGGATGATATCTTAGAAGGTTCCTCAAATGAGGCCATATGGGTAGAACTTAAGAACAAAAGGGGGGCAATCACTTGGCTGGGTATGTACGACAGACCTCCAAACAGGCAGGGAGAGATAAAGGAACAGATATGTAGGCAAATCTCAGAGAGGTGTAAAAATAATAGGTTAATAATAGTAGGGGATTTCAACTTACCTAATATCAACTGGGATAGTCTTTGTGCAAAAGGCTTAAAGGGGGAGGAATTCTGAAAATGCATACAGGAGAGCTTTTTGAGCAAGTACATAGAAAGTCCGACAAGAGAAGGTGCAGTACTGGACCTAACCCTAGGGAATGAAGTTGGACAAGTGGTAGAATTATCAGTGGGGAAGCATTTTGGGGATAGTGACCATAACTCTGTAAGATTTAAGGTAGTTATGGAAAAGAACAAAGAACAGTACAGCACAGGAACAGGCCATTCGGCCCTCCAAGCCTGCGCCGAACTGGATGCCTGCCTAAACTAAAACCTTCTGCACTTCTGGGGACCGTATCCCTCTATTCCCATCCGATTCATGTATTTGTCAAGATGCCTTTTAAATGTCGCTATCGTACCTGCTTCCACCACCTCCCCCAGCAGCAAGTTCCAGGCACTCACCGCCCTCTGTGTAAAGAACTTGCCTCGCACATCCCCTCTAAACTTTGCCCCTCGCACCTTAAACCTATGCCCCCTAGTAACTGACTCTTCCACCCTGGGAAAAAGCTTCTGACTATCCACTCTGTCCATGCCGCTCATAACTTTGTGAACCTCTATCATGTCGCCCCTCCGCCTCTGTCGTTCCAGTGAAAACATTCCGAGTTTATCCAACCTCTCCTCATAGCTAATGCCCTCCAGACCAGGCAACATCCTGGTAAACCTCTTCTGTACCCTCTCCAAAGCCTCCACGTCCTTCTGGTAGTGTGGCGACCAGAATTGCACGCAATATTTTAAGTGTGGCCTAACTAAAGTTCTGTACAGCTACAGCATGACTTGCCAATTTTTATACTCTATGCCCCGACCGATGAAGGCAAGCATGCCGTATGCTTTCTTGACTACCTTATCCACCTGCGTTGCCACTTTCATTGACCTGTGGACCTGTATGCCCAGATCTCTCTGCCTGTCAATACTCCTAAGGGTTCTGCCATTTACTGTATACTTCCCACCTGCATTGGACCTTCCAAAATGCATTACCTCACATTTGTCCGGATTAAACTCCATCTGCCATTTCTCCGCCCAAGTCTCCAACCGATAAAAGTACAAAGATGGGCCAGAAATAAAGGTACTGAATTGGGGGGAAGGCCGATTTCAATTTGATAAAACAGGATCTGGCTAAAGTGGACTGAGAGCAACTACTTGTAAGAAAGTCTACATCAGGCCAGTGGGAGCCAAAGAGGAAATAGTGAGGGTTCAGAGCCAACATGTACCCTTTAAGGTGAAGGGTAGGACCATCAAGTCCAGGGAACCCTGGATGTCAAGGGATATAGAGTATTGGATCAGGAAAAAAAAGGCTTATGGCAGGTTCGGGGCGCTAAAAACATTACATTAGGAGAGCGAAGTGGGGACATGACAAAACATTGGCAGGCAAGATAAAGGAAAATTCTAAGGCGTTTTATAAGTATATTAAGTGCAAGAGCGTAACCAGGGAAAGACTAGGGCCCATTAGGGACCAAAGTGGCAATGTGTGTGTGGAACCGGAGGACATGGGTGAGGTTTTAAATGATTCATTCTCATCCGTTTTCACTGAGGATAACGACAATTTAGGTGTAAAGATCAGGGAGGGGGATTGTGATATACTTGAACATAATAACATTGAAAGGGAGAAAGTATTAGATGTTTTAGCACACTTAAAAGTGGATAAATCCCCAGGCCCAAATGAGATGCATCCCAGGCTATTATGTGAGGCAAGGGAGTTGATAGCAGGGCTCCAACTCAAATTTTCAGATCCTCTCTGACCACGGGAGAGGTGCCAGAGGACTGGAGGACAGCGAATGTGGTACTATTATTCAAGAAGGGTAGCAGGGATAAACCAGGTAATTACAGGCCGGTGAGTCTAACATCAGTGATTGGGAAACTATTGGAAAAAAAGTCTGAGGGACAGGATTAATCTCCACTTGGAGAGGCAGGAAATAATCAGGGATAGTCAGCACGGCTTTGTCAGGGGGAGACCGTGTCTAACTAACTTGATTGAATTTTTCGTGTTGGTGACTAGATGTGTAGATGAGGGTAAAGCAGTTAATGCAGTCTAAATGGACTTCAGTAAGACTTTTGATAAGGTCCCGCATGGGAAATTTGTTAAGAAGGTAAGAGCCCACGGGATCCAGGACAATTTGACAAATTGGATCCAAAATTGGCTTAGTGGCAGGAAACAGAGGGGAATGGTCGAGGGTTGTTTTGGCGAGTGGAAGCCTGTGACCAGTGGTGTACCACAGGGATCGGTGCTGGGACCCTTGCTGTTTATAGTGTACATTAATGATTTAGACGTGAATATAGGAGGTATGATAAGCAAGTTCGCAGATGACACGAAAATTGGTGGTGCTGTAAATAGTAAGGAAGAAAGCCTTAGATTACAGGACGATATAGATGGGCTGGTAAGATGGGCGGAGCCGTGGCAAATGGAATTTAATCGTGAAAAGTGTGAGGTGATGCATTTTGGGAGAACTAACAAGGCAAGGGAATATACAATGGGTGGTAGAACCCAAGGAAGTACAGAAGGGACCTTGGGTACCTGTCCATAGACCACTGAAGGCAGCAGCACAGGTAGATAAGGTGGTTAGGAAGGCATATGGGATGCTTACCTTTATTAGCCGAGGCATAAAATATAAGAGCAGGGAGGTTATGATGGAGCTGTATAAAAAGCTAGTTAGGCCACAGCTGGAGTACTGTGTACAGTTCTGGGCACCACACTATAGGAATGATGCGACTGCACTGGAGAGGGTGCAGAGGAGATTTACCAGAATGTTGCCTGGGCTAGAGCATTTCAGCTATGAAGAGAGACTGAAAAGGCTAGGGTTGTTTTCCTTGGAACAGAGGAGGAAAAGGGAGCACATGATTGAGGTATACAAAATTATGAGGGGCATAGATAGGAAGAGACTTTTTCCCTTAGTGGAGGGGTCAATAACTAGGGGGCATAGATTTAAGGTAAGGGGCACAATGTTGAGGGGATTTGAGGAAAAAAAATTTCACCCAGAGGGTGGCTGGAATCTGGAATACACTGCCTGAAGGGTTAGTAGAGGCAGGAACCCTCACAACATTTAAGTATTTGGATGAGCACTTGAAACGCCATAGTATACAAGGCTACGGGCCAAGTGTTGGAAAATGGGATTAGACTGGTTAGGTGCTTGATGACCGGCACAGACAAGATAGGTCGAAGGGCCTGTTTCTGTGCTGTATAACTCTATGACTCTAAGGCTACTGCTATCTTTTCTGTCTGAAGTCTGCAAATAGTCCTGGGTCTGAAAAAAAAACCGCAGAGATGTAAAGAAATTTGTACATGTTAGATTGAATGCAACTCTCGTGGCCAGGCTGGTACAAGGTTTTTGATGACTGCAAAGATGATGTTGGAAGCTTCTTTCAAAAAGCTTCTGAATGCAGTTCCTATACTTTTTGTGTACTTCCGTTTTAGTTAGGTTAATGCTCGAGATTCTGGAGGAAAAAAAAAGAGGGGAGCTATCTGTAAACTCCACCTCTGTTTCTGCAATGACAAGTGCAACAGCAGCTGCTGCAGCATTAGCCACAAACAATGTTAGTTGTCCTCCAAAAGGTGCTAGCAGATTTTTCAATTTTGGAAGCTGGTGTTAATACCAACTAGTCAAACACATATTTAACTTCTTGCACTGGTTGACAAGTGACTTTGGAGGTGAACAGCTAAATCGTTTTAATTCCAGGCCGGAAGGCCTTGATTCTCTCAAGCTGACACAGAATGATATTTTGGACATGGAACATTCTGAGTAATGATCCCAACTTGCTTTTAATTCTTTGCGTAGATTGAAGCTGGAGATCTTTTTCAGTGACTGAGCATCAATTTGAGTCAGACTCATCACTTCCTGGATGCCCAAAGATTCATCAGGATTAAAAGAAAAGATTGGTTTTAATGGGTCAATTAAGTACATTTTCCTTTGATCAACATTGGTATATATAATTGTTGTGGTGTTGTTTGCCACTTACAATTTTTATTGAAATGTTCAGCCAAAAAATTGGAGTAGAGTTTACATTAGAGAAGGTCAAAATCAGTCTCTGGAGATGCCAACAAAATGTGCTAAACATCTTCTAAATAATCATCTTGAAGACTAAAAACAATAAACACATTTGAAACATCAACTGAATCCTTTATTGTATGCCCAAAATAGAACCTTTTAAAATGGCACCTGGAAAATCTTTCAAGGAAGTGGATCTTAGTATTCTTAATGTGAAAAGATACATAGCTCAAAGCAACATCGTAAATTTCCTTATTCTGTTGATATACAATCTTGCCTTCCAGCAAGTTATCTCTCAGCTTATAGTTTTAATTCTTCCGTTAATACACACCCTGTTTTCTTCTAACCACAAATAAGACAACACCCCAGGGAAGATGAAACTGTCTATACCTGCACGCACTGCATTTTGTGTCACTGTGCAAAACCAGTATTCTGACTGAAGCGACAAAATTAATTGCCTTGCCCAGAAGATTATTGGTCTATATTTGTTATTCATTGTTGTTTAAAAAATGAATGCAATGTGCCACTAAATGTATTTAATGACATTTAGAAAGCAATGGACACACAGCTGGCAGGTTAATGGTTCAAACCTATTTTTATGCTATTTAGTTTTACCCCAACTAAGGAAAATAGGTTATAATTGTAGATGCCTGAACAAAAAGGTTAAGCAATTAAATAATAGGCAAAACCAAGGCAATTCCTCCACATGGAAAAAAAGTATCTGATGGCACCTAGATGCTCCAATGAATTATACCAAGAAGTGGTAGGCTGTCAGTGAATTTTAAATGTGGACAAAACAAATGTCAAAGAAGGTAAGGTAGTTTACTACAGGAAGAGGGAAGTCACACAACTCCAAGTACTGGGAGTGGGATCAGTGGCAAGAGCCAAAGAGAATGACTTTGGTCTTTTAGATGTTGAGCTGGAGGAAGTTTTAGATTTGCTGTCAGACAAGCAATCTGACAGCACAAAAACAGCTGAGGAATTGAGGGAAATGGTATAGAAGAGTTGGGTACCAACAGCAGACACATGGAAGCTAACTCCATGCCTGCAGATGATGGAACTGAGGAGCAGTTTTCAAATGAAGAATGTAAGGGAGCTGATAAAATATCCTTGGGGGAACTTCCGAAGTGATAGGGAAAGGAAAGAACAGATGGCATTGTTAAAGTTGTGCTGTACATGAATGGAATCACTAAGAGTTGTCACATAGAAATGGACAATGGGGAAGACACAATTGTGGAGCAAGATGTGATCAATCTTGTCAAATATGGATTTAAATTAAAGCAAAATACTGCAGATGCTGGAAATCTGAAATAAAAACAAGAAATGCTGGGAATACTCAGCAGGTCTGGCAGCATCTGTGGAAAGAGAAGGAGGACCGGGGACTGCTGGGTAGGGGAAAACTATTTATGTGGGCAGTTTTAAAATCTTTGTCTTTTGCGAGGAGCAGCCTTGATAGAACGGGGTGCGGAGCGGACTTTCAGCTGAGCGGTCAATTTCAGTAAGTTACAAGTTAATCCCTTTTTTGTTTCGGAGGACCGGGGACTGCTGGGTAGGGGAAAACTATTTATTTGGGCAGTGGCAGTACCCGAGACACTACACGTGTAGTGTCTCCCACCCACCCTCCTCCTCTAACCAAAAAAAAAGGACTCTAGGGTGTTGATAAGGTAAGCTTTTTATTTAAAAAGTTCAGTCCGTCGGATTGCTAAGCGAACAAGTTTTGACTTTTTTTTTCGTTTGGTTTTTCAGTAGATTTATTGGGAATCTCGAATAGTGGGAATGGAGGTAAAGGCAGTTGTATGTTCCTCCTGCAGAATGTGGGAGGTAGGGGTCGCCAAGAGTGTCCCTGCTGACTGCATCTGCGGGAAGTGCACCCAACTCCAGCTCCTCGCAGACCGCGTTAGGGAACTGGAGCTGGAGCTGGATGAACTTCGGATCATTCGGGAGGCGGAGGGGATTATTGACAGGAGTTATAGGGAGGCAGTCACACCTCAGGTAAAAGAAGTAGGTAGATGGGTTACCGTCAGGGGAAGGAAAGGGAACCAGCAGGCAGAGCAGGGATCCCCTGTGGCCGTTTCCCTCAACAACAGGTATACCGTTTTGGATACTGTTGGGGGGGACGACTTACCAGGGGTAAGCAATGGGGTGCAGGTCTCTGGCACAGAGTCTGTCCCTGTTGTTCAGAAGGGAAAAGGGAAGAGGAGCAGAGCATTAGTCATTGGGGACTCCATAGTTAGGGGAACAGATAGGAGGTTCTGTGGGAACGAGAGAGACTCACGGTTGGTGTGTTGCCTCCCAGGTGCCAGGGTACGTGATGTCTCCGATCGTGTTTTTGGGATCCTTAAGGGGGAGGGGGAGCACCCCCAAGTCGTGGTCCACATAGGCACCAACGACATAGGTAGGAAGAGAGATGGGGATTTAAGGCAGAAATTCAGGGAGCTAGGGTGGAAGCTTAGAGCGAGAACAACCAGAGTTGTTATCTCTGGGTTGTTGCCTGTGCCACGTGCTAGCGAAGAGAGGAATAGGGAGAGAGAGGAGTTGAACACGTGGCTGCAGGGATGGTGTAGGAGGGAGGGTTTTGGTTTCCTGGATAATTGGGGCTCTTTCTGGGGTAGGTGGGACCTCTACAAACAGGATGGTCTTCACCTGAACCAGAGGGGTACCAATATCCTGGGGGGGAGATTTGTTAGTGCTCTTCGGGGGGGTTCAAACTAAATCAGCAGGGGAATGGGAACCTAAATTGTAGTTCCAGTGTACAGGCTGTTGAGAGTAGTGAGGTAGGGGATAAGGTTACAGGGACGCAAGAGGGCACTGGCAAGCAAGAACTTGGTTTAAAGTGTGTCTACTTCAACGCCAGGAGCATCCGGAATAAGGTGGGTGAGCTTGCAGCATGGGTTGGTACCTGGGATCCTGATGTTGTGGCCATTTCGGAGACATGGGTAGAGCAGGGGCAGGAATGGATGTTGCAGGTTCCGGGATTTAGATGTTTCAGAAAGAACAGAGAAGAGGGTAAAAGAGGGGGGGGTGTGGCACTGTTAATCAAGGAAAGTATTACAGCGGCAGAAAGGACGTTTGAGGACTCGTCTACTGAGGTAGTATGGGCCGAGGTTAGAAACAGGAGAGGAGAGGTCACCCTGTTGGGAGTTTTCTATAGACCTCCGAATAGTTCCAGAGATGTAGAGGAAAGGATAGCGAAGATGATTCTCGACAGGAGCGAGAGTAACAGGGTAGTGGTTATGGGGGACTTTAACTTTCCAAATATTGACTGGAAATACTATAGTTCGAGTACTTTAGATGGGTCTGTTTTTGTCCAGTGTGTGCAGGAGGGTTTTCTGACACAGTATGTGGACAGGCCAACCAGGGGCGATGCCACATTGGATTTGGTACTGGGTAATGAACCCGGCCAGGTGTTCGATTTAGATGTAGGTGAGCACTTTGGCGATAGTGATCACAATTCGGTTAGGTTTACCTTAGCGATGGGCAGGGACAGGTATATACCGCAGGGCAAGAATTATAGCTGGGGGAAAGGAAATTATGACGCGATTAGGCAAGATTTAGAATGTGTAGGATGGGGAAGGAAACTGCAGGGGATGGGCACAAACGAAATGTGGAGCTTATTCAAGGAGCAGCTAATGCGTGTCCTTGATAAGTATGTACCTGTCAGGCAGGGCGGAAGTTGTCGAGCGAGGGAGCCGTGGTTTACTCAAGAAGTTGAAGCGCTTGTCAAGAGGAAGAGGGCGGCTTATGTTAGGATGAGACGTGAAGGCTCAGTTAGGGCGCTTGAGAGTTACAAGCTAGCCAGGAAGGATCTAAAGGGAGGGCTAAGAAGAGCAAGGAGAGGACACGAGAAGTCATTGGCGGATAGGATCAAAGAAAACCCTAAGGCTTTCTATAGGTATATCAGGAATAAACGAATGATAAGAGTTAGAACAGGGCCAATCAAGGATAGTAGTGGAAAGTTGTGTGCGGAATCAGAGGAGATAGGGGAAGCGTTAAATGAATATTTTTCGTCAGTATTTACAGTAGAGAAAGAAAATGTTGTCGAGGAGAATACTGAGATACAGACTACTAGGCTAGATGGGATTGAGGTTCACAAGGAGGAGGTGTTAGCAATTTTGGAAAGAGTGAAAATAGATAAGTCCCCTGGGCCAGATGGGATTTATCCTAGGATTCTCTGGGAAGCCAGGGAGGAGATTGCAGAGCCGTTGTTGTTGATCTTTAAGTCGTCATTGTCGACAGGAGTAGTGCCGGAGGACTGGAGGATAGCAAATGTTGTCCCATTGTTCAAGAAGGGGAGTAGAGACAGCCCTGGTAATTATAGACCTGTGAGCCTTACTTCGGTTGTGGGTAAAATGTTGGAAAAGGTTATAAGAGACAGGATTTATAATCATCTTGAAAAGAATAAGTTCATTTGCGATAGTCAGCATGGTTTTGTGAAAGGTAGGTCGTGCCTCACAAACCTTATTGAGTTTTTCGAGAAGGTGACCAAACAGGTGGATGAGGGTAAAGCCGTGGATGTGGTGTATATGGATTTCAGTAAGGCGTTTGATAAGGTTCCCCACGGTAGGCTATTGCAGAAAATACGGAAGTATGGGGTTGAAGGTGATTTAGAGCTTTGGATCAGAAATTGGCTAGCTGAAAGAAGACAGAGGGTGGTGGTTGATGGCAAATGTTCATCCTGGAGTTTAGTTACTAGTGGTGTACCGCAAGGATCTGTTTTGGGGCCACTGCTGTTTGTCATTTTTATAAACGACCTGGATGAGGGTGTAGAAGGGTGGGTTAGTAAATTTGCGGATGACACGAAGGTCGGTGGAGTTGTGGATAGTGTCGAAGGGTGTTGTAGGGTACAGAGGGACATAGATAGGCTGCAGAGCTGGGCTGAGAGATGGCAAATGGAGTTTAATGCGGAGAAGTGTGAGGTGATTCACTTTGGAAGGAGTAACAGCAATGCAGAGTACTGGGCTAATGGGAAGATTCTTGGTAGTGTAGATGAGCAGAGAGATCTTGGTATCCAGGTACATAAATCCCTGAAAGTTGCTACCCAGGTTAATAGGGCTGTTAAGAAGGCATATGGTGTGTTAGCCTTTATTAGTAGGGGGATCGAGTTTCAGAGCCACGGGGTCATGATGCAGCTGTACAAAACTCTGGTGAGGCCGCACCTGGAGTATTGCGTGCAGTTCTGGTCACCGCATTATAGGAAGGATGTCGAAGCTTTGGAAAGGGTGCAGAGGAGATTTACTAGGATGTTGCCTGGTATGGAAGGAAGGTCTTACGAGGAAAGGCTGAGGGACTTGGGGTTGTTTTCGTTAGAGAGAAGGAGGAGGAGAGGTGACTTAATAGAGACATACAAGATAATCAGAGGGTTAGATAGGGTGGATAGTGAGAGTCTTTTTCCTCGGATGAGGATGGCAAACACGAGGGGACATAGCTTTAAGTTGAGGGGTGAAAGATATAGGACAGATGTCAGAGGTAGTTTCTTTACGCAGAGAGTAGTCGGGGCGTGGAACGCCCTGCCTGCAACAGTAGTAGACTCGCCAACTTTAAGGGCATTTAAGTGGTCATTGGATAGACATATGGATGTAAATGGAATAGTGTAGGTCAGATGATCGGTGCAACATCGAGGGCCGAAGGGCCTGTACTGCGCTGTAATATTCTAATTCTAATTCTAATTCAGAGTTAACGTGTCAGATCAGTGAACTGGTTCTGATGAAGGGTCACTGACCTGAAACATTAATTCTGCTTCTCTTTCCACAGATGCTGCCAGACCTGCTGAGTATTCCCAGCATTTCTTGTTTTTATTTATTGTCAAATATGCAGACAGGTTCAGGAGTTCAAGTTACAAGTCTGCCTATAGCCCTCCCAGGTTTGGTGGATTCTATAAACACTGAGTACACAATCTTACATTGTCAGCTGCAACTTAGTTAAGTTGGAGGCCCACCTCCGCATAGCTTTTAGGATTTGAAGTTCAACACATTATATTTATAATTGTACCACTATACAAAGTCAATGGGCACAAAATTAATTTTCCCTGATTTTTGGGTGCGAGGTCTGTGATTCACAGTGTGCCTGTGCCTATTGGAAATTGATCCACCCACCTCTTTTCTCTGTTAGTGGCGAAGCCACAAGTCGCTCCCGCACAGTCCAGAAATCCATTTCGCTGCTGCTGTCCTCTGCACACCATAGGGAGCCGAGCAGTATCGTAAAGAAACCACATGCTCCAGGCGACCTTCCCTTTTTAAAGGTGCAGTGCCTATAAAAGGGAAGTTAGTTGTAGCAATGCATTGCAGGTTGCTGGATAATTGCATTGCGCTATTGATGGACAAGGAGCGTGGCATACCAAGGGAAGGAGAGTGATGCCACCCTGGAGAGGTCTGGGCCAGGAAGGAGACCATGTTTCCGGCAGGGGAGCAGGAAGCCCTCAAAGACTGAGCTCCGAAGGGAAGAGTGGTCAATGCCCAGAGTTTGGCTCCCAGAACAAGGCAGCAGTGCCAGAAAAAATGGAATGACCTCATTCAGGTGCTCAAGATGAGTGAATGCATCTGCACATCACTTCTCTCACCCAGCACACACCTCTCACACTGCTCAATACACCATACCCCCATCACTCACCCAGCAGCATACACATGGGGCGGCACAGTGGCGCAGTGGTTAGCACCGCAGCCTCACAGCTCCAGCGACCCGGGTTCAATTCTGGGTACTGCCTGTGTGGAGTCTGCAAGTTCTCCCTGTGTCTGCGTGGGTTTCCTCCGGGTGCTCCGGTTTCCTCCCACATGCCAAAGACTTGCAGGTTGATAGGTTAATTGGCCATTATAAATTGCCCCTAGTATAGGTAGGTGGTAGGGAAATATAGGGACATGTGGGGATGTGGTAGGAATATGGGATTAGCGTAGGATTAGTATAAATGGGTGGTTGATGGTCGGCACAGACTCGGTGGGCCGAAGGGCCTGTTTCAGTGCTGTATCTCTAAACTAAAAAACTCACCCAGCAGCATACCCCGACACTCAGGACTCACCCTTAATATCCTTAGACTGCAGGTAACTCAAACACCTTCCAATCACGCCCACCACACACATACACATATCTATAAACCTACAGCTATTCAGATATGGCAGGCACATCACCCAGCTTACTTACACAAGCACTGACATTCTGTCCTCTCTCTGGCAGGAGACATGAGGGAGACGCAAAGGACAGGCGGAGCACCACCCTGGATCTGCCCCCCCCCCCCCCAGTGCTCTCTAGATCATTGTCCAGAGCATAATGGGCATCTACGCAGCAGAGCCAGTGACACTCAGCATTGCTGAGGCCACACTGGAGGATGGCAAGTTTCTGCCTAATGCACCTTTTCCACTCACTCCTCACCCTCACAGAATTATAGAATGGTTAAAGCGCAAAAGGCAGCTATTCAGCCCGTCATGTTCATGGCGACGCTTTGCAAGAGCAACTCAGCTAGTCCCAATCCCCACCCTTTTCCCATTGTCCCGCAAATTTCATCCTGAAAAGTGTCATGAAATGGAAACTGCTGAAGGAGTGACAGTCCCCTGCAGCATAACCCATCAGCGACGTGCCCTCTGGGAACTTTGCACACAAGCTGATTTATGCCCCTGCCCTGGTTGCAGCCCACTCATGCTCTACCACTTGTAGTCCCGACTCGAAACTCGTCTGCAAAATTCACACAGTGCCAGTATGTGAGCTGCTGGCTGCGAGGTCGGTCAAGTAACGGTGCTTCTTCCTAGGTCTGCTCTTCACGCCCTTCTGCCTGAGGCTGCAGTGGCTGAGCCCCTGTCAGTTCTTGACTGTCTGAAAGCATAAAAGCATTAAGGGAGGAAAGGTGGGTGTGGAGAGTGTGGAGAAGTTTTTTGAGGAAGTAAAAAGGAGGATTGAAGAGGGTAATGCAATGGATGTGGTTTATATGAATTTTAGTAAGGCATTTGACAAGGTCCCGCATGGCAGACTAGTCAGCAAAATTAAAGTCCATGGGATAGAGGGGAACGTGGCAGGTTAGATCCAGAATTGGCTCAGGGACAGGAAACAAAGGGTAGCAGTCGATGGATGTTTTTGTGAATGGAAAGCAGTTTCCAGTGGTGTTCCACAGGGCTCAATGTTGGTTTGTTGTTTGTGGCATATATTAATGATTTGGACTTAAATGTGGGAGGCATGATTGGGAAATTTGCTGATGACACAAAAACTGGCCGTGTAGTTAATAGTGAGGAGGAGAGTCGTGGACTCCAGAATGATATCAATGGTTTGGTTGAGCGGACGGAAAAGTGGCAAATGGAATTCAATCCTGAGAAGTGTGAGGTGATGCATTTGGGGAGGGCAAATACAGCGAGGGAATATACTGTAGTAACCATTTTGTTTATTTGTGCATTAAAATATTTGTAAATTCAACAAATCAGCATTTAGATTAAAACAATTAAGTTTAATGCAGATTATTTCTGCTACTTTTGATCTGTAATTGCTGATTATATGGAAAATACAATTGTAAAAACTGTTTGCACTTGCAATTTATTTGCAGTTTGAATAATTTTTATTATCTAGATTCACAAGCACGGAAGGATTTCTTTGTGTTTTTTTTCATCAGTTATTTTATGCTTTCTTTTCCCCTCTTTTACTAGAGAGCAGGCTATTTTAGATCTAGTATTATGTAATGAGAAAGGGCTAATTAATCTTGTTGTAAAAGAACCTTTAGGAATGAGTGACCATAATACGATAGTATTTCACATTATGTTTGAAAGTGAGGTAGTTCAATCTGAAACCAGGGTGTGAAATTTGAACAAAGGAAATTATGAAACTATGAGGGGCAAATTGGCTGATGTGCATGGGGAAAATACATTAAAAGGTATGACAGTACATAGGAAATGGATATTCTTTAAAGAAATATTATCTCTCTTCATATGTCAGTCCTGTCACCAGACTGATTCCTGGATGGCAGGGCTGATGTATGAAGAGAGATTGGGTCCATTAGGCTTACATTTGCTAGAAGAATGAGAGGGATCTCATAGAAACCTATAAAATTCTAACAGGACTGGACAGACTAGATTCAGGAAGGAGGTTCCTGATGACGGGGGAGTCCAGGACCAGGGGTCACAGTCGAAGGATAAGGGGTAAGTCATTTAGGACTGAGATGAGGAGGGATTTCTTCACCCAGAGTGGTGAACCTGTGGAATTCTCTACCACAGAAAGCAGTTGAGGTCAAATCATTAAACATATTCAAGAAAGAGTTAGATATCGTTCTTAGGGATAAAGGGATCAAGGGATATGGGGAGAAAGCGGGAACAGGGTACTGAGTTTGGATGATCAGCCATGATCATATTGAATGGTGGTGCAGGCTCAAAGGGCCGAAGGGACTACTCATGCTCTTATTTTTCTATGTTTTCTACAATAAACGGGAGGATATTGAGAGGGGTAGAAGAAGTGAGTGACCTTGGAGTGCATGTCCACAGGTCCCTGAAGGTGGAAGGACAGGTAGATAGAGTGGCGAAGGCATATGGATTGCTTTCCTTTATCGGCCGAGGTAATAGAATACAAAAGCAGGGATGTGATGCTGGAGCTGTATAGAGCGCTGGTTAGGCTGCAGCTGTAGTATTGCGTGCAGTTCTGGTCACCACATTACAGGAAGGACATAATTGCTCTGGAGACAGTGCTGAAGAGATTTACAAGAATGTTGCAGCTATGAGGAAAGATCAGAGAGACTGGGGTTGCTTTCCCTGGAATTGAGGAGGCTGAGGGCTGACTTGATTGAGGTGTACAAAATTATGAGGGGCCTAGATAGAGTGGACAGGAAGGACCTGGTGGGGAGGTCAGTTACCAGATTTAAAGTGATTGGTTGAAGGATTAGACCGGAGGAGAAGATTTTTCACCCAGAAGGTGGTGGGTGCCTGGAATTCATTGCCAGGATTGGTAGTGGAGGCAGAAACCCTCAATTCTTTTAAAAGGTACATGGACATGCACCTAAGGTGCTGTAACCTGTGGGGCTATGGACCAGGTGATGGAAGGTGGGATTAGTTTGGGTGGATAGCTTATTCGGCCGGCGCGGACACGATGGGCTGAATGGCTTCCTTCTGTGCTGTATTTTTTCTATGTTCATGCAGCACAGACAGAGGCCTTCCGATGTATCCGGGTTAAAGTGGAAGTTCAGATAGAGGTCATGAGATCCTTGACTGCTGCCATCCAGGCAAAAACAGCTGCCATCGTGGATGTTGGTCTCGGTGCTCGACGGGGCAAGCAGACTCTCTCAGTAGTCCAGCAATCTGTGCTACAGCAGATTACGCGGACTGCGGAGTTGTTGCCCTTTTGGAATGGCAGTGCACCATACAGCACAAACCTGGGGTCCTCTCTCAGGATGACAGCATTCGTGCTTTTACCACTGCCACTCGACAATACCCTTGCTGTTGCCTCTCAGCCAGCCAGCCCTCACTGCTGCCACCCATGCTGAGGTGGTGCATTCTGAAACTGGACCCCTCAGGCCCAGAGTTGCTCGAGAGCATCCTGCAAGGCTATCTGCAGTCTCACCCAGTAAGGGTCAGCAGGCTTCCACCAGCCATACTCAAGACAATGCGGCAGCACAAGGCCAGGGCAAGGGCACCCACAAGACAGGCACTAACAGGATGCAGAAGATAGGTTTTTTTTGTGTTATTGATGTATTGCAGGATAAAGTGAAGATTTTTTGCTGTTGGCCTTGAGTGGCATTGGCCAAGGGGATATTGTCATGGGGAGTATGAAATGGATATTCTGTAACATGGGTCCATGAGGAAGTTTCTTTCAACTGAAACAAAGCCTCACAACATGTTCCCCCTCGCACCATCCAGTTGCATGTAATGGATGTGGTCTCTTCCATTCCTCCTCCCAAGGTGGCCTCTGGATCCCTGGAGGTAGTGACTGGGGGGGCCTTCATAATCCCCATGTGAGGAGGACACAGCATAGCTCCACAATCATTTAGACCCTTTTGGGCATGTACTGCTGAGATCCCCCAAACAATCTAAGCAGCATAACCTTTGTTTTAGGAGGCCGATGACTTCCTGTATGACATTGTGGGTGGCTCCATGGCTTTCACTGAAGGCTCTCTGACCTTGCGTTGTGAGATGGTGGAAGGGCGTCACGAACCATGTGTAGAGTGGGCAGTCCTTGTCGCCGAGCAGCCACCCTGTGATGTGTCTTGGAGGCCTGAAGATGGTGGGAATTACTGACTTGGGCAACATAAAAGCATCATAGGTGCTGCCAGGATAGCTGCATTCACTGAAATGAATTTATTGATGTGATCGCACACCAACTGCACATTGACAGAATGGTAACCCTTGTAGTTTCACTCCCCGTTGGCATGGGGGCCCCGCAGAGCCACGTGCATGCACTTGATGGCATAGGGATGCCTGCTATCCTGGTGAACCCACATGCCTTTTCATCCTGTTCTTCCCTTGTCTGGGAGAAGAGGATGAAGTCCCCTCTCCTCCTGCAGATCACCTCTATCACCTCCCTAATGCTTCCATGTACCGAAACTGTTCCTGCCTGGAAGGTTCCCATTGCATCGAAAGTAAGGGCGATGTTGATCTTCACGTCACTGAGAGTGTCATCCTCGCCCTGTTTTGAGGCTCCAGGTCATCTTGAAGGAGGTGCCACAACTCTGTCACTGCCTCCTTTGTTGAAGCAAAGCTTCCTGAGGCACTGCTCCTGGCTCACTGCAATGTAGGAGTGGTGCTTCCAAAAAGTTCTTTTGGGGTAGGGCCTTTGAAGGAGAACCCTCCTTCTTCTCACTTCCCACAGAGTTTCCCCTCTCTGCCTCCTGCTCATGTTGCAAAGCAAGTGGCACGGCAACTACTGTCCCCATACCTATGAAAGGCAATGTTACTTTCTGCCTTTCTGGAGTCAGCAAAAAACCTCCAAATTCCTCCAGCAACTTTGCCTGAGCAAAAGTATGTCGAAACCACCTTAACTGCAACTTGTTGCGTAGCCCTTTAAATAGCCTCAGAATAGGGTCAATCTTGCCTTCCTAATGCTTATTGTTTCAGGAGTGAATTAGGAAGACATTGTCTGCACATCCGTTGACCAATTTTGGCATCCTGGTGTTGCATCAGTCCATTGACATCACTAACATCATGACCAAACACGTTCAGTGACTTCAGGCACACTCAAGGGATGCACCTCCAGTTGAGTTATGCTGTGCCAGCAATAGCCAGTGGAGCTTGCAGTGCTACAAATCTTCAGGTAGGCCTTTGTAGCGCCAGCAGAAGCAGCACAACATGAATGAATTTTGCGCCCAATGTTTTAAATATCTAGCTAGGTATTTATGCTTCTGCAACACATATGGAAATAAAAAAGCAGCTGCAAGAAATCTGTTGCTCCACTGAAAAACTACTTCTTTCTGGAACTGATCTTACTTGTTTGGGAAATCGCTGGGATTCTAGTCTAAAATTTTATATCTTTTACTTTACTGTTAGCCCAGTCCTCTTGTCTTTCCCTGGGCCACACACCACCTGCAGCCAAGACTGCAGGTAATTGAATTTCAGGCCTCCACCCATGCTACTAGAGGTCATGTAACTTCAGTCTGAGGTTAACTCGCCCTCAAAGCTTTTTCCTCCCACCGTGGACTGTTGCCTACCCTCCACTGAGAACTTCCCTGCCTCCTGCAGCAGAGATAAAATCAGCAAGTCAACTGCATAAAGAGACAAACCCACATCTTCCAACCCCTGCTATTATAACACTGCCTCAAATAGTTTTGTGTTGGCATATTGCCAGGTGAAAAATTATGATTCCATGACAACTCTATGTGTGCAATAATGTTGTCAAGTAATGACACGGGGAGTTAACTATCTACAAATCCGGCCAATATATTCTGCAATGTCACTGAAACTGCCCCGAATGAAACATACTTGTTACCAAATGCCAAGATCAATTTGCAACATAGAAACCAAACCCATTTGTATATCAGATGAACTCTGCATTCTTGCCAACTGTATTATTTGCACCACAGAGTTTTTAAAAGCTAATTTTCACTTTCAGAACAGAACTTTAACCTAATACATTCATATTCTCATTTTAATAAAGGTTTCTGTCTGGCATTACAATGCAATACCTTTTCAAGTCTGTGTTTAGGCATTATTCAAAGAGAAGCAGCTAGCCATCTTCCAACAATTCACACCCAAAGGAAGGCTGACAAACATGTTCAGTTTGACAGTGAAGCAGATTTGCTCACAGGGTGCAATGAAGTTTCATCATTTTTAAACAGCCCTGGGCAACCACAATCAGCACATCAAAAAAAAATCCAACAGGCAATTTTACCTCAGCAATCAATTGCAATCATCACTCCACCAGTCACTTAAAAATTCAAGAAACCCAAGGCCAATTTCAGCCATAGATTGGCAATTAAACGACCTTGTCCCTTTTACTACTGTCTCAGATCACAAGTGAAATAGTATGTATCTCCATCTTGTACCCTCTGGATTAGAGCCGTTGCCAAGTGCCCAAACAGGCAGCTAGTTAAGCCAAATGACACTCAGTTCAAATTTTCAATTATACCTACACACACTTAGGAAGCACCATCTTCACATATCCAGGCCCTGAAGGTATGCCGCATGAAAGCACGCGGGTTGCATGCAAACAGGGGACAAAATGAGTCAGAGCAACAGCCAAGTAGGTTATACAGGTACTGCACACAAAAGCACTTTTTCTATTTTCACACTTCTGCTCTCATCTTTTCCCCGCCCTCCCAGAACAATAGGGTTCCTCGTCCAAATCTTCCACAGCATTAGCCTGCACATGCAACGGAGCATTCTCTGCCACAGTGCCACTCCCCTCTCCTTTCAGTATTCCAAAGGGACTGTTACCTCTCCGACACCCTGATCCACTCTTCAATCACCCCCAACACCTGCTCTCCTACCCACAGCACCTTCCTGTGCAAGCACAGGAGATGCAACGTCAGTTCCCTACCCACCCTCCAGAATACCAAACATTCCTTCCAGGTGAAATGACAATCTACTTGTACTTCTTTCAATTTAGTATACTGTATTCGTTGCTCAAGATACAGTCTCCTCTACATTAAAACATCAAACACAGATTGGGTGATTGCTTTGCTGAACACCTCCATTCAGCCCACAAGCTGGACCCTGAGATTCCAATCCCTTGCTATTTTAATTCTCTGTCCTATTCGGACCTCCACCTTCTACAATATTCTAAATGAAGCCAAACAGAAGCATGAGAAACAAAAACTCACTGTTTAATTAGACACTTTATAATCTTTTGGACTCCACACAGAGTTCAACAATTTCAGTTGACAAGCACTATTCACATTTTTTAGACAGTGAGTGCTGGTAATGGTACTGCTGTTGCCATCAACAATTCCTTGAGCCCCATGTTTTGTTTCTTTATTTGTCCATTACCACCAAGCTTTGCCTTGTAACATCATCCCTTTTGTTATTTAATCACTCCTGCCTTTCACCCTACCAGATTCCTTTTGTTTGTGACTCCCTTTCACCTTTTTTTTGCTTAAAACCTGTTACATCTCTAACAGAAGCTCATCCACCTTTCTGCCAGCTGTGCCTCAGTTCGCAGCACTCTTGCCCGAGTCAGAAGGCTGTGGATTCAAGTCCCACTTCCAGGACTTGAACACAGAAATCGGTACTGAAGGACTGCTGTACTGTCAGAGGTGCTGTCTTTCAGGTGAGACGTTAAACTGAGGTCCTGTCTGTTCTCTCAGGTGTATATAAAAGATCAGGCAGCACTATTTCTAAAAGGAGCAGGGGCATTATCCCTGGTGTCCCTGCCAATATTTCTCTCTCAATTATCATCACAAAGAAAATTATCCTGTTATTATCACATTGCTGTATATGGGTGTTGCTGTGCACAATTAGGCTGCCATGTGCCCTACATTACAGCAGTGACTACATTTTACAAGTACTTCATTGGTTGTAAAGTGCTTTGGGATATTTTGAAGTCAGGAAAGATGCTACATAAATTCAAGTTCTCCCCCCCCACCCCTTTTTGGAATGTTAACACTGGTTCTCTCTTCACAGATGCTGTGGTACATGCATGAATATTTCCAGCATTTTCTGTTTTTATTTTATTCTAGCATCTTTACTATTCGAGCCCATTTGATCAGCTGATGGAGAAAACCAGAATGGCCTACTTCAACAAGTTACTCCTGTGACAAAAGATTTCAGGTATGTATCTGAAGTTTGAAAAACACATACTTCAGTGGGCACTAAGTGACCTTTGAGCACCACTGTCTGATTTACATGCTACAATGTAACTGGCTCCCATGAAGACCAGCCCCTGTATCATAAAACCCCGATTCTGTGCCTGCGTAGCTGGCGGTGACAATTAGCCTGCTGCACATGAGCAAAATAATAATGTTGTGATGTTAAATTCCTGCTGCTCAGGTCTTCAAAGACAGTACCACGTTTTCCAATCTTTTGCTTGGTTGAAGCAGAATACTTCAAGCTTCCAATGACTCATACTTTTTTTTCTTCGTTTCATGGGATGTGGACATGGCTGACAACGCCAGCATTTGTTGCTTAGGCTTCAGAAAGCTGAACCAACTGAGCATCCAAAACTAAGACTAGAATTCAGCTTCTGACCATGCCAGAGTTGAACCTTAGATGCTCATTAACTTGCATGCACAAATGGTGGAAGTAATTCACATCTGAGGGAGACCAAATCCAAAAGCTGATTTGGTAAAATAATCTTCATACACATAAAACAACTTGTTTTAAGTGTTAAGTCTACCTCAGAATCACCTTCTTTAATTTTATTTGCAAAATGTTCCAAGTTCAAAACCAAATTATTGCATGCCTCTCCAGGTTAATATTGTAGTAAGGGCATCTGGAATATATGCAAGTGGCAACTGAATATCAGCTTCAGATGATGAATCAGACAGAAACAGAGAAATCTAACATTCAGTTAGTTGGTAGGCTTGATTTTTTCACTGGCCTTTGACCTCCGAGACCTGGAATGAAAGGTTCTTCCACCTATGAGCAGTAGGGATCCCACATGAAATGTTTTTGAGCAATCTTACTCCAGTTTGAGGCCTGGGACCTCAGCATAACAACAACCATCACTGGCATACTTAAGAGACTACAGGCTAATTGGTATGAAAAAGGAAAAGCGGCATGCATTATGGGCACTCTTCTGAGGCTAGAACAGAGGCACATGTTGGCACAAAGTAGAGGAATCTTTATGCTGCATCTAGCCTTGCTATTCCTGATGCCCAAATATGATTTTTTTTTTCATGTTTCATCACTAACGTCACTAAAGTTGAGATGCACAATCACAAGAGGTTTCTGGTGTCAGGTATGCACCACAATTAATATAACAGAACATATCCAATAATCTTTCTCAACTGCAAGACAACCACTCTGCTGAAGCACCCAGCTGATCTTAGTATAAGGCACTTACAGATTTAAATGGTATAGGCATTTTTACTGGTCCTACATACCAACATCAAAATTCCAAACACATGAAAAAGTTTAGCACTCAGATACGGTGAAATTGTACAATTACATGATACTGACTGAAATAATCTAAATATCAGAAAGCACCTGCAGGATTTGATCTTAATTTAATCTTAAGAGTGACTGAAACTTATATCTTACATAACTAAACTTCTCAGCCTTCACTTTAAATAGATACCTTCCAGTTATCCTGTAGTCTCTCATTAAGAATGCCATATAAATGCAAAAAGTTGTGCTTTTATGCCGTGGTCCAAGTCCCATGAAAGTGGGCAGAGATTGCTCAGCCTCATTTCACTTAGAGGTTACCTGAAATGATAAGGAAAAAGATTTTAAAATACTCTTACCTTGCTATCTGATTAACAAATGGTTTCATTTCTTGAGGATCATAAGCACGAGCAAAGGCCCAGCAGACATAGCAAGCTGCATCTCTCACATTCGAGCCCACACTACAAGCACCACGCTTCTCATCAAAAGTCAATGCTTTGAGGATTACAGGTACAACTGTGAAAGAGAAGAGAAAATTAAAAAAATTAGCTCTATAATTTGTTCCTAAATTTATGAATCAATTTCCATGGTTATAAGAAATGTCCTTTGCTTTCCTTTGTTAACTTGGATATTTCTGTCTGGTTACTATTTCTCACCATTTTCTCTACTAGCTTTTCGTCGCCCCTTAAGGCATTGACCTGACGCCACACTGTGAAACAGCTCAACAAATACCTAAAATAAAAGCAAAATACTGCAGATGCTGGAAATCTGAAACAAAACAAGAAATGCTGGAATTACGCAGCAGGTCTGGCAGCATCTGTGGAGAGAGAAGCAGAGTTAACGAACGTGAACTCTGCTTCTCTCTCCACAGATGCTGCCAGACCTGCTGAGTATTTCCAGCATTTCTTCTTTGTGTCTACAAATACCTTCCTGGGGGCACAGGGTGAGAAATAACATTCCCATGTCCATCCAATACCCTCACAAAAGCACTTTCATTGGGGTCTATGAAGAACAATCAGGAATATGAATTCTAGAGGATTTGCCCTTGACGAGACCATATGTGTCACTTTTTTGATACTGAACTCAATTGCCACTTTTTCGCCCATTCTACCATTAATATCTCCTTGCGCCTCCTCAGAATTATTCATTATTTATGCACCCTATTTTCATATTGTCAGCTAATTTGTATACCCACTCACTTTAGCCCTATATACAAATTATTGATGTACACAGAAAATAGCAGTCCCAAAACAGAACCCTGTGGGATACTAACTACTTCCAATCATTCGGAGAAAATGCCATAACTCAACCTTCCTGTTTCTTCCCAATCTCTATAACCTCCTCCAGCCTTATAAATCCTTGCTCAAACTCTCATTTCTCTGAAATTTTTTCTCAGAGGGTCGTGAGTCTTTGGAACTCTGTTTCCACCACCTTTTGAGGAAGAGTGTCTTTGAATATTTTTAAGGCAGAGGTAGACAGGTTCTTGATAAGGGGGTGAGAGGTTATCAGAGGTAGGCGGGAATGTGGAGTAATTGGTTCACCCATGAACTTACTAAGTGATGAAGCAAGCTCGAGGGGCCGAGTGGCCTACCCCTGCTCCTAATTCGTATGTTTGTATTCTGGCCTCTTGTGCATCCTCCCCTTGCTTCATCCCACCATTGGTATCTATGTTTTCAGCCACCTCGGTCCCATGCTCTGAAATTCTCTTCTTAAACCCTTCTGCCTCTACATCTCCTTCAAGAACCTCGTTAGACCTCACCTCAAAACCCATGTCTTTACCCAAGCTTTTGGTCACCTCATTCGAACATATGAATTAGGAGCAGGAGTAGGCCATTCGGCCCCTCAAGCCTGCTCTGTCATTTGATAAGATCACGGCTGAATTGAATGTGGCCTGAACTTCACTTTCCTGTCTGCCGCCCATAACTCTCATCTCCCTTGTCTATCAAGAATCTGTCTAACTCAGCCTTGAATATATTCAATGACCCAGCGTCCACTTCTCTCTGGGGAAGAGAAATCCAGAGTAACAACCATCAAAGAAAAAATTTCTTCTCATCTCAATCTTAAATAAGAGACCCCTTATTTTTAAACTGTGTCCCCTAGTTCTAGTCTTGACCATTAGTGGAAATGTCCTTCCACCATCCACCCTGTTAAGATCATCTCTCATTCTTCTAAACTTCAATGCATCTAGGTCCAAACTGTTCAACCTTTCCTCATAAGACAACCCCTCCATCCCAAGAATCAGTCGAGTAAATCTTCTTCGAGCTACTACGAAAGTAATTTTATCCTTTCTTAACTAAGGAGACTAAAACTGTACGCAGTACTCCAGATATGGTCTCACTAAGGCCCTGTAAAGCTCTAGCAAAACTTTCCTACTTTTATATTCTATTCCCCTTGCAATAAACGACAACATTCAATTAGCCTTCCTAATTACTTACTGCACCTGCATATTAGCTTTGTGATTCATGTACCAGGACACCCAGATCTCGCTGTATTACAGAGTTCTGCAGTCTCCATTTAAGTAATATACTGCTTTTCTATTCTTCCTGCCAAAGTGGACAAGTTCACATTTTCCCACATTATACTCCATATGCCAAATTTTGCCCATTCATTTAACCTATCCATGTCCCTTTGTAGACTCTGTGTCCTCCTGACAGCTTACCTTCCTATCTATCTTTGTGTCATCATCAAATTTAGGTACCATACATTCGGTCCCTTCACCCAAGTCATTGATGTAGATTGTAAATAGTTGAGGCCTCAGCACTGATCACAGTGGTACTCCACCGGTCAGATCCTGCCAACCTGAAAATGACCCAATTATCTCTAATCTCTGCTTCCTGTTAGCTAATCAATACTCTATCCATGCTAATATGTTACCCCCTACACCATGAACTGTTATTGTGTAGTACCCTTTGATGTGGCACCTTATCGAATGCCTTTTGTAAATTCAAGTTCACCACATCAACAGGTTCTCCTTTACCTATGTTGCTCGTTACTTCCTCAAAGAATGCTAATAAATTAGTCAAACACGATTTCCCTTTCACAAAACCATGTTGACTCTGCCTGATCGCATTATAATTTTCTAAATGTCCTGCTATAACCTCCTTAATAATGGATTTGAGCATTTTCCTATGACAGATGTTAGGCTAACTAGCCTAATCTCTCCTGCTTTCTGTCTCCTTCCTTTCTCGAATAGAGGCGGTATAGTAGCTATTTTCCAATCAGCTTGGACTTTTCCAAGATCTAGGGAATTTTGGAAGATCACAACGAATGCATCTATTATCTCTGCAGCCACTTCTTTTAAGAGATTAGGATGCAGGCCATCAGGTCCTGGGGACATGTCAGCCTTTAGCTCTACTAATTTCCCCAGTACCTTTACCCTCGTGATTGTTTTAAGTTCTTCCCTCCCTTTTACCTTGTTTTTCAAGTAGCTTGGGGATTTCCCTAGTGAAGACCACACAAAATACCTGTTCACCGCTTCCACCATTTCCTTGTTACCCACAATTAATTCCCCAGACTGGAGGACCAACGCTCACTTGAGTTACTCTTTTCCTTTTTAAATACTTGTAGAAACTCTTAATATCTGTTTTTATATTTCTAGCTAGCTTTCTCCCATACTTTAATTTCTCCATTGTTTTCAGACATTCTTTGCTGGCTTTTAAATTCCGTCCAATCTTCTGATCTACCAATCTTAACAGAATGGTGTGCCTTTTCTTTCAATTTGAAACCATTTTTAACTTCCTTACCTAGCCACCAATGGTGCATTCTTCTCCTAAAGTCTTGCTTTCTCACTGGAATATATCTTTGCTGACAGTTACGAAATATCTCAAATGCCTGCCACTGCTCTCGACAGTCCTATCTTTTAACCTAATTTCCCAGTTCACTTTGGTCAACTCGGTCTTCATACCCTTGTAATTGTGTTTATTTAAGTTTATAACACTCGTCTTAGACCCATATTTTTCACCCCCAAACTGAATGTGAAATTCTATCACGTTATGATCATTGTTACTTAGCGGCTCCTTTACTATGAGATCATGGTCTCACTGCACGTTACCAGATCGAGAATGGCCTGTTTCCCAGTTGGCACTAGAACGTGCTGCTCGCAGAAACTATCCCCAATACATTCTATGAATGCATCTCCCTGGTTACCTTTGCCAATCTGATTCATCCAATCTACATGCAGATTAATATCACCTTTCTTATAATCTCCCATTAGTTCTTCCTGTATACTCTGTCCTACAATATAGCTACTGTTAGGGGACCTATAAACTAATTCCACAAGTGACTTCTTTCCTTTGCTATTTCTTATTTCTACCCAAACTGATTCTATGTCTTGATCTTTTGAACTAAGGTCATCTCTCACTACCACTGCTAATGTCATATTAATAAACAGAGCTACCTCACCACCTTTTCCTAGCTTCCTGTCCTTCCAAAATGTCAAATGTCCTTGAATATTCAGATCCCAGACATGGTCACTTTGCAACCACGTTTCTGTAATGGCGATGAGGTCATACATATTTATTTCTATTTCTGCTTACAATTCATTCGCTTTGTTATGAATCATGCGCACAGGTAGAGTCTTCAGTTCTGTCTTTTTACCATTTTTGCAAACTCTAGCCTTAACTGCTGGTACACTCAAGTTTGTACACTCTGTGCCTTCCTGCCACACTCTGGTTATCATTACCCATGTCGCTACTCTGCACTATTGCCTTGTCCTGTCCCTTTAATTTACAACATCTCCCCTCACTTCAACCCTCCCCCTATTTATTTTAAAGCCCTCTCTAATGCCCTGGTTATACGACTTGCCAGAACTTCGGTCCCAGCACAGTTCAGGTGAAGACCGCCCCAACAATACAGCTCACATTTTCCCCAGTACTGCTGCCAGTGCCCCTAAATTGAAACCCATTTCTCCCACACCAGTCTATGATCCATGGATTTAACTCTTTAATCTTATTTACCCTATCCAATTTGTTCATGGCCCAGGTAGTAATCGAGAGATTATTACCTTTGTAGTACCTTTGTACTCTGCTTTTTAATTTAGCTCCTAGCTGCTCATAATTCCTGAGCAGAACCTCCCTCCTAGTCCTATCTATGTCACTGGTACCCATTTGGACCACGGCAACTGGATCCTACCCCTCCCACTGCAAGTTCCTCTCCAGCCCTAAGCAGATGTCCTGAACCCTATCACTGGACAGACAACACATAAAGCTCACGGCTGCAGAAAACTGTGCCTATCCCCTTTACTCTACTGTCCCTTACTACCACTTTCTTTCTTTTGGGCCTCCTTATCTCGAGAGACAATGGATATGCGCCTGTAAGTGGTCAGTGGTTTGTGAAGCAGCGCCTGGAGTGGCTATAAAGGCCAATTCTAGAGTGACAGGCTCTTCCACAGGTGCTGCAGAGAAATTTGTTTGTCGGGGCTGTTGCACAGTTGGCTCTCCCCTTGCGCCTCTGTCTTTTTTCCTGCCAACTACTAAGTCTCTTCGACTCGCCACATTTTGGCCCTGTCTTTATGGCTGCCCACCAGCTCTGGCGAACGCTGGCAACTGACTCCCACGACTTGTGATCAATGTCACACGATTTCATGTCGCGTTTGCAGACGTCTTTAAAGCGGAGACATGGACGGCCGGTGGGTCTGATGCCAGTGGCGAGCTCGCTGTACAATGTGTCTTTGGGGATCCTGCCATCTTCCATGCGGTTCACATGGCCAAGCCATCTCAAGCACCGCTGACTCAGTAGGGTGTACAAGCTGGGGATGTTGGCCGCCTCGAGGACTTCTGTGTTGGAGATACGGTCCTGCCACCTGATGCCAAGTATTCTCCGGAGGCAGCGAAGATGGAATGAATTGAGACGTCGCTCTTGGCTGACATATGTTGTCCAGGCCTCGCTGCCATAAAGCAAGGTACTGAGGACACAGGCCTGATACACTCGGACTTTTGTGTTCCGTGTCAGTGCGCCATTTTCCCACACTCTCTTGGCCAGTCTGACATAGCAGTGGAAGCCTTACCCATGCGCTTGTTGATTTCTGCATCTAGAGACAGGTTACTGGTGGTAGTTGAGCCTAGGTAGGCGAACTCTTGAACCACTTGCAGAGCGTGGTCGCCAATATTGATGGATGGAGCATTTCTGACGTCCTGCCCCATGATGTTCGTTTTCTTGAGGCTGATGGTTAGGCCAAATTCATTGCAGGCAGCTGCAAACCTGTCTATGAGACTCTGCAGGCACTCTTCAGTGTGAGATGTTAAAGCAGCATCGTCAGCAAAGAGGAGTTCCCTGATGAGGACTTTCCGTACTTTGGACTTCGCTCTTAGACGGGCAAGGTTGAACAACCTGCCCCCTGATCTTGTGTGGAGGAAAATTCCTTCTTCAGAGGACTTGAATGCATGTGAAAGCAGCAGGGAGAAGAAAATCCCAAAAAGTGTGGGTGCGAGAACACAGCCCTGTTTCACACCACTCAGGATAGGAAAGGGCTCTGATGAGGAGCCACCATGTTGAATTGTGCCTTTCATATTGTCATGGAATGAGGTGATGATACTTAGTAGCTTTGGTGGGCATCCGATCTTTTCTAGTACTCTGAAGAGACCACGTCAAGCTTACTACCACTACATTACTATTTACTCCCCCAACCTGAACGGCTTCTTACACCATAGTTCCATGGTCAGTTTGCTCATCCACCCGACAGCCCCTGCTCTTATCTATTCAAGCTGCAAGAACCTTGAACTTGTTGGACAATTACAAGGGCTGAGGCTCCTCCACCTGCTCCTTCCCGATTCCCTTACCTGCCTCACTCGCAATCACACACCTCTGTCCCTGACCAATGACCAAATCATAAGACCCTGGCCTAAGGGGTGTGACTGCCTTCTGGAACAAAGTGTCCAGATCATTTTTCCTCCCCGCCACCCACCACCCGATGCATCACGGTGTCCATAGCTTGGCCTCCAGCTCATTAACTCTGAGCCGAAGTTCCTTGAGCCACAGATACTTACTGCAGATGTGGTTGCCTTGGATCACACTGGTGTCCACCAGCTCTCACATACTACAGCTGCAACACACCACCCGCCCCACCATCCTTATTGTTTTACTTAACTAATTAATTTCTTAATTTTTAATTAATACCTCTACTCACCAATCACTTACGTTACTAATTTAAACCCTACTCAAGCTGATGAACCTTACTACTTGCAAATAAAACAGAAGATTCAACAGCTTCTTAGTTTCCTTCTACTGCCATTTCTTTATTAATTATCAGGAAGCTAGTTAAGCTACTCGCTAACAACTCGAGCTCAGCATTCATTTTATTGGCTATAATTCGGTATTATCCCTTGGGACGTTTTCCAAAGGTGCTGTACGAATGCAAATGGTTATTGTACCAGATAATTGGCTCCTATTTTTAATTAACTATTCCAAAATTATCCACATCACAGATGTTAACTGGCCCGTATTTACCCAGGTTAGTGCTCACTCCCATTTAACAAATAGCCATATCAGCCTGGATTTTGTAGCAGAAACGGCGGCAAAACTGTCGGCATTCTCCGTCATTATTCCTTTAAACTGGCAGCAACTTCTGGAGTCGTACCTGTGCAATAAAACGCAGGAATCCAGCAGTTGATGACAGTGATTCTATGCTTCCCCATAGGTGCGCTGTTCAAGTTCCCCAGACCACAATCAAGTAGAAATCGCTGAACTGATGAAAACTTGCCATTTTATGCTATTAGTCATGCTGTAAAATCACTTGAAAAAGTTACACCTGATTGAGTGAGATGCAACAAGTTTTTAAATAGGTTACTAATTTCCTGAACAGCCTCAATGACCCTGAAAAACTAAATTTAGATATTTGGAATGTCAAATTTCTCCACAATGATTTTAAAAAATTCACATTTTTAAATCTTTTTTTTTGAAGTTTGGTATTTCAGCTGCTACCTTAATTCTATGTGTATCTCTCAATCATTTATTTCACTCTCTCAAATTTTAATTAAAAGTGAAAAATTCAGTGTATTTTACTTCCTAGTTTACAGTCTGTGACAATTCATAATTGCAATTGACTGCTTAGCCTGATGGATGCCTGTAAGTCCCTTTGACTTGCCATCAGTTAAAACCGATGTTGCGAAAAGAGAAATCCACGCCAGAGATCAGTCGATCTTTGTGGGAACCTTTTAAGGTCAGTGCCCTTGTTTTGCCATGACATCTGGGCCTTTATCTCTTCACCACTTCCCTTATTTTACCAAAATCTATCATTTTTATCAAACCTATATATTCCATATGCCCTCTTAATTTCCCTGTGATCTTCCAGCTTGATACCAGGCTCAGTTCTATTCAGATTAATGACTTAGCGAAATTTACTGAATATTCAGTTATCACCCAATGGTGGAATGTGAACTATGGCTATTGTGCTAAAACTAATAATCCTAATACTATAATTTTATCTTCAATAAAATACTAATTTTTCAGAGTTTATGTCACTGAATTATCTTAATTAGCTAAGTTTTTTGTTCATGCTCATTCCTTTGTGCCATTGAGTTTGGCCCCAAAAGTAAGATCCAAATCAGCAGTGTTGTTATCTATTATCTGAAGGCTGATTTGCAGCTGATATATTATCCAGCTTTAAAAACATTAACCAATTCCAGCCAGATTTTACTTCATAAACAATCGCTATTTAAACTTATTTTTAAAAAATGGACAGCAATGAAATTGATTATGCAGAGGAAATTGGTATGCCAATATATTAAGCCCTGCATAGAGCCCAGAATATGTACCATAACACAGTTTGGAAGTTTAAGTTCACTGCTGACTAACTTAGAAAAAGTACAGTACTTCAAGTTGCTCTTTGTGCTTAAGTTAAAATTCACAAGGATGACTACTGCCTTTTAGCACAATACAGGAATCTGTTTCTCCCCATAGACTGCAGTAATCCATGATGACTAACAGGAAGCAAGGAAAGAACATACCTTTCTCATGGGGGGCGGGGGGGGGGGGGGGGGGGTGCAAAAAATAAGCTTCTAGGAGAAATTAATTAATTGAAAGGAATTTTAGAGTTTCAGGGAAATAGCAGTGTGTTCCATCACAACAATTGAACCAGTCAATTTTTGACTCAGTTGGAAAAACAAGTAGCATCTCCATTATTTAAGACTATGGAGAGATTTGAACATTAAGATGAGAATTTTAAAATTTTGAGGCATTGCAGGAGGCCTTTCTCACCTGAAACACACACTCATGCCACTGGAAGGTACACAGGTGTTTGACTCTATTTCCTTATGTCTTTTACTCCTATGGTCTTACTCCAGCACTACAACCCTCAGAGGACACTGCATTCCTCCAATTCTGGACACTTGCACATCTCAAATTTCCTTTGCCCACCATTGGTAGCAATGCCTAGAGTTATTTCAGCCCATAACTCTGGAATTCCCTCCTTAAACCTCTATACCTCTCTCTCTGCTGTTAAGATTCTCCTTAAAACCTACCTCTTTGACCAAGCTTTGGGTCATCTGTCCTAATATCTTATGCGGCTCAGTTTCAAATTTTGTCTGATAATGCTCCTGCCTTGCGTCATTTTGCTATGTTATAGCTGCTATATAAATGCAATTTGTTGTTGTTGAGAACAATGCCCAAGTGACGGGTTCCCCGTGCAGGGGAAACAATTTGTGAGGCTTTGCAAATGTTCTATGCAGAGTTGCAGATATAAAATAAATGAAAATAAATTTACAACGTTAAGCAAAAATAAATTAAATTGCCACCAACATTCCCTCCAATTACCTTTCGTAGTGTGCAGGTGATTTAAGTGTGCCAGCCCTTAAAAATCCTTTTGCACAGCCACGCACATGCAGTAATTAAAAAGGGCCGAACCGAATTCAGCCTGTGCAAGAACTTCCAGGATGCTACATAGCTATGCAGCTGACAGGCAACACTGATTGCCACTTAGCATTCACATAGCCATGGTATAGCTTAGCAGGGACATATACAAGACAAATTTGAAGTCCAATTCATTTTCATGGTAGATAGATTTGACTGACCCAACAAATTCAAACTTTTACTCCACAATAGCAACAACAACTTTCATTTATATAGCGCCAGTAACATAGCAAAATGTCCCAAGGCACATTTTAGATAATGGTTGACATAGGAATTGTTTTTGACATGTGCATTTCTATTTTGGTCACATTGTGGAAAAAACTGAAGTAAATGGATCAGTTGGAATTCAGTCCAAGGGAACTGAATAACTCTGCGCTGTCTAAACATTCAAGTTTATGGCAGGTTGATTTAAAGAGAATCCTGGAGATCCAATGGAATCCTTGAGAGCTTTTTAAAATTCAGTTCGACACTGCGCTGGAACTGCTCTCTATACGGGGTCAAACTGTCCTCCCTAGGGAGTCTCTCACCACTTATTCAAAATTTTTAAATAAACTGCCTTGAGGTGACATTTAGGTCATTCTGTAAACATAGCCTAAAACAAATAATTGCCATGTCACAGAAAGTCTCAAAGATTTGAGTAAAAGCTTATGGTATTTTTAAAATTAGAGGTGACCCTAACGCTCATGACTGGATAGATGGACAACCCCATATACGATACACCTTCTCTTACTAGATGCACATTTTTCAAGTAGTGACAGGACCAAATGATTGGTCATCAATTCATTAATTGCCTAATCTTTTGCCTAATTTTGTTGTTTGTCTCACTTCCAACACTTTCCTTATCGGCCAGTCTTTAGTTCTGAATAATGCATATTTTGCAAATAGAGGCACCTGGAATTTCCAGATGAGGTTTCTAGTGGGAGATAGGCAGAACCCTGGAAATCAGTTTAAATGTTTGTTTATTCCAGTCAAGGTCAGAGGGAGATTGGGAGAAGGCTGCAGAAATTGTTTATTTTTCCCGGCAATTTTCTGCCATCCTTTTTCCTCTCTGAAGGTGTTGTCTCCTTGTCCGGCTAATGCTCCACAGGAAATGGGCACCATGCACCCTCTAATATTCTGCGTAAGCAGTCGCATTAATGTGCGGGACTTAACAGTTATTGACACTGGGTTATTCAACCACAAAGAGAAACAAGCGAGCCATACCCTGTCCTCACCTACGTCCACACTTCAATCAGAAGCAGACATCTCATCGACTTTCTACCTTTTGAGCCGAGCAAAATGTACCTAGATTAGGTTATGCTACCCAACCACAATTTTATTTTTAAACAAGACTTCCTTACTGATATTATTAGAAAGGGTGGGATAATTTAACTCCCCATGAGCACTGTCTGCACCATCCCTATAGTTATTCATAAATCTGTGAAATGTATCTATACTTTTAGCTTCAGGTATGTTTGAATTCTCTATAACTGCATAAATAAATATACCAAAACTAAGACAAAGCCACCATTCAATAAATTTCATTTACGCTTAAGTAATGACATGCTGGTGTGGCAAAACGCCATCAAACTCGCTAAGCTCCTAAGTTAAGTTAGATAATTGAGTATCTGATGAGCAATCACTGCTGTTTTGTTTAGACATTTAAGTCAACTGTTACCTCCTTTAGGTGTGTCAGCTTTAAACAGTCAGCAATTGTGTTTTATAACACAATGCAAAAGTTATCATGGTTTTAAAAGTATTTAAAAAAGTTAAATTATAAATATCTTAATAATTTAACAACCTAAGTGATCTAATAAAGTAAATTTTGTTCCAAATGCATCAAGAAGTTGATCATCAGTGTTATGGTTGTCAAACACAAATCTATTAGCCACGCTTCTAATTAATTGTTTTATTCGAGACCTGTGATTGCGATGAAAAAGGAAAGCCTGCAATCTAACCCAAACCACAGATTAGGAAAGGTATGTGAAGAATAGCACATAAAGGAAAGCTAGAAGTATTCCACAGTGGTTAGCACCGCAGCCTCACAGCTCCAGCGACTTGGGTTCAATTCCGGGTACTGCCTGCGTGGAGTTTGCAAGTTCTCCCTGTGTCTGCGTGGGTTTCCTCCGGGTGCTCCGGTTTCCTCCCACATGCCAAAGACTTGCAGGTTGATAGGTAATTCGGCCATTATAAATTGCCCCTAGTGTAGGTAGGTGGTAGGGAAAATATAGGGACAGGTGGGGATGTGGTAGAAATATGGAATTAGTGTAGGATTAGTATAAATGGGTGGTTGATGGTCGGTACAGACTCGGTGGGCCGAAGGGCCTGTTTCAGTGCTGTATCTCTAAACTAAACTAAAAGTCATACCTTGTTTGAATTCAGAGTGTATGTAAGATTATGTAGGGGAAGAATAACTAAATTGTTGTTACATCTTTATGGTAAGATTAACAAGCAATGATATACTTCATTCTACAGTGTTGCCAAACTGAGGAAAGATTGAGAACTGATGAATATTTGGACCTTCAATCTTTTATGTCTATGCTCAGTATTTCAGATCAGTAAACATACATGAGTCTTTACAATAACAAGGAAGATATTCACAGGGAGATTATCAGTTTTCAATATCATGACCATGATCTTCCTTAGCAAAACTACAGTTTAAAAGCATAAGGGAGTGTAAGGTTGCATGTTTAGCTTACGACTGGATAAGGCACAGAGCAAGCAGTTTATGGTTTAATTTGTGCATCTTTCCAGAACTTCCCCAGGGCAGTGATCCTTTTGGTTGTCTGGACTCTGCAGCTTCAGTGAGAGGTTCCTCTGCCATTTGAAGCATGCCCTTGAGAATTTAAACTTTGGAATGGGGAGATGGATTTCTGAGAGAATCCTCTTTCTGCGCTATGGATAGAAGGTGGATGAAGAAATGGTAGCGGCAAGACTGGATGAACTTAGAAAAAGGCATCACAGAAGCTGTTCCCAACATGCCAATACCTACTTCATTGGGATTTACATGCGGTATGACTGAGGCAGGAGGAGTGCACTGTCTTTCTCTAGATCCACTTCTCCACAGGTCACAACATATATTTAAATGTTTACCAATACAGTCAATCATATACTCTACTCCTTATCCCAGAACAACATACACCAATCTTAAACAACAAAATTATCAATTTATTTTAAAACAAGACTTATCCAGTACTGAAACATGAAAGTTGCCTTTTTAAATACCCAACACACACACACACACTGGTTAAAACAGAAAAGAAGAAATTTCTCTGTAGAGGTCTTTTACAAAAAAAAAATGACAAAAGAAAACTTTGGCCAAAGACTTGTTAATTCTTGAAGAAAAAGGATGAGATATGTTGTGTCCCAAAAATGGTACATAATCTGGTGTCTGAGTACACACAGACGGGTCACTGGGATCTTTTCTGGAGTAGTTCTTTTCTGTCAGCATCGAGTATTAATCGGGCAGGCCTTCCAGGAGCTTCTCAGAAGAAATGTGACATCAGGGGTTTTAGCTCTCACACACTGGATTCGCAGGGTTTTTACAAAGTGGTACAGAAAGACTAGCTGGGCGTTTCTTTTCAGCATGCTGCAAATCCAACTGCCTTCAAAACAGTGCACACCCCAACTGAACCAAAACAATATCCCAAAAGCAAAACCTCATGACCACCATAAATCTTGACATGTCACTTCTCTGTAAATATCTCCCCCAAATCACCAAGGTTTCTGTTGTTTAAGGCTTGTGACATCCAGTAAAGATTTGTTTCCAAACAAGACTCCCCCATGATCCCTGTAAAAAAAAATCCATGAAATCTTTTCAGTTTTCCAAATGAACCAATGTCCATAATTCTAAAATGAGTCCTCAAAAAACAATTATAAAGCACTTTGATAAAACATGCCAAAGACATCTTACTTACAATTCTCTGCCTCAAAAGGCTGCTCTCTACCCACCCACAGAGGTCAACTGGAGAGTTGTGCCAGCTGCTTGTTGAAGACCTGTAGCCCACTTCAATAAAAGAACACATTATTATCTACAGTACTGAAAGAACTCACTGCATTGATTTTTTTTACTACTGGATCTTTCCAGCAGCCTTAAGAAAATATTTATTACTCCATCAGTCAGCAATACATCACTGTATAAAGGAGGTCACCGGTTCTCTGTTCAAGCAGATTGTCCAATTTATTGTGAAACAAAACAAACAAGTAGTACAATTCTACAAACAACAGAATGGCATGCATAAGGGTTTCAGCAGCAGGTGTGCTGAGGCAGGGGTGAAGTCAGGCAACATTACAGGTAGAAATAGGCAGTTTTGGTGACAGCACAGAAATATGGTCGGCTGCACCCCCATCTCCCACTGCCTCTCCTGTATGTCTTGCCACGGCTTAGTGTCCAGCTATTGCACATATATCGTAAGGGAGTTTTAACCATTGCCTTATAGACTAAGATTTAATGCCCCTTTTATCCATGCTTCTAATTTGTGTGGGCAACAAGAGCTAAAACATAGCAAACAACTATCAAACAAATTATTCGGAGGTCTTAGTTTTGGACTGCTGGACAGCAGAAATTGTACAATCCGCCATCCATCTTAAATATACATTCTTTTATTCAATTTGCTGAAGGCATAGGTAAGCATTGAAGTAAACAAGGTAGCAAACAAGGTGGGAGCTAAACGACATCCCTGTTTGATGACATTGGAGACAGGGAAGGGGTTTACCATCTTTCATCATTCTAGACATCTTCAGAAAAGTTCCACCTAGCTGTTTCAGAAAGATCATGAAAATTCTATAGGGCACTACATCATTGGGAATGGTCGCATATTGGTTATGTTACTGGACCAGTATTTCAGAGGCCTGGTCTAATGCTCTGGAGACACAAATTCAAATCCCACCACAGCAGCTAGCGAATTTCAATTTAATTAAATAAATCTGGAATGAAAAGCTTGTCTCAGTAATGGTTACCATGAAACTATCGGATTGTCATAAAACCCACCTGGTTCACTAAGATCCAGGAAGTTAAGAAATTTACTGTCCTTACCCGGTCTGGCCTTCAAGTGACTCCAGACCCACAGCAATGTGGTTGACTCTTAACTGCCCTCTGAAATGGCTTAACAAGCCACTCAGTTTAATCAAACAACAGCAAAAAAATTGAATAAAACCAGACGGACCACCTGGCATCAACCTAGGTCCAGGATACGACAAAGACACGTCCAACACAGATGACCCTGCAAAATCCTCCTCACCAACATGTGTGTCAAAATTGGGAGCGCTGTCTCACAGACTAGCCATAGTCACAGAATCATGCCTTTCAGCCAATGTCCCAGACTCCTCCACCACTATTCACTGCCACTTCTCTTCCAGGAATGCCTACCTTGAAGAAGTTCTGCTCTTCTCTCCGACGGGATTTTCATTTGTCTCTTTTACCTTGTTCACCTTCATTGCTTTCTATTTCCCTCCTGGTGTTTGATAAGGTATCTACCCAGTTCCGAAGAAGGGTCACTGACCCGAAACGTTAACTCTGCTTCTCTTTCCACAGATGCTGCCAGACCTGCTGAGTGAATCCAGCATTTCTTGTTTTCCTCCACCACTAGCCCTGGGTTATGTCCTAACCCACCAAAGGTACTGGTATAATGGCAGGGAGTAGGCCAAGGAGTCCTCAACATTGACTCTGGACTCCATGAAGTCGCACAGCATCGGGTCAAACATGGGCAAGAAAATCTCTTCCATATTACCACCTACCATCCTCCCTCAACTGATGAATCAATACTGCTCCATATCGAACACCACTTGCTAGAAGCGCTGAGGGTAGCAAGGTAACACAATGTACTCTGGGTGGAGGGCTTCAATGCCCATCACCAAGAGTAGCACGGTAGCACCAGTACCGACTAAGTCCTGCCAAGCTGGGCCTGCAGCAGGTGGTGAGGGAACCAATAAAAAAGAAAAAGCTACTGAACCACGTCTTCACCTATCTACCTGTTACAGATGCATTTACCCATGAAGGGACTGGTAGCAGTGTCTACTGCACAGTCCTTGTGGAGGTGAAGTCCCGTTTTCACACTGAAGATACCATCCATCATGTTGTGACACCACCGCTGTGCTAAATGGGATAGATTAAGAGCAGATCTGGCAGCTCAAAAGTGAACATCCATTAGGCAGTGTGTGTCAACTGTATATTAACAGTGTTCAATTATATTCAGGTGATGGGCGTTAACGGAGGATTCACTTCTGACCCTATAGAGCAGACTGAAACTGTAGGATTGAGATTTGGAGGTGCATATTTGTAAAGTGTATCTCTGTAAATAAGACTTATATAGTGCATAATGATTAAACTCCAGTTCTATTTTCACCATCTGGCTTTCTGGAAGAAAATATTGTAGGCCGCCAGCAAGCAGCAGGATTGTATTCCACCACAGTCTGTAACCTCATGGCCTGGCATATCCTTCACTCAACCTTTACCATCAAGCCAGGGGAACAACCCTAGTTCAACGAAGCATGCAGAGCATGTCAGGAGCCGCACCAGGCATACCTAAAAATGAGGTGCCAGTCTGATGAAGCTGCAACACAGGACTACATGCATGCTTAACAGTGGAAGCAGCATGTGATAGAACTAAGCCATCTGCAACAAACAGATCAGATCAAAGCTCTGCAGTGCTGAACATCTAGCCGTAAATGGTGGTGGACGATTAAAGAACTAACGGGGGAAGGTAGCTCCACAAATATCACCAAACTCAATGATGGCGGAGCCCAGCATGTTGGTGCAAAAATCAAGGCTGAAAAGCATTAGCAATCACCTTCAGCCAGAAGGGTCAAATGAATGATTCATCTCGGCCTCATCCTGAGGTCTCCAGCAACACAGGTGCCAGTCTTCAGCCAATTCGATTCACAAAAAACTACTGAGCATACTGGATACAGCAGAGGCTTTGGCTCCTGACAACATGCTGGTTGTAGTGCTCAAGACTTGTGCTCCAGAACTAGCTGTGCCCTTTGCCAAGCTGTTCCAGTACAATTACAAAAGTGGCTTCTAACAAAGTGGAAAATTGTCCAGGTACGTTCTGGCCACAAAAAGCAGGACAAGTCCAATCTAACCAATCTAACCAAGTCCAATCTCCCCATCAGTCTACTCTCAATCATCAGCAAAATGATAGGAGATGTGGCCGACAGTGCTATCAAGCAGCACTTACTCACCAATAACCTGCTCACCGAATTCTCAGTTTGGGTTCCGCCAGGACCACTTGGCTCCAGACCTCATTACAGCCTTGGTCCAAAAACAGATAAAACAGTTGAATTCCAGCTGTGAAGTGTGAGTGGCTGCCCTTGATATCAAGGCAGCATTTGACCAAGTATGACACCAAGAAGCCCCAGTAAAACTGAAGTCAATGGGAATCAGGGGAAAACTCTCCACTGGTTGGTGTCATATCTAGTACAAAAGGTAGTTGTTGGAGACCAATCATCTCAGTGCGAGGACATTGTCGTAGGAGCTCCAACAGCAATGTCCTCGGCCCTTCAGCAATGACCTTCTCTCCATCATAAGCTCAAAAGCAGGATGTTTACTGATGACTGCTCAATGTTCAGTTCCATTCTAACTCCTCAGGTGCTGAAGCAGTACATGCCTGCATGCAGCTAGACTTGGACAACATGCAGGCTTGGCTGATAAGTGACAAGTAATATTCATGCCACACAAGTGCCAGGCAATGACCATTTCCAACAAGAGAATCTAAACACCTCCCTTTAACATTCCACGCCATTACCATCAACATCGGAGGGTCATCATTGACCAGAAACTTAACAGAAGCAACCACATAAATACTGTGACTACAAGAGCAGGTCAGAGGCTGCAAATTCTGCAGCGAGTAACTCAGCTCCTGACTCCCCTCAGCCTGTCCACCATTTGCAAGGCACATGTCAGGAGTATGAAGGAATAGTCCCACTTGCTTGAATGAGTACAGCTCCAATAACACTCAAAAAGCCCAACTCAATCCATGATAAAGCATCCCACTTGCTTGGCACCTCATTCACCACCTTTAACACTCACTCCCTCCACCATCAGCGCACTGTGGCATCAGTTCACATCGCCTACAAGATGCACTGTAGCAACTTGCCAAGTGTGCTTCGACAGTACCTTTCAGACCCGTGACCTCTACCATCCAGGAGGACAAGGGCAGCAGGCACATGGGAACACCACCACCTGCCAGTTCCCCTCCAAGTCACACACTAGCCTGACTTTAAAATACATCATTCCTTCACTGCTTTGCCTTGCCGGGGATGCCCACTTCCCATGAACAAATTTTTTTTAAATGGCTCCTGAAATAGAAGAGCAATAATTAGGTACAGAGTTAGTGATAGTAAAGATGTTACTATGTTTTACTAGTCACCTAGTTCAAATCCCTAAAACTAGACTACCCAAGACAGTATTGTACAGTGAGCTGAAGCCTGGTAATTGCTCTCATAGTGGGCTAAAGCCCAATGTAAAAAAAAAAGTGACATCTCAACTGACACACGGGAGCATGATGCTTGTGACAACAAAGGGAGCAAAGGATAATTCACAATGGCACAACAAAGCTTGAAGCAACAAAAACAAGAAATGCTGGAATCACTCAGCAGGTCTGGCAGCATCTGTGGAAAGAGAAGCAGAGTTAACGTTTCGGGTCAGTGACCCTTCTTCGGAACTGACAATTAGAAAAGTCACAGATTATAAGCAAGTGAGGTGGGGGTGGGGCAAGAGATAACAAAGGAGAAGGTGCAGATTGGACCAGGCCACATAGCTGACCAAAAGGTCACGGAGCAAAGGCAAACAATATGTTAATGGTGTGTTGAAAGACAAAGCATTAGTACAGATTAGGTGTGAATACACTGAATATTGAACAGCAAGTGCAAACCTGAAAAAAAACCTGAAAAACAACAGTGGGTAAGCAAACTGAACAAACTAAGATGAAATGAAATAAATGCAAAAAAAGATAGTAAAAAATGTAAAAAAGAATGTAAAAGGTGTCGCTATGGGTACCCGCATGGGTCCTAGTTATGCCTGTCTTTTTGTGGGATATGTCGAGCATTCTTTGTTCCAGTCCTACTCAGGCCCCCTCCCCCAACTCTTTTTCCGCTACATTGATGACTGTATCGGTGCCGTTTCCTGCTCCCGTCCCGAACTAGAAAACTTTATCCACTTTGCTTCCAATTTCCACCCTTCTCTCACCTTTACATGGTCCATCTCTGACACTTCCCTTCCCTGACTTCTCTGTCTCCATCTCTGGGGATAGGTTGTTTACCAATATCCATTATAAGCCCACCGACTCCCACAGCTACCTTGACTACACTTCTTCACACCCTACCTCCTGTAAGGACTCCATTCCATTCTCCCAGTTTCTCCGTCTCCGACGCATCTGCTCTGATGATGCTACCTTCCATGACGGTGCTTCTGATATGACCTCCTTTTTCCTCAACCGAGGATTTCCCCCCCACTGTGGTTGACAGGGCCCTCAACCGTGTCCGGCCCATTCCCCGCACCTCTACTTTCACCCCTTCCCCTCCCTCCCAGAACCGTGACAGGGTTCCCCTTGTCCTCACTTTTCATCCCACCAGCCTCCATATCCAAAGGATCATCCTCCGCCATTTTCGCCACCTCCAGCGTGATGCCACTACCAGTCGCATCTTCCCCTCCCTTCCCCTGTCAGCATTCCGAAGGGATCGTTCCCTCCGCGACACCCTGGTCCACTCCTCCATTACCCCCACCACCTCGTCCCCGTCCCAGGGCACCTTCCCCTGCAATCGCAGGAGGTGTAATAGCTGCCCATTTACCTCCTCTCTCCTTACTATCCCAGGCCCCAAACACTCCTTTCAGGTGAAGCAGCGATTTACTTGTACTTCTTTCAATGTAGTATACTGTATTCGCTGCTCAGTGTGGTCTCCTCTGCATTGGGGAGACCAAGCGCAGACTGGGTGACCGCTTTGCGGAACATCTCCGCTCAGTCTGCAAGCAGGACCCTGAGCTTCCGGTTGCTTGCCATTTCAACACTCCCCCCTGCTCTCATGCTCACATCTCTGTCCTGGGATTGCTGCAGTGTTCCAGTGAACATCAACGCAAGCTCGAGGAACAGCATCTCATCTACCGATTAGGCACACTACAGCCTGCCGGACTGAACATTGAGTTCAATAATTTCAGAGCATGACAGCCACCCATTTTACTTTAATTTCAATTATTTTTTCTTCCTTTTTTTTTTTACATTCTTTTTTACATTTTTTACTATCTTTTTTTGCATTTATTTCATTTCATCTTAGTTTGTTCAGTTTGCTTACCCACTGTTTTTTTCAGGTTTTTTTTCAGGTTTGCACTTGCTGTTCAATATTCAGTGTATTCACACCTAATCTGTACTAATGCTTTGTCTTTCAACACACCATTAACATATTGTTTGCCTTTGCTCCGTGACCTTTTGGTCAGCTATGTGGCCTGGTCCAATCTGCACCTTCTCCTTTGTTATCTCTTGCCCCACCCCCACCTCACTTGCTTATAATCTGTGACTTTTCTAATATTTGTCAGTTCCGAAGAAGGGTCACTGACCCGAAACGTTAACTCTGCTTCTCTTTCCACAGATGCTGCCAGACCTGCTGAGTGATTCCAGCATTTCTTGTTTTTGTTTCAGATTTCCAGCATCCGCAGTATTTTGCTTTTATTTTAAAGCTTGAAGCAAGTTGTATTAATCAAGGAAAGATCAGCCCTCAAGTCAAACTGACATCCAATGTCCTGTGTCTGGGAAAACATTCCGAGCGAAAATCAGACTTCTTGTCATACGAGAACCCACAAGTCGATGAAGTTGCCATCACAAACAATGATGGAGAAATCATCATCCCCACCAAGAGCTGCAATGTTTCCTCCTCCCAGTACTTTTCTGTGGCACAGATTGTGAGCAACCTTATCCTTTACAAGAACAAAATGCAGTACTAAAAAAGATAACTGCACTTTTTTCATAGAAGTGCGTCCACTCATTCCATCAATATGAAGCCTCCCTTTAATTACCTCCCCTTTAAGTCAAGTACAACAACATTACCACAGGCAATGAGTGTTAATTTTTTTGTTATGGGATTAACCAAGGTACATTGGTGGTTCCAGAGGATCCTTGTGAAAAGTGCAGTTTTGCTTGCACCCAGTTACTGTCACAATGAAGATTTAACAAGTAAAAAGGAAGTCATACCCCCATTGTTCCATAGAGAATAGAGCCTTTAAGTATGTAATGTCATTTAATCTCTTCCTGCAGTTTGGCAACAGGTGGAATGGTAGAGGCTAAAACGCCAATCCTAGTCACCTCCCTCCATAATGCCTGCACCACAATCGAGACTTCCGGTCCTCTGTCCCCCAAGAGTCATTTGCTTCTTGTCTGTATTGCAGCATGTAGCACATCAACTGATGCGAATAAAAACCTGCACTATACCTCATAAATCACTCCACCAGCTAAGCAGGAAGGCCAAGTCTACACCTCTGACCATCTTCCAGCTCTCCATGCCCATGGATTGGCCAGTTGAGCTGCCAATTCAGCCTTATACTGTCCTCCTCAGTATAGGTTCCTGGAAGCTAACTCCCATTTAGCTCAATGAACCTCCACTGTCTTAAATTGATATGGTATACTGGGATCATTGCCATGGCTTTGTTTGAAGCTAATCCACATAGCTGGAAGCTGTATAGTGTGGATCAAAACACTTGTTCACTGGATTTAACTTATATAGTATCATAACATGAAGTGATCTGAAATCTCTTAGTCCAAAGTCAAAACTCCTGAAACATTACAGCACCAATCCTTGCATTAGCAGATAATGTTCCAACCAATCACAAACTTGGAACTTTGAAGCTGCTGTTATATTATACTTGCCAATGGTAAGGACTCAAAAGCAAGATCTGAAGAAACTGGTGCCTTTTTTTAAGCATCCAAAACCTTACCCCCGCTTCAATCAATGCTTTTTTAAATGATTTGATGCCATAGCCCATTCCAATGTCCAGAATGAATCCCTGTGTTTCAAGTATATGAACATTTATATTTTAGATGTGGATTACAGATCAATTGTGAAGGCTCACTTCAAATATGTTTAGACCTGCTTATTATTAGTGATCAATCATTTTGGTTTAACAGTAGAATCATAGAACGTTTAAGGCACAGAAAGAGGGCACTTGGCCCATCGTGCCTGTGCCGGCCGAAAAACGATCCACCCATTGTAATTCCACCTTCTAGCATTTGGTCCACAGCCCTGCAGATTACAGCACTTGAGGTGCACATCCAGACTCCTTTTGAATGAGTTGGGGGTTTCTGCCTTAACTAAGTATAGTAAGTATAACTTATTATGTCTGATACACTTCATGGAAGATAGGCACATGGTGGAAAGCAAAGACAACATTGTCATCAACTGCCCATCAGAAAAGGTCCATGGAGATTGAATCCTGGTCCAGCATAGATTAATTGACCCAATATACTATCCTCTGATTGTACAAAATACGTTTGAAACAAACAGGCAAATATATGTACCATAACTTTTTCAACCAACACAAGGGGTCACATGTGCAGGGAACATCAATAAGTGTGGCTAATATAAGGATCAAAGTTATTCAAGAAGCAAAGATAAGAGTTTTTCATGTGGGAGTACAACAGGACTTACCCAATAAGGACAGTGTTTGTGACTCAATTAAAACACAAAACTCACACAGAACTGTAGTCGCCAATGTTCTTAACAGAACACTGTGATTTCCACATTGGACAACATACCTTTGTTAAAGCAAGTGAAGGATTAAAAAAAAGGAAGTTTTTTTTTTTGAAAATCAACATTCAATAACAAGGAGAACATTCTACATTAAATATTAAAAATTGTGATATAAGCAATAAAAGGTATTTATCCTAGAAACAATGTATTTCAAAATACACAGTTTCATTATCATCTTAGTTTATGTGCAGTGTATATAAAGCCTGTATAATATTCTTAGCCAATTTACTTTGTTATGCCCTCAAGGCATCAAGTCACCTGTCAGAGTCTGCCCTACCTTAACTAACAATTAACTGCAGGTGGTGGTAACCTACATACTGACAGTTCATTCTCAACCATGATCACTGTTGATTTCCCAGGTAATAAAGAACATTTTTTATTTCTTCCCATAGATCTTATAATTCACACAAGTACCTCCAAATTGTCAATAGTCACCTTGTTATTAAAAGGGCAAATGAGAGTCACTGTGAGATGTTTCAATTTTTTATACTCAGTTGGTCGTACTTTCACCACTGAGTCAGAAATCAACAGATTCCCATCCCACTCTAAGGCTTAAGCACATGATCTAGACCAGGGTTGTCCAACATATGGCCCGCGGGTCAGAATCCAGCCCGCCAAAGGTTTCCACCCAGCCTGCAGATGTAAACTGTTCTCGGGGCTGCTCCTCATCCTCACCGTGACTGCAGATGAGAAATTTCCCAATGTCGTCTTCTAATAGAGCAACCTTTTCAAAACATCACACTGTCAGTTTTGCAAGTGTCAGCTGCTGATATCGGGAACAGCTGTTTCCCAACAGACCCGGGGTTTTCCGAAGTCAGAACCTGCTGGAAAACCCTGAGTCAGTTGGGAATAGGTTGTTCCCGATATCAGCAGCTGACACCTGTGAAGCTGACAGCACAAGGTTTTTAAAACCATCCACTGAGCATTCAACTGAGAGAGAGAGAGAGGGAGGGAGAGAGAGAGAGAGAGAGAGAGGGAGAGAGGGAGAGAGGGAGAGATAGAGGGGGGAAGAGAGAGAGAGAGAGAGAGAGGGGGTGGGGGAAAAGAGAGAGAGGGGGTGGGGGAAAAGAGAGAGAGGGGGTGGGGGAAAAGAGAGAGAGGGGGTGGGGGAAAAGAGAGAGAGGGGGTGGGGGAAAAGAGAGAGAGGGGGTGGGGGAAAAGAGAGAGAGGGGGTGGGGGAAAAGAGAGAGAGGGGGTGGGGGAAAAGAGAGAGAGGGGGTGGGGGAAAAGAGAGAGAGGGGGTGGGGGAAAAGAGAGAGAGGGGGTGGGGGAAAAGAGAGAGAGGGGGTGGGGGAAAAGAGAGAGAGGGGGTGGGGGAAAAGAGAGAGAGGGGGTGGGGGAAAAGAGAGAGAGGGGGTGGGGGAAAAGAGAGAGAGGGGGTGGGGGAAAAGAGAGAGAGGGGGTGGGGAAGAGAGAGAGAGCGTGGGGAAGAGAGAGAGAGCGTGGGGAAGAGAGAGAGCGCGTGGGGAAGAGAGAGAGAGCGTGGGGAAGAGAGAGAGAGCGTGGGGAAGAGAGAGAGAGCGTGGGGAAGAGAGAGAGAGCGTGGGGAAGAGAGAGAGAGCGTGGGGAAGAGAGAGAGAGCGTGGGGAAGAGAGAGAGAGCGTGGGGAAGAGAGAGAGAGCGTGGGGAAGAGAGAGAGAGCGTGGGGAAGAGAGAGAGAGCGTGGGGAAGAGAGAGAGAGCGTGGGGAAGAGAGAGAGAGCGTGGGGAAGAGAGAGAGAGCGTGGGGAAGAGAGAGAGAGCGTGGGGAAGAGAGAGAGAGAGCGTGGGGAAGAGAGAGAGAGCGTGGGGAAGAGAGAGAGAGCGTGGGGAAGAGAGAGAGAGCGTGGGGAAGAGAGAGAGAGCGTGGGGAAGAGAGAGAGAGCGTGGGGAAGAGAGAGAGAGCGTGGGGAAGAGAGAGAGAGCGTGGGGAAGAGAGAGAGAGCGTGGGGAAGAGAGAGAGAGCGTGGGGAAGAGAGAGAGAGCGTGGGGAAGAGAGAGAGAGCGTGGGGAAGAGAGAGAGAGCGTGGGGAAGAGAGAGAGAGCGTGGGGAAGAGAGAGAGAGCGTGGGGAAGAGAGAGAGAGCGTGGGGAAGAGAGAGAGAGCGTGGGGAAGAGAGAGAGAGCGTGGGGAAGAGAGAGAGAGCGTGGGGAAGAGAGAGAGAGCGTGGGGAAGAGAGAGAGAGCGTGGGGAAGAGAGAGAGAGCGTGGGGAAGAGAGAGAGAGCGTGGGGAAGAGAGAGAGAGCGTGGGGAAGAGAGAGAGAGCGTGGGGAAGAGAGAGAGAGCGTGGGGAAGAGAGAGAGAGCGTGGGGAAGAGAGAGAGAGCGTGGGGAAGAGAGAGAGAGCGTGGGGAAGAGAGAGAGAGCGTGGGGAAGAGAGAGAGAGCGTGGGGAAGAGAGAGAGAGCGTGGGGAAGAGAGAGAGAGCGTGGGGAAGAGAGAGAGAGCGTGGGGAAGAGAGAGAGAGCGTGGGGAAGAGAGAGAGAGCGTGGGGAAGAGAGAGAGAGCGTGGGGAAGAGAGAGAGAGCGTGGGGAAGAGAGAGAGAGCGTGGGGAAGAGAGAGAGAGCGTGGGGAAGAGAGAGAGAGCGTGGGGAAGAGAGAGAGAGCGTGGGGAAGAGAGAGAGAGCGTGGGGAAGAGAGAGAGAGCGTGGGGAAGAGAGAGAGAGCGTGGGGAAGAGAGAGAGAGCGTGGGGAAGAGAGAGAGAGCGTGGGGAAGAGAGAGAGAGCGTGGGGAAGAGAGAGAGAGCGTGGGGAAGAGAGAGAGAGCGTGGGGAAGAGAGAGAGAGCGTGGGGAAGAGAGAGAGAGCGTGGGGAAGAGAGAGAGAGCGTGGGGAAGAGAGAGAGAGCGTGGGGAAGAGAGAGAGAGCGTGGGGAAGAGAGAGAGAGCGTGGGGAAGAGAGAGAGAGCGTGGGGAAGAGAGAGAGAGCGTGGGGAAGAGAGAGAGAGCGTGGGGAAGAGAGAGAGAGCGTGGGGAAGAGAGAGAGAGCGTGGGGAAGAGAGAGAGAGCGTGGGGAAGAGAGAGAGAGCGTGGGGAAGAGAGAGAGAGCGTGGGGAAGAGAGAGAGAGCGTGGGGGAGAGAGAGAGAGAGAGAGGGGGTAAGAGAGAGAGAGAGGGGGGGGAGAGAGAGAGAGAGAGAGAGAGGGGGTAAGAGAGAGAGAGAGAGGGAGGGAGAGAGAGAGAGAGAGAGAGGGGGGAAGAGAGACCGGGGGGGGGGGGGGAGGAGGAGAGCGCAGAGACGGGGGGGGGGGGGGACGGGAAGGAGAGCACAGAGACAGGGTTGGGGCGGGCCGCAGAGACGGGGGTGGGTGGACGCAGAGACAGGGCGGGGAGCACAGGGAGCGCGTTACACTGGCGACACAGGGGTTGGAGAGAGGGGAGAAAAATACAGCGAATGTGGAGAGGGACAGAGAGAGGAGGGAGAGGAAGAACAGACAGACGGTGCGTCGGCAGGAAAGGGAGAGACAGAGAGGGAAGCGGGGGAGGGAAAGTGTCATTTACTTACGGCACAGAAGGGGGCCATTCTGTCCATTGAGCCCATGCTGGCTCTCCACAGAGCTCTTCGGTCAGACCCACTCCCTGGCTCGATCCCCGTAGCCCTTCAAGTCCATTCCTCCCATGTGGCCATCCAACGTCCGCCTGACGTCATTGATCGCCAACGCACGCACGCACGCGCACACACACACAATGCTGGGGGGTGGGGAAAAGGGAGAAGAGATCAAGGTCTCTCCTGAATGAAGGAGATCTATCCAGAATTCTCTGCATCGCTACATCAAGTGTGCGGGCAGAGACTGACTACTTATGCAAGCAGAAATGCCAGGTATGTCACTCAATCACTTTTCAATATAGTGACGAGAAAGTAAGTCTCTGTCTCTCTCTTCCCCCCCACTGTCTGTTTTCTCTGTCTCCCTCCTCTCTCTGTCCCTCACCACCCACCCTCTCTGATCTTCCCCCCCTTCTCTCCACCCCCGTGTTGCCAGTGCTCCCCGCTGCCAACTCCGTGTGCCCCGCTTCTCATTTATAGCTTCTTCACAAAAATGCACATTTGTTGTTGTTCTTATTCGTAAGATAAATTTTTAATGCCTTTATCTTTCGAAATTTGCTCACCAGCCCCCCCGGGCCAAGCAAAAATCGGAGTGCAGCCCTCCACCCGAAAAGGTTGGACAACACTGATCTTGACCAACGTCACAGTGCAGTATCGAAAGAGTGCTGCATTTAGATAAAGCAATAAACCAAAGCTGTCTGCCTGATCCAGGGGGTTCCGGGCGGCACAGTGGCGCAGTGGTTAGCACCGCAGCCTCACAGCTCCAGGGACCCGGGTTCGATTCCGGGTACTGCCTGTGTGGAGTTTGCACGTTCTCCCTGTGTCTGCGTGGGTTTTCTCCGGGTGCTCCGGTTTCCTCCCACAAGCCAAAAGACTTGCAGGTTGGTAGGTAAATTGGCCATTATAAATTGCCACTAGTATAGGTAGGTGGTAGGGAAATATAGGGACAGGTGGGGATGTGGTAGGAATATGGGATTAGTGTAGGATTAGTATATATGGGTGGTTGATGGTCGGCACAGACTCGGTGGGCTGAAGGGCCTGTTTCAGTGCTGTATCTCTAAAAAAAAAAAATAGATGGAAGGATTCATTCACAAGTGCAGTGAGTTCTCCTTCTGTCTTGGCTAAGATTGCTCTTTCAAATACAACACCAGAACGGATTTACAAAAACAGATTTACAGCTCGTTCATTTCATTGCTGTTTCTGGAACGTTGCTGTGCACAAAATCACTGCTGTGTTCACCAACCCAGTGAAGCTACAACACAGGACTACTTTCATGCTGAACAGCAGAAGCAGCATATAACAGACAGAGCTAAGAAATCCCACAACCAATAGATCAGAACAAAGTTCTGCCACATCCAGTTGTGAATGGTGGACAATTAAACAACTACCGGAGGAGGGGGGCCCACAAACATCCCCATCCTCAATGATGGGGGAGGTCAGCATGCCTGTGTAAAAGACAAGACTGAGGCATTTTCAACCATCTTCAGCCAGAAATGCCAAGTTGATGATCCATCTCTGCCTGCCCCTGAGATCCCTAGCATGTCAGATGCCAGTCTTCAGCCAATTCGATTCATCCCACGTGATCGCAAGAAACTGCTGAAGGCACTGGATACAGCAAAGGCTATGGGCCCTGATCAATCTGTTCCAGTACAGCTACAATATTGGCATCTGCCCAACAATGTGCAAAATTGCCCAGGTATGTCCTGTCCACAGAAAGGACAAATCCAATCCGGCCAGTTACCACCCCATTTGTCTACTCTTGATCATCAGCAAAGTGATGGAAGGTGTTGCAGATAGTGGTACCAACCAACACTTACTCAGCAATAACCTGCTCAAAGATGCTCAGTTTGGGTTCTGCCAGGGCCACTCAGTTCCAGACGTCATTACAACCTTGGTCCAGACATTTTCGGTGCCCCGATCACATTAACGTATGGATATCTTTTGAATTCTTAACTACCATTATCTAAACTTAAGGTATAAATAAGTCATCCTTGAACACTTTGGACAGCTTTTGATATTAGGACAAATGAATTAAACCCATTTAATTGGAAATTTCAAATCAATTTCTTGTGCTGTCATTTAAAAGCAAACAGGCACTCCCATGAACATAACAAATCTTTGTTCCACAGGGCATAACAAGGAAACCTGTTAAATCTTCCCTTCCCACTATCACAGCAGCATATTTCCAACTTGTTCGCCTTCTGCTAGTTTAAATTACTTTAATTTTCCACAATGGCTCAACCATTGCAAAAGACAATTATGTAAAGTATATATCCAAATGAGAGTTCAGTTTTTAAAAGCAGTGTACAGTCTACTTTCTCCTCCATTTTTTCCCCTTGCTCCTCTCCTGAAGATATCAACACATATCAGAGTACAAAATAGACATCAATAATCCACTATCTCTCCCAAGTGGACGAATGAATAGAAGCGGATTATTCATTAGATGTGCCTAATCCTGTACCTCAACATCAGCACATATGCACATCCAATAGCAATTAGAGAACAACAATCAAAAGTGGAAACCTGAGGCTATTTCATTCCCCCACCCCTGACCTACATAGTAAGTGTAGCGCCTCCACTAGTCTTTTAGCTATAATCAGTTAACTCAGTCTCAGTCCTGGAAGCAAACCAAGAACCATCCTGGTCTCTAAAACACAGCATCATCACATCAGGATGCCTAAATTTGCTTTCGAATTCAGCAACCTTGTATCCATCAACTCTGAAAGTCTCCTGATTACACTTTAGCTAAATTATGGAGCAATCAGGTATAAACCATGAGGCTGGTTCCTCCATTCCTGCAATTGAGCAGCATTTCTTTTTTACATGCCAACTAACCTTGAACATATGCAAGCTGAACAACGACGACAACTTGTATTTATATAATCCTTTTAAAGTAATAAAATATCCTAAGGCACTTCACCAAAGTTTGATACCAAGCCACAAAGAAATATTAGGGTAGATGACCAAATGTTTGGTCAAAAAGGTAGATTTTAAGCAGCGTCTTAAAGGAGGAAAGAGAAGTAGAGTGACAGACAGAGTTAGGGAAGGAATTCCAAAGCTTGGGGCCTTGGCAGCTGAATACACAGCCAGCAATGGTGGAGAGATTAACATGTTCATGAGCCCTGAATTAGAGAGACACTAGTATCTCGGAGGGTTGTGAGGCTGGAAGAGATTACATAGATGGAGGTGTGGGGTTGGTTGGGGGAGGGGGGGGGGCAGGTGGAGAATAGGGGGACACAGTGGATGGATTTGAAAATAAGGATAAGAATTTTAAAATTAAGGTATCGCTTAACAAGGAACCAATGTAGGTTAATAAGCACAGGGATGATGGGTGAAAGGGAATGGTGGACACAGGCAGCAGAGTTTTGGATGACTTCAAGTTTACGGAGGGTAGAATGTCAGAGGCCAGCAGGAGTGCGTTAGAATAAAGTCTAGCGGTAACAAAGGCATGGATGAGGGTTTCAGCAGAAAATGAGAGGAATATTATGGAGATAAGAATAGGTTGTCTGAATGATGGCGTGGATGTGTGGTCAGAATCTCATCTTGGAGTCAAATGTGACATCAAAATACAAACAAACAATCTGGTTCAGCCTTAGACAGTTTCCAGGAAAAGGGGTGGAGTTGGAGGCTAAGGAATGGAGTTTGTAGCAGGGACTTAAGACAATGGGTTCGGTCTATCTAATATTTAATTGGAGAAAATGTCTGCTATTCCAGTACTGGCTGTCGGACAAGCAGTCCGATTATTTAAAAAGACAGTGGAGGGGTTATTACAACATTGAATTTCATTTATTTTAAATGTCACTGAAAATTAACTGCAAATTGTATTCTTGCTTCATACTGATTACTTTATGTACAGTAAAAACTGACTGCAAATAAAATGGACAAACGTAGGCAGTGGATTTCAACATTAGTGAGATCCTAAGTTGCAGGGCAGGATTTTTTTAAATCTTTGCCTCAGGTAATTGCAACTTGCTCCAAAGTTTCAGCAAACAGGGGAGGGACAAAACACAATAGTAAAGTTGAGCTTTACTGAATGTCATAATATCCTGAAACAGAACATGGATAATATCCTTATTTGTACATAAAAACAGAAAATGATGGAAATACTCAGCAAGTCAGGTAGCATCTGTAGATAAACAGAGTAATAGGGCTGGATTCTGTGGTAATTGGCAAAGAAGGATGCTTGCCGCTGACCTCAAAGAAAGTTCTGTGGCAAAAACTTCAACACTCTAAGCCATGCAATTGATGCAGCATTGTTTAATGGGGATTGGCAGGGTGGAGTTGCAGTGCTGTTACCAAGCTGTCCGAACAGGAAATCACATTAAAGAATTCTCATAGACAGCCATCCAGGAAACTAAAATTAAATCACTTTTAAAAATGTTTTTTTACATAGAGCAAAATAAACATTGGGACTTACACATAGGTTGAAAGTAGAAGCTGAACTATCATGATTTTTTTTCAATTTAAAAATTTAATTCAAAAAATCTAGTTAATCACAACGATGACAGTTAACAGCACTCCACAAATATAAAATGATTTTTTGAGGGTCAGATCTGTTGTTCAACAATTGCTAGCTAATCCTAAGGATCAGTGTTAAAAACCCAGTTACACTTGATTGAATAAAGTGTAACTTTTTATGGGGTTTCGAACAGCGATGCAAGAGCAGAAAAGGGGTAGATCACACCAACTGATTTCACTGATTGCTGGCTCGGTGGGGATGGGTCCACAGCACAGCCTGTGGCAGAGCAGTGAATGACAGAATGCAACTGCAGGATTTTTGCATTAACCTGCCCATGTGCTAAATCCTGAAGCTCCTGTCAGTTTCATAGGGTTAATGCTGACTGTTCATGCCAAAAACTTACGCAAAATCCGGGCCAATGTTTCAGATCATCAACCCAAAACGTTACTCTGTTTCTCACTCTACAGATGCTGCCTGACCCAAGTATTTCTAATACTTTCTACCAGCATCCACAATATTTTGCTTTTGTTTTCCAAGATAAATATGTTTGTTCTAGGGGTTAGTAATTATAGATATCCTGAGTAAAGGGAGAGGGAGACCATAGTAGAGTTACTCATCCATTTGTGGAAGGAGTGGGCTTTGTGTCCAATGCGTTTTCCTAATTGCAAGATTTCTTTACTTATTTTGAACAATTGCTAACATAACTACACAATATAATAAGGAATGATAGGTGTTCTTTAAAAATGTGATCACTCAATTTTTCAGAAGTACAATTTAGATATTTTGTTTCTATTAAAAATTACCAACATAATTTGTTGAATATTACCTCTTATGTAGGCTCCTACTAACTGATGCTATGTTTAACCACATCTAGCTATACTTTAACTGCAAAGAATCTAATGTATCTATAACACAGATTGTATAATTCCCACATCCAGTTTCTGAACATCTTGACCGCAGTGGCTGAAGAACCATCAAAATTCGAACTCCTTGAGGACGTGCAGTGGAGTAAAATACTCTATTTTTTGCAAAACTCACCCAAACTAGAGTCGAAGAACAAAATTTGCATTCATGCTGATCATATTAACAGATCAGGAGTTAGGCACACAGTAACAGGACTAGGTCATTCAACCCCTCAAGCCTGTTCCATTATTCAGTTAGATCATGGCTGATCTGTATCTTAACTCCATTTAGCCACCTTGGTTCCATATGCCTTAATGCCCACACCTAACAAAAATCAATCAATTTCAGTTTCAAAATTTTTGGGTGATCAGTTAAACATGATTTTTTAACAAAGTAATTCAATCATTTCTTTAAACTGTACATCATGAGGAGATCCCTAATATATCACAAAGATTTCAACAACCTATTATTGAAAAATACAGCTGCTCAAGAGCAAAGTTGCCAATGGGAGAGGAAAATGTCACCTGCCTAGTCTCACATCCAGGAAATGGGACAATATTTCGGAAGAGGGACCCATGAGTCAAATAAAAAGAAATTATATTTTCTGTTCCAGGTGGAACTACAGCTCAACTATTGTTAGTACATCAAAAGTATTGTCAATGTAGAATTTGCACAAATTGGTCACATATGATTCAGAAGCCAGGGTATCCAGACTGTCACTGAAGACCTTTGTGCTCGTAATTTCTCTCACAAAAGCTTCTAAGGCCTTAAGTCATCATTCAAAGGATTACTGTTCAGTCATAGCACTTGCTTTTCTGTGCATTTTTGTTCTCAGTTTAATGAACTAAATAACAGATTTTATTTTGTAGTGTGTTGTTGCTATACTAATAGTGAGGCACTTAAAATCTAAAAACTACTTCTTATTCCAATGTACTTGTTCAGCAGTCAGACAAATATCACAGAATTACAATCAGAACTATTCCATCACACCCAATATTGGTGTAAATGAGGATCAACTCTGAAATTTTCCTAGCGTTGTTACAATACTTTGCTATCTTGCTATAAGGAAGTGAAATGAATAGAATGACTTCTACTTCCATACAACTGAATTTAAAAGGTTTTATTTCTCCTATTTTTGTCCATCAATTTTCTCCCCACCTACCCTTGATGGTGCTGATTCATGCTAGAGTAAAGTGCTATGGACATAGGCACAGACATTCTTCTCTACAGCACCATGTGTGACCCTGATGACTGAGAGTAAGCAGGATACTGAATTCAAGGTTCCATCAAAGCAAAGTCCAATCCTGCTTTCAGTCAAAGTCCATGCAGTTCAAAGACAACGGACTGAACATTCATCCTAAGGCGGAGGCAGTTTGAAGGCGGGCGTGATGGCAATTTCTCGCTACTGGCCAGTATGCTGGTCTGCCAGCATGTTCCTGCCTCTGGCCTATTTTCAGGGAGGCAGCTTCTGGAGGGGGAGGGGAGAATGGGGGGGCGGGGCAGAATGTGACGGCTATCCATCCGCCAGTGGCGGGTCGCCAATTAGGCCAACTAAAGTGCCAATTGAGTGCAGTCTTCACACACTGTCGGGTTTTTCCAGATGACACACAGTTTCCCCCAAAGTGGCTGGAGCCCACAGATAGAATTGTGACGGCAACCCACCGGCAGGTCGGTGTGGGTGCAGCATCCTGCACTGCAGCCAAGCGTGGACCCGCTGCGTTGTGAGGGACACAGCTGCAGGCCATCCTGTGGAGGCACTCCCCCCACAATGATGACCTTGCAGCTGTGGCCACAATATAATCTGTACAATTTATAAGTCTTCAGAGGGCAGCAGTGCCCACCTTTCCAGTGAGGCTGGCGGCCGCCCAAAGCCTCAGGCACTCCCATGGGCCCTCCTGTCTGCGAAGCCCACCCACCATCCTTATTAGACAGGGCTTCCGACAATCTCCTCCAGGGTCCTGAACTGGAATTCAGCCCAGCATCAGGACCCTAGAACTAAAATTCAGCCCAATGTGTTTTTTCCTGCCAGTTTCCCACCACCTCTGGAAGACATTTGCTCCTTGCTGGGGCATAGTTCCACAAGTGCTGGGCACAGTTCAGTATCTCAAGCAATCAACCATTCATCATGCATGATCCCGGACAAGAAGTGTTGCCAGGCTATTCATATTTCTATCAATAGTCACTGGATAGCAATAAGATGTGAGAAACATTGCTAATGTTTCTTTCCCCCACCTCCCACCCAGGGAACAAGGAGGACAATTAAAGTGCCCCAAAAGTCCATCTTAGCTGCAATCGGCTGGCTCAGCACAAACTGGGGAGAAAACTTGGAAACTCCTTGTCTGTATTCTGAGTTCCACACCTAGCAGATCATCTACATTTTTCAATTGTAGTAACAAAATATCACCAACAAGATTTTCCACAACAGGCAGCTTCTTCCAATTCCAGAAAGCAGTTGAACACAACAGTTTTGGTGTGATGTAACTGTGACATGCAAGTCAGAATTTCCATGGGATAACTACAATGGAAGAACGGCAGAAATCCTGGAGAAACTGTGTAAATAATAATTTCTTCGGGATCTCTGCCAAAATTACAGCAGACAATCGGAGTAGCTCCTATAGATTTTCCAGATACATATCTTTTAAAGTGCTACTTATTGTTTACATTTGAGGTCAGGAGCAACAAAACCATTTAGTTGCTGCATTCACCTACTTCAGTTTGTTAATAAAAAGAAACGGGTTACGAAAATTGCTGACTGAAAAGTAGTTCACAACAAAAATGAAATATCGTTTTCTTGAAATATTTTAAAAGGGTCTGCTCTAAAAATAAAAGGTCCCAAGCAGAAATCTGGGACTCAGCTTTCATTTTTATCTTAATTTTTCATACGATGATGTGCAGACATACATTTAGTGAAATCACTTAACATTTTGATTGTATGGCACAATTGGATTTGTTAGCATGACTGTGCATATCTGAGAAACACTGTACGATTACAATCATGGTAACCTCCATAGCTTTGGTCCCTGGATTTTTGTTGGGCTCGGAGGCAAAAGTTATTTTCTATTTATGGTAACTGCTGTTGACTATTTTCTGGTGAGAAACTAATGTTAACTTCATTCCACCCGAAGTGTTAGTACATGAGATGATGATTTGGGCATTGGTGGATAGTGGGGGGCAGGGAAGTAGGTAGTGGAGAGAACAAGGTGTTGCACTGACCAAGTCTCCAGAAAAGGGCCACAGACTACCCAGTATCTTTCCAGTTCCAGACAGTGATTGAATGTCACTCGCTCTAACTGGTACATCTGTCATAAATGTTTGATCCATCTTAGCTCTGAGAAGGGCTGAGCTCCACCACAATGGGGGAAAACACTTTCTTGCACCTAATAATGAAAGTTACGTTAGTCTGTGTGTTTTGGGGGAACATGGAGGAGGCTTGCCATCTACCAAGTAGGCCAAGCAAACAAGTGGCTAAATTTGCAAGGACTATTGTCCTCTTGGCTCACGCAAATACCTACGTATCTCGAGCCTTGATTTCACTAACTTCCCAACTGCAGTGCGAAACTTGGCATACTCTGCAACACAAATGTCAGAGTACTACCACCTCCAAACCATCAGCCACCTTAACCCATTTGCTGGCAAAATGCTAATCCACAAGCAGCTCAATTTTCTAACTCTATTCTTGTTGGCTCCGTGCTTCCAACCGCTATAAAACAAAACCCATTCCGGGTATACAAGCTGCACAAGATCGCAATTTAATTTTTATTATGTCTTATTTCTTCCCTCCCTGCTTTGAAAAGCCCTTTACTTCTGCTTGACCATATTTTTGATGCCTCATGCCCTACTCTTCTGTTTTTCCCTCCTGCTCGGATTCCACTCTTCTGTCCACCACCTTGCAAGGAACTCAGGCATCATTATGTACATACAGAGTTCTGCAGAAATGTTCTTGGCACCAAGATATGAGCATGATTAGAATGTGTAAAAGGGTGTGCCTTCCTTTCTGCAGTCTGTCCATCAATCAGCAGGAAACATTGGAATTTGCAGTTTGGTTGAGTGCAGCACATTTGGTGTACAACCTCAAATTGGTAGCAGATTTTGACATGTTGGCTACAAGGGTCAGTCTCCAGACCTCTCACAATACCTCATTATGTCAGGGCATAGGTTTCAATCAAAGTCTTTTTCACGTTCTTCATTTTTTTTGTCCGAAAGGGGCATTTCTTTCTTAACTAGGCATATACTACTTTTCAAATCATGAAAATGAATAAATAAATCAGGATAGCCTTATAAATCTCACAAAACACTGGACCCTACCTCAAGGTCTAAGTTCAAAGACTGGTCTTGACCAGCATTCTTGGTTCTCCATAACAGGCAAGTTTTGATGCTTGATCAGCTGATTAACCAATTAACAATGGAAACACATTAAGCAGCCTGTTTACTGGAGATGCAAATTAGCAAAACTATCCATTGGTCACGAAAATGTGCCACTTGCTGATGAAACCCAGCTTTAGCTCCCTGTTATCACACTCCATTCCAAGGCTGCCACACTGTGCTGTCCAACATCAAGTTGGGGATGTGCCAGAATCTCTTGCATCGCAACACTGATAAACCAAACTCATTCTGCTCGGCTCCTCGGTTCTTGTTAGAAACTCTGCACTCGCCCCAATCCCATTCCTCTTTGATGCCTGTTCAAGCTGAACCCCAACACGTACAATCTCGATCCCCTGCTCAGTCGCGAGCCTGCACCAACACCACATTCAGTCCATCAGCAAAACTACTTCCAAAGCATTAACCTTCTCTATTTCTATCTTGCCCCGACTGCTGCCAAAACTCTCATCTATGCCTTCATCATCTCCAAACTCAACATTTCATAGGCCCATTTGATAGCCTCCCTAGCGCAACCATATGTAACTCCAAGTTATCAAGAACTCCGCCATCCTTATCCTATCACTTACAAAATCTTGTACATCAACTCTGTCCATACCAATCTTCATCGGTTCTCATTCCTCAGTATATCAATTTCAAAATTTTTGTCCTTGCCTTCAACAATCTCACTCCTTGCCATCTCTGCAACCTCCTCCATTCTTACAAAACCTGCCTACATTCTCTATCCTTCCAATTCTGGGGTAAATGTGTTTACACTAAATCCCTCTATTTACATCAGTGGCAGAGCTTTCAACCACATTGCTTCAGGAATTCCTTCCCTTCACCTGTCTGCCTTGCTACATCTCCCCATCTTCAAAAATCTCCTTAAACTCTAGCTTTTGACAGCCTCTTTGTAGTGTAATATACTATTCAAAGCACTTCACCACCAATAAGCAAATATTGCACAAAGCAAGGTCCAAGAAATGAGAAAGATGACTAGATAATCTCTTTTTGGTGGTGTTGATTGAGAGATCAGTGTTAGCCAAGACATCGGTAGATCTTCCCTGTTCTTCAAATAGTGCCATGAAATGTTTACTCTTACCAAAGCAGGTAGATGGGGCCTCTGGTCAACATTTCATCCAAAGACAACCTCTCCGACAGTACTGCAGTGAAGTGTCAACCTCGAACACATGCACAAGTTTCAAGTGGAATTTGAACCTATGTCCTTCTGACTCTGAAACAAGAGTGTTGCCACTAAGCCAAGACTAAGATAGATGCCACATCAGTTTATCAACAGGCTGCATCATCAAACCACTTGTCGAACAGATCTGAAGAATATCCATGCCCACACAGATTTCCATCTGAAACATTTTGTATCTATTGCTGCATAGAACGCATGCAGTTTAATCATGAACCTGGAAACCACAGGAAACATCCCTCAACACATTCCCCTTAATATTCATCCTGTATGCCCAAAGACAGTGTCATAGAGATTGGGTTAGTCATTATAAATGTCCATTTGGTTTACAAAAGAAAACATTATTAACAGAAAATGTTAAAAGGTAATCACAGTGAACAGGGGCTGCAAGAATTTTTTCACACAACACAATGCAGACAGTTTGGAAATGATAAACACTGAACACATTCTGTTGCATTTGTGTTTAGAAGTTCCATTTTAAACCATATATTTTCATGCTTAGTATTTTCAGGAGGAGCTGAAGCACAAAAGTTCAGTCATGGAATACAAACATAGCTGACAAAACTTGTTTGGTAAGGTATAATACAATCTGCAAATATCATAAATACAACTGTATTTAAAACAGGCAGTTTTTTAAAGCAGTTTACGAAGTTTGGGGAAGGGAAAAAATTATAAACAAAAGACCAGCGTAAGCAGAGTTACAGTTCAAACAAAAGTGCTTGCTTACACCACAGAAGTTCAAGTTTGTGTAAACATGACTGCTTGCTGTAAAATGGCCAGTAGAAACCAAAACAATTTTGCTTTGCAAATCAGTTGCTGAGGTAATACTGAAAGAAAGCTGTAACTGGATAGAAACACATGAATCATTGCTTGGGGCAGGAATAACATCAGGTGCATCTCCATGCCCTCAGGGCCCAACTCCTTCACTTATAGTCCCTCCTATTGGAACTGCGGGCTTCATTTTCACCTAGCAATCAAGGAGAGCACATACTTTGCTTCAGTGCAGTATACTCATTGCAATAGTAATCAACAAAAAGCACACTGTCCTCAATGTATGCAAGGTAAGTGCATTGTGACTTTTTTTAAAAAGCATTTTAATAATTCTCCTACACTCAAGTTAGTTATAACATGATTTTAGCATAATCATCAATATGAACTTAGTAAATTGTAGTTGCATAATTAATGTAATGTATTATGCACTGACTGAAAAATATATTTATCAAACCTCAATTCTCTGAAGTCTCAATGGTGTTTACTAACACAACTTACAATACTGTTTAACATATATCATACATTATCCCAAGTTTTAATCAGAAGGGAATATGATTAATCTTCATGTAACTTCTAATTAAACCAAACCAGTACTTTATTAAGTGTTTTGGATATGGCAGAGAGATGTTTAAAAAGAATTACAAGGAACTTCTCAGAAATTGGCACATCTAAAAATCTATTATGAGGATCTATTTATTCATTTACTGGCACTGCATCCCATTAAGGAAGGCAGAAAAGCCCTGAAGAAAACTATTAATTGGTCCTAAGTGCTGTTAACTCAAAACAGAATTTTTAGATCTGAAGATGATTTGTTTTTAAACCCTCATTAGGTAATCTTAGTTATAAATCAACACAAGGAAATATATCAAGAATTTGGAAAAATTTCCAGAAGCAATTTATAGATTTTGATAGATATAAGATTCAAAATACACAGACCGCAGACAAGAAAAACACATTTTATTCCCCAATAAGTAGTTGTTTTTCATGCACCTGTGCTACTGCTTTAAGCAATGTACTAAGTAAGGTTAAAGTCTGTGTCAGCACATACACATATACACCCACTCCAGGAACCAGCATTGAAATCTCCACATTCACCGTCATCTGTCCTCCAGGCACAGAAATGAGCCAACAGGAGGTGAACACACAGATAACTTGTGAAATACAGAATATGTAATTTACAAAAAACAGGCACACAGGTGGTGTGACAAGTTACCTTAATACAGTTTACCCATTCAGATTAAATCAATTTTTTCCAGTTTTGGTTTACATTGGCTTGCGTTATTACAACTAGAAAAGTGCCTAAAATCTTTAGCGTAACAATATTGTACGCCACAGAAGCTTTCCAATGAAATTCCCAAAATAAGCAAGTGCTCAACTTTTCAGAGTGTGTTGGAGAGGGGTGGGTGGGGAGGATGAAGAAACATTGCAGAGTTGAAGAATGAGAAACATCAGAAGGCAAGTCACCTTGAACTGTTGCTGTACACCTCCTAGAAACTGGTTATAAAGTAGCATTAGAAGCAGCTCCCCTACCTCCTCTTTCGGTTAATGTCACAAGGCACTGAGGGAAAAGAAGGGGAGCTTCACTACAAGTATGGACTACATTCAATTTATAAAGGAATATATTTGTAAAACTAGTTTTCCCATCTCAATGGAATCTTTGCTTACATTTTCAAACAGTTTTAGCAGAGTATGACTATAGTTCTTGTGTAAAACTACAAACAAATGCAGAACCTAGTCAAACTAAATCAGTACTTTCAATCATCAAAGCTCTTGTATGAGATTATCGGTCAGCCTCAGCAGTTAATTTTAATTAAGCATGCCATGCAAAACATCAGTGGTGAAGGTGAGAGTTATTCACAAAGATGATGTTCTGTAAACTGGTTTTAGGAGCCTACCGTTTAAGTTTCCTTTCGGAATATAAAACGTTAACCGATCCCCAAATAAGATACCTTGCATCAGCCTTCTTTAGCCACATCCTGGCAGAAAAAGGGAGTAATTTTTACTTTGGGTGGTTCAGGAACGCATCATCATTTCGACTTTTAAATTGTTGCAATAGCTGGTAGCCCATTTCTTTGCACAGTATGATTTCGGCACCAACATCAAAAATAGAACAAGTTGGGCATGCCATCAGTGGGTGGCACAAACAGAAGCTAAGTGCTTCCCTGCAGGTAGGGAGGAGAAATGAAGGGAGGGTTACCCTGCCTGCTCTCATACACGTCTCAAAGACATATATGAGAACAGTATTCAAGAGGGTCAGAAAGAGGGGTAATGCTGTGGGAAGAGTTAAAAGGCAAGAAAACATTTTCTTTTAAATAAAAGATAGGAGATTACTGTGAAAAACAACCAGATTACACGCTCAGCTGCACATTGTTCATACTTTTTATATTTTACACTTCTTTAAAATAATTTTACACAAGAAAATTTGTAGTTTGTCCATTCTTGCAAATGTTGCAAGAAACAAAATATGTCATTTCATAATCTAAAATGGGTATTTAACTACTGAAAGATATGGTCACATTAAAAATATACCAAATTATAAACTCAACCCAAAGATTTAGGCCTTTTTGGTAATTTCTGCAGGACTGCCATTCCATGACCATCAGGTGCCCTATGGAACTCACTCAAGTGCCTATTCATCAGGTGCCAGCTTAGACAGTGAATGGCAGAAAATTATTTGACTGTGGGGACAACAGAGTTTGATCTACTCTTCACAAAATGTCCAGACGTGCACAATTTTTTTTTTTAGCAGAGATAAGTACAAGAACCTAGGGTGAATTTTCCTATCCCTGGGTCAGGGCCAGTGAAACCAGATGTAGCACCCTACTGCTTTCACATCTAAGATCAACTGGGTAACTATAGACCAAGAGTTAAACTTGCGACCTTCTGGTCTATATGGCTAAGTGATTTTGCCAACTGGGCCACTGAGGGTCCTTTGGACAACCTTTTACATTTAAAACACTAAAACTTATCAATTTTTGTGGCAGTGTCTCTTAATAAGATTGATGTTGCATCTCTAACTCACCACCACCTCTCCCGACTTCTCCACAGTTGATAAATTATCAAACTGCTTGTCTGACATCCAGTATTGGACGAGCAAAAATTTTCTCTAATTAAATATTAGGAAAGCCAAAGCCATTATCTTCAGTCCCCACTATGAATGCCATTCCCTTACTACAGATTCCATCCCCCTCCCTGACAACTGTCTGAAGCTGAACCAGACAATTCAAAACCTTACCGTCATATTTAACTCCGAGGTGAGCTTCCCACCACATATCAGCGCCATCAAAAAGGCTGTCACTTTCTACCAAATTGGATTGAAAGTTGATAAATCCCCTGGGCCAGATGAACTACATCGCATAGTCGTGAAAGACGTGGCTATAGAGATAGTAGATGCATTGGTCGTTGTCTTTCAAAATTCTATAGATTCTGGAAAGGTTCCTGCAGACTGGAACGTAGTTAACGTAACCCCACTATTTAAGAAGGGAGCAAGAGAGAAAACGGAGAACTACAGACCTGTTGGTTTGACGTCAGTAGTAGGGAAAATGTTAGAATCTATTATAAAGGATGAGATAACTGGACACTTGGAAAATAACGATATGATTGGGCAGAGTCAACATGGATTTGTGAAAGCGAATTCATGTTTTACAAACCTGTTGGAGTTTTTTCAGGATGTTACTTGTAGCATAGATAAAGGAGAACCAGTGGATGTGGTGGATATGGATTTTCAGAAGGCTTTTGATAAGGTCCAAGACAGGCAGTTAGTAAACAAAATTGGAGCACATGGGATTGGGGGTAATATACTGCAATGGATTAAGAATTGGTTAACAGACAGAAAGCAGAGAGTAGGAATAAATGGGTCATTCTCAGGATGGCAGGCTGTAACATGTGGGGTACCGCAAGGATCAGTGCTTGGGCACCAACTATTCACAATCTATATCAATGATTTGGACTTGGGGACCAAATATAATATTTCCAAGTTTGATGACACAAAACTAGGTGGGAATGTAAGTTGTGAGGAGGATGCAAGAAGGCTTCAAGGGGACTTGGACAGGCTAAGTGAATGGGCAAGAACATGGCAGATGGAATATAATGTGAATAAGTGTGAAGTTATGCACTTTGGTAGAAAAAAAAAGGCAGAGTATTTCTTAAATGGAGAGGGGTTGGGAAGTGATGTCCAAAGGTATCTGTGTGCCGCCCATATTCTTACAGGGCGTGACAGGATGGATGTGGATACGATGTTTCCTCCAGCTGGTGAGTCTAGAACAAGGGGGCACAGTCTCAGAATAAGGGGAACTGATATGAGGAAGAATTTCTTTACTCAGATGGTGGTGAATCTGTGGAATTCTCTAACCCAGAGGGCTGTGGAAGCTCAATTGTTGAACATGTTCAAGACAGAAATTGATAGATTTCTGAATACTAACGACATCAAGGGATATGGGGATAGTGGAGAAAAAATGGCAGAGGTAGATGACCAGCCATGATCTGTTTGAATGGCGGAGCAGGCTCGACTGGCCAAATGGCCTACTCCTGCTCCTATTTCCTATGATCCTTTGACCATTCTCCATGCCTTTGTAACCTATAGACTTGACTATTCCAATGCACTCCTGGCCAGCCTCCCACATCCGTAAACTTGAGGTCATCCAAACTCTGCTGTCGTGTTCTTACTTCAAACAAGTCCCAGTCACCTATTTACCCATTTACCCCTGTGCTTAGTGACCTACATTGGCTCCCAGTAAAGCAATGCCTGGATTTTAAAATTTTTATTGCTGTTTTCAAATCATTCCATGGCCTCTCCCCTCCCTATCTCTGTAATCTCCTCCTGCCCCAGAACCCTCCAGATATCTGGGCTCAGCTAATTCTGGATCCTTAAGGATAGGGCCTATCAGAGATGTATGAGGTAACATGCGTGGATGCAGAAGATGTGGGCAGGGTTCTTAATGAATACTTTGCCTCTGTCTTCACAAAGGAGAGGCATGATGCAGACTTTATAGTTAAAGAGGAGTGTGAAATATTAGATAAAATAAGCATAATGAGAGAGGAAGTACCAGGGGCCTGACATCCCTGAAAGTGGATGATCAGGGCCGAATGGATTGTATTTCAGGCTGTTAAAAGAAGCCAGGGAGGAAATAGTGGAAATACTCAGCAGGTCTGGCAGCATCTGCGGAGAGAGAAGCAGAGTTAACGTTTCAGGTCAGTGACCTTAATTTAATTTTTTGAGTAAAGAACAAGGAGAATTGATGAGGGTAGTGCAGTAGATGTTGTCTACATGGATTTAACTAAGGCATTTGACAAGGTCCCACATGGCGACCGGTCAGAAAAGTAAAAGCCCATGGGATATAGGGGAAGGTGGCAGGTTGGATCCAGAAATGGCTCAGGGACAGGAAGCAAAGAGTAATGGTCAACGGATGTTTTTGTAAATGGAAAGCAGTTTCCAGTGGTGTTCCACATGGCTGTGTTGGGTCCTTTGCTGTTTGTGGTATATATAAATGATTTGGGAGGCATGATTGGGAAATTTGCAGATGACACAAAAATTGGCCGTGTAGTTGATAGTGAAGAGGATAGCTGTAGACTCCAGAATGATATCAATGGTTCGATTGAGTGAGTGGAAAAGTGGCAAATGGAATTCAATCCGGAGAAGTGTGAGTAAATGCATTTGGGGAGGGCAAACAAAGCAAGGAAGTACACAATAAACGGAGGAAATTGAGAGGGGTAGAGGGAGTAAGAGACCGTGGAGTGTATGTGCATAGGTCCCTGAAGGTGGCAGGACAGGTAGATAGAGTGAAGAAGGCATATGTAATGCTTTCCTTTACTGACTGAGGTACAGCATACAAAAGAAGGGATGCAATGCTGCAACTATATAAAATGCTGGTTAGGCCACATCTGGAGTACTGCGTACAGTTCTGGTCACATTACAGGAAGGACATAACTGTCTGGAGAGTGTACAGAGGAGATGTACAAGAATGTTTCCAGGGCATGAAAATTGCAGCTATGAGGAAGGATTGGATAGGTTAGGGTTGGTTTCCTTAGAACAGAGGAGGCTGTGGGATGACTTAATTGAGGTGTACAAAATTATGAGGGACCTAGATAGAGTAGGCAGGAAGGACCTATTTCCCCTAGTGGAGAGGTCAATTACCAGGGGGTACAGATTTAAAGGTGATTGGTAGAAGGATTAGAGGGGACATGAGGAAAAACGTTTTCACCCAGAGGGTGATGGGTGCCTGGAATTCGCTGCCCGCATCAGTGGTGGAGGCAGAAACCCTCAATTCTTTTAAAAGATCCCTGGACCTGCACCTGAAGTGCTGTAACCTGCAAGGCTACGGACCAGGTGCTGGAAGGTGGGATTAGAATGGGCGGCTAGTTTTTTCAGCCGGCGCAGACACAATGGGTTGAATGGCCTCTTTCTGTGCCATAACTTTTCTATGGTTCTATCCCCAATTTTAATTGCACCAGGACTGGTGGCCATGCCTTTAGTTTCCTGGGCCCTAAGCTCTGGAATTTCCTTCCCAAACCTCGCTAGCTCTCTTTCCTCCTTTAAGATTCTTCTTAAAACCTCCCTCTTTGACCAAGTTTTTGACCATCTGCCCTAACATCACCTTACATGGCTCGATGTCAAATTTTGCTTTACAACACTCCCGTGAAGCACCCTGGAACATTCTGTTAAAGCTGCTATAAATTCTTGTTGGTGCTGTTCTCAATGCAGTATCACCTCAAGAAATTATTTGAGGTAACTGCAAAATGAAATTTTTCAGTTAGCACCATAAATGCTTGAATTTTCTAAGCAAAACATGCCCAGACATTTTGAACCTTCAAATTCACTTTTTGGGCTGATCTTGGAGCGGTCAAATAAGATAAATAGTCTTCAATGAATTTGGAACCAACAATTTAACATCTTTCAATATTATTAAATGCTGGAAAGACACAATAGGTCCGTCAGTATCGGTAAAGACGATCAACATATTTTTCTCTTTACAGACATGACTGACTGACTGACCGGCTGTATTTTTTTCTATCAATTTCTGCCTTTATTTTAGATTTCCAGAAATTGCTGTTTTCTTTTTAATCTATATTTCCTCAAGGATTGCAGGCCTTAAATATAAATTGCGTATTCCAAATAAAGTTCCATCTCTGCAGTTTATGCAAGTACAATACTGATGACTGTAATTATTGCACTAGCAACTACGTTTCAGTGCAAGAGCTCAACTATCTTCCGATTGTCAGAGTCCAGAAACCATAAAGTGATCACCTTTTCTTTTGGCATGTTATTACTTGCATTTCAAATAACGTGTTCTTTCAGCTCCTAATAATTGCAATAAATTCAGCCATGTATGACATTCCAGATGCTTTCACTAGGAAGGCAATTCACTACTTTATATTTTATTAGTCACAAAACCCAATTCAAATTTTCGTAAGTGGACTTCATTTAAACTAGTGATTTTTCTTACTGTTGTTGCACACAATACTGGGAAGTATCAATCTCTTAAATATGTTTAATCTAGTAGATTTTATAGATGGCAATCTTTACATGCATTGGACCAATTTAGCTCATGTATAATATATCCCTGGGAAACCTCTCATGAATGTTGTGCAGCATCATGACAACAACAAAGTAAATGAGGGGAACCAGCCAGTAACTGTTTAGGAAACAAGAATCTCCACTTGAAGCGAGTAGAACTGGAAACCATCAAGATCGAACACATAACAGCCAGAATAATCTTACTTTAACAAACTCAAAGCAGATTTCAGCAACACCTGAATCTCAATATACATTAGAGAGGGTTGTCCCTAGCATTTTCAAAGAGTTTATTAATACACTAAAATCTTGGTCAATATAAGAATAATGAACAGAATGAAAATTTTAACCCCCTTGTGATATTCATAGCTCAAAGTAAATCCTTTATTAATTAAACTTAAGTTGCACAGCATATAGCACTTTCCTCATGAAACAGACATTAACAAGTTTTTTTTTCATTATTAAATAAGAGCTGGTGTTAATTACACAACAACAAACTAAGAGACTACATTTTTTGTTAAATAACATTTATTTTAATTTATTAATTATTAGACATACAATTACTCCATGTCAACCAGCTCAGTAAAATTTCCCAAGAAGAATCAACATGGAGTTGTTAAAGCGTTTCAATGCTTACTTTATCCAGGATTGGCTCAGGATGCCAAAGGCATCATCAGAGTCAACTCTGCTGTGTAAATGAGTGAAAGCTCTTGCTTTCAGCTTTAAGTGTTGCAGGTGTGATTGACCATTTGGATGGATTGTTCTGGCTGGTAGCACATCACCACCATTATTCCACACACCTGTGTATAGGCCCTCCTGTGGCAACAAAAAAGGCTCTAGTAGACTGATGAAGTTGTGAACATTACTTTGAGTCAACTATAAACATGTTCTGAATTTTCAGATATCCAGATGCATTAAAATCTCATTTGTGACTTGTGAACACGTCCTTGTGCTCTTTCCCATCTGTTGCTGAATTTGCCTTGCAGTACAAGTAGGGTAAATTTGGCGAGGAAACCAGCACAATTACAGAACCACTTCTATAAAAGGGTATCCAAGTGCCAATGAAATATTGATTACGGAAATATACCAGCCTGTCTACTGCATATAAAATCTGACAAGCTGACAACAAAACCTTGGAATGTAATCACCATGCTGATCCAGAACAAGTATATTCTAAAGATAAAACAAATTTATACCTAATTTCATTCAATGTTACAAGTGGCTAAAATGTTATCCTGCAGCATCACAAAGTAATGTCCACTGCCTGATAAGTTATGTGCAATCACCAAGTGATTTGTAATAAATCAGTCTAAATACTTGCCCTGAGGTTGCAAGACTGAACTCTAGTGTTCAGTAATTATTTCTGTAACCCCTCCAGGTCCACTGCCCAACAGCCTCTTAGGTGAATTTGAATATTCAATCCAGAGGGTACCAAACATACTGAACAGTTCATTTTACGTTTCCTTGCATAACTGCACAGCCCAAGACATCCCATAGCTAACACTGTACTAACATCCAAAAAGAAATAAAAAGATCAAAAGCAACACTGTAAAAATATAAGCCAAGAAATGTGCACATGCAGTTGAACAAAAGTAGAACAGAATAATTAGAGCACAGCATAACAGATGTGAGATTTTAGTAAGATATTTCAGAGGCTAAAGAGCTTGGAGATGCCAATCTGAGGCACTACAACCAGTGGGAGGATGCAATTAGTGTGTAGCATGGTAATAGAGACAGTTCTATTATAAATGTGCACATAGGAATTTATAATCAGAAAAGCTGATACAGAAGTATGCCAAAAATTTGACAAGAAACAATATTTTGCAGACAGGGAATTCACACAGATGAGATTTTTTAATAAAATGTACATATATTGCATTCTAGTCAAGTATACTGTATTACTTTTCAGCAAAATCATCACTAAGTCACACAATAAAATTGTACATTTTGCTTCTGCATAGGCAGGATCTCTTCTTTCACATCATGCAAAACTACACTGCGGACTTCATGAGCCAATAGTGCAAAGGTAAAGGAAGATACTGCTCTAAAAAAAAATAAGTTCAGATGGTTTAGAAGCTATCAGAAAATTCAGATGGTTTGGTAGCTATCAGTTGTGACAACTGTACAGACTGTATACACTTGGCAGAATGCCTGCCAAAGCAAAGTTACTCTTAAAAATATTTTAAATCGCATCCTTACTCTTAAATGAACTTTTAGCCCAATATTGCTATGTGTAATAGTTTATCCATTTCATGTTGCTTCCCTTTGCCAAACATGGAAAACAAATATTTGGGCAGAAACTAAATGGACCCAATTTTTTAAATAGAGAGAAACCAACTTAGTCATTAAAATATGTCTTAGAGTTATTTGAATATTAAAAAGATTAACTGAAACAGTCAGTCAGTTAGTACATATTTTCGGGGGTGGGGGGGGTTCGGGTTCAGACCACATGGAGCTCCATGATTCAAATGAGGAATTAGTAATGAAGAACACAGTAGTTAAATTTTCATTATAAAAATAAAACCATCTAGCCGTTGGGGTGACATATAACACAGCCTTCAAACCATGAGAACGAAACTATCAGAGTTTCTCATAAACTAGAATCAGAAGGACAAGCTACAACAGGCCTTGCTGGCAACACAAGCAAAGCGAACAAGCTCTTTGAAACAATACATGAGTTTCCCAAACATCTCTTTGCTTCTCTTATCAGGCTGGTGAAACTTGAGCTCTTGGTCCTTAACCAAAGATAACTGTTTCAGACAAAATAATGCCACTGATAAAAAGAAAGGCCAAATGTTATTTTCTCTACAGAGTGAATAAAAACCCAAGTAAGCCCATTCACATTTCTCTGATAAAGCCAAACAAGCTTTCCTACTAACCATAGATTTTATTACAATGTAAAAATCCAAAGATAAAGAGAAGGTTTAGTTAAAAAGTATTATTGTACAAAAAATTATTATTCTATTTATTGAACTGAATATGAAATTATATATTATGTAGCTTTGCCAGTCAATCTTGCATTTACTGGCAATCACAGTCACAACTCAATCATCCTGACAAACTTCATACCCCTTCAACATCAAGTCACTGTAATATCGTTCCATCTCCCCATCAAAGCGCCTGGATAACAATGCCACTCCAACTGAAGGAAAATGCAGAAAGAAAAAAACAACTAATTGGAAGGGAGAGATGACACTAGAGAAACATACATCAGTAAAGGCCTGGCTTAAAAAAATTGTGAATTAAACTTTTATCAAGATTGCCGTTTAATAAAAGAACTTACTGTCCAATGCCCCATTTACATGACAGTGCTGGACATAGGCCCATCTTCGGTAGCAGCAGTCATATAAATGAGATGCCTTATATGCCTCAGGTGGCATGGAAAACCATCTTGTGGTGGTTTTGCTCTTCCAAAGGCAAAATTGCCAGGGTGAAGTTAAGTGGGCACTGATAGAATAGTTTTCTGTTTGCCATTATATGCCAGCTGTGAATGGGTTGAGCTCTCAACCCATTTTACAGATAGCAAACTTATTTTAGCACCAACAGGCCCGTACAGTACTTCGACTATCAGGAATCATTCACAACCAGAATGATAAAGCGGCAAGTGTGGTTTTGTAATAATTGTCTGTGTGCAGACAGTTGATATAAAGAACTTGCACATCTCCAGCATTTCTTGCGTCCTGTGGATGTCCCAAAGTGCTTGGAACATCAATGTAAATTAAGCATTCAAGTCTTGGATTTTGGCTTAAATCCAAGACCTTCAGACTCTGATGTAAAAGTCCAAATGACTGAGCCAAACAGTCGTGTTCCCGTGTAGGCGCCAGTTTCTAAATCTCTCACCTGGTGTAAATGGAAGGAACTCAGAACCTGGAGAACTGCATCACATTGCTCAAGTGTAGTTTATTATTGCAATAATAATAAACATTCACACAACCTCATAATTTGTGGGCGGCACAGTGGCGCAGTGGTTAGCACCGCAGCCTCACAGCTCCAAGGACCCGGGTTCGATTCCGGGTACTGCCTGTGTGGAGTTTGCAAGTTCTCCCTGTGTCTGCGTGGGTTTTCTCCGGGTGCTCCGGTTTCCTCCCACAAGCCAAAAGACTTGCAGGTTGATAGGTAAATTGGCCATTACAAATTGTCACTAGTATAGGTAGGTGGTAGGGAAATATAGGGACAAGTGGGGATGTTTGGTAGGAATATGGGATTAGTGTAGGATTAGTATAAATGGGTGGTTGATGTTCGGCACAGACTCGGTGGGCCGAAGGGCCTGTTTCAGTGCTGTATCTCTAATCATAATCAATAGGTAACTAATCAACTCATACCATCCAGAGGAATATGACTACGCAAGCAATGTATAGTTCTGAACTATTTCACAGCTTATATGTAATAGAAATATTTACATAGATGCTTTGCATCTTGTAACTTCAATTTGGATTACTAAACACATACACCTTACAAGATATTGTACCATAATGGTTCATCTGTATTTGACATCATGCTAAAGGTGGCCCATTGCCACACTGCCAGATTTGCATATCAGTTTCTGAAACCAGGTGCATCTTAAGCAATGTGCTAGCTGTTACTCTCATCTTTGTGCAAAGTTAACCAGTTTCCATTCTTTCTTCCAGTCTCATGAAACTTATTCCAGTGCTGATTTATTCATACATTTTGATCACATGTACAACAAACCGAGTGGAGTTTTTCAATTATCAATTTAAGTATACTAAACCAACATAGGATCTACAAAAGCAAAGACCTGGGAGAAGCAGTAGTTAACCATCTTTATCAAGATCAAAAATGAGCCTCACTAAAGGACGCAAACCAAAGAAACCTCACTACATTCCTCGACCTCCAGGAAAACCATTCAAATATAAGTGTTTCCAGTGCCCATTTACATGTAATGAGAAATCACACCTGTTTAACCACATGAAGTACAGCTTGTGTGAAAATTCAATCTCCCTAGTTACAGACCAGGACCAAACAGGAAAGTGCCCAAAGCCAAGTTCCAACGAGACCAATATACTCAACCAGAAAGACAGTATATCAAATGGGTGCAATGATCCAAGGATACCAATTAGCAAATTCAATAAAAGTTCAGAATGCACAAATACTGTTTCAGATAAAACTACAAGTCATCAAATCATCAATAATGAAATGAAAGAAAATGTAGGAATGGATAATCAAGCTTTTGCTCTGGTTACAAAGACGAAACAACAGAAGGAACTACATCATATGATTCCTGTAATAGATGAATCTGAAAAAGGAGGAGCTTTTGAAAAGGAAGAAAGATCATCAGCTTTCTTGCCTATTGGAGGACTGACATCCAGCAAAAGACCAGAAAAAGAAAATGAAAACACAAATTCTGTTTCAGAAAATTCCAACAACAGGGCATCTCCCATCCTAATGAAATCAGCATTTTACAGCCCAGGTGACCAATGGAGAGCACGACCTTCTTCAGTTTCACCAGAGCTTTCCAAAGCAAATAAAAGCTTTGGTTCAATTCCTCCCAACACATCACCGCTGATTCCGGACTACACACATTATTACACTGAACGAGGCTCAAGAGTAGTCTTTTCACCCTATCTCCTCACTGGCAAGCCACTTGAATATGACAACCCAACAACTCCACTATATGTCTCTCCTGACCAGCAGAATTTCCTGCTACCTCATCTACAAAATCCAGGCATGACTTTGCCAAGATATTTAGCTCCATCAACAGTAGAGCAATATAAAATTCTGCATCATTTTCATTCAAATCTTCCCATTCCTTATGGAGTCCATCATCTCAACTCAGCTGAATATCATATGCCTCGGCTTGGATTGAAGCTTCAACAAGCAGCTAACACTACCAAGGATCAAAATACACACCTGTCAGTTGTCAATCCTTCGCTTTATGAAAGTTCATTACCATCAGAATTATACCTCCAGAACTCTCACAGGAGACTTTACACTGAATGGGAGAACTCAGCTCCAAGAGCATATGCAAAAGACAACGAGATTGCAGTATTGGACATGAACAGTGATTCACATAAAGAGAACACAAATATAAAATTGAGCCCTAAAGCAGGAAGTGCAGCAATGGGCTCTCCAGGTCGACCGAGCCCAACTACCTTTGCTAAAACAAGTATTGTTTCAGAAAGTTTTGGTGAATTGCCCAAGATTGTTTCAAACACAAGCAATAAAAGTTACAGATGGGAAGAAAATTTAACGCACATCAGACCAGTCAGAAACATCACAAATCCACACGCAAATAAGGTCCATAGTCAACAAGATCAGCCAGAAAGTCAAGGACCAATCAGCAGGTACAGCAAACATCACCAAGAGAGTTTTCAAAATACTTATTTTTTTAAAAGACATTTTGCATTCTTCAGATCGTTTATGAGAATATTGTTAATAGCTGTGCTGGCACCATGTTATATACCAGCAAATAAGTTAACATTTCAGGTCTGTGAATTTTCTTGAGAATTATGATGAACGGCCACCGACCTGAAACATTAACTCTGTTTTTTTCTCCACAGATACTGCCAGACCGGCCAAATATTTCTAGCATTTTCTGTCTTTATTTCAGATTATTTCCAACATCTGCAGTATTTTGCTCTTGCATCCATTGAATCAAACTCAGCTCTCTAAGTAATTTCATAGGGCTGCTTTACTATCAGCACTATGACTCAAACAATATAGAAGTGGTTTATTATTCATTATAATTAGTCTTCAAATTACTGCTCATTTTCAGAAAGAAGCAATTAGTTCAGACTGTTAATTTCATAGAATCATACAACACAGAAGGAGGCCATTCGACCCATGGTGTATGCACCGGGTCTTTGAAAATTAGCCCCGCTCCCCTGCTCTCTCCCCATAGCCCTGCAAATTTCTCCTTTACAAGTATGCGTCCAATTCCATTCCGAAAGTTATGATTGAATATGCTTCCAGGTATTGCATTCCAGATTGTCAAAACATGCCGCTTAAAAATATTTCTCCTCATCTCCCCTGGCTCTTTTACCAATTATTTTACATCAGTGTCCTCTAGTCACCAACCCTATCAGCAGAAATAGGCCGGAATTTTACAGTGGATGGACGGGAGCTGGACTCCGACGTAAATGTCGGTGACAACCCCGCTTCCGCCCAGCCTGGGGATCCGTCTGGTATTTTACGGATCCCCAGGCTTTAATTGGCCCGAGGCGGGACGTCCACGCACTTGAGGGAGGAGGTCCCACCTCAGAGAGCTGCTGGCCAATCAGCGGGCCAGCAGCTCTTAGTCTCAGCAGTGCCACCGGGACCTGTGCCCGACTGCCATGCACCCACCCCGGGGCACGGAAAGGCGGCAGCTATCGCTGGGCAGCCTTTCACGTCCTTGGCACACCTGCTTGCCATGGGTAAAATACCCGTGGAGGCGGGTGAGGGCCCTTAAGTGGCCACTTAAGGGTCTTGATTGGCCTCGGGTGGGCGGGCCGTTTCCCACCCCCCGCCGGACCTCCGTAAACTCATTCGGAGGCAGAATCAGGGTGGGTTGGCCTCCTGGAGCCTGCCGCTCAATTTTACCCCGCCCCCATGCCACCATCCAACCCGCTGGGGTTGCGTAAAATTCCGGCCATAGTTTCCTGCTATCTACTACCAAACCATTCATAATTTTGAATACCTCTATTAAATCTCTCTTTGAGCTTCTCTGTTCTGAAAACAATCCCAGTTTCTCAAGTCTCTCCACATAACTAAAATCCCTCAACCCTAGTACTGTTCTGGTAAATCTGCACTTGCTCCAAGGCTTTGACATCCTTCCTAAAGTGTTGTGTCCCAAAATGGACACAATACTCGAATGAAACATAAACAGCAATGTTTAAAGGTTTACCATAATTTAGTTGGTTTTGTACTCTCTTCCACTATTTATAAAACAAAGGATCCATACGCTTTTTTTTTTAAAAAGGCTGATGAATCTGTCTTGCCAGCTTCACAGATATACGTATGGGAACCATGAAATGAGGCCATTAAATGTACTATTGTCCATTTGAAAAATTTAAGTATCTAGTTTTTTCCTTAACCTTCTTCGAGGTTCTATCTCTGCTATGCTTTCTTTGTACTTAGCATTCCTAGGATTTTCTTTAATCTATGTCGCTTCCTTAGCTCTGTGGTAAGTGTCTCACCATCTGAATCAAATAGTTGTGGGCTCAAACCTGACTTTGAAATCTTAGATGAATAATCTAGGCTGATATTTCAGTGCAGCACTCCCTCACTACTGCACTGTCAATATGCCATCTTTCAACAGAGGCATTAAATAGAGAATCTGTTCCAGCAGATGTAAAAGATTCCATGGCGTTATTGAAAAAGCAGTGTTCCCAATGCTCTAAACAACATTTATCCCTTACACCCCAAAAGAGATTATCTGGTCATTTTTCTGACTGTTTTGAGGGATCTTTCTGTGCACTAATTAGCTGTGAAGCAGCTTGGGAAGTTCTGAGGATGTGGAAGGTGCTGTATAAATATGGGTTGTTTCTACGTCTTTATATTTAAAAAATGTAAAAGCTATGAAATTCAGTCTGAAAATCATATTTCACTCCTCTGCTTACAGAATTCTGGTACCCAATGAGGGCTCTACATCCAATCCAACTTATTCTAATGTTAACATTTTGGATTACTACCATGGAAATTCTCCAGTACCCACAGATACAAGCTCCACTGGCATGATCCCATTAAACCTTTCCAAAAAGGATAAAGCAAAAACAGAGCAGGACAAGCAGTTTGGAACTAAAATTAAAAATCTCCCACAAGGCTCAAATGAAAACTCATCAGATGGCAGTTATTTCCCACTAGATAATGAGTTTCAAACTTGTATAAAAATACAGGAAGTACCTTTAAATCTTTCAGTCAGAGCTAAACATAAGCATGGCTGGCCAACATCTGAAGATTCTATTCCAAAAGTAGACAGCACTTCCAAAGAATCAAGGACACAAGCAAAGTGCTTAAATGGCAAGAAGTCTCTTCATTCTGACTTAAAAACTAATTCAGCAGAAGATCTCAGTACTGGCAAGGATTGCAAAAACACAGGTCAATGGAAAGAACAGACAGAAAAAGATGTTGTCAGCAACCTGCACACATTAAAAGTTGTCAAAAGTACACAAAGCTGTAATGATGAACAGAAGCAGTCAGCTGCTGTGGCTCTTTGCCAGTTAGCCATATGCAACAATGGAAAATGTAATGAGGAATGGTCTTTTCTGCCAACTGGGGAGTTCGCCAGTTTGAAGGACCCCAGCTATGAAGACAAACACATTTGTGGTTCACTTGCATTTGACAAAATAGAAAAAGAACAGAAACCAAGAAGTCAAAAAAGGTCAAATAAAGTATCAGTTAAAACACAACTAGAGGCAACACATGTAAAGGATAATGATTGTGGTAGGATATTCAATTTGAGGAAGAGAACTAGAGTTGCATAAGATGGTGCAATTCCAATTGAAACCAGTAATAATTAGACTAAGCAAATTATTAAACCATGTAAGGTTGACGACCATTGTTCACATCAAGGTTTCAAAGCCTGGATTAGTCACCAAGATGCGTAACACACCCTAGGACGAGGGTGTGTATAAACTCTTCTTTGACTTTCTGTCGACTTATAATTATTATACATAATATATAGGGTGTTGGTTAACAGCAACAGATTATAGTGCAACACAGTTTCTGGCTGAATAAGTTCAGCAGCCAACGTATTTTCAATTTGGATTACATTATGTGGTACAGAATGTTGAAGTCCAGAAAGCTTGTTATGGAAGGATAATGCTGGAGCCTATCTTTACTCAGTTTCACATTTATTTTACAGAGTAAAAAGATTTCAAACATGTAGCTCCTCACTCAAACCCTCCACCAGTCTCTCTAAGTGTCTGCTTATAAGTGCTCAAGTAAGACCCCAATTAACACCCTCCACATGCATATAATCAAACAATTCATATGCAATTAACAAATTAACACAGAAGACTAAGATTTGTTGGAATAGAGATTCCAATAAAATGGTACACATCCTATAGAGAGCAACTAGAATTTTTATTTGGAGCTCACTTTTCCCCCTTAAAATATAATAAATATAAAACTAAGTGATTGGAGTTTGAATACTCCAAGCTGCAAAAAAAATGAACAGTGCAGCTAGCAATCTAATTCCACCTCTGACAATGATTGGCTCAAATTGGCTTTAGACAACTACCTCAAGTAAAATAAGCAAATAATCAATAAAGTATGTTACCTTATTTGTAAAAATTTCAATGACCTATGCGGCACAACCGGCACAAATGTTGGAAGCACTTCTAAGAACATTTAAATCACTTGTTTGAACCAGATGGGCAGATGTCAATAGAAGACAGTGAAATCAGGTTGGCTAAAATAAGAATACAAGCCAGTAGCTGAAATTTCTAGTAGCCCAGTAAATACAGGCTAACCAAAGATCAAGTATTTCAAGTATCTGAAACACAGAGGTAAAACTTTTTTAAAATCATGTAGTTATCATTATTAAAGCTAACATTTTCTTCCGTATATACAAAAATTTACTGGATTAGTTTGTTTTGCTACAGGATGTAGGGGTTCAGTAGCATAATGGTTAAGTAACTGAATGAGTAATCCAGAGGTCCCAGATCCAGAGACACAAGTCCATTTCCCACCATAGCAGCTGGGGAATTTAAATTCATGAATTAAAGTAAAATCTGGAATAAATACTAGTTTCAGTAATGGTGACCATAAAATTACTGGATTGTTGTGAAAACCCATCTGGTTCACTAATATCCTTTAGGGAGGGAAATCTGCCATCTTACCCAGTCTGGCCTATTTGCTACTCTCAAATGGCCAAGCAAACCACTCAGTTGTATTCAAGGCAGCGATTTACCACCACCTTCTCAAGGGCAATTAGGGATATGCAATAAAAGCAGGCCTTACCAGCATCCCATGAATTCATTTTTAAAAAAGTAAAGAGAAACACTGATTCGAAAGTATAAAAATTATGTGGACTACCAATGAAAAGTCTGTATTAATAAGAAAAAATTAAGTTACTGTAACTGCAACTTTTGTTCTGCAAATTAAATAACCTCAAGTCTGACATTCTCACTGCTTAACGAACAATTAAAATGATCACATCATCATTTAAAATCTAAATTGACCCAGACCTAACCAACTGTCCATGAAGTCTCGTTTAATCGTACTTACCTGACCCAGACTAAAGGACAGGTATAAGAGGTAAAAATTGCTTGCAAGACTATGATGTCATTAAAATTATGTATTTTAATTCTATTTTTATTAGGCTCACTTGAAGTACTAGGGAATGCAAGTCGTGAGGATTATTACAATATAGAAATATTATTGTGGACATTAATTTATATTATGGGAAACTGCTGGTGATGGAAACACTTAGTATCATGTTCAACCATTTATGTTTAAAAAAAATTTGCTACAGGATTAAAGATAATTCATCATGCACAAATAACTGTCTCCTTTATTCTTTGTTGAACACTAGTAACCTACTTAGTACTAAAATAAGAATCCAATTATACTTAATTCTATGTTATATTAAGTCAGAGTAAAGTTATATTAAATCACACCAAAGATGAATAGCTTATCTACACCAAAATAAATCAGGTATACGGGTATTGTAGACAAAATTCTCATTTACGACAGGTATTTAAAGAGGTTAAATCATTCAAAATGCCATAAAAGTATAATGAAAAGGAAGCTATCTGCAGGAAAATTAGGCTTCCATGTAAAACATTTTTGAAAAGATACCTCATTACTGTAGAGAAAATTAGGTTTCCAAATTTTAACCATTGGTTTTGCATTGGGCTGAAGACTACATATTGGCAGCTCCTGGTGCTCAGAAACCTGCCCTGCTTCTATCACAGGGTGAATTTCAGAGCTTTGGCAGTCACACAAAAACCTTGTGTACAGTTGTCTAGAAATCACAATCTCTAATTTTATGGCCACAGTTTTTCAGATATACAGGTCATTAATAGATGGCAGCACAATTTGATAAGACCATATAGTATCCTTGGTTTTGTATTTACAGACAAAGAATATAAAACTGTGATGTTGAATTTGTTCAGGACTTTATGAGAAGGATGTAAAAGCAACAGAAAAGGTGCAGTACAACTTCAGTAGTCATCGCAGCTAGAAGAGGTCCAAGTAAAGCTTCAATATTAATAGGTGATCAGGCCAAATCTGACCATTTCAATGCAGCTAAGTATGATATATTTGGGTGGCACTAACAGACAAGATGGACCCCAAGCATAGCCAGTTCAAGTAAGTGCTTATTTACGTCATGACATTATCGCGCCATTGTGTCATCACATTGTTAGCATATTACACAAGGTACACATTTTGGACCAAGAAAAGGTTGAATCTGAGTATTTTTTTAAATGAAGAAAAGCTAGCAGCAATGGAGGTCCAAAGAGATTCAAGAGTCCTTGTACACAGATCACTAAAATGTAGTGGTAACATACAAACATAAAAAAAAGAGCAGGCTATTCGGCCCCTCGAACCAGCTCTGCCATTTGTTAAGATTGTGGCTGATCTGAATGTGGACTCAACTCGATTGCCCTGTCTGCCCCCCATAACACATGACTCCCTTGTCTATCAAGAATCTATCTAACTCAGCCTTGAATATATTTGATGACCCAGCCTCCACTTCTCTCTGGGGAAGAGAATTCCACAGACTAACGACCCTCTGAGTGAAAAAAAAATTCTCCTCATCTCAGTCTTAAATAGGAGACCCCTTTATTTTTAAACTGTGTCCCCTAGTTCTAGTCTCGCCCATAAGTGGAAACATCCTTCCAGCATCCACCCTGTAAAGTCCCCTCAAGATCCTTTATGTTTAATAAGATCAGCTCTCAATCTTCTAAGGGTATAGGCCTAACCTGTTCAACCTTTCCTCATCAGATAACTCCTTCATCCCAGGAATCAGTCGAGTGAACCTTCTCTGAACTTGTAAAGCAATTTTATTCTCTTTTAACGGAGATCAAAACTGTACACAGTACTCCAGATGTGGTCTCACTGAGGCCCTGTACAGCTGTAGCAAAATGTCCCTACTTTTATATTCCATTCCCCTCGCAATAAACAACAACATTCCATTTGCCTTCCTAACTACTAGCTGAACCTGGATACTAATGTTTTGTGATTGATTTACCAGGCCACCCAGATCTCTCTCCATTTAAATAATATTCTGCTTTTCTATTCTTCCTGCTAAAGTGGACAACCTCACATTTTGTCACATTATACTCCATCTCCCAAATTTTTGCCCATTCACTTAACCTATCTATATCCCTTTGTAAACTCTGTGTCCTCCTGACAACTTAGCTTCCTACCTATCTTTGTGTCATCTGCAAATTTAGCTAACATTCATTTGATTCCTTCATCCAAATCATCGTTATAGGTACAAAAAAAAAATAAAGGCTAATTGAATGTTAGCCTTTATATCTAGAGGGCTATAAATAAAGGACAGGAAGTTTTGCTATGACTAAATAAAGCCCTGGTCGGACTGCATGAATACTTCTGGGCGCCACACCTTTGAAAAGATAGACTGGCGTTGGAAGGAGTGCAGTGCAGAGTCACCAGAATGTTACCAAGGCTCCAAGGGGTAATTTATGAGGAGAGATTACATAGCATAGGCTTTTATTCTCTAATATAAAAGTTACAGAGTGAATTGATTCAGCTTTTTAGGATAATGAAAGAAATTGACAGGGCATAGAGAGAGAAACCTTTTACACTAGTGTGGGAATCTAGATTATGAAGCAGAGACCTTATCAGGGCCAGGCCATTCAAGAGAGAAGTTAGAAAATACGTCTGCACTCCAAAGGGTGGTAGAAGTACAGAGCTCTCTGCCAAAATAAGCAGAGATGCTAGCTCAATTGATAATTTGAAAACTGAGATCAATAGATATTTGCGAGCCAAGGGTAGTGGTGGATGGATACAGATCAACCAAGATCTCACTGATCAGGCTCAAGAGACTGAATGGCCTACTCCTGCTCCTAAAATATCAAAAGCACACAAGAGAAGAACATATCCTAGGTCTATGGGGAAGAAAACATAAAGAGGCAGTTAGAACAGCTTATAAAGTACATATTCTCTGCCATGTAACGGAGTTATAGGGCTGAATTTTACGCCGCCCCAGCGGGTCAGATGATGGCGACGTAAAATTGAGCGAGGCGCTCCTGGAGGCCTGCCTGCCCCGCTCCCGCCTCCAATCAACCTTATGACGGTTGGGCCAGGGGGTGGGGGAGGCTAACAGCCCACCCGCCCGAAGCCAATCAATGCCCTTAAGTGGCCACTTAATGGCCACGTAAGGGCCCTTGCCTGCCTCCACGCATGGCAAGCGGGCGTGCTGGGGACATGAAAGACCACCCAGCAACATCTGTCGGCCTTCCGCACGCCAAAAAGGTGGGGGGGGGGGGGGGGGGTGGGAAGTCGTGCACAGGGTGCTCTATTGAGGGCCGCCCCACCTCCGGGACCCAAGAACACCCCTCCCACCCCCATTCCCCCCAAATGACCACTCCAGCCTCTCCAGGGAAGGACTGATCTCCCTGATGAGGCATACCCCAACTTACCTCGTCTCCTGGTTCCACCTGGTCGGCTGGGCTGCAGTCCCAGCAGTGGCTACCTCTCGCTGCTGGGACTAAGAGCTGCCTGCCTGCTGATTGGCCGGCAGCTCAACGAGGCAGGACCTTCTCCCTCAAGTGGGTGGAAGCCCCCCCTCAGGACAATTAAAGCCGGGGGTCCCGTAAAATGCAGGACTGATCCCCGGGCTAGGCGAAGGTAGGTTCCCCACTGCCTTTTACGTCGGTGGCGAATTTCTATTCGCCCAAGGTAAAATCCAGCCAATAGAATTATACAGCACAGAAACAGGCCCTTCAGCCCACCGTGTCCGCGCCGGCCATCAAGCCCATCCATTCTAATCCCATTTTCCTGCACTTGACCCATGGCCTTGTATGCTATGGCGTTTCAAGTGCTCATCTAAATACTTTTTAAATGTTGTGAGGGTTCCTGCCTCTACAACCCCTTCAGGCAGTGTGTTCCAGGTTCCAACCACCCTCTGGGTGAAAACATTTTTCCTCAAATCCCCTCTAAACCTACTGCCCCTTACCTTAAACCTATGCCCCCTGGTTATTGACACCTCCATTCAGTGAAAATGTTTCTTCCCATCTATGTCCCTCATAATTTTGTATACCTCAATCAGTTCCCCCCCTCAGCCTTCTCTGCTCCAAGGAAAACTATTCAGTCTCTCTTCATAGCTGAAATGCTCCAGCCCAGGCAACATCCTGGTAAATCTCCTCTGTACCCTCTCCAGTGCAATCACATCCTTCCTAAAGTGTGGTGACCAGAAATGTACACAGTACTCCAGCTGTGGCCTAACTAGCGTTTTATACAGCTCCATCATAACCTCCCTGCTCTTATATTCAATGCCTCGTCTAATAAAGGCAAATATCTCATATGCCTTCCTAACCACCTTATCTACCTGTGCTACTGTCTTCAGTGATCTATGGACAAGTACACCAAGGTCCCTCTAACCCTCTGTACTTCCGAGGGTCCTACCATCCATTGTATATTCCCTTGCCTTGTTAGTCCTCCCAAAATGCATCAACTCACACTTCTCAGGATTAAATTCCATTTGCCACTGCTCTGCCCATCTATATCATCCTGTAATCTAACGCTTTCCTCACTATTTACGACACCATCAATTTTTGTGTCATCTGCGAACTTACTGATCATACCTCCTATATTCAAGTCTAAATCATTAATATACACTACCAACAGCAAGGATCCCAGCACCGATCCCTGTGGTACACCAATAATCACAGGCTTCCAATTGCAAAAACAACCCTCGACCATCACCCTCTGCCTCCTGCCACTAAACCAATTTTGGATCCAATTTGCCAAATTGCCCTGGATCCCATCGGCTCTTCCTTCTTGACCAATCTCCCATGCAGGACCTTATCAAAAGCCTTACTGAAGTCCATGTAGACTACATCAACTGCTTTACCCTCATCTACACACTCAGTCACCACCTCAAAAAATTCAATCAAATTTGTTAGACATGATCTCCCCCTGACAAAGTCATGCTGACTATCCTTGATTAATCCCTGCCTCTCCATGTGGAGATTAATCCTGTCCCTCAGAATTTTTTCCACTAGTTTTCCTACCAATGATGTTAGAGTCACTGGCTTGTAATTACCTGGTTTATCCCTAATACCCTTCTTGAGTAATGGTACCACATTCGCTGTCCTCCAGTCCTCTGGCACCTCTCCTGTGGCCAGAGAGGATTTGAAAATGTGCGTCAGAGCCCCTGCAATCTCCTCCCATGCCTCACACAACAGCCTGGGATACATCTCATCTGGGCCTGGGGATTTATCCACTTTTAAGCCGCGAAAACCACTAATACCTCCTCCCTTTCAATGCTAATTTGTTCAAGTATATAACAATCACCCTCCCTGATCTCTATACCTAAATTGCCCTTCTCCATTGTGAACACAGATGAAATGTAATCATGTAAAACTTCACCTCCATCCTCCGGCTCCACACACAGATTGCCACTGTTGTCCTTAATGGGCCCTGCTTTTGCCCTGGTTATCTTCTTGCCCTTAATATACTTATAAAACGCCTTGGGATTTTCTTTTATCTTGCCCGCCAGTGTTTTTTCATTTCCCCTCTTTGCTCTCCTAATTATTTTAAGTACCCCCTACACTTTCTATACTCCTCTAGTGCCTCTTCTGTTTTCAGCCCTCTGAATCTGCCATAAGCCTCCTTTTTTTTTTTCCTTATCCAATCCTCTATATCCCTTGACATCCAGGGTTCCCTGGACTTAGTGGTCTTACCTTCACCTTTACGGGAACATGTTGGCCCTGAACTCTCTGTATTTCCTTTTTGAATGACTCCCACTGGTCTGATGTAGACTTTCCTACCAGTAGCTGCTCCCAGTCCACTTTGGCCAGATCCTGTTTTATCATATTGAAATCGGCCTTCCCCCAATTCAGTATCTTTATTTCAGTTCCATCTTTGTCCTTTTCCATTACTACCTTAAATCTTACAGTCACCATCCCCGAAATGGTCCCCTGACACTTCTACCACTTGTCCAGCTGCATTCCCTAAGATTAGGTCCAGTACCGCCCCTTCTCTTGTCGGACTTTCTACATGCTGGCTCAAAAGGCTCTCCTGGATGTACTTTAAGAATTCCTCCCCCCACTAAGGCTATCCCAGTTAATAATGGGGAAGTTGAAATTCCCTACTATTAGTACCCTATTATTTTTACACCTCTCTGAGATTTGCCTACATATCTTTTCCTCTATCTCTCCCTGACTGTTTGGAGGCCTGTAGTACACTCCCAGCAAAGTGACTGCCCCTTTTTTGTTTTTAAGTTCTACCCATACGACCTCATTTGAGGAACCTTTTAAGATATCATCCCTCCTTACTGCAGTAATTGACTCCTTGATCAATAGTGCAATGTCACCTCCTCTTCAACACACAGACAACCCCTCCACCACCGCCACCCCCCCAACCCCAATCCAGCCTTGCATTACTCGCTTGTACTTTAACAGCTCTGCCTTCCAGACTGACTTGGTTTCTCTTCTTTATTTGGCAATGCATCACCCCCTACTGTGCCTCCACTCTGTATCCCATCCCCCTGCCAAATTAGTTTAAACCCCCCCCAGACAGAAATCCCAGAGATGTACTATGAATCATCAGCACATGGCCAAAGAGGTATAAAAAACTTTTAAATCGTACATGCTGATCACCTGTCAATAAGGAAATATATATATGTATTTTTAAATATAAGCAGAATCTCATCTGAAAGATAAAAATATAAACAGAATTTCAAAGTGATAAGTTGATAGGACAAAATAGCAGCTGCTTTACACAGCAGAATTCCTCCATTTCCAACATTTTGAGTTTTGATTTGATCAAAAAAAAATGTTGAGACACAAAAAAACCTTTGTATATAATTCTTTATTCACGTTATCCTGTTTCTGAGGAACCAATAAGAAAATGTTTCTGATGTTGAAAGCCCTTATTTTGCTGCTTGGATGATAAACAATAAAATAAAACAAGCTTGACTAGGACCAGTCCAGTGACGGCTACATGATACAGTTGTTTGCTCTTACACAGCAGAATTAACTTAAGAAAACAGAGCAATGCACAACTTACATGTTCAACTTATAATCACATAATGACAACCAACACATTTTAATAGCATTCTGTTCATTTAAATTCCAGACAAGTGAGGAGAAAGAAATTCCTTACAGATAAGTTTCAAAGTGTCAGACACAGAAGGAGCCATGATGAAATAAACAACAAAAAGGAAGAATTATGAATTTAAAAAGTCAACTGTTAAACAAAACCATAAGAACATGGACAGTTGTACCACAGTCAAAATGGAGGAGTGATCACGTGACACCCTCCTGTACTGGAAATCAACAACCCTGATTGCAAATATAGAACTCATTAACCTCATCTGAAATAGCTCTGGGGAGAACCCCCTTAAAATTAAAAAGAGCACTATTGCAAATTGATGACCCCTATCGACATGAATGAACTAACAAAAGGTTCTACAGACAGACTGACTCACAACCCAAACCAAAATGAACAGGTGTGAAATAACACTGTTACAGAATGGTCCCCATTCAGACATCAATTGATAGCCATGGTCATCAGATCTTGGTCCACTGTGTAGTCGTAACAGGAGACAGGGTCATGTGTCTCCTAACAGAAACTCTAATGTGATGTATTTTTACATTAAAAAGATAGCCCTCTGGAGGGAGGGGAGATCAAGCCAACACCTCAGAATGCCATTCCAGTCAGAGGCTGTGCAAGAGATCCAGCCAAGCAAGTAGAACCCTGTCGAACAACTGAACAGCCACTACAGCACAGACATCACAAAGTGACTTTAAGACTCTCCATCTGTGAAGGTAATAACATCCACACCACCAGCTTTGTGCGGAGTTGTAACCACTAGAATTGTACAACACCTCAACAAGTTCAAGACTACAAACTCCCAGGCATGCACCTTCAAAAAGACATTCCTCCTGAGAAGATTCAACAGGTTTACTGTAAACCACAAACACTTGCCTCACTTTGAACTTGAAAGTTCATCCTACCCTTTTCTCTCTATCTAGTCTTGTGTATGTGTGTGTGGGTGACTGTGTGTGTGGGTGTGGTTGCAAACATTTCAAGAACTATGTAAAAATAGTTTTTTTTTTAAACCTACGAGCAAACCTGTCATTTGGCTGTTTATTTGACCTGAAAGACACTCAGGGCTAATGCATTATTTTTAATAAAATACAACTGCGGTCAGTTGGGAGGTGAACAATGGGAACCACCCACACCCCTTTCCACCTGTCCAGAACAAAAGCGAGACATTATGGTTACTATCAGTCTCATTGAGATAATTAAACAGTGCCCTTGCACATTAATTTGACCAAGATTGGAAAACCTAAGAGGGGAGACAGAATGAGAAGCCAAGAGCAAGTAGACCCACATATTTCCTAGTAATAGGCTCAGAATGACAATGATGAAGGTTGCCAGCAAATCACATGCCTACTCTTCCTGCATGCACACTATCCACAGTAACTACCTACTTTTTAGTGAATTAAAAAAAAAGTCAACTACATTTTTTGTAACCATTATATACTATTCCAACTAAATGTCATTTTTTCCAAGAGTCCAAATTCTTTTTAAACAAAAAATGGACGTATTACTGTTATTCTCCACAATTAACAACCACAGCCAAAACTGTGGTATGTAACATTAAAATTTATGATTTCTGGGAATGAGATTTTGTCAGTGGACCATGAATTGCACAGGCAAACAGGCATCCTTTTTTTTTGTTAAATAAGAGATTTCACTCTCTAAGTTAAAACAAATCACATGTGAAAGAATTATTATCCAGTTATTGTATCAAAAAACAATTGTGAAAAGCAATGGTAAATTACCACGTGATGTGGTAGCAAATCACAGTACCAGAAATATTTCAGGTTTGGATTCCAGATCTGTGCTGAGTTACCTAATCTTAACTGAAGTCATGGTGGGAGCACTAGAGTTGGTTTCATCATGCATGGATTAGAAAGGGAAAAGCTGGTCACAACTCCTAGCTGATTACTGTTGTAACCCCTCGCCACCACTCCCCCACCACCAAACAAATGAGATGGATAGATTTTTGTTCGCCAAAGGTATTAAGGGTTGTGGGGCAAAAGCAGGTATGTAGAGTTAGGTCGCAGATCAGCCATGATCTCACTGAATGGCGGAACAGGCTTGAGGAGTTAAATGGCCTACTCCTGTTCCTATGCTTCTAATCCCTGGCCAAAGATCTTTTGAAGGCAAGACTGGGTCCCCACTGTTACCGACGCCTAAAGTCCAGACTCACTATGTAGAATAGGTGCTTAGGTGAGATACTGAAGTGTTACCAGCAGCCATGGAACCATACCTCAGTATGACTCACTGCCTAAAGGAAGTGAAGCACAGGAGGAAAATCAGAGGGAAAAACCAGAGCATGGTCAAACAGTGTAAAAAAATAAGTTAAATACAGGAATAAACTTAAATGAACTGTTTTCAAAATCAATAAATACAAGCAAAAGGAAGAGTTAAACAAAGATATTCTTTCATACAGCTGAGCACTGAATATTTGTCAAGACATGGTGAAATTGGTGTGCTGATGCTGTTATTCAACATGTCCTACAATTTCTAGTAAAGGAAGTTAATGTCTATTTTTTTTTAATGCATGTCTGGCTTATTACATACCATCAGGGAGCCGAGAAGGAAGTAACAATCCTCTTCTGCCCAGTTCAGCTAAGGCTAGACATCCACCATGCCAGGCTGTGTCTGTTTCCTGAAAACTGCAACAATATATATATGTAACATAAATGTAATTTAATTGCCTATTAGGATTTATATAATTGAGAATATACTTGCGCTCCAAAAAATAAATAAAACTGATCCAAGTCGATCAGCTACGAGGAAAAATACACTAAGTGCAAGCACTATAGCCTAGAATGATGACAGTCAAGAGAGAGATGACGACCAGAATACACAAATGGAAATTAATAAGTACATCTAGAACTGATAGAGGAAAGTTTCTTTACTCAAGTGACAAATGTTTGGAATAGTCTACCAAACAAGCTGCAAGGTGAAACAGTGCAGTAATCAAAAATATAATTTAATGCTTCAACAGGTCAAATACCCTTTTTTGATTGCTGAATTTTATGAGAAAGGAATGCTTTACTAAAAAATTTAATTTAATTCTGTTTTCCATGCTCATTACCAAAAGGATAAATTTCAATCCTGAAACTTGACAATAGTCCCACATCAAAAGAGCAACCAGAACTGGAAGAACAAGGAAGCGCAATATAGAGTACAGTTCTAAAGGGGGTGCAGGAGCAGAGGGACCTGGGGGTACATGTGCACAAATCATTGAAGGTTGCAGGGCAGATTGAGAAAGTGATTAGTAAAGCTTACGGGATCCCAGGATTTATAAATAGGGCACAGAGTACAAAACAAGGAAGTTATGAAAACAAAGTGACTCCTGACAAAGCAGTCAAGCGTCGACGTAATCAGTGCGTTCCCAGCTGTGCACATGCGCAGAACGGTGTCTTCCTGCCAATGTGGTGCTGCGCATTCACAGCCTACATGGCACCCGGTTTGCCAGGACTAATTTGCACATGGGCTCAAAAACACCATCGCATGCTCGCTCCCCGCCTCGCCGCTTTCCCCCTTGGTCACTCATTCCCCACCACCTTCTAACAGCCACTCGCACCCGCCATCGCCTCTTCTCCCCTTGGCCACTCACTTCCACCTTCACCACTCCCCCGCCGCCCCCACCCCAGCCGCTTGTTGCAGGCCTTGCCGCTTTCCCCTTGACCACTCGCTCCTGCCCTTGCTGCTTCCCCCCCACCACACTCCACCAGATGCGCATTGCAGGCCTCACCGGTTCTTCCCCCCCCCCCCCATAGTCACTCGTTCCCTGCCACCTTCCACCAGCCACCCGCACCCACCCTTGTCACTTCCCCCCTTCGACTGAAAGCTCCCCACTGCGCCGCCTGAAAAAGCGCCGGGGTACGGGGAACAAGCCGCCGAAGTGGCAAGGCGGGCAGCAAGCTGCCGAGGGGAGACAGGGTGATGTGGGAGCCAGTGGCCAAGAAGAGGGAAGCGACGAAGCATGGAGCGAGCAGCCGAAGTGGGGAAGCAGCGAGGGCGGAAGCGAGTGACTGAAGGGGGAGAATCAGCAAGCAGACGGGCGTGGGAGGGAGCGGCGAAGGGAAGCGCGATGGCTTCTATCTGAATTATAGCCTAGAATCCATTTGCACTACTGTAATTGTGCAAGACAATAAGCCACATGAATCTATTCCAAAACCAATATGTTAGAATAATAAGCATCATACAAAGAGCGAATTGAATGATTCCTTACAATGAGATTATTTGGTTCTGTACTAGCACAGGTACTGTTGGGTTGGGATTAAGGCAACGATTGCAGCCACTGTGGGGATCTGGGCTGCGTTTATTTTTGTGACAAATTGAGCAGTGCCATCTTTATTACTGGCAGCTCCTGAGACATCACAGTGATGTTTCAGTGGTTGAGACTGCATTTGTGCATGTGCCAGTACTGTGCCACCTAGTGGTTGTGTTGTCAGCAAATGCAGCCTTATGATAAACCTGTACAAAACACTGGTTCCTCCTCAACTAGAGAACTGTGTTCAGTTCTAGGCACCACACTTTAGAAAGGATGTTTATAGCATTAGAGAGGGAGAAGAAAATATTCATGAGAATGGTTCCAAGAATGAGGAACTTCAGTTATGGGACAGGTTGTAGAAGATGGGCCTGTTCTCCTTCAGGATGAGAAGATTAAGAGGAGATTTGATAGGAGTGCTCAAAATCATGACAAGTCTGGACAGAACAGATAGAGAGAAACTGTTCCCATTGGCTGAAGGATCCAGAAGCAGAGGATACCGATTTAAGGTGATTGGCGACATGAGGAAAAACGTTTTTTACGCAGCGAGTAGTTAGGATCTGGAATGCTCTGTCTGAAAGAGTGGTGGAGGCAGATTCAATCAAGGCCTTCAGAACAGAATTGGACAATTATCCAAACAGAAAACATTGACAGGGCTACGGAGAAAAAGCCAGGGAGTGAGACAAGGTGAATTGCTCTTACGGACAGCTGATACAGACATGACGGGCCCGATGGCCTCCTTCTGTGCTTTAGACATTCTTTGATTCTATGAACTGTGTCGCCATCTTAATTTACAATAAATGGCAAGCGTTTACAGGTCGGTAACAAAGTTGGCATGCATACCAAAACCTCATGAATGAAAAAAGTAAAAACTTTTTTAAACATATCTACAAAAATAACTTAGTGTTTAACATAACACTTGACCAGAAAATCAAAATATCAGCATATACCTGTCGATCAATTGGAGAAGGTAAATCAAAGCTAAAGATGTGGTTAAAAATAAATCTTTGCTAAGTGGTAAATGACTTCTAAGTTCAAAGGAAAAAGCTGGAAACTGGTAATGTACTGACAGGTTTCTACTCACAGAGTTTTAAATGAGCTATGGGAGGACTGAAATTGTCTGCCCATCAGTGGAGGTTGTTCAGTTCAGAAATGTTATGAAGTTTCAAGTACCAAGTGTTATCCAATAGCTTTGTGTAAAATTAAATGAAAATAAAGACAGGAAAGTCTAACAAAAGTAACAGATCAATGCTAAATTGAATATTAATTTCAGACATAGATCTGTACAAGCATTTCCCATCAGCTTGCAAGACTACAAATGGAACTCAATGGCTAGTGAACAATTCACAGAATAAATATTGTCACTTTACCTACAACATTCCCTGCTCAAAAACAAAACATAGTAGTGAGGAAAAATACTCTTTAGAAAAATGTTAGTTTTACTTGATTGAGACCCTGTATTAATTGGTGCCTAATCACCAATCAGAAGTACACTTTGCTCTTGTCCATGTCAGTCTACCAAACCTGGAACAGAGTATTACCAAGTTATTGTCACCCCTTGTTTCTCAGAAGAATATAGAGCACCAAAAATCTGCCCAACCCATTTTTTTTTAGCTTTAGGTATTCATTTCCAGTTAGGCGGGTTTCTTGTAGAAATGTTATTGACGCCTCCAGCTATTTAATCTTTTTGTTTAATTTTGGGTGTGATAAAAGGTGACTAGTGACCAAGACAACTGGTTTTGGGGAAACTAATTGTTGCTCGTCACACTAATAAATCCAGACTAAATTATAGCAAACAACGCGTCTTACTTCAAGCACATCTGTGTGTGGGAAAAATATACATTTGACAAAATAAGTACATATATACTCCAAGCCAAGCCTCAAAATGATAATATTTATTGCAATGCATTAACTTGTTATATCACAGTCAGATAACCAGGCTAGAAGCTTCATAACCCATTCACACATTAACTGCTCCCGAGTTTGAGAGTTGCCAAGCTCTGGTATGTTTCCAAGCATTGCACTGAGGTGAAACAAATAAACTATTCATGTGCGGAAGGGAAGGGATAGAAATGAGTTTGGGGTCAGCTTTAGATCACACTTTAACATCCTATATGAGCTAGCTATAGGGTAGTATTGGTGAATTCAACCATTATGGAGGCAGTCATCTGTTTGTCCTCAGCCGAAGTCCAGGGTGCAAGGTCCAGAAAAATAAAATGGGATAAATGCTCATGCCTGGTTCGAAAGCAATTAATTGATTAAAATTATGAGTTAAAAATTAGTAAAGCAGAGTCAATATCAGTGCATACCTCCTTATTGCAATCTCTTCCGTACAATTAAAAATAACTGGATTTCAATTTTACATGGCTGCATAGAATACCAGCATTAAGGATCAAAACATTGTTTCTCCCTCTGCAATTCTCCTAAGGAAACTAAAAACTCGATATCCAGCATTCAGACATTCAAACACAGAGTCAACCACTGATTCACAGAATCAGAATTATCACGGTGCAGAAGGCGGCCATTTGGCCCATTGTATCCGCATTGGCTCGCTGAAAGAGCAATTCCCTCAGTTCCATTCCCCTGCCTTCTCCCCGTACCCCTGCACATTCCTCCTTTTCATATAACTAATTCCCTTTTGAATGCTTCAATTGAACCTGCCTCCACCACATTCTCAGGCAACGCATTCTAGACCTTAAACACTCGCTGCGTGAAAAGTTTTTCCTCATGTCACTTTTGCATCTCTTACCAAATACTTTAAATCTGTGCCCTCTCATTCTCGATCCTTTCACGAGTGGGAATAGTTTCTCTCTATCGACTCTGTCCAGAACCCTCATGATTTTGAATACCTCTATCAAATCACCTCTCAGCCTTCTCTTCTCCAAGAAAGACAGTCCTAACTTCTCAAATCTGTCTTCCTAACAGAAGTTCCTCATCACTGGAACCATTCTCGTGAATCTCTTCTGTACTCTCTCCAATGTCCTCACGTCTTTCCTGAAGTGCAGCGCCCAAAACTGGACACAATACTCCAGCTGAGGCCGAACTAGCGTCTTATACAAGTTCAACATAACTTCCTTGCTCGTATACTCTATGCCCCTATTAAAAAAGCCTAGGATACTATATGCTTTATTAACCGTGCTCTCAACCAGTCCTGCCACCTTCAATGACTTATGCACATATACACCTAGGTCCCTCTGCTCCTGCACCCACTTCAGAATTGTACAGAGGTTTGTTAGCCCAAGCAAATTTCTGGCTTGCCCAATACCACTCCAGTACAAGATTTAAGCTCCTTTCGGTTCTCCCAATAAGAGAGTCAAACTTGTGAAGCACAAGTTGTTATACCGTTTACTTCACTGCACCATGCTACATTACCTAATAAGGGACCAAAAAGAATTGGAACATGTAAGCAAAACAATAAATCATTACCTGAAGCATTCAAGTACAGATCCAACAACATCATCTGCAAGCTCTTTTGGTAGTCTTCCAGTCACTCTTCCTATCCTAAAATAGGGTACAAGATAATAATATAAAACACAATTCAAATTTTTATCATCCAGTTTACTCCTCTCAACTAAGCAAACATTAAGAAGAAAAAAAAGCACATTGACAACCATAGTTATTTTAATTCACCAAATGAAACATAGAAAAAATTGTCTGGTACCAACTGACCTTATAGAGATAACTGAGTGAAAAAGCACCTGCTTAGCATTGAAGTCAATAAATGGTACTAACTAGAAGGTTCTGGGCATGCAGTTACTTCCTTCCAGTGCCAGCTTGGCTTTGTAGTAGCAGGCTTACCTGAGTCAGAAGGTTACGGCTTCAAATTTCCCTCAAGAACTTAAGCGCATAATCTAGGTTGACATTTCAGTGCAGTACTGAGACAGTGCTGCATTGTCAGTGATATCATCTTTCAGATGAGGCATTAAAACCAAAATCCCAAACTTCCCCATATTTCCAGAAAAGTCCCTTGACTCTCAATTGAATACATTTTCATTACCTCAGGACTAAGGCACCAATTGTCAGAATCTACATTATAATTGATCACTTCTATATTTATAGCATGAAATTACATTGACATTTATCCAGTTTCATTTTAAATATGTTAACTGGATATGTTGCTAACTGCTTTTGCACATCTCAACCATTCTGTGGAAAAATAAAGCTCTAATCTCTGGACTCACTTGAGTCTGGTTAAGTTTGCTCTGTGGTTCTGTACTCTAAGTTTTCTCTCTACTTCCAACCATTGTTCCTGCTAAGCAGTGCTTTGTCTAAGAGACATCAATGAATAATTATCTTTAAAGGTTTGACAGGGGTGAGTTAAATATCAAAGGCAATATTCCAAATGTGGCCTCTGATGAGATACATAAGGTTAAACTACACAAGATTAAAATTCTATATTTCTTTCAGAAATAAGAGTGTTACTAGTCCACAAAAATCAAAGTTGAGCAACATTGAAACTTCTCTCACCATTTGTTTTGTCTATTAGAATTAAATTATTTTGTTTCGAAACAGTTTATTTTGTTTCATGATTGAAAGCCAAGACTTTCCTTAAAAACTGCACATAAGTGCAGCAGGGGGTTAACATAGAAAACTTAACCTACAGTATCTTCAGCTAGCGCTATTTAAGAAATTAACTTCAAGCAGGGGCTTGATAAACAGTATCCCCAGAAGTAGTGGTTGGTAAATTCCTCTATTTCCACACAGAATGTTCTGGGCACAACCTAACACGTGTTTCTGGGTGTGGCCATTTTTCTTTTTATTTAACTCACATTTCATACTGCCAACTATGTAAGTGTAAATGTTCACAATGTAGAAAGAGTCTGTTGCTCAACCATTTTGTTCCATGGTCCTTGCTTTTTTAAGCTGATCTCAGGTCACTACTTTTGGCATCAGTGCCCAGGAAAACGTGGAGCAACCAATGATCCCCAGTGAAAATCGTGCATGTGCTGACGTCGAGCTCATACAGCAAGTGTAAGTCCACTATTTTTCTAATAAAATATTTTATGACTGATGCATAGTTAACAAACCAAAATTTAAACTGATTCAATAATAAGTTTTAGTCAGATAACTCACCCCTCCCAAAGCTTTGAAGATAGTTACTCACTGATACCTCCTAGACAAACTTGCAAGATCTCCAGGTGAGATTAACTTCTCAGAAAATGGTTACAAGCCTTTCCAGTTAAAAGGCTCTACACGATATTTTGATTTTCTTCTGTAACTAACATCTCTAATATGTTATGCTTTTCACACTCGACAGGCAATTCCTGGCTGGCAAGGGATTTTGTGTGTTAGTTCGTCAGGGAATCTGTTCAAGTGCTGTCCACCTGCCTCCACACAGACTCATGGTAGGCTTACTTGTCCTGTTTGACTCACATAACCTAGACTCTACAACTGTAAGCCAAGTGGCTCACTGAAGGAAAGTTTCTACTCTTTTGCATGCCTCCATTGCCCTCAGAGTTAATGCAGCACAGATACCATGCCTCTGGACAATCAGACTTCCTGATCTTTAGGTTGGTGAAGCCTCTGTCCCTGAACAAAGCATCCAACCGTCAGCTGGCTGATCGCGCATTGGTTTGCAAACCCGAAATGATCTTCCAGTAAATTCACAATCAGCATCTCAAAATTTATGAATGTGAAAATTCTGCCCTCTGGTACCAGAACCCTAATTACTAATACCAGATATGGATCTATTAGGATGAGGGAACTACATTCTATTTGTTGCCTATTTATAGCAAACAACCCAAGTACTGTGTCAAATTCAACAACTTACCTACATAGTGCCTTAAACATAGAAAAACATCCCAAGGTGCTTCAAAGAGACAATCAAAAACATATACATAAAGCAAATGGAGGAGATACCAGGAAAGGTGAAAAAAACCTTGGTTAAAGAGGTGGATTTAAGGAGTGTTTTAAACATAGGAAATGGAGCAAGCCATTCAGCCCCTTCAGACTGTTTTGCCATTCTATTAGATCATGGCTCATATGTCCCTCGACTCCATTTACCTACTTTTAATGCGTATTTACTTTCTTCTCTACACCTTGCATATGCATTCCAGCTTTGTGATGGCACTGGCTTTCCACCACTGCTAGACAAGCCAATTTTTACTCTCTATTTTTGTCTTTGAAATCAAATGCTCATCACCATTGTCACTTGCTTCACTAATTAAAACTTTAACCCATTTTGTTGGACTTGGATCGATATTTATTCCTCTTTAATTGTTACCAATTGTCATCATTCAGGCTTTGTTCCAGCACTTTCAAACTACATTCACAGCAAAAGGGCAGCTTCCATGAGCAAAAGAGTTACAATTAGCGGTAGCATTTTTGCTAGTTCAAACTGAACTAATAATTACACAGAAGCAGGAAAACAGCACATAACCAACAATACAATAACTGCTTTCACCATACATAAATTGTTCCAAAACAATAACATAGTTTCATTAGAGAGAGATTAAATATTAAGGCCCCAATACTTACAGGGAGGCAAAGAAGGTGTGGGTGAGGCCGAAAATGGCCAAAGAACCTAGCAAGACTAGGTCATAATGGATGCTGAAGGCTTGAGAGGCTTTGACAGAAGCACTCTGCTCCAGAGTCCAAAAGGAGTGCTGTGATAGACACTGATATTGGGGAGCTTGGAACTCCTGCTGACATTTCACTACCAAGTTTCTCAACCCCTGGAAGCCCCACATATGAACAGTTAATTTCAAATTGGGCTCCCAAATGGGCGCTCTGGGAGCCGAATTTCAATATGTTAAATAAATGTGCCACCTCTCCACAGCGGAGCACTTGGAATCCGAATATCCACAGGCATAGAAATGGTGACAACACATGCGCAGTGGGTTGTGTTCTTATTCTGCACATTCTACAACAACACCCCCCCCACCCCCCACCCCGCCCGCGTTTTTGGGGAGGTTTATTCATTTTATGGAGATTTGCTGGCATTTGTTGCCCATCCCTAACTGCCCTTGACAAGGTGGTGGTGAGCTGCCTTCTTGAACTGCTGCAGTCCATCTGGTGCAGGCACACCCACAGTGCTGTTAGGGAGGGAGTTCCAGGATTTTGATCCAGTGACAGTGAAGCAACAGCGATATATTTCCAACTCAGGATGGCATGTGACTTAGAGGGGAACTTGCAGGTGGTGGTGTACCCATGCATCTGCTGCCCTTGTCCTTCTATGTGAAAAAGGGCACAGGTTTGGAAGTTGCTGTTGAAGAAGGCGTGGTGAGTTGCTGCAGTGCATCTTGTAGATGGTACACACTGCTGCCACTGTGGTGAATATTTGAGGTGGTGGATGGGGTGTTGATCAAGCGGGCTGCTTTATCCTGGATGGCGTCGAGCTTCTTGAGCGTTGTTGGAGCTGCACAAATCCAGTTAAGTGGACAGTATTCCATCACACTCCTGACCAATGCCTTGTAGATTGTGGACAGGCATTGGGGAGTCAGGAGGCGAGTTAGTCACCACAGAATTCCCAGCCTCTTACCGACTCTTGTAGGCACAATATTTATGCGACTTGCTTCAGTTCAGTTTCTGCTCAATGGTAACCTCCAGGATGTTGATAGTGGAGGATTCAGCAAGGTCATGGGGAGATGGTTAGATTCTGTCTTGTTGGAAATGGTCATTGCCTGGCATTTGTCATAGAGTCGTACAGCATAGAAACAGGCCCTTCGGCCCACCACACCATCCATGCCGACCATAATGCCTATCTATACTAATCCCACCTGCCTGCATTAATTCCATATCCCTCTATGCCTTGCTCATTCAAGTACCTGTCCAGATGCCTCTTAAATGTCACTACTGTTCCTGCCTCCACCACCTCCTCAGGCAGCTCATTCCAGATACCCACTATTCTTTGTGTGAAAAATTTACCCCTTTGATCCCCTTTAAAACTCCTCCCTCTCACCTTAAACCTATGCCCTCTAGTTTTAGTCACCCCTACCATGAGAAACAGACTCTGGCTAACTACCCTATCTATGCCTCTCATAATTTTATATACCTCTATCATGTCACCTCTCAGCCTCCTTCATTCCAGGGAAAACAGACCCAGCCTATCCAATCTCTCTTTATAACTCAAGCCCTCCAAACCAGGCAACATCCTTGTGAATCTTTTCTGCACCCTCTCTAGCTTCATCACATCTTTCCTGTAGTGCGGCGACCAGAACTGCACACAGTACTCCAAATGCGGCCTAACCAACGTTATGTACAACTGTAACATGACGTCCCAACTCTTGTACTTAAGGCCTTAGCCGATGAAGGCAAGCATGCCATACGCCTTTTTCACCACCCTGTCTACCTGTGTTGCCACTTTCAGGGAACTATGTACTTGCATCCCAAGGTCTCTCTGCTCAACAACACTTCCCAGGGCACTGCCATTCGCTGTATACGTCCTGCCCTGGTTTAACTTCCCAAAATGCATCACTTCACACTTGTCTGTGTTAAATTCCATTTGCCACTCCCTTGCCCACTTTCCCAGTTGATCTATATCCTGTTGTAACCTTAGACAACCTTCTTCACTGTCCACTATACCACCAATTTTGGTGTTAACTGCAAACTTACTAATCATGCCCCTTACATTCACATCCAAGTCATTAATATATATGACAGAGGGCCCAGCACCGATCCCTGCAGCACACCACTGGTCACCAGCCTCCAATCTGAAAAACAACCCTCCACTACCATCCTCTGCCTCCTATCACCAAGCCAATTTTGTATCCAATTTGCTAGCTCACCCTGGATCCCATGTGTTCGAACCTTCTGGACCAGCATACCATGCAGGACCTTGTCAAAGGCCTTGCTAAAGTCCATGTAGACAACGTCCATCACCCTGCCTTCGTCAATCCTCTTGGTCACCTCCTCGAAAAACTCAATCAAATTCATGAGACGATTTCCCCTGCACAAAGCCATGCTGACTATCCCTAATCAGACCATGCCTTTCCAGATGTATATAAATCCTGTCTCTCTGAATCCCTTCCAATAACTTTCCAACCACTGATGTAAGGCTCACCGGCCTGCAGTTCCCTGGCTTATCCCTGCTGCCCTTCTTAAATAAAGGCACAACATTAGCTATCCTCCAGGCTTCCGGTATCTCACCCGTGGCTAACGATGATACAAAAATCTCTGCCAGGGCCCCAGCAATCTCCTCCCTTGCTTCCCATAGTATCCTAGGATACACCTGTCAGGCCCTGGGGATTTATCCACCTTAATGCGCTTCAAAACCTTCAACACCTCCTCCTTTGTAATGTTGATATGCTCCAGGATATCGGTGTTCCCTCCCTTGAACTCACTGGCTTCCGTGATCTTCTCCACAGTAAATACAGACAAGAAATATTCATTTAAGACTCGCCCATTTCCCGTGGCTCCACACTTAGATTGCCACACTGATCCTTAAGGCGACCTACTCTCTCCCTAGCTACCCTTTTATTCCAATATACTTACAGAATCTTTTAGGATTCTCCTTTATCTTATCTGCCGGGAAAATCTCTTGGCCCCTTTTCGCCCTCCTAATTTCCTTCTTAAATGTAGTCCTACATCCCCTATACTCCGAGGGACTCGCTCAATCCCAGCTGCCTATACCTGACACATGCCTCCTTCTTTGTGCTGACCAGACCCTCAATATCCCTCGTCAACCAAGGTTCCCTAAACTTGCCAGCCTTGCCCTTCCATCTAACAGGAACATGCCAGCCCTGAACTCTTCCTATCTCACTTTTAAAAGCCTCCCACTTGCCAGACGTAAATACCTGTAAATAGCCTCTCCCATTCAACTTTTGAGAGTTCCTGGCTGATGCCATCGAAATTAGCCTTCCCCCAATTTAGGACTTCAACCTGAGGACCAGTCCTATCCTTTTCCATAACTATCTTGAAGCTAATAGAGTTATGGTCACTGGTCCCAAAGTGCTCCCCTGCTGACACATCAACCACCTGCCCATCCTCATTTCCTAAGAGGAGGTCGAGTGTAGCCCCTTCTCTAGTAGGGCCATCCACATTCTGCTACAGAAAACTATCCTGGACACACTTAACAAATTCTTCCCCATCTGATCCCTTAGCACTAAGGCAGTCCCAGTCAATATTAGGGAAGTTAAAATCACCTACTATTACAACCCCATAATTCCTACATCTATCTGTGATTTCCCTACATATATGCTCCTCCACTTCCCTCTGACTATTGGGGGGCCTATAGTATAATCCCATCAAAGTGATCACCCCTTTCTTATTTCTAAGTTCTACCCATATGACCTCGCTGGACATTCCCCCCGGGATATCCTCGCTAAGTACTGCCGTGATGTCCTCCCTAATCAATCGTGCAACTCCCCCTCCTCTCTTACTTCCACCTCTGTCACGGCGGAAGGATCGGTACCCCAGAACATTGAGCTGCCAGTCCTGCCCATCCCTCAACCACATTTCCGTAATAGCTATAATATTACAATCTCATGTACCGATCCATGCGCTGAGTTCATCTACCTTACCTGTAAGGCTTCCTGCATTAAAGTAAATACAGTTTAGCCTACCAGACCTTCCACGCTCCCTGTCCTGCCCCTGCTCGGCCTGCCTACTGGACTTGCTTGCTTTAACCTCTACATTTGCCTCAACTATCTCATCGGAGAGACTATTACTTTGGGTCCCACCATCCTGCAAGACTGGTTTGAACCCTCCCGAGTAGTAATAGCAAACCTCCCCGTAAGGATATTGGTCGCCCTCCAGTTTAGATGCAACCCGTCCTTCTTGTACAGGTCACCTCTGCACCAGAAGAGATCCCAATGATCCAAATAGCTGAAGCCCTCCCGCCTACACCAGCTCTTCAGCCACGCATTAATTTGCCTAATCCTCCTATTCCTACCCTCACTAGCACGTGGCACAGGGAGTAATCCTGAGATTACAACCCTCGAGGTCCTGCTTTTTAACCTTCTGCGTAACTCCCTATATTCACTTTGCAGGACCTCATCTCTCTTCCTGCCTGTGTCGTTAGTACCAATATGGACCACGACCTCTGGCTGCTCACCCTCCCCTTTCAGAATGCCCTGCAGCTGCTCAGAGACATCCTTGACCCTAGCACCATCCTGGAGTCTCGTTTGTGGCCACAGAAACGCCTATCTGCACCCCTTACGATAGAATTCCCCATCACTATAGCTCTTCCAACCCTTTTCCTCCCCGACTGTGCAGCAGTGCCCTCCATGGTGCCACAAACTTGGCTGATGCTGCTTTCCCCTGGGAGGTCATCCCCCCCCACCCCCCAACAGTATCCAAAACGGTATATCTGTTTGAGAGGGGGATGGCCACAGGGGACTCCTGCACTACCTGCCTGCGCCTACTACTCCGTCTGGTGGTCACCCATCTCTTTTCTGCCTGTGCAGCCATTACCTGCGGTGTGACCACCTCACTAAACGTGCTATCCACGACGTCCTGAGCATCGCGGATACTCCACAGTGAATCCACCCGCAGCTCCAGCTCTGTAATGTGGGCAGCCAGTAGCTGCAGATGGATACACTTCCTGCACACATGGTCGCCAGGGACACTGGAAGCGTCCCTGATTTCCCACAGAGCGCAGGAAGAGCATATCACGGGGCTGAGCTCTCCTGCCATGACTTACCTTTCGATTAGTTACTCCCTTAATTAAAAAATACTAATTATACTAGGGGCCTTGTTCTACCCACTTCAATCTTAAGTCCTTAAAAAAAAACACTTTAGTAATTTTGTGTGGCGTGAATATAACTTGCCATTTATCAGTTCAAGCCTAAATGCTGTCCAGGTTATAGGAACATAAGAGCAGGAGTAAGCCATTCAGCCCATTGAGCCTGCTCTGCCATTCAATACGATCATGGCTGATTATCCACTTCAATGCCTTTTTTCTACACTGGCCCCATATCCCCTTATGTCATTGGTATTTAAAAATCTGTCAATCCCAGCTTTAAACATACACAATGACTGAGCTTCCACAGCCCTCTGGGGTAAAGAATTCTAAAGATTCACAACCCTCTGAGTATAGAAATTTCTCCTCAACTGACCCAAGCGACTTCCCCCTTATTTTGAAATTGTCTCCTGGTACTAGACTCCCCAACCAGGGGAAATATCGTAGCTGCATCTACCCTGTCTATCCCTTTATGTATTTTGTAGGTTTCAAGAGATCACCTGTCATTCTTCAAAACTTTAGAGAATACAGGCCCAGTTGCCCCAATCTCTCTTCATAGAACATCCCGGGAACAAGACTGGTGAACCTTCGTTGCACTTCATCTATGACAATAATATTTTTCCTAAGATAAGGAGACCAAAACTGCACACAGTACTCCAGGTGCGGTCGAACCAAGGCTCTATACAATTGAGGCAAGGCTTTGCTACTCCTGTACTCAAATCCTCTTGCAATAAAGGCTAACATACCAATAGCCTTCCTAATTGCTTACTGCACCTGCTTGTTAGCTTTCAGTGACTTACTGACGAGGACACCCAGGTCCCTTCGTACATCTACACGTTCTAATCTCTTATCATTTAAGAAATACTCTGCATATCTGATCCTCCTACTAAAATGGATAACCTCACATTTTTCCACATTATATTTCATCTGCCATGTTCTTGCCCACTCACTAAGTCTGTCCAAATCCCCTTGAATCCACTTTGCATCTTCCTCACAACACACATTCACCTAGTTTTGTGTCATCCACGAACTTGGAAATATTTCATTTGGTTCCCACATCCAAATCATTGATACATATTGTGAACAGCTGGGGCCCAAGTACTGATCCTTGCAGTACCCCACTAGTCACAGCCTGCCAACTTGAGAATGACCCATTTATTCCTACTCGGTTTTCTGCCTGCTAACTAATCTTTAATCCATGCCAGTATATTACCTCCTATCCCATGTGCTTTAATTTTGCTAACCAACCTCCCGTGAGGGACTTTAGCAAAAGCCTTCTGAAAATCTAAGTATACCACTTCCACTGACTCCCCTTTATCAATTCTGTTGGCACCATCCTCAAAAAAATCCAACAGGGTCGTCAAACATGATTTCCCATTCATAAGTCTGTGTTGACCATGCCCAATCAAATCATTATTATCCAAGTGCCCATTTATCACATCCTTTAGAATAGATTCTAACATTTTCCCTACGATTGATGCAAAGCTAACAGGTCTATAGTTCCCTGTTTTCTCTCTCCCTCCCTTCCTTCTTAAATAGTGGGGTGACATTTGCTACTTTCCAATCTGCAGGAATCTTTACAGAATTTATAGAATTTTGGAGGATGATCACCAATGCATCCACTATCTCTATAGCTACCTCTTTCAACGCTCTGGGATGTAGAATATCAGGTCCTGGGAACTTATCAACCTTCAGCCCCAGTAATTTCTCCAATACAAGCTTCTTACTAAAACTAATTTCCTTCAATTCCTCCTAGTCCCTTAGATCTCGAATTCTGGGAGATTTCTTGTATCGTCCTCAGTGAAGACAGACACAAAGTAATCATTTAGCTTCTCTGCCATTTCTCTATCCCCCATTATAAATTCTCTTGACCGCCTGTAATGGACCCACATTTGTCTTAGCCAAACATTTCCTTTTTTACATACTTATAGACGCTTTTACAGTCCGTTTTTATGTTTTTCGCTAGTTTACATTTGTATTCTATTCTCCATTTCTTTCCGTTTTTTGGTCCTCTTTTGATGCAACTCTAAAATCCTCCCAATCCTCAGGTTTACTACTATTTCTGGCAACTTTATAGGCCTTCTCTTTTAATCTTATACAATCCTAAACAGCGTTAGCCACGGTTGACTGACTTCTTTTTGGGTTTCCTTGCCTTGAAGGAATATATAGTTGCTGTAAACCTTGTAATAATTATTTAAAGACTATCCACTGCCTATGTACTGTCATACCTTTCATGAATTTTCCCAATCCACCTCAATTTGTCCCTCATACCTTCATAACCTGTTTTGTTCAAATTTAACACCCTGACTTCAGATTGAACTACCTCACTTTCAAATATCATATAAAATTTGATCATATTATGGTCACTCATCCCTAAAAGTTCTTTTACAACAAGATTATTAATTTGCCCTTTCGCATTACGTAATACTAGGTCTAAAACAGCCTGTTCTCCAGTCAGTTCCTCAACATACTGCTCTAGAAAACCATCCCTAACACACTCCAGAAACTCATCCTCCACAGCATTAGTGCTCATTAGGTTTACCCAGTCGATACACAGATTGAAATCACCCATGATTACTGTATTACCCATGCTACATGCTTCTCTAAGCTCCTGATTAATACCATGCCCCACACTACCACTACTGTTTGGTGGCCTATAAACAACTCCTGCCAATCTTTGCTGCCCCTTGCTGTTTCTTAGCTCCACCCAAACAGATTCCACATTTCGTTCTTCCGATCTGAGATCCTGCCCTACTAATGTACTGATCCCATCCCTTATCAGCACAACACCACCTCCTTTTCCTTTTTGCCTGTCCTTCCTAAATGTTGAATGTCCTTGAGTATTCAGTTCCCAGTCTTGGTCACCCAGTAGCCACATTTCCATAATGGCAATTAGATCATATCTATTTACCTCTATTTGTGCCTTTAAATTATCTACCGTTGCGAATCCTGCATGCATTCAGTTAGAGTGCCCTTAACCTTGTTTTTTTGACGTTTTTCTGCATTCTATGCCTAGTTGATACTCGCCTGCCTTCTAATTTCGCTTCCTACTTTCAGACTGTTACCAGCTTTACTTCCTTCCAATTTGAGCTACCCCTCAGGTTCCCAACCCGCTGAAAAGCTAGTTTAAACCCTTCCCAACAGCACTAGCAAATCTCTCTGTCGGGATATTAGTCCCGATCCTGTTAAGGTGTAGCCCATCCATCTTGTACACGTCCCACCTGCCCCAGAACCAGTCCCAATGCCTCAGAAATCTGATGTCCTCCCTCCTACACCAATTCTCCAGCTACGTGTTCAATCGATCAATCCTCCTATTCCTATGCTCACTAGCATGTGGCACTGTGAATAATCCTGACATTACTGCTCGAGGTCCTGCTTTTTAATTACCTTCCTATCTCCCCAAGATCTGCTTTCAGGACCTCATCCCTCTTCCTACCTATGTCAATGGTACCAATGTGGACCATGACCTCTGGCTGTTCACCCTCCCCCAGAAGGATGTCCTGCAGCCGCTCCATCACATCCTTGACCCTGGCACCAGGGAGGCAACACACCATCCTGGAGTCACGTTTACTGCCGCAGAAACGCCTGTCTAATCGTCTGACTATCGAATCGCCTATCACGATTGCGTTCCACTTGTCTTCCTCGCCTCCTGTGCAGCTGAGCCACCAGTTGCGTCACAGACTTTGCTCTGGCTGCACTCCCCTGAGGAATCATCGCCTTCGCCAGTATCCAAAATGGAAAACCGATTAGCAAGCAGGATAGACTCACAGGATTCCTGGATTACCTGCCTGGTGGTCACTCATTCCCTCTCTGCCTACAAGCTCCGAACCTGTGATATGACCACCTCCCTAAACGTGCTATCCACGTCGTCCTCTGCCTCGCGGTCGCACATCAGTGACTGCAGCCGCTGCTTGAGTTTTGAAACCCGGAGCTCAAGTTTCTGCAGCTGGTGACACTTCCTGCAGATGTGTGCATCTAGGACACACAGTGCATCCATGACTTTCTACATACCACAGGATGTACATTTACCTTGGCCGAGCTCACATGCCATACCGTAACTTTAAAAACTATCACAATTAGAATACGGAGAATAACTTACCCATTACTCACCAATGAGCTTCTTCCCCTGTACCAAAGAAAGAGCCAGCTATTGGAGGTTAAAAAAGGTAGAAAAAGAAAGGAGACCTCCTTCACTGAACTCCCACTTTACACTCTGTGCACTCAAAGCAGCACTCAGCCCTGCTTTTATACTTTCTGAAAAACAACTGATTCAAGCTTCTGAAAACCAGTTTCAGCCAGCTACCTTAGTAACTAGCTGCAGCTGCTCCCAGAGGTCTTGTATACCCCTGTTTTAAGGTTGGAATAAAACTTAATTTCTAACTTAAGGAGTAAGTTTTAGTTAATTGTTAAATTGAAGAAAAAAACTAGACTTTAGATTGAAATTAACCCTTAAAATTCCTTCTCACCAGACTCACCAGCTCTGTGTAGACTGCTGCATCTGGACATGGACTGCTTCAGTATCGGAGGAGTTGCAAATTATACTGAACATCGTACAATCATCAGCGCACTACCCAGAAGAACTCCTGCAGCAATGTCCTGGGGCTGAGATGATTGGCCTCCAACAACCATAACAATTTTATACAGGACGGCGCAGTGGTTAGCACCGCAGCCTCACAGCTCCAGGGACCCGGGTTCGATTCTGGGTACTGCCTGTGTGGAGTTTGCAAGTTCTCCCTGTGTCTGCGTGGGTTTTCGCCGGGTGCTCCAGTTTCCTCCCACATCCAAAGACTTGCAGGTGATAGGTAAATTGGCCGTTGTAAATTGCCCCTAGTGTAGGGAGGTGATAGGGAATATGGGATTACTGTAGGGTTAGTATAAATGGGTGGTTGTTGGTCGGCACAGACTCGGTGGGCCGAAGGGTCTGTTTCAGTGCTGTATCTCTAAATAAAATAAAAATTTTCCTTTGTGCTAGATAGGTTTCCAACCAGTAGAGAGTTTTCCCCAGATTCCTATTGACTTCAAATATAGGGACAGGTGGGGATGTTGTAGGAATATGGGATTAGTGTAGGATTAGTATAAATGGGTGGCTGATGGTTGGCACAGACTCGGTGGGCCGAAGGGCCCGTTTCAGTGCTGTATCTCTAAAACTAAACTAAAACTAAATTGGCGAGGGCTCCTTGAAGCCTCACTTGGTCCTTGATATCAAGGGCAATCATTCTCACTTCACCTCAAGTTCAGCCTTCTGTCCATGTTTGGACCAAGACTGTAATGAGGTCAGGAGCTGAGTGGCCCTGGCGGAACACAAGCTGAGTATCGGTGAGCAGGTTGTTGTTGTTTTAATGGCGCTTGATAGCACTGTCAATGACACCTTCCATCACTTTGCTGATGATCGAGTGTGGACTGATGGGGTGTCAATGAGTCAGATTGGATTTGTCCTACTTATTGTGGACAGGACATAACTGTGCAATTTTCCACATTGTTGGGTAGATTCCAGTGTTGTAGCTGTACTGGAACAGCTTGGCAACGGGCTTTTGTGCTACAGCCAAGATGCTATCAGGACCCATAGCCTTTCTAGTATCCAGTGCTGTCAGCTGTTTCTTGATATCACATGGAGTGAATCGAATTGGCAGAAGACTGGCATCTGTGATGCTGGTGCCCTCAGGAGGAGGCTGAGATGCATCATCCACTTGGTACTTCTGGCTGAAGATGGCTGCAAATGCTTCAGCCTTGTCTTTTGCACTGATGTACTGGAATTCACAATCATTGGGGATAGGGCTAGGGCTAGGGATATTTGTGGAGCCTTTTCCTCCTGTTAGTTGTTTAATTGTCCACCACTATTCACAACTGGATGTGGCAGAACTGAAGAGCTTTTATCTGATCCGTTGGTTGCGGGATCGCTTAGCTCTGTCTACTGCATGCTGCCTTCGCTGTTTGGCATGCGAGTAGTCCTGAGTCATTGCTTCACCAGATTGACATCTCATTTTTAAGGATGTCTGGTGCTGTTCCTGGCATGCACTCTTTATTAAATCAGGGTTGATCCCCTGGCTTAATGGTAATGGTGGAGTGAGGGATATGCCAGGTCATGAGGTTACAGATTGTGGTTGAATACAATTCTGCTGCTCATGATGGTCCACAGCACCTCATGGAAGCCATGTTCTGAGCTGCCAGATCTGTTCTGAATCTCGCCCATTCAGCACAGTGGTCATGCCACACGGCACTATGTGTGAAGATGGAACTTTGTTTTAATATTGAGATCTACGTGACCAGTAACTCTATGAAGCCCATCTTGGTGTCCAAAGATGAAACAGATGATATAAACCAGGGAACCGAGAAGATCAAGGCTGCTGGCTTATGTTTATCTCTGCGCTGCTACTGAAGGAAGCTCAATTCAAGATTAGTTGTGTTTTTCTCAACAGCAAGGCAATTAAGCAACTTAAATTATTTCTATTATTTGGGCATAGAAGAGGTTTGAATAGCAACCTTCTGATGGTTAGTTTGCTTTTGACATGTAATCACAACAGAAACCATTTTGAATATCTGATCTAAATCTATAAACAAAATACCTATCGTCATTTTAAGAATCAGTAATTTTGGCAGTATTTAGATTATCACCTAATCACTTAGAAAGTCCGTTTGCTGGCTGATATTCAAATAATATAATTCGTTTGCATTTTTTAGATAGTTTGTCTCAAAGAATTATATAGGACAGAAAGAGGCCATTCTGCTCACCCAGTCTGTGCTGGCTCTTTGAAAAAGCTACACAATTAGTTCCACCCCCTGCTCTTTTCCCATAGCCCTATAAATTTTTCCTTTCAAGTACATCTCCAATTCCCTTTTGAAATTTGTTATTGAATCTGCTTCCACCCCACTTTCAGAGGGTGCATTCTACATTGTAATAACTTGCTGCATTAAGAATGCCTCATGTCACCTGATTCTTTTGCCAATTAACTTAAATTTGTGTCCTCTGGTTACCGGCCACTCCTGTCAGTGGAAACAGTTTCTCACTACCCTACTTGATCAAACCCCTTCATAATTTTGAGCAGCTGTATTAAATCCCCTCTTAACCTTCTCTGCACTAAGAACAATCCCAGTTTTTCTAGTTTCACCACAGAACTGAAGTCCCTCAACACAAGTATCATTTTCTCAAGGACACAATGGATATTTTCAGGATATTCTCTTGTACTGGCTGTTTCCCAACCCCAAGGCAAAACCTGGTTTGCCTGAACTCATATAAAGAGGGTATGATAGAGACTTTCCTTGCTTGATGTGTGACAAAGCTCTGCTGTCATCAGTTATTACAAATCAGTTACACTTACAATGTTATTTGTTTTCAACTGAGGCAATCATCATAAAATTAAAATTAAATGGTTAACATAAAATAGTAATTATCACCTAATGTAGGGCAACTTACTTACCCTTTTGCTGCAGACCACCTGACAATAGTATCTTTGTCCTTCAACCCAAACAGCAGTTGCTCTGGAAGAAGATCACAGAAAAAAAGTGAACTACAGATGAATTGAGTGATGGAATTTCCATCACTACATTAATTGAATATCTCAATTAATTTTCACAGAACTAAAACACATTTTTTAAATATAGCATACCATTTACTCTCTCATACAATTAAGTTAATTAACACTTTGTATATTACCAGTTCACCAATCCTAATGTAGAGTTGTATTCAAAGGCAATGCTGGTCGGAGATTAAGTACAAAAATGTTGCAGGTGAATTTATCCTTTCTATGCCCAGTATAGATGTTATGCATTAAACAGGTTTTATAAATTTGACTGCTTTTGTGCAGTAAATGATGCACCACTCACTTGCAGGAAACATAAATATGTCGAACATACAAATTATGAAATAGAGAACTCCAGCTTCTCTAATGGCTCCACTGTTAATGGCAGTATGTAACTGAAAAAATGAGGCCAGAAAGTACCAGGTTTGATCCTGGTTCATGCTGACAGCTCATTTGGCAGTATGGGCACAACTGGCCTCAGAATCCCTGCGCGAGGAAAGGAAAATCAGAGTACTATCATACTCATCAGTATCCAATAACTCTAGCCGGATAGTGTGCTTGAATGAAATGTCAGACGACAAGAACAGGCTTGGCTGCGATACCCTCTGCGATTAAATTTCACAATGTTAACTACCAAAACCAACAAAAAAAAACACTAAACATCATCTGCTAGCTGCCGTTAAGACTTTCAAGTGAGGAGGAGAGGAAGCAAGAAACAAAAATAAACAACTCCAAGGGATTAAACAACAATTCAGAAGTCTAAGTATAGTCAGCATGGCTTTGTCAGGGGGAGATCACATCTAACAAACTTGATTGAACTTTTCGAGGTGATTATATGTATAGATGAGGGTAAAGCAGTTGATGTAGTCTACATGGGCTTCAGTAAGGCCTTTGAGAAGGTCCCGCATAAGAGATTGGATAAGAAGGGATCCAGGGCAATTTAGCAAATTGGATCCAAAATTGGCTTTGTGGCAAGAGGGAGAGGGTGATGGTCGAGAGTTGTTTTTGCGATTGGAAGTTTGTGACCAGTGGTGTACCGCAAGGATCTGTGCTGGGACCCTTGCTGTTTGTAGTGTACATTAATGATTTAGACATGAAAATAGGAGGTATGATCAGTAAGTTCGCAGATGACACGAAAATTGGTGGTGTCGTAAATAGTGAGAAGGAAAACCTTAGATTTTAGGACGCTATAGACGGGCTAGTCAGATGGGCGGAGCAGTGGCAAATGGAATTTAATCCTGAGAAGTATGAAGTGATGCATTTTGGGTGGACTAACAAGGCAAAGGAATATACAATGGATGGTAGGACCCGAGGAAGTACAGAGGGTCAGAGGGACCTTGGTGTACTTGCCCATAGATCACTGAAGGCAGCAACACAGGTAGATAAGGTGGTTAGGAAGGCATGTGGGATATTTGCCTTTATTAGCCAAGACATAGAATATAAGAGCAGGGAGGTTATGATGGAGCTGTACAAAATGCTAGTTAGGGCACAGCTGGAGTACTGTGTACAGTTCTGGTCGCCACACTGAAGGATGTGATTGCACTGGAGAGGGTGCAGAGGAGATTCTCCAGGATGTCGCCTGAGCTGGAGCATTTCAGCTATGAAGAGAGACTGGACAGGCTAGGGTTGTTTTCCTCACAGCAGAGAAGGCTGTGGGGGGACCCGATTGAGGTATACAAAATTATGAGAGGCATAGATAGTGTAGATAGGAAGAAACTTTTTCCCTTAGCGGAGGTGTCAATAACCAGAGGGCATAGATTTAAGGTAAGGGGCAGGAGGTTTAGAGGGCATTTGAGCAAAAAATGTTTCACCCAGAGGGTGGCTGGAATCTGCAACACACTGCCCGAAAGGGTGATAGAGGCAGGAACCAAAATTTAAGAAGTATTTAGATGAGTACTTGAAATGCCATAGCATACAAGGCTACGGGTTAAATGCTGGAAAATGGGAGTAGAATAGATAGGTCCTTGATGGTTGGCATGGACACGATGGGCCGAAGGGCCTGTTTCTGCGCTGTAAAACTCTATGACTATAAAACAAATAAAGAGGAAAAGAATACTTAATCAGGGAAAGCATCGCTCCTTAAAGAATACATTCAAAAATCTTCTCAATCAAGAGCCTCTTAAAGCACAAAGAGCATTTCTCTGCACTGTTACTGATCATATCAAAGGTACATGATTTCCATTTCATATATGGAATCTATGAGGGATTATTTCATGTGTTCAAGGTAACACAGCTAAAAACAAATGCATACAGTTAACAGAGTATTATAGTTTCCAGTACAAATAGCATTGTTGAGTCAATCATGCTACTTTCTCCTAAGTTATCTGTGGAAATATACAAAACTCACCAACTATCAATCTCACCAAAAAAAGTAGGAACCAGCCTATGGCTATCATGCTATGAAATGCAGGAATGCAGTTGGCTCCTATTTGAAATTATTTCAAAGCCTCTTCAAATTAAACATTTCAATCGGTGTCATTTATTTTTGTTTTATAAGTTCAGAGAACATTAGATGAAGCAAATCGTAAGACCTGTGGGGTGTCAGGTAAAATCCAGCTGTGAAGTGGGATGACAGCATCATGTATCTGCTGCTGTATTATGCAAAATAATTTTGGGCAGTCACAATCCAGTTCCTAGTGGGCAACTAAATTGGCAAACTCACTCAAAAGATAATAGTTTATGAACTCTGAGACCAGCCAATCCATCAATAGTGCAGTTCTAAGAACTCCTCTGAGGTTTAAGATGAGGCATATTATTAATTAAGAGTACGAGAGCACTTGACTATTCATCTATCTGTGCTAACCCTAGCCTTAGAGGGCTCCAGTCCGTCACTGAGTGCCTAAAATAAGTTTTCAATGCCCAGCACCAACCTAATGTTTGGAATTCTCTACCCCAGAGAGCTGTGGAAGCTCAATCATTGAGCATATTCGAGACAGAAATTGATAGATATCTGGATACTAATGACATCAAGGGATTATGGGGATCATGTGGGAAAGTGACATTTAGGTAGATCAGCCATTAACTAATTGAATGGCAGAGCAGGTTCGACAGGCTGAATGACCTACTCCTGCTCCTATGTTCCTACCTCTCCATAAGAAGCACGAAATGCATGCAAAAATCCCTTCCATTTTCCTACCCATTTCTCCACTCTGCCTCCTTAGATATAGTTCCACAAGGCTCTCTGATACCTCACAAATAATAATTTTTCAGGAGCGAGCCTGAACAGTAACTGCCAGCAGGCTGTTCAACTACAGTGCGCAATATAGTCACGCCTCAGCATGCTCGGAACCAATATTGACAGACTAAACAAAAGGTGTTGTTCAGCAATCAGGAATGGAAACTCTGCCCAATTCATCTTTCCTTATCAAAGGACCATGAGACTAATTGCAATAGCCCTACATCTATTCCTGCTAAGATGAGCTAACTCTGCACAGGTTGGGTACTGAATCTGGGACTCTTAGGCTGTATGGCTCAGCTACTCAGTGCTCTAAAGAGCGGAGTTCTGAATGGATCCTTATAGTAAAAGCCTATTGTCCATCAGCCAATTCTTATTGTTTCAATCCCTCTCCCCAACCATTTCAGAAGTTTGTAAGTCAACAAGACTAATACAGAAAAACAAATGCTACTACAATCTGTTTAATTAAATATAATTCATTTATTCGAAAATCCTAAGCCAAACTGGTCAGTCTAAAATGGCTGGTTCTGGCAGTCCATAAGCAATTGGCACATATGCTTTACTCTTCATGAACACACCTACTACGTTCTCTATCTCTCCAGGGATATCATAATCATCATCATCATCATGATCATCCACTGTTTTTAATTCCATTTTCTGTATAGATGCAATGTTGTTAGTGGCTTGACCTTGACCTGCCATTTGTAAGTTAACAGCCAAAGACCTGCTCCCACGTTGATATCTAAAAATTAAAAAAAAATTGCATAGAAGTAAATAAAAACATATTAAAAGCAAAAATCAAGAACTGGAATTTGCTCACACAGTTTTGTTTCCACTCCCAACCCCTACAAAAATGAGTTCCAATTTTCTTGTTTCAATCTTTTCTCCTTGGTCAGTCAACATCGAATATGAAAGTAGAAGTTCAAGGACGAAAAATGTTTTATATTGTAGTAAAAACGAAAACAAATTGTTGATTCACCCTTGCTCAGTAGTATTCCTGATGGGTGGATCAAAATAAAGAACATGTATGAGGAATCATGACCAAAACACATAGCTAACCAACCATTCAACAGCACAACAGATTGATGTATCAATCTGCTGTGTAATTCGAGCACTAACTTTTGATTGAAGAACAGAGTTCCGTAGTTTACAGAATCGTTACAGTGCAGAAGGAGGCCATTCGGCCCATCATGTCCGCACTGGCTCTCTGAAAGAGCAATTCCCTCAGTTCCATTCCCCTGCCTTCTCCCCATAACCCTGCACATTCTTCCTTTTCGTATAACTCTCTAATGCCTGTTTGAATGCTTCAATTGAACTTGCCTCTACCACGTTCTCAGGCAGCGGATTCCAGACCTTAACTACTCACTGCGTGAAAAAGTTTTTCTTCAGGTCACTTTTGCTTCTCTTACCAAATACTTTAAATCTGTGCCCTCTCATTCTCGATCCTTTCACAAGTGCTCTATCTGCTCTATGCAGAACCCTCATGACTTTGAATACCTGTATCAAATCATTTCTCAGCCTTCTCTTCTCCAAGAAAGACAGTCCTAACTTCTCAAATCTATCTTCATAACTGAAGTTCCTCATCCCTGGAACCATTCTCGTGAATCTTTTCAGTACTCTCTCCAATGCCATCACGTCTTTCCTAAAGTACGGCACCCAGAACTAGACACAATATTCCAGCTGAGGCCAAACTAATGTCTTATACAAATTCAACATACTTTCCTTGCTCTTGTACTCTATGCCCCTATTAATAAAGCCCAGGATATAGTCTGCTTTACTAACCACTCTCTCAACCTGTCCTGCCACCTTGAATGACTTATGCACATATACACCTAGGTCCCTCTGCTCCTGCACCCACTTTTGAATTATACCCTTTATTTTACAGTATCTCTCCATGTTCTTCCTAACAAAATGAATCACTTCACATTTCTCTGCATTGAACTTAATCTGCCACCCGTCTGCTCATTCCACCAACTTCCACTTACCTCCATCTGGCAACCTTCGGCTTCAGAAATGTAAGGCCCAACCTTTGAATGAGTTTTATGCCTAGTTTGCGAAGAATAGTGTGGTTACACTCAGGAATGTTGCTTTCATCAAGGCACTTCAATACCGTTGGAGCTAGAGGAGAAACAAATTTTTTTAACAGTTATTCAAAACAGACTACAATATAAACTTTCCAGGAGTCTGATGCTGGCTTAACTTAAGACATAAAAGGTAAAACCTACTACTTTTATTCATCAAACACAATTTGTCTCTTAGCTAAATTTCATATTATAGTTCTAATATTTCCATGATTTCAGCAATGCCCAGGAAGCAGCTGTGGAATACATTTTAACATGCCCCTCAATTTTGTAGAACACCATCATCAAACTTCCCACGTTTTACCGCAAGCCATTGTGATGGAATGCAATCACTGTAGTTTAAAGTTGTAATATTTTCCATATTGTATATTTTAAGGTGAATTTATAGCTAGGTTTTGTTTTCTAAAAATAAAGGAATACGCCATGGCTGCTGTTGTGTTTTTTTTTTTGTCTCCACGTGAGGGGTTGAGTGCAACTACCTTCCCAGAATGGACTTTGATAATTCAAAGGGGTCGTCCCTAGATACAAAATATATATTGCAAGCTGGTCACTCACTCCAAGAGAGAGTCAAAGTAGTTTTCTGTGATAACACAAGATTCTTCATTATTGTGGCAGATTTGATTTACCCCAGTGGTGTGCTTAAAAGAAGGAATCTGAGCGGCAGTCTTTGTATTGTTGACATCTAGTTTGATTATTCTATATATATTCAGAGGCCTATTAGGCTCTGATTAAATATGATGCTGCTTGACATTTTCATTCACTGGGTTGAGCTGGTTGTTCACTTCAGCTGGAACACCCTGGCAACCAGGAGTGTTCCACATAATTGCGGAGGTCATTCCCCTATTCCCCATTAAATGTGGAGGAGCCGCTGATAATTGAGCTACTTGCCAAATATTTCTGCCTTGTGACCAAAGTGAGGCACCAAGAGCGGAGACCTTGCTGACCCTCTCTGGCTGTGAAAGGAGTGCTCTAGTCATTGGCTCAATAGTTTCAAGTTTCACGAAAGAGCCATAGAAATCTTTTTGCTGCCATCATGAGCCCTCTTGCATAAGAAAAATCAGGATGTGGAGACAGTAACCTGATTTACAACCAAAAAACTTTGCTGGTTGGTTTGATTTACCTCCCCACTCCCCTCCAAAACACTTGAGGTATTCTATGGATAGTAGCTCAGACTTTTCACAATTAATTACAAAGCCAAACTTCTGGACTATTTAGTAAATGCCCCACCCCACCCCAATCTATGAGATAGTTGGAGCCAAAACCTATTCCCTCTTGCTCACTTGCAATTGTGCCCAATTCTAGCATTTTGTCCATCTTGGTAAACAGGGTAGACACCATGAGACAGTCAATTATACAACAAAAGCTTGGAGTGTAATCATCAAAAGAGGAGGATAGTTCGCCTTTCAACTTGAACAGATGTAGGAGACTACCCAGGCAGGTTGCTTGTGTGTGGAAACTATTCAGTGAATCATTACTGAGAAGCTGGGATGAAAAGCTGCGTTAAGACCTCCTTGACATAAAACCGGCCAAGGAGCACAAAAATATTTTGGGGCTTGCGGTTCAGAAATCCTGGTTGGTGCCATCAAACAGCTGTTGTAGTGGGTTTTATCATAGCATTGGAAGAGCTTTTGAAAGAAATCTTTCTTTCCCCGCCCATTTTGGAAATTGTCCAGAAATTTTGCTGGCATTTCTTGAAGGCTATATCTATTAATACCACAACACGAGGGGGGAGCACTTCCCACACATGTGCAGTGCAGTGTCTGCGATGATACTCAGCGACATCTTAGGCAGCTGCCTGTATCAAAGATGGCACCAATAATCACAGCATTCCCCATTCACAGAGATAATCACAGCAAAAGGGTGTGATTGGGAAAGGTGGGGTGGGAGGACGCGACTGGAGTTTGGGGGGTGGGGAGAGAGTGACCCGGGAAGCATATGAAACTGGCGATTGGGGAAGGGAGTAAGGAGGTGGGTGACAGCACGGCTGTGGGGGCGGGAAGAGGATGGGGGTGGAAGATAACATGTCTGGGAGTGGGGGGGGGGGGTTAGGTGAGAGCAAGAGAATGGGACTGGGGCAGAGAGAGTGAGATACTTGGGGTTGGGGGGTGGTGCGGTGGAAAAGAGAATAAATCGGACAGTACAGTCGCCTACTAGTTTGAAAAGTCACACTGCTGGGTGTTCGGGTTGTGACGTCACTGCACACGTGCGCAGATTGAACTTGGAGCTAGTAAACTACTGAACAAAGCAGAAAACTGACTCAATGACCAAAGCTGAAAGGTGAGTTCATTATTTCATACTCAAAACTACTTGTGCACCCAGAATGTAACCCAACCTTGCATCACACACAAACTGCAATACAGACCCAAAACTGTAAAATAAATTTTTCATCTTTTATTAACCCTCCATGTAATTACCTCCCTCATTTTAGCAAAGTGAAATCCCAATCTGATTAAAATAGGTGATATACAAAGTATATCGTCATACCAAAGGGTAAAAAGTCATCTCTTTTCCCATGTTTGAATAGTTGAGCCTGTGAATAAACAAAAGAGAATATTTTAAAGAAATCTTCACAGATAAATCCTCATTTAGTTCTGAGTTTTGAGAAGTAGAAGGGAGCGATTTTACTTAATAGTGTCTATAGGGCTTTAATATTACTTGTGATCATGACAAGCTCCCTCTTAAACAACCTGGCCTTTTGAAGGATCGCAGCACCAGCATTCAGCAACAGTTAGGAGGGTTTCTGTTCAAAAAAATAACCTTCAGCTTAACCAAAGACAATTGGGAGGAGGGATAAACTTTGATGTTGAGATTTGAAGTACAAATTGAAGGAAAGGAATAGAAAACGTAATCAACAAATTATCTTCCATCACGAGGAAAGAAAACTGGTAAAAAGAGACATGCGCTTGTCATGCCTTCACTGTCCAATCTTTGCCTCCTCCCAAAATCTGTAATATCACTTCACCCAATATAATTAGATAAACTGTTCCGAACAATGTAAGGCATTACTTTTGCGATACACTATTATTAATACATATTCACTTACTTTGATCAGTAATTTGAAATCAAGCAAATCAAGCATGGGCGGCACAGTGGTTATCACCACAGCCTCACAGCTCCAGCGACCCGGGTTCAATTCTGGGTACTGCCTGTGTGGAGTTTGCAAGTTCTCCCTGTGTCTGCGTGGGTTTTCGCCGGGTGCTCCGGTTTCCTCCCACATCCAAGAAGACTTGCAGGTGATAGGTAAATTGGCCATTATAAATTGCCCCTAGTGTAGGTAGGTGGTAGGGAATATGGGGTTACTGTAGGGTTAGTATAAATGGGTGGTTCTTGGTCGGCACAGACTCGGTGGGCCGAAGGGCCTGTTTCAGTGCTGTATCTCTAAATAAAATAAAGAAAATAAAATCAGGCGGCACAGTGGCGCAATGGTTAGCACCACAGCCTCACAGCTCCAGGGACCCGGGTTGAATTCTGGGTACTGCCTGTGCGAAGTTTGCAAGTTCTCCCTGTGACCGCGTGGGTTTTCGCCGGGTGCTCCGGTTTCCTCCCACCGCCAAAGACTTGCAGGTGATAGGTAAATTGGCCATTGTAAATTGCCCCTAGTGTAGGTAGGTGGTAGGGAATATGGGATTACTGTAGGGTTAGTATAAATGGGTGGTTCTTGGTCGGCACAGACTCGGTGGGCCGAAGGGCCTGTTTCAGTGCTGTATCTCTAAATAAAAATAAATAAAAATAAAATAAAAAACTGAGAAAGACCTGCTGAAGAGGACTAATTACGATAGTGGATTATTTCTTGTGCTCATATTCTATCATCAATAAAAAAAGCACATAATAATTGTGCAAGTGAATGCAATGGAAAAGGTGAGCAACATGAGGACTGTTCGGAAACTGGAAGTTATAACCAACATTGCTAGAACATTGATATTTCCTATTGCCACATACAAAAACTACTGAGGGACGATGATAGATGCACAAATTACATTTTTTCAGTTTTAAATCTCTTTGTAAGATACTGAAAATTTCCCATCACAATTAAATTCACAATGCAAACATTAATTAAATTAAGACTCTGAAGGAAGATATTTGTAATAGTGTATGGAGGTGGCAGAGAAAATGACTGGACTATTGGAAGAATATAGCTACACAAAGAGTGAAGCAGTGTTCCATCCTCGGTATGTGAATGCAGAAAGCTAAGACGTGCAACAGCAAAATATATGCTGCAGGACATAGACTTAAGCCCTGGCTAAGCATCAGTAATCGCACAAGATCACAAGGCCTTGTATGACAAAGCTGTGAAAATTCAGGGACATGGTTGAAGAATGATAGCCAGAATAGGATAGGATGGTACTGAGGGTTGCAAAACAGTCACTTAACTTCTGAAACCTGACCGCAATCTAATCCTAACTTAAAGCACAAAAAATTCCTCTTCCTGACAACTGTAAAAGTTGAGTTTTATAACTGGTGTTAATTTAACACCAGTGGTAACCCATACAAAATAACACTAATCGGAGTCAGTGGCTAGGGAACAGAGTTCGTGGCAGAGACCAAAGACAACAGCTTCAGTCTTCCCAGTATTTAACTGAAGGAAATTTCTGCTCAGCCAGAACTGGTTGTGAGACAGGTAGTGTGACAAATCAGGGACAGGGACAGTGGAGGGATCAAGAGGTGATGGTGAGGTAGTGTTGGGTGTTCGTCAGTGTAAATAATGGAAGCTGATGTGTGCTGATATGGGGCTTGGTCTGGCAGCCTTTTGTCTCACAGAAGACAGTGCAACCACTGAAGCAAGCTGATACAATTATACTAAACTAAACAAGCCATATTTTAACAGTAAATTTCCAGTCTGATTATGAGGGGAAACAAAAGAGCTAGTTTGCCAAACTGAAAATTCACACTAGCATTCCATAGGAAACTCTTCTAATTTTAAGGTGCACAGACCTATGCCCTGGTAGCACTACCCATTTGCTACTGGAACCAAGTGTCACAAATATGTCCCATTCTTAAGCACGACTAACATGCTTCACCTTGAATTAAGCAAAAATCACTCAATCTTTGCTGTAATTCTAAATTGAAATAAAGAAAACACAAAACAACATGTGATGGAATATAGGTATAATAGGTTTAATTAGGTAGCATTTAGATATAGTTAATATATTATACCTTTTAGAATTAAAGATTGAGTAAATGGTCAGTTTTCAGAACTCACTGAAATTCCCCTTTAAGAAGGTAGAGTTAGATATTTCAAGGTCCCTGTTAGAATAGAATTTCTGTTGCCAGGGAATTGGAAGATAAACACACACATTGAAATATCCTGTGTGACATCAGTAAGAGGTAGTAATAAACTTAATTAGTTTATGGAGTTGTTGATGCAGACAAATCGGCTCCGGAGGTTGCTTTAAGGTACCATAGGAAAGGCAATTATAAATAAAGCAATAAATTAAAATGGACTTACAGGAATAAGAGAAACACAATTATAATCATTTTGACCAGATAAATGCTCACAATTTCAAAAAACAAGGGCTTTCCAGTACAACATCAAGTGGAAAGTTAGTTACTGATATTACCAAATATGGATTTTGAAAGCAAGAAAAACACACAGAAAGGTAGCAACTATATGCTAAGAGGTCATATGACATCTTAGAAATAGTATAAACATGAAAACACTTCTAAGTATTTACTTCAGAATCTGAGTTCCTCAAACAATACTTTTCACCCCATGCCTTACTTGGGGAATTCAAGGTAAAATTTACTTTAAATTTTGATGGATATTCTAAGATACTTTGCTGTAACATTAGCAAGGTTAAACTTTTGGATTCTATGTTAGCAATAAGAATATGTGTTACATCAGTAGTATTTGATATTGTGATATACTTATCCACTTAAGCTTATCACATGTTAAATTCCTTAATAAATATATAGAAATTAATAAATGATCTCATGTAGTATTCTGTATACAACTACAAGAACCCCTTCTCCATGTCTCTTTAAGTGGAGAGATACGTATTCAAGAGAGTTTCCCAGACCCTTATAATATCTGGGATATTTATGACAGCCATAATTATTAAAATAGGCTATCCGGAAAATGGTAATATTCTCTGTTAGTTTTGTTTCTTCGAGGGAAAGCTAGTATAATTCTTTGGACCCAAATAAGTGTCTGAGAATTTGTCTGGTTTGAACTTGATTAAAGGAGATTTTTAGGGATGTACTCCTGATTTGGTTTAGTCCCTATAAAGGGGTTAAAGTCATAAATCATTTGAAACGCACCAGTGAAATTCTAGAAACATGGTCAGTAAACGTAAACCCAAAACATCATAACCACAAGCAGCTGTGGCTTCTATTTGTAAATTTTATTTTTTTCCCCCCCAAATGTTTTCAACTTTGATTCACAATAGCAACAGAGGAGATTGAATACAGTCTAAGGGAACCACGTGTGTTTCTTTGAGTGTTTAATATAATATCGACAGTTCCTTTATAGTTTGTCAATTTCTTATTTACTAAAGCACATCACTGGTTCGGGACACTCATTTTAAATATCGCACTTGTTTGGGTCGCCTTCATGATTATAATATTAGCGGCTAAACTAGACTTGCCACCTGTCCAACATCATTTCTAAAAAGTGATTTTACATAATAGACTTCACCCACTTTATTATAGGCTACTTTGCTCATCATAATTAATGTCACATGAAGGCTCCTGAAACAGCATGCAATGCAATATGAAGAGTTGAGGGCAAAAGTGCAGCAATATCTTCTCACTCTTTTTTCCCCAGCAATTTTCTCCCCTCTCGTCCTCCATGAAAATCTGACACTTCACTGAGATATGGCTTCATGGGCACTGGGCAACTTAATGTAGCTTGCCTAAGTGGCAATTTTTTATTTGCGGGCCTAGAGACTGAGTGTTGAATGATTATTTGACCTTGTTGCACGCAGTGACCACACACACACACTCTCAGAGGACTTACATGATAGTGATCAGAAGCAACAACCACAGCCAACTTTATAATGCAGCAATTCGGAGACCAATGATAGTGCTTTCCGACATAAGCCATATATTCAAATTTGGGATCTTTGTGCACAGCTCAATTACTCACTGGATAAACCAGCTGAGGACATGGAGAAGCATCAAGTAGGGCTTCACAAGGAAGGCAGAATATTCATTCAATTCTCCCTCATGTCACTTTTAAGTGCCTGTCAACACTCAGTGCCAAGGTTACATGCAATCTTAAACTGAAACAAAAATGTCTGCTAAAAAAACTTGTTAGCAAGAGTTAAAACAAACTATTGAAAAGTTAACCCCACCCAGGTAAATAGTTCAGCATAATAGATATTTGTAAGCTGCAGCTACAAACGTAATTACAGGTATGGATTAGGGAAATAAAACCCAAGGCTATGCACCTGCTTTGTAAAAGAATGTAGTGCACAAGTACCACTGTTCCTCTGAAATCAGTAACTTACATAAAATATTTTAGGACTAAATTATATTACTCTGCAGAAATAATTAAGTATGCATATTCACAAATATGCAGTAAATTATACATTAATATTTTGCCACTGGGTTTCAGCTAGAAATATGAATTTGAGTTTTAATAATAAAAGAACTAATGTCCTTTAGAGTTATATGAGCTAACACAGCAATGTCATTTGACACAGAATGATTCCCTTTCTTTGATGCTGGATCAAAAATATCAGAATGAAATGTGATGCTTTAGATTACATCAATATAACAGCTGATCATATTCAAACCAGATTAATCAGTCTCCCAATTCACCATGTGCAACACAAAAGGAATGGGGTGACCCAGTTAAAGTTCAACAAGCTCTGAAAACTGGTCGGAATAAGTAGATAATTAGAGAATTCCTAATTAAAGAAAAGTAGTGCGTGGGCCAAATCTATGATAATTGCTTACCATTGTCCTTATCTTAGGTGATTATACCTATTTTACGTTAAACATTTAATTTTAATTTTCTAGTGATTCTCTGAATTGAGGGCAAACAGCAGTGTAAGAGTAACTGATTCATAATAACGGATGGAAGCAGAGCTTTGTCATGCATCTCTTTTATATGAGCACATGGAAACAAGGTTTTGCCTTTGAGTTAAGGAAACAGCCAGTACAAGAGATTATCCTGAAAATATCCATCATGTTCCTGAGAAAATGGTACCGGGGATGAGGAACTTCAGTTCTGCGAAGAAACTAGAAATGCTGGTATTGTTCTCCTTGGAGCAGAGATGATTAAGGTGAGATTTAATCAAGTTGCTCAAAATTAAGGAGGGTTTTGATACAGTAAGTTTCCAATGACAGGAGTGGTCAGTAACCAGAGAACACAGATTTCAGTTAAGTAGCAAAAGAACCAAAGCTGACACGAAGCTTTTTTTTTAAACCCAAGTTATTATGATCTGAAAGTGTGGTGGAAACTGATATAATAGTAACTTTCAAAACAATATTAGATAAATACTAGAAGGGGAAAAATTTGCAGGGCTGTGGGAAAAAAGCAGGGAGAGTGGAACTAATTAGATAGGTTTTTCAAAGAGCCAGCACAGGCAGGATGGGTTGAATGACCTCCTTCTGTGTTGTATGAGTCTATAACTATCTGTAGAGTTATTGTCCTCTCACATAACTATTGTATGTAACATAATTATATAATCCAGTGTGCAAGACACTCTCCTTCACCTTACAATGTTATTTTGATAAAAATTCTACAAGCAAGCATGGTATACAAGTAGCACTCTACATAAAACAAGCACAAAGATTAATCTTACTTCAAGGCCTGCAGTCTCAAAAAAAATGTCAATGGGCTCCGAGATACCTGAATCTACATTGTAGTATACTCAGGTTGATTATTCAGCCAGCCAGTCTGGACGCGATGCATCCGAGGTGACTGAAGGAAGTAAGGGTGGAATTGAAGAGGCTCTAGCCACAATCTTCCAATTCTCCTCAGACATGGGCTCACCCCCTTCCTATCTCTATAATCTCCTCCAGCCCTCTGAGATATCGGCACTCTTCAAATTCTGGCCTCTGGAGCATCCTGAATTTTAATTTCTCCATCATTGGTGGTCATGCCTCCTGCTGTTGAGGCCCTAAGCTCTGGAATTCCCTCCCTAAACCTCTCCAACTCTCTACCTATCTTTCCTCCTTTAAGACGCTCCTTAAAGCCTATCTCTTGGGACCAAGCTTCTGGCCATCTGCCCTAAAATCGCCTTATGTGGCTCTGTGTCAAATTTTGCTTCATAACCCTCCTGTGAAGCACCTTGGAACATTTGATTACATTAAAGGCACTTATATAAACGCATCCGCAGTATTTTGCTTTTATATAAACGCAAGTTGTTGTTCTTTTTGTAATTCAGTTCATGCGTACATGGACCTTTGAAGGGTGTTTGACCAAGTACCACGTAACAGACTTGTTAGGAAAATTAAAGCCAATACAATTAAAGGAACAGTGACAGCATGGATACAGAATTGAGTAAGGAACAGAAAGCAGGGAGTAGTAGTGAATGGCTATTTTTTAGACTGGAGGGAGCACACAATGGTGATCCCAAGGAGTCAGTATTAGAACCACTGCTCCTTTTGATATATATTCATGACCTGGACTTGGGTATACAGGAATAATTTCAAAGTTTGCAGATGTTCCGAAACTTGGAAATGCAATTAATAATAAGGAGTACAGTAACAGACCTCTGGAGGACGTAGACAGACAGGTAAAATGGGCAGACACATGATAGATGAAGTCTAATGTATAGTAGTGTGAAGTGATATATTTTGGTAGGAAGAATGAGAACAAGTAATATGAAATAAGTGGATACAATTTTAAAGAAGGTGCAGGAACAGAGACCTGGAGATGTATGTACACAAATCTTGGAAGGTTGAGAAAGCGGTTAATAAAGCATATTGGATCCTTGGCTTTATTAATAGAGGCATTGAGTATAAGAGCAAACAAGTTATACTAAAGCTTTAGTGTTACGATCCCGTTAGGGACTGTTAACATTTAAAAATAGTGTCAAATTCCTAGTTATTACTAAAAGAATTAAGCCACAAGATTTCACATTTTAAACAAAAAACTTTACAAGAGTTAAAAAAAACACTACTAACTTAATACAACAATATGAAATACTTCCATTTTAAACTTAAAATCTTAACAGAACATAAAGACATATACTTCAAACTCTAAATCTCAACAGAACACTCCTACTTGACTGTTATTTCTACCCCAAGAATTTCCCTATAAGTAATAGGATCTTGACAGTTTGTTAACTCCTCCTGGGACCAATCCAAACTGTATTACAGCTATTAGGAATTCTCTTTGACTTCCTTAATTCCTTAGCTATCTTCTAAGGTATCAGGTCTCCTGGAACTGAACTTCTCAGCTTGAGCACCGGCCTTAATCAAAACAGAAGCACCCCCGATTCCCAATGGCCTCTTTGCTCCGGAGTCCAACTGCCTGTCCAAAATCTAACTGCTCAACTGTGTCAGCAAGCTCGCAGATCAAAAAAACAAGACACCCCCTGCATCATCTATCTCCATTGCAATGTGGTACAAGTTGGATGTCCCAGATCGCAATATAAACTAAATTATTTCCAACTCCAAATCTTCTGATTCCTGATACCCACATGAATAACTCATATTTCTAACAACCAACTCTCCAGGACTTTCTGGTTCCAACGTCCCAACTAAACGACGCCACCTGCAGTTTTCCGTCTCTCACCTCTCTAACGCTGTCTCTTTAAGCATTCAGAGAGATTTTTGAACTTTAAATCTCGCGTGGTCTGCAACCTTTTAAAATTTTTAGAACTGCACATTTAATTTCCCAAAACTAAAATATAAAAACAAACCATGAACCAGGTGATCGAAACATCATAAAAACACTGGTTTGGCCTCAGCTAGAGTATTGTGTTCAGTTCAGAGCACCACACTTAAGGAAGTATTTCAAGAGTGCTGAAGAGATTTACTTGAATGACGCCAAAATGAGAAACTTCAGTTGTGTTGAGAAACTGGAGAAGCTGGGTTGTTCTCCTTAGAGCAGAGGAGGTTAAGAGGAGATTTGATAGAGATGTTGAAAATCATGAACAGTTTTGATAAAGTAAATAGAAACTGTTTCCAATGACAGAAGGACAGAGAGTTCAGACTATTGGCAGAAGAACCAGAGGCGACATAAGGAAATATTATTTAATGCAGCAAGTTGGAGAAATTTGGAATGGACTGCACTGGTCAAAACAGATTCAGTACTAACATTCGAGAGAGATTGCGGTAAATACTTGAACTGAAACAATCTACAGGGCTATGGGGAAAGAGCAAGGGACTGGAATTAATAGGCTATGTCTATCAAAAAGACAACAAAAGCATGATGCATGATGGGCTGAATAGCCTCCTTTTGTGTTGTATCATTCTATGATTCCATACATCACCTTTTATCGGAAAAACTTCTACCATTTTGAGTGGCACTGACAAATTCTGCCTTAAAGAACTAGCAGCAGCAATTCTGAAGATTTATAGTAAATAGCAGTCGACTGATGCACACAAATAAATACTGCCTCTATTAATAACACATTAATTAAGTGTATACAAACATGCAAAAAGGACAAGACAGGCTATCTGGTCCAAAACATCTCCTCCAGGCATGGTGAAGCCACATAGACCACTAATACCCTCTCCTCCCCAAACAAACAATTGCCTCGAGATGCAAAAACAGGAGAGACCACAATGTAATGTGAAAACTCAAGGTGCTCCAGAATGGAGGTAGATAAGAGAATGTGCATCAAGCTATGAAGAGTGAGATTAGCAGAGGAGACTGAAAACATGATTGAAAGGGTAGGTTTTGAGAAGGCTTTTATAAGGTAAACTGGAGAGGGGAGGCACTGGGGAGTTACTTCCAGAATGCAGATCAAAGGCAGCTGCTGGCTCACTCATGAATTGTACAGCAAAGGGAGGAGTAACTAAGGCCAGAATCTCAGGACCAGTGGATTCTGAAGATATAAGGATTTCAAATTCCAAGCACTGGCAACAACTGGGGTGTCAGAGGGCAGGACTTAATATCGGACAAGGTGTGGGCGTCACGTTTTGCAAACACTGGAACTTATGCATGACAAGGATGGGATTCTAACAAGGACATTGGAGTAACTGAGTATAGAACGAACAAAAGGAAGGGTTTAAGCAGCAGGTTGGGTGATGGCGGGCAATGATGCAGAGGTGGAAGTAAGATTGTGTTGTAAAACAATAAAACTCCTCTAATAGCAACATTTACTACTGAAGAACTCAAGAAAAGGTACTTGGCAGGAATGTTCTTGATCAATAAAGTGAGCAGAAGAACTTAAATGTGATATGCAATGGTGCTGTTTGTTCACTGGTACCAGTACTTGTTTTTCAAATAACTTAGAAAACTGGAAAACGCTTTAATATGCAGTGAGTAATTGCCAGTGTTTCAGTCACTCTTTTGGAAGGAGTTTGGGGATGCGGTTCGTGAGGGATACATGTAAGGTTGCCAATCCTCCCTGACTGACCAGCAGGCTCCAGGAATTGATGATTATCTAAACTGTTGATCACTCAACTTCCCCTCCTTGACCCCACCACCCTTACAAACTACCGTCCCATCTCCAACCTCCCTTTGCTCTCCAAATTCCTTGGTTGTGTTGTCGCCTGCCAAATCCTTTCCCATCTTTCCCAGAACTCCATGTTTGAATTCTCCCATTCAGGTTTCTGCCCCACCACAGTACCGAAACTGTGGCGAAGGTAAACTTTCCCTCCTCACCCTTCTCGACCTGTCTGCGACCTTTGACACGTTTGACCACATCATCCTCTTCCAATGCCTCTCCACTGTCATACAGCTGGGTGGAACTGCTCTCACCTGGCTCCATTCTTATCCATCTAATCATAGCCAAAGAATCACTTGCAATAGCTTCTCCTCCTGCACTATCACCTCTGGTGCCTCTCCAAAGATTTATCCTCGGCCCCCTATTTCTTGTCTACATACTGCCCTCAGCAACATGACCCAAAAGCACAGCATTAGTTTTTACATGTATGCTGGTGACATTCAGCTCTACTCACCACCACTTCTCTCAATCCTCCACTGTTGCAAAATTATCAGACTGCCAGTACTGGATGAGCAGAAATTTCCTCCAATTAAATATTAAGACTGAGCCATTGCTTTTGGTCCCCACTCCAAAATCTATTCCCTAGCTACCAACTCCATTCTTCTCCCTGACGACAGTCTGATTACGCCAGTCTGCTCACAACCTTCGTGCCACATGTGACCCTGAGATAAGCTGCCGACCTCATATTCGTGCCATAAACTGAGACTACCTATTTCCACCTCCATTACAATGCTCAACTTCGCCCTCGTCTCAGCTCAACTGCTGCTGAAATCCTCATTCATGCTTTTGTTACATCTAGACTTGACTATTCCTGGCTGATCTCCCACATTCTAAGCTCCATAAATTTGAGGTCATCCAAAACTCTGTTGCCAGTGTCTTATTTCGCACTAAGTTCCATTCCATATCACCCCTGTGCTCACAGTAACATACAGTGGCTCCAGGTCAAACAATGATTTTAAAATTCTCATCCTTGTTTTCAACTTCCTCCATGGCCTCGCCCCTCCCTATCTTTAATCTCCTCCAGCTCCACAATCCTCCGATATCTCTGTGCTCCTCTAATTCTGGCTTCTTTTCCATCCCTGAATTTAATTGCTCAACCGCTGGTGGCTGTGCCTTCAGTTGCCTAGGCCCCAAGCTCTCGAATACCCTCCCTAAGCCTCTTCCCCTCACTTTCCTCCTTAAAACCTACGTCTTTCACCAAGCTTTTGGTCATCTGACCTAACATCTCCTTTTGTGGCTCGGGTCATATTTTGTTTTATAATGCTCCTGTAAAGCACCTTGGGATATTTCATTATGTTAAAAGGTGCTACATAAATATAAGTCATTGTTGATTCACCTCCAAGACACTACTGCAACAGGGATGAAAATCACAGGAGTCAAGAATGATCCAAGAAGGTAATAAACAGTCTGCTTGATTTCCAATTGGCATGGAAAGGCCATGCAACATGAGGATCAGCATGTTGGGCACTCAGTGGTGGGCACAGTACAGCAGGAAAGTGGAGAGAGGTCATGTGATGAAATCTCTGGGAATACATTCAAAAATGAGTGGGCAACCCTGGTTACAAGTGGTCAGAAAGAGCCATGTCAGCAATCTAGACCACAGAAGTATGGAGACAACAACAGATCATGAGGTTCAGGGGCTGGTCATGAATTTGAGCAAGATAATTGCATGGAGAAATGGCTTGGGAACGACAGTGAATTCAGAGGAGAGAATGCAATGGGAGCTCCCTGAAATCACCTAGAATGAGGTTTTGTTGAGCAACAGACAGAGGTTGACAGAGGATATCTCAGAGAAACTTGGGGGTGGGGTGGGTAGTTGGACAGGATATAACAAGGATTTTAAAGTTGAGGCTTGAGGAGTGAAACAAGTTAAGGTGCTCAAAGAAGGAGGAGAAAGTACCAGAGGAATAGGGTTCAGACAAAGGTGCGACTTGGTGAGAAGAGGAGATGTGTCGCCACTGTGGCAGTTTGGGCAAAGCAGGCATGGGAAAGTATAGGCAGGCAGGCAGAATCTGGTAAGGGGCTAAGTATCACCGCCACAATAAGTGCATAGATGGCAAGCATCTAGGGTTAGTTTGCTGACACTTACCATCTCGGTCCTTACATGAAGATGGGCTCTTGAACAAGGTACCAGAGGACTACCTGAACCTATGCAAACCCTACTTAGGCATGAGACGTAATTTTCAGAACAAGAAAGGATAAAAATTCAGTGAGAAACTAGCACTCATAGCTACAGGCAAGAGCTAGCACAGAACAGGAAAAATGTATAGCAAAATGGGAACAAGGAAAAAACTCCACAAATAGTTTAATTTCTTAAATAAAAACAAAGTGCTGGAAATACTCAGCAGGTCTAGCAGCATCTGTGGAGAGAGAAGCACAGTTCTGATGAAAGGTGACCGACCAGAAACATTAACTCTCCTTCTCTCTCCACAGATGCTACCAGACCTGAGTATTTCCAGCACTTTTGTTTTTATTTCAGATTTCCAGCATCCGCAGTATTTTGCTTTCATTTTAATTTAATTTCTTGTTCGGACCTTAAATTTAATTAGGATACATTATCCAGAGTCATGTCAGGAGCAAGTTTCCCCAAAACAAATCACAGATTACGAAGTTATGAAACTCAAAGAGTAGTTTCATTGCATAATTTAGCAAATTACATAATCCATTTTCCTAATGATATTTTGGTGAATGCGTCAACCTAGATTTTCTGATTGGCATTATATCACCAGCTGCGCCAAATAGAATAACAATCAGAAAATCTAGGCTCTTGACTGATCCAAATTCTAACTGAAATACAAATCTATTATCGCCACACAAATAAAAATAATGCAGAAGTGACCAATTTACATAAGTACTCATGTCAAGATCAATGCAACACATAAAATATTCAAATCATTACCAATTTACCCCATAAAACATCACAGAAATTATACCAGTGTGCATGTGTGATTTTGTTGACAATTATTGTGGATATGATGTATGTGTCTTACATTCCCAGTTTTTCCCTATGGGACAGGACTGCAAAGTATGATGACACTTTCAGTTAAAGATGATCGACAAAAACTTCACCTACTTCATCTAACATTTGCACGTGACCTATTCGTCCAACAAAAAACAGAGTTATGGAGCACGAAAAGTAGTGTAAGGAAAGAAAAATCTTCTTTAAAGTTATCTCAAATAACCAAGCAAGTTATCCCTGGAGATGCAATTACTTTCCAGTCAGCATAAGCCATTATCTTTGACAATGCAGTGTTAGGAACAGATTTCAATATTTATTGTTAATATTAAGTTGTCAATTGTAGGACAATAACTTGGTACATGTACTTTGGTAACAGATTCCCTGAGGCACTACTTGCATAACTGTCATTTCACGTTGCACTTACAGGGCAAAAGTTTTCATGCCTTCTAGTCTATATGGAATTATGGTATCTGTGTCATGCACAACTTGGGTGAATCATACCCTGAAATATTGAGCATTGTTTCTCGAATGACAGTTAAGCACTAAAATTCAAAGATCAAACAATTTATGGAATGTATGTCATAGTTCTGGGTTTTTTTTTTAAAAGAAAAAGCTGCATACCGTCAGTGTGCAACATGAAATGTGAACAGTCATGAAATTTGTAACAGATGGACTACAGATTCATATGCATTGATAAAACCAGATTCAGATCTCCATTTATTGTGCAAGGTGAAGCCATTTTATATCACATGACATGCACCTTTTTAATCATTCAGCATCAGCTAATCTGTTTTTGGTGGTGGTGGTTGAGGGAGAAAAGTTGGAGAACTCCTAAATCCAAACAGTTTCACTGTACTTGAACTGCAACTGGAATGTTGATCTGGATTATGCAGTCAAATCCATAACTTTCTAACTCAAGGGCAAATATGCCCAACGACATTTATGTTCCTCATTTGATACATTCCCAACTCAGACAAACCATTAGTAAGGAAGAAATAAGTAAATAAATAAAGAGGAAGCATCAACCTATGCCACTTTTGCACACCTCCTCACAAACAGTTGCTCAAGAAGGAGCCCAGAAGGTCACCTGACTCCTCTACTCGTCACTGAAGAGTGTTGAGAGATCAAAGGAGGAAAGAGAAAAATAAATATTTTTGAAGCGAAAGGGAAGGCAAAGGTTACTTATTTTCTTATTACAATATTTTAATTACAATTATTGCAATATTTTATACAAGAAAAAGAAATATTGTTGGACATTCAGTATTTAAAGTGTTATCTCAATTAAAAGGTGACCTATGTGATCAAGTATTTACCAGAGCCTGAAGCATTCCATCTATCACAACCATGCCTTCCATTGTCTGACCGGCTTTAGATAATGAGGTCAGCACCCAATCCAAGAAATCTGGCAATCTTTTCTCTTTAACATCTGGGCGAGTTACAAACCTGTTCAGAACAAAAACTCAAAATTAATAGTTCTGAAACCAAGTATTTGTGATTATTTAAACCTTTAGTTACACCTAAAGGATAAACTGACAAGAAATCCTAAAATAATGACATCCAGTCTTCCATAACGTGCCATGTCAAAAAGACAGCAGCTACACAAGAAATATGCTAACTTTATAGAACAAGCTTATGTAAAGGTGAAGTATTTCAGGTAAAACTTTGGTAATTGGTGCAAACAAGACATATCAGTACAAGAAATACCTTCCCATATGCTATAAACTGGACTAAGATCAGTCCATGAAGCTTTATTCTCTATAAAATGAAGATTTGCATATATGCACGCCTACCGGAGGTCTCAAAGCGCTTTACAACCATTGAGGTACTTTTGAAGCATAGTCACCGTTATAATGTAGGAGGCACAGCAGCCAATTTGCACACAGCAAGCTCTCACAAACCAGATGATGTTTGTTTTTATGTTGTCTGAGGGATAAATATTGGCCGGAACAGCAGGGATAAATCCCCTGCTCTTCTTTGAAATAGTACCATGGGATTTATTTACTTCCACCTGAGCAGGAAGGCAGCGCCTCCGTTTAACATCATATCCGAAAGATGGCACCTCCGACAGTGCAGTGCTCCCTCAGTAATGCACTGGAATGTTGGTCTTGATTTTTGTGCTCAAGTCCTGTAGGGGAACTTGAACCCACAACCTTGTGACTCAGAGATGAGAGTGCTACCAACTGAGCCAAAGCTGACACAGCAATTTCACTATTTAAGGAACCTGCAACAGTGTCCTCATAGTACAAGTACATTGACTTTGGTTCAATTTTATTTCTAGTAGGAAGATAAAAACATACAGTAAAACATTTATAAACAAGATCAAAGGTTAAGCACTATATTTTTGCAAGCTCAAAGCTCATACCTTTATTATATCTCTAACAACAATGAAGGAATGACAAGATGCATTGTTGTTGAACTAGTACTTAAGTTGTGCAATATACTCGAAGTGGCTTAACCAAAAGAAGTCAATGCCCACGTGAGTGTGTTGGTTTTATTAAGGCACTTTAACATGCCTGGAAGTGCAAACCACACAGCACAATTTTACTCCTCTCATTTAAGCTAAAGGCTATAGACCACAACATATACATCGATGTACAAACGATGGAATGAGGATGCCACATTAATTATGTTGACATCTATTTTTTTTAATGGATGGAAAATTGATATTACATTTCTTTTCCTGTTGTTAAAGTTATTTCCCACTAGATGGTGCTAAATGTTTATTTACTGCACATGGCCAAAACTACCAGAACTGATTGTAATTGTGACTTGAGCAGCGTGAGCTAAATATCAGAAACAGATCCAACGTATTGTTTCGAACTTAAATTTTAGGTTTAATTTTCAGCTTGTACTCTATCAAAGATGTCAGTCACAAAAAATGTTTCCTTTCAAGTGATATTGCTACCTTCTAGAAGATCATTTAACCTCAGACATTTATCACCATAAGTATCTATCATTAAAAATCTGTGTGAATCTGTCTGCCTTTTTTCAAAGTTTCCTCCAGTTTCCACAATAACTTCTGACGTTAAGCAATTTTTCCTGAACTAATTTTGATGTAAATTGCAAGTGCATCAAATCAATTAATAATGAACAAAGTAGCAATTTTGCCTAAAATTGCCACAAGCAAGGCAAAATAAGATTTGTTTGAAAGCATAACATTTTCCTGTCTTCTTCAATCTAAACTTATCACTTTCTTAAATTCGACAGGTGCTATTTTTTTCCCCTCCATGACAATCTATTGTCCCTTTACATTTTTTAAGGTTGATAAGAATGTCAGTGACAGGAATTCTTTACTGCTGGACCAAGGAAGTAGTTTCAATTATCGATTGGAATGGTTATTATACGGGAGACCTGAGGCATGATATTTACTCGGAGATGCAATGGTTGCTGGGGGGGGTGCGGTGGGGGGGCGCTCAGAATCTCATATCACAAAGGAAACCCGGAAGTAAGTTCAGTGCTTCGTCTGTGACTTTTTAACTCAACCAATCATTTGCATTTCACTTCTAGCTTTGGCATCCAAACTGTAGCAGCAGGTGTGATCTCAACTCCAGCACTTAAAGGGTCAATCCAAAGATGGAATTGTGAGGAATTGGAGTTTGCAAAACAAAAGGAACAAGAAGTTAAATGGTGGATTAGAGACTAGCCAACGCTGTACTACATTTCAATTATACCTCCCTGGTGAGTCACACTTTGCAAGTGAGCAAGAACGGATGGTGGTAGCATGGTCCATAGTGGAAAGTCCACATCAGACAGTGTCCACTAGTGCAACCTAAGAAAACCTTGCATTATCAGCAACCCTGGCAGCAATGTGAAAAACCAATAGTGCATTGCCATCATCACTTTCCTCCTCCCTATCGCCTTTCTCCTCCTCAGAATAGTCTGAAGAGGATGCCAACTCTCTGCCATGTTTCTCCTGCAGTCCTGCTGCTGTATAATGTTGTGCACAGCGCAGCACGCCATGACTGTACACCGATGGCTTATACGATCATACATCTGGTTGTCATAAGGCTTTCACTGTAGCACTGTAGGGCTTCATCGAGTGTTATCATCCAAGTCTGAAGTGGATATCCATGGTCTCCGAGCAGCCACACCTCAAGTCTGCTTGCAGGTCCAAACACGTCAGCAGCTTCCTGGTAATCTGGTGTGGAAGTGCCTTTTTGTGGTTACACGCCAGCTGCACATTGATTGAGTGGAAGCCCTTGCGGCTGAGCTTTCATTCTTTCATGGGATGTGGGCGTCACTGGCAAGACCAGCATTTGTTGCCATTCTCTAATTGCCCTTGGGAAGGTGATGGTGAGCTGTATTTTTGAACCACTGCAGTCCATTTGGTGTGGGTACACCCACAGTGCCGTTAGGGAGGGTGTTCCAGGATTTTGATCCAGCTACACTAAAGGAACAGCAATATATTTCCAAGTCAGGATGGTGCGTAATGCTCCAGGTTGATCTGGGGTTGCACGGATTGCCACATCTACGGAAAGCTAACCAGAGTTGCAAACCCACAAACTCGCAGGTGAACTTGACATAACTGGCAAACATGCAATTAGTCACCTGTCGTATGCATTTGCAGGCCACCAATTAGGAGATCCCGGATGTCAACAGCAGAGCCCTAGAAGGATTCAATGATTAAAGAGTTGAGGGCAGGGGTGCTGGTCAAATTAGTCATTGATCTGAGGCCTAATCTCAGGCAGCCAAAGTGCCATGTTAAAATTTCAGAAAGCTGGTTATGGAAGGATAATGCTGGAGCCTATATTTACTCAGTTTCACATTTTTTGTGCAGAGTAAAAGGATTACAAACATGCAGCACCTCACTCAAACCCTTCACCAGTCTCAGTGAGTGACTGCTTATAAGTACTCAACTAAGACCCCAATTAACACCCTTCACCTGCATAGGATCCAAACCATTGACACAGTTCAATATGGAATGAAACCAGATGGACCACCGGCATCGACCGATGCACCGGAAACAACAACAGCAAACCCAGCCCTGTCGACCCTGCAAAGTCCTCCTCACTAATATCGGGGGCTTGTGCCAAAGTTGGAGAGTTATCCCACAGATGAGTCAAGCAGCACCCTGACATAGTCAACGTCACGGAATCATATCTCACAGACAATGTTTCAGACACCACCATCACCATCCCCGGGTATGTCCCGTCCCACCAGCAGGACAGACCCAGCAGAGGTGGCAGTACAGTGGTATACAGTCAAGAGGGAGTTGTCCTGGGAGTCCGCAACATCAATTCCGGACCCCATGAAGTCTCATGGCATCAGGGCAAACATGGGGAAGGAAACCTCCTGATTACCACCTACCACCCCCCACTCAACTGATGGATCAGTACTCCTCCACATTAACAGCACTTGGAGGAAGCACTGAGGGTGGCAAGGACACAGAATGCACTCTGGGTGAGGGACTTCAACGTCCATCACCAAGAGTGGCTCCGTAGCACCTGACCGAGCTGGCCGAGTCCTAAAGGACATAGCTGCTAGACTGGGTCTGCGGCAGCTGGTGAGGAAACCAAGAGAGAAAAGCATACTTGACCTTGTCCTCACCAATCTGCCTGTCGCAGATGCATCTGTCCATGTCAGTATTGGTAGGAGGGACCAGTCCTTGTGGAGAGAAAGTCCCATCTTCACATTGAGGATACCCTCTATCGTGTTGTATGGCACTACCACCTTGCGAATTGGAATTGACTTCAGACAGATCTAGCAACTCAAAACTGGACATCCATGAGGCGCTATGGGCCATTAGCAGCAGCAGAATTGTACCCAATCACAATCTGTAACCTCATGGCCCGGCATATCCCCCACTCTACCATTACCATCAAGCTGGGAGACCAAACCTGGTTCAATGAAGAGTGCAGAGGACATGCCAGGAGCTGCACCAGGCATACCTCAAAATGAGGTGTCAACCTGTTGAAGCTATAACTCATGACTACTTGCATGCCAAACAGCGATAGACAGAGCTAGGCGATCCCACAACTAACGGATGAGCTCTAAGCTCCAGTCGTGAATGGTGGTGGATAATTAAAGAACTAACAGGAGGAGGTAGCGCCACAAATATCCCCATCCTCAATCATGGGGGAGCCCAGCATATCAGTGCAAAATATAAGGCTGAAACATTTGCAACAATCTTCAGCCAGAAAAGCTGAGTGGATGATCCATCTCGGCCTCCTCCTGAAGTCCCCATCATCACAGATGCCAGTCTTCAGCTAATTCAATTCACTCCACGTGATATCAAGAAACGACTGAAGGAACTGGATACTGCAAAGGCTATGGGCCCTGACAACATTCCAGCAATAGTACTGAAGACCTGTGCTCCAGAACTTGCCACGTCCCTAGCCAAGTTGTTCCAGTACAACTACAACACTGGCATCTACCCGGCAATGTGGAAAATTGCCCAGTTATGCCCTGTACACAAAAGGCAGGACAAATCCAAACCGGCCAATTATCACCCCATCAGTCTATCATCGATCATCAGTAAAGTGATGGAAGGTGTCATCAACAGTGCTATCAAACGGCACTTGCTTAGCAATAACTTGCTCAGTGGCGCTCAGTTTGGGTTCCACCAGGGCCACTCATCTCCTGACCTCATTACAGCCTTGGTTCAAACATGGACAAACGAGCTGAACTCAAGAAGTGAGGTGAGAGTGACTGCCCTTGACATCAAGGCAGTATTAGACCGAATATGGCATCAGGGAATCAAAATTAAAAAAGTAAATTCCATATTGGGTACAAAGCATGACATTGTGAGACACCCCTCCTCTAGCAACTCTAACAATTTCTTTGTAATAGCATTTCCTTTGTGAAACAATCGGATAGCTGATGACTTGCATCAACCCAATTAGGTAGAGATTTCCTTTCTCTCCAGCATTTGTTTCAAGCCAGCAAGGTCAATACGTGATCTTTTCTCACAACACTTTTTGTAGAGTATACATTGTCCCACAAAGAACGATTATCTACATAACATTCAATGGGTATCCTATCTTCAGGGTGCCCCTTGTTCAGAATTGCACCCAAAATATTTGACAAATAGAACCCTGTATCCACTGCCTCCACAAGACCCAGTGTTTCTGCAGCTAACATGCTTTTAACGACCCATTTTACTTTCTTAGCCTCCCAAGCTAAAGGACATTTCCCATTTTCACCCATCAGAAATATTATAAAACCAGCTGCACTTGAACACCCATCAGCAAGATTACCATGTTTAGCGTCACTAAAAATTATTAGCTTCGTGTTCTTTCGGTCGCCTCAGGTTGGGAACTTCAGTACACATTTCCCCAGGTTTCGTTTTTTCATTGTTTTATTTGCCCTTAAAACATTCTCAACTTTTGGATGTTTCATCATCGTGCTTAACTCCAGCACATCAAAACTAGCATCGGGCCTAGTTTGAGAACAAAATCAGTTTAACTGACTGCCAGGCTTCGCAATTGCTCAGTCTCTGCTTTAGATAGATCATCTTTCTGTAATGACCTAACATGATTAACTGAGATGGAAGTAACACTCTAAATAGGATTGTTGATTGAAACTTATTCCAGACTTAGTCTGCTTAATATCTAAACCAATATATTTAAAAGCCCCACAAGCCTGACTCCCAATCTTAAATTCTACCCTAATCTTATGAATAACATATTTCTCAAAATCTGTAGTACCACCCCATAAGAAATCATTAATGTGCATCATGAAGATGCCTGAAAGTTTCCCTTTATGATACCAATAAAATATTGCAGGATCTGCCTTTTGTTGAACATACAAATTAGGAGCAGGGATAGGCCACTTAACCCTTTGAGCCTGCTCTGCCATTCAATAAGCTCATGGCTGAACTGATTATTCCACATTTCCACCTACCCCCGATAACCTTCCAACCCCTTGCTTATCAAGAATCTATCTACCTCTGCCTTAAAAATATTCAAAGACTCTGTCTTTTGAGGAAGGGAATTCCAAAAATGACCCTCAGAGAAACATTTTTTCATCTCTGTCTTAAATGGGGGACTCCTTATTTTTAAAAGTGACCCCTAGTTCTAGATTCTCCCACAAAGGGAAACATCCTCTCCACATTCACCCTGTGAAGGCCCCTCAGGATCTTATATATTTCAATCAAGTTGCTTCTTACTCTTCTAAATTCCAGCAGATACAAGCCTAGCCTGTCCAATCTTTCCTCGTAAGACAGCCCACCCATTCCAGGTATTAGTCTAGCAAACCTTCTCGGTACTGCCTCCAACGCATTTACATCCTTCCTTAAATAAGGAGACCAGTACTGTACACAGTACTCCAGACGTGGTCTCACCAATGCCCTGTACGGCTGAAGCATAACCTCCCTACTTTTGTATTCAATTCCCCTTGCGATAAACAATAACATCCTATTAGCTTTCCTAATTACGTGCTGTACCTGCATACTAACCTTTTGTGATTTATGCACTAGGACACCCAGATCCCTCTGCATCTCAGAGCTCTGCAATCATTCACTATTTAAATAATATGCTTCTTTTTTATTCTTCCTGCCAAAATGGACAATTTCACACTTTCCAACATTATACTCCATTTGCCAGGTCTTTGCCCACTCACATAACCTATCTATATCCCTTTGTAGCCCCTTTATGTCCTCTTCACAAGTTACTTTCCAACCTACTTCTGCAATAAGCTTTGATGTGGCACCTTATCAAATGCCTTCTGGAAATCTAAGTACAATACATCCATTGGTTCCTCTTTATCCACAGCACATGTAACTCCCTCAAAGAACTCCTTCCACAAAAACATGTTGACTTTGCCTGATTAACTTGAATTTTTCTAAATGACCTACTATAACATTTGTAATAATAGCTTCTAACATTTTCCCTAAGACAGATGTTAAACTAACTGGCTTGTAGTTTCCTGCTTTCTGTCTCCCTCCCTTTTGGAATTAATGAGTTAGATTCGCTATTTTCCAATTTAACAGAACCTTCCCCGAATCTAGGGAATTTTGGAAAATTAAAACTAACGCATCAACTATCTCACTAGCCACTTCTTTTAACACCCTAGGATGAAGTCCATCAGGACCCTGGGACTTGTCAGCCCACTGCTCCAACAATTAGTTCAGTACCACTTTCCTGGTGATTGTAATTTTCTTTAGTTTCTCCCTCCCTTCCATTTCCTGACTTACAGCTAACACTGGGATGTTACTTGTATCCTTAATAGTGAAGTCCAATGCAAAATATCTGTTCAATTCAACTGCCATCTCCTTATTATCCATTACTAGTTCCCCAGACTCATTTTCTATAGGACCAATGCTCACTGTTAACTTTTCTTTTTAAAACATCCATAGAAACTCTTAGTATCTGTCTTTATATTTCTTGCAAGCTTTCTCTTGTACTCTAATTTTATCTTATCAATCTTTTAGTCATTCTTTGCAGTTCTTTATATTCTGTCCAATCTTCTGACCTGCCTCCCATCTTTGTGCAATTATAGGCTTTTTCTTTAAGTTTGATACTATCTTTAACTGTTTTAGTGAACCATGGATGGTGGGTCCCACCCTTGGAATTTTCTTTCTCATTGAAATGCATCTATTCTGTGTATTCTGACATATCCCCTTAAATGTCTGCCACTGCATCTCTATGGACCTATCCCTTAACCCGATTTGCCAGTTCACTTTAGCTAGCTCTGCTTTCATGCCCTCATAATTGCCCTTTAAAAAAACTAGTCTTGGACTCACTCTTCTCTCTCTCAACCTGAATGCAAAATTCAATCATATTATGATTGCTGCTACTTTAACTATGAGGTCATTAATTAATCCTATCTCATTGCACTATACCAGGTCTAGTATAGCCTGCTCTCTAGTTGGCTCCAGAACGTATTGTTCCAAGAAATTATCCCAAAAACATTCGATGTACTTCTCATCTCGGCTACCTCTGCCCATCTGATTTTTCCAGTCTATATGTAGGATAAAATCCCCCATAATTATTGCTGTACCTTTCTGCACACAACCAATTTTCAACAAAACAGATCTCACCGAGAAATACCCTGGATGCATCATTAAGGCCTGAGACGCATTTGTTCAGTTTCCATAATTTTCCTTCTGCATCTGCTGCCTCTTTAGGTGGGTTCAAGTGCTTTTCAGAAAGAAGTGCATCACTTTGCAGAAATGCAGCTTTTATGTCAATGGATGTACACTCCCATGAATATGTGGCCAAAAAGATTTGCAAGATTACTTTTCCAGCTGTGGGAGTGTCCACTCTAACATCGGTATCACCCAGTCGCTCTTCAAAACCTCTTGCAACTGGCCTTGCTTTAACCTTATGTTTCATCGGGAAGGATTTTTCAGTACAAATCCATCTATGTGACAAGGCTGGCTGGCCCCTTTCTGGTACCTCAGAATAAACTCCAAATTCTTTCCAACTCTCTAATTCCTTTTGTTTTGCTTCTCTTATTAACTTATCCTCAAGTTCATTGGCAGCCACTAAAACTTCACGATCATGAGGACTTCTGCTGCTAGTTCTATTTCATTTCATTGTGGAATCTGTTCAAACTACAGCCTCCAACAGCACTTTGATGTCTTTCAGGACTAATGCTGGAAGATCTCCCTTGCACTTTATGGGAGCTCTTTCTCCAGTACGTGATCGCTTCCTTATGCAAGTCACTGCCAGACCCACTATCAAAACTTGCACTGCACTTTCTTACCCTCCACTCTTTCACCCCACTCTGCCAGTCCATGGCTCTAGCTTCCTGGCCATCATCTGGAACATTTAACCAAGACTTAAACTTGCCTGTAGATTTTCCTGCATGTCCCACAATTGTTGCACTCCTCCATTTATTAGACCCCTCTGGAATATATGACACCAGAGTACCTCCTCGGGGCAATCGGCCTGTGGATAGCTCTTTCCTGAGCATCATGATTGGTTACATTGCTATCCAACTCATGATCTGCCATATTCTATGCCTCAGGACCTTCATCACAAAATACAAATATTAGAGGTACAAGGTGCCTCTTTTCCCTCTATCAGCTGCTCAGATTCTGAGATTTTGTTATCAACCCCAATTAATCGCAAGAAATGAACCTTCACAGTTTGATTTCCATGCCTGATAACTATTGTCTTATCATCACGACCCATGACCTTACCAGTGCCCTTACATTCCCTATGGCCCTCTCTTTTATAATACACCAAATCTCAACTAAATTCTGCCTCAGATGGCCTTACATGATGCCTCAGAGCTCTTCGAATTTTCTGAGCCTTGATGAAAGCCTGTCTCCCTGAATATAAAGCATTCAAATGTGGAGAAAAAAAATGGAACTAATTGTAGTATCTTTTAGAGCAGGAGGACTGTCATACACTCCAGAAGGTAATGTGGGATTCTGCCCATAGACCAATTGATGGGGACTATATCCTCCAAGCAGCTGTAGCGAATTCTTCACATGAACCACCCATGCCAGGGCAGTTGTCAACTTGCAGTTCGTCTGGTCAGCTAAGATTTTATGTAACATTTCATCAACCACTGCGTGATTTCTTTCACAAAACCCATTGCTGAAAGGATTTTCAACTGCAGTATTCATAACCGCAATGTTCATGTTTTCACACATATCCCTGAACCAGTCATTGGCAAATCCCACTCCATCAGTCAGAAACTTAGCTGGTGCCCAAGCCCAATCCCTACCATTGCTCCATAATTTTGTCTATAATCACCCTTTTGTCTTCATTATTTATTATTGTAGAAAGACTAAATCTAGTTGCTAGGTCTATAAAATGTAGAATGAAAATATTCTTGCTTTGTCCCATACCTTTAAATCCATGGCAACTACCTTGATAAAGTCACGTGCCAATGGAAGGCTAAAAATAGGACGTGATGGTGTCCTCAGACACTTTTTAAAATTTCACACTTTTCACTAATCTCTTGGACTACCCTTGTACACTCTCCATCACTCACATCTGCATCCTTTAGTGGGGGTTTTAATCTTTGACAAGAAGGGTGAGCAAATTGTGCAACTTTAAGACAATTTGCCTTTTATCTCTCTAATTCTCAACACCTGATGCCATCAATACTTCTCTCACACTCTGACTAGAAATATCAGGTTTTGTTAAAAGGATACAATAATGCCCTGACTGGGTAAACTGCAAATTCAATGGCTTCCCAAAAACATTTGCCTTATCATGCTCCATATCAAGTTTCATCTGTGCCTTTTTCATTGAAGGCTTACTCAACAGTAAAAGGAACTCACTGGAGACTTCATGAGTACTGTTAAAGTGGCTTACCCCAGCTATTTTACATGGGATTACTACTCTCTTCACTGACTTCAATGTGTTATCACCAAACCTAAAGCTGGTAGTACTTTTATACTCCTTAACCTTGCATCGATCCTCACTACTGAGTGAATCCAGATAACCCTGTAACCAATCAGTTCCACATACTGTCGACGTACAAGCAGTATCCAGCACGGTTGAACAAATTTGCATCCAACACATTCCTCACAGGACTAAAACTGCTTGTGACTAGTACAATTCATTCAGATCCATCGGTATCTCCCTCTTCTGCCTCAGAATTCTCTGCATTATGTTTTTTTTATTATTCGTTCATGGGATTTGGGCGTCGCTGGCTAGGCCAGCATTTATTACCCATCCCATTATATGTTATTTCAAAGACTCTGCCCCTTTGCTTAGGGCAGTTCACTGCAGAATGATACTTTCAGTCACATCTGAAGCACCTATTAACTGATGCTTGAGCATTCCTGCGATTCATTCGCCTTTGCTGTTCCAATTCTGTCTTCCACTGTAATATTCAAACCTGTTAAAGGTGCTTTCATCCTCATTCCTCCTGTCTTGAAGTCTTCTATTGTACTTATGCCTGCTTCCAGTATCTGGATTATTTCTAAATCTAGTAAACATTGAGTCCTCCATTCTTTGTGTCACCATGGAGTGCCCTGCTTGTTCTACCAGGAGTGCAGGAAATGACCATTTCCCCCGGAATTTCTTTAAGGCCGCAGACATTTGGTCCAACAGGGAATCTTTGTCCAAGAACCGAACCCCAGTTAAAACCAGGAGCCTGTCTATATGCAACACCCAAGCACAATCTAGCAATTTAAAAGATAGCACTGAACCAGGATCTCCAAATTGAATTTTCTCAATCTTTTATACAGTCTATTGACGTCCATGATATATGCCTCCATGAATTTCCATCTGTTTTCAGAAATCTATCAAAGTCTGACCATGCCCCGCACGTATTCAATAGGTCATCTTCGTAAATTTCATCGAAGAATTCTAAAAGAAGATCCAACCGTTCATCAGTATCCAACTGACGAGCATCCAGTTCAGAAAACATTTTACTTCTGATTTTACTTTTGATAGGAAGTGACAACGCCAAAGCCATACTTGTGTCCTTTTTGGTAGAAATGTAACCAGTGTCCAAATATTTACTTCATTCTTCCACTGGTCATATGGTTCTGACTCAGAACACCAAGGGCAATCACACCCTGACAATTTACACTTGCTTTCTGCCATATTTTCCACAATAGCCCATGAGATTTTAGTTTTGTATCCAAAAACTTTTTTTCCTATTTTCCAACCTTCAGCTTTAGGCAACCACCCTCTGTTACCATGTTAAATTCCAGAAAGCTTGTTATGGAAGGATAATACTGGAGCCTATATTTACTCAGTTTCACATTTATGGTGCAGAATAAAAGGATTACAAACACATAGCTCCTCACTCAAATCCTCCACTAGTCCCAGTGAGTGTCCCAGTATAAGTGCTCAACTTAAGACCCCAATTAACACCTGTCACCTGCATATAATCAAACCACCGAGACACAATTAAAAGATTTACACCATCTACCCTGCTCGGTTTGTGAAAACCTCTGAAGTGTAGAAAGTAACCTCTCAGCAAAAAAACTAAACAAACACTATCCCACTGGCAGCTAAGAACGCAGCTGGAACTGCTGAGAATTTATTTCAATATTTCATTGAGATTGATTCAGCCCCCTCAATTGCCACTAATTTTATGCTTTGCCTTCACTGGCGAGTTTCAGAAGGCCCAAAAACCCATGGATGCACTATTAAATTCAACAGTCAAATGAAATATCACACTAATTGAGCGATTAGCATGCGTTAATAGGCAACCCACATCTCCAGAGAGGCTTATACACAAGACACAAGGATGGGCAAATAAATGCTGGCCTTGCCAGCTATGCCCTGATCTCGTGAATGAACGAAAAAAAAGTAGCCTAACACACTCCAGTTAAACCTGGAAGTTGGCGGGCTGGAGCTAGATTCACCATGCATTGACATTTTTATCTGTTGTAACCACCTCTAATACTCCTCCACAATCCATACCCAAACACATGTATTGCTCCAGGTTAAAATTCCCCTTCTACTGTCAACATGGATATCAGCCACCAGCCAACCACGTGTATTAAACAGAAGCAGTTTGGGAACAGAATCAACATCAACACAGCGACATAAAGAGAGAACACTGAATACGAAAATCAGCATCTCAGAAATCATCAGCTTCATTTTTCAGGCATTTCTGCATGAATTAAAGAATCCCAAGATACAAAGGAAACACTCAAACTATACAATGATGCTGCAATAAAGGTAAAGATAAGGATAAATGAGCGGGCCTGAGAGAGAGTACAGCAAGATGGTGGCAGGATAAAGGAGCGGGCCGAGGGGAAGAGCACATTGAGACAGCAGAATAAAAGGAGCGGGCCTAGTGGAGGTATGCAGCTTCAGAGTTGACTGCATTTTAAAGCAAAACGCTGTTTGATGTCAGAGAAAGTGGTAAGTGATTGGTCAGTGAGTATTTTTCTCTTTGCTCTCTCTAAACTAAGGTACTGGTTCAAATTAGGAGCTGAAAAATTAAAAGGAAGCGTCTCCAGCTGCTTCAACTTGAGCTCAGGATTTCCGAGCTTGAGGGGCAGCTAGAACCAATGCAGAGCATCAGGGAGCAGGACAGTTTCCTGGTTTGTATGTTCCAGGAAGTGGTCACCCCACAGGCAGTAAGAGTTCAGGATAATTAGTGGGTGGCCATCCGTAGAGTAGGAAGTTCAGGTGTCTTCAGGGTGTGTGCCACGCTCAAACCAGTACTCAGCTTTGGAGACTGCTAGGAGTGACGACACCTTGAAGGAGTGCAGTCCAGACCATGGCACCAATGGGCAAAGTATTGCACACGATGAAGCAGCAAAGTGTAGAAATGCAGTCGTTATAGGAGATTCCATAGTTAGGGGGCCAGACAGGACTTTCTGTAATAGTTACCACGAGTCCACATGGGTGTGTTGCCTCCCTGGTGCCAGGGTAAAGAACAGAGAGGGTGCAGAACATTCTACAGGCCAAAGGGAGTGAGCGAGAATTTGCAGTACACGTTGGTACCAACAACACAGCAAGGGCAGGTATTAAGGTCCTATGGTCAGATTTTCAGCAGCTAGGGAGGAAATTGAAGAGTAGGACCTTGATGGAAATGATCTCTGGATTACTCCCAATGCCAGATAACTCCCAGCTTCATAAAGAGAGACATTGAGTACAAAAGCAGGGAGGTTATGCTGAACCTTTATAAATCTTTGGTTAGGCCCCAACTGAAATACTCCGTCCAGTTCTGATCACCACACTTCAGGGAGAATGTGAAGGGCCTTGAGAGGGTGCAGAGGAGATTTACCAGAATGGTTCCAGTGATGGAGGATTGTCGTTACAAGGTTAGCATGGAAAAGTTGGGGTAGTTCACCTTGGAGCAAAGGAGATTGAAGGGAGATTTAATAGAGGTATACAAGATTATGACAGGTTTAGATAAGTTAGACAAGGAAAAACTGTTCCCATTAACTAATGCTACAGGCTGTTGAGAGTAGTGAGGTAGGGGATAAGGTTACAGGGACGCAAGAGGGCACTGGCAAGCAAGAACTTGGTTTAAAGTGTGTCTATTTCAACGCCAGGAGCATCCGGAATAAGGTGGGTGAGCTTGCAGCATGGGTTGGTACCTGGGATCCTGATGTTGTGGCCATTTCAGAGACATGGGTAGAGCAGGGGCAGGAATGGATGTTGCAGGTTCCGGGATTTAGATGTTTCAGTAAGAACAGAGAAGAGGGTAAAAGAGGGGGGGGGTGTGGCATTGTTAATCAAGGAAAGTATTACAGCGGCAGAAAGGATGTTTGAGGACTCGTCTACTGAGGTAGTATGGGCCGAGGTTAGAAACAGGAGAGGAGAGGTCACCCTGTTGGGAGTTTTCTATAGACCTCCGAATAGTTCCAGAGATGTAGAGGAAAGGATAGCGAAGATGATTCTCGACAGGAGCGAGAATAACAGGGTAGTTGTTATGGGGGACTTTAACTTTCCAACTATTGACTGGAAATACTATAGTTCGAGTACTTTAGATGGGTCTGTTTTTGTCCAGTGTGTGCAGGAGGGTTTTCTGACACAGTATGTGGACAGGCCAACCAGGGGCGATGCCACATTGGATTTGGTACTGGGTAATGAACCCGGCCAGGTGTTCGATTTAGATGTAGGTGAGCACTTTGGCGATAGTGATCACAATTCGGTTAGGTTTACCTTAGCGATGGGCAGGGACAGGTATATACCGCAGGGCAAGAATTATAGCTGGGGGAAAGGAAATTATGACGCGATTAGGCAAGATTTAGGATGTGTAGGATGGGGAAGGAAACTGCAGGGGATGGGCACAAACGAAATGTGGAGCTTATTCAAGGAGCAGCTAATGCGAGTCCTTGATAAGTATGTACCTGTCAGGCAGGGAGGAAGTTGTCGAGCGAGGGAGCCGTGGTTTACTCAAGAAGTTGAAGCGTTTGTCAAGAGGAAGAGGGCGGCTTATGTTAGGATGAGACGTGAAGGCTCAGTTAGGGCGCTTGAGAGTTACAAGCTAGCCAGGAAGGATCTAAAGGGAGGGCTAAGAAGAGCAAGGAGAGGACACGAGAAGTCAATGGCGGATAGGATCAAAGAAAACCCTAAGGCTTTCTATAGGTATATCAGGAATAAAAGAATGATAAGAGTTAGAACAGGGCCAATCAAGGATAGTAGTGGGAAGTTGTGTGCGGAATCAGAGGAGATAGGGGAAGCGTTAAATGAATATTTTTCGTCAGTATTTACAGTAGAGAAAGAAAATGTGGCAGAGGAGATTACTGAGATACAGCCTACTAGGCTAGATGGGATTGAGATTCACAAGGAGGAGGTGTTATCAATTTTGGAAAGAGTGAAAATAGAGAAGTCCCCTGGGCCAGATGGGATTTATCCTAGGATTCTCTGGGAAGCCAGGCAGGAGATTGCAGAGCCGTTGTTGTTGATCTTTATGTCGTCATTGTCGACAGGAGTAGTGCCGGAGGACTGGAGGATAGCAAATGTTGTCCCCTTGTTCAAGAAGGGGAGTAGAGACAGCCCTGGTAATTATAGACCTGTGAGCCTTACTTCGGTTGTGGGTAAAATGTTGGAAAGGGTTATAAGAGATAGGATTTATAATCATCTTGAAAAGAATAAGTTCATTTGCGATAGTCAGCACGGTTTTGTGAAAGGTAGGTCGTGCCTCACAAACCTTATTGAGTTTTTCGAGAAGGTGACCAAACAGGTGGATGAGGGTAAAGCCGTGGATGTGGTGTATATGGATTTCAGTAAGGCGTTTGATAAGGTTCCCCACGGTAGGCTATTGCAGAAAATACGCAAGTATGGGGTTGAAGGTGATTTAGAGCTTTGGATCAGAAATTGGCTAGCTGAAAGAAGACAGAGGGTGGTGGTTGATGGCAAATGTTCATCCTGGAGTTTAGTTACTAGTGGTGTACCGCAAGGTTCTGTTTTGGGGCCACTGCTGAATGTCATTTTTATAAATGACCTGGATGAGGGTGTAGAAGGGTGGGTTAGTAAATTTGCGGATGACACGAAGGTCGGTAGAGTTGTGGATAGTGTCGAAGGGTGTTGTAGGGTACAGAGGGACATAGATAGGCTGCAGAGCTGGGCTGTGAGATGGCAAATGGAGTTTAATGCGGAGAAGTGTGAGGTGATTCACTTTGGAAGGAGTAACAGCAATGCAGAGTACTGGGCTAATGGGAAGATTCTTGGTAGTGTAGATGAGCAGAGAGATCTTGGTGTCCAGGTACATAAATCCCTGAAAGTTGCTACCCAGGTTAATAGGGCTGTTAAGAAGGCATATGGTGTGTTAGCTTTTATTAGTAGGGGGATCCAGTTTCGGAGCCACGAGGTCATGATGCAGCTGTACAAAACTCTGGTGAGGCCGCACCTTGAGTATTGCGTGCAGTTCTGGTCACCGCATTATAGGAAGGATGTGGAAGCTTTGGAAAGGGTGCAGAGGAGATTTACTAGGATGTTGCCTGGTATGGAAGGAAGGTCTTACGAGGAAAGGCTGAGGGACTTGGGGTTGTTTTCGTTAGAGAGGAGGAGGAGGAGAGGTGACTTAATAGAGACATACAAGATAATCAGAGGGTTAGATAGGGTGGATAGTGAGAGTCTTTTTCCTCGGATGATGATGGCAAACACGAGGGGACATAGCTTCAAGTTGAGGGGTGAAAGATATAGGACAGATGTCAGAGGTAGTTTCTTTACGCAGAGAATAGTAGGGGCGTGGAACGCCCTGCCTGCAACAGTAGTAGACTCGCCAACTTTAAGGGCATTTAAGTGGTCATTGGATAGACATATGGATGAAAATGGAATAGTGTAGGTCAGATGGTCGGCGCAACATCGAGGGCCGAAGGGCCTGTACTGCGCTGTAATGTTCTAATGTTCTAATTGAAAGTTTTGAGCAAGAGATGCAGGGGAAATGTGAGGAAGAACTTTTGTTACACAGTGGGTTGGAATGCCCTACATACAGGGTGGTAGAGGCAGAGATAATCAATGATTTCAAAAGGAAATTGGATGGCCACTTGAAGAAAATAAACTAAGGAATCAAACAGGGGAGTGGGACTGATTGGATTGCTCTGCAGAGAGCTGGCATGGACTTGACGGACCGAATGGCCTCCTTTGGTGCCAGAAATGACCAATTTACATTATCTGGAGTCTTATACTACAAAGTCTCTGTAATTACACTGCACAGTAATGCACAAAAAAAAAATACAATGTTGTCACAATTCAAAGCAGATTTAGTCTGAGCTATTAAAGTAGTCACCCACAATAGTCTTGGGGCATTTCCCAATTTTGTAAACAGATACTATTTAAAAATGAAGCAATCCTATAAAGCATTTCAACTTGCTTCGACGAAAATTCAATACTTTTTTTTTTAAAACAGTGTTACAATCGAGGATGGAGAGTGTACTGTCTTTCTCTAGTTCCACTTCTCCACAGGTCACAAAATATATTTAAATGTTTTACCCAGTTACCCATAAGGCCAATTATATACTTTATTTTAGTTTCAGAATAAACTTCCGCCAACCAGGTTTCTTCAACAAACAAAATTATTAAATTATAAAACAAGACTCATTCAATAAAGATGCAAAGCTTATTAACACACCAGTTGAAATATGAAAGTATAAGTATATTCCCTTCTAAATAACCCAACATGTGTGCACACACACCGGTTAAAGAAAAAATAAAAAAGCTTTCTCTGCAGAGATCAACTTTACAAAGAAAACATAAAAAAACATTTTGGCCAAGTACTTGTTAACTCCTGAAGAAAAAGGATAAGATATAGATTGATCCAGTTAGTCTGGCTTCGAGGTACACATAAAAAGGGTGTCATGAGACACGTGGTTGTCACTGGGATCTTTTCAGAAGCAGTTCGTTCAGGAGATGTCGAGAGGAAATCTTGCAGAAGCTTCTCAGGAGAAATGCTGCATCAGTTTTCCCAGTTCTCACGCTGGATTCTTAGGGTTTCTCGAAGAAATAGAACAGGATGAGCTGGTGGCCTCTCTCTCTCTTAGCAGGCTTACACCCCAACTGCCCATTCAAACAGTTCAAAAACAAAACCAACTCCTGACCACCATAAATCTAGACATGTCACTTCTCTGTAAACAACTCCAATAGTCAGCAAGGCTCCTCCTGCTTACTTAGCTTAAGACATGTGACTTCCAGTAAGTGTTTGTTTTTAAACAAAGTTCCAAGGGTCCATCCAGTGACCCTGCTTCAAAAAAAAACCAAGTCCAGCATCTCCTCAGGTATTTCCAGTCTTTTGAACACAAGTCCTGAAAAAATATTAAAACAGAAGCACTTTCAAAACACCTCCATCCTTGGAGGAATGAAATGGCATTTTTAAATGTGTTTCATTATATAGTGTGGCCAAAAAAATAAATTTGGAAAACAATATTAAAACACATTTACACACTCACTCTTCCCTGTACCATCTTTGTGCTCAGATAACTCAAAGCAAAGTTGAATTCTCGACAAAGCATCAGCAATTACATTGTTCTTCCCCACAATATAAGTAATCTTTAAGTGATAGGGCTTCAGTTGCAAACTCCATCGAAATAGTCTGGCATTCTGGTTTTTAACTTTTCCACAAAGGTTAGGGGGTTATGATCAGTATATACCAGGGTCTCCCTGTAGCCGTGGCAAACATATACTTTAGAATGTTTAAGAGCTGGTAGTATGCCAGGATTTCTTTTTAATCTGTTGAGTATTTTTTGGTGTCGAATCAGCTTTTTGGAAAAATATCACACTGGCCTTTCTTGGCTTAATTCATCAGTTTGTAACAGGACTGCACCTACCCCCAGGTCACAAGCATCAATTGCTATCTTGAAGGGCTTAGTGAAATATGGGGCAGCCAACACTGGTTCATCGATCAAAATTGCTTTCAGCTTCTCAAAAGATGACTGGCACTAGCCTGACCACACCACCTTGGCTTTAATTTTGTAGCAAATCCATCAGTGGAGCAGCCATAGCGCTGAAATTGGGTACAAACTTGCGATAGAAACCACACATCCCCAAAAACCTCATGAATTCTCGTTTAGTCTTAGGGGCAGAGAACTCCACCAATGCTTGTACTTTTGCTGCTGTAGTGAACACTAGCCCTTGCCCTACTATATGCCCGAGGTAGGTTACCCGTGCTTTTGCAAATTCACTTTTGGCAAGATTTGTCACCAAATCAGTCAACTGTAATTTTCTACACAGAGCTTTTAGTTGTTCCAAGTGGTCCTTCCAAGTGTCACTGTATGCCAGCATATCATCAAGGTAAACCACACAGTTAGGAGGTTCATTAGTCTCTGGAAAGTTGCTGAGGCATTTTTTAGCCCGAATGACATCACTCGGCACTGGAAAAAACCATCTGGTGTGACAAAGGACAATACTTCTTCAGCTTGGGTGTTAAAGAAACCTGCCAGTATCCCTTTAACAAATCTAATTTGCTAAGAGTCTGCCTTTGTTACTGCATGAACCTTACTGCAGCCTATGCAAAATCTCATTGAACCATCAGGCTTAAGCATTAACATGACTGGGTTCAATTAGGTGGTTTTCCAACATGTATTGGATTTCTGCTTTTACCTGGGCCTGTTTCTCTGGACCGAAGCAAAACGGATGCTGGTTTATAGGAGACGATTCTCCTACATCCACATCATGTATGGCTAAGGTTGTACATCATGGCTTGTCCTTACAGACTCCATTATATGCTGTGAGTAGCCTTGTTAGGTCTTCTCATTGATCTGCATCTAAACATGAAAGCATAGGGTACAATCTCCCTAACAATTCAGTATTAGTTAACCGGATAGTAGGAGGTTCAATTTGGGAATTGTCTAGGCCTCCTTCTGCCTCATCCCCACTATCCTTTTCATCCTTCACTGCCTTTACTACCTGACATACCTGTGCTTGCTTTCCTCCTCCCGGCACTGATTTTGTTTCAACCTATTGAGATGACACAGCCTATTCTTTTTCCAGCATTCGGAGTGCCAATCAAATAATTTACTTTATCAATCCTTTAGACTACTCTGTATGCACCACTGAACTGTGCTTTCAGAGGTTCACCCTGTAAAGGCAGTAATACATATACCTCATCCCCCAGTTGAAATGTTCGGGTCTTGGCATGCTTGTCTGCCCATTTCTTCATGGTTGCTTGTGAAGCTTTGAGGTGTTCCTGAACCACTTTGCAGGATCTCCTGAGAAGCTCCTGGAACACTGATACGTAATTTAACATGGAAGATTTGTCCCTCTGTTGTCAGGCAAGCCCCCCCACCCCCCTCCCCACCTGCTAAGAATGAGGAAAATTAGTTTTGCCACCTGAGCATTGATTTTAAACTGCTGATGGTGAAGAAAGAACTTGCTTTAAAAAAAAATTGGAGACTTTGGCTGGAGAGAGCCATTAGCATGTCCACAAACAATACTTCAAAAGGACAATGGGGCTATTCCCTGCGCCAATTTAATCCACAATGGACTTTTGATTACCGGCCGTTGAAGGTGGAAAGGCTAGCATTCCAGGTTAACTGCTAAGATGGCCCAATACACAAACATACATGGTCAGACCGGTTTGGTCACATGGCTAGCTGACTGTTGGGAGTTTTTTGAATTTGAACTTCCAACAGGGAATTGAAAATCAGAAGGCTGTTTTCTCCCAGACTGAGAACACCTCTCTTCTGTCTGCTCCCATCTCGCTCTCAGCAGCTTCGGAAACCATTGAAGACACATGAACCCCAAGAGAGAAAAGTCTCCTACAGTGAACAAGGTTTAAGAAGAATACTGGGCTCCAACGAAAAGCATGACTACCTACAAAAGGACTACAGCGAGCTTGAAACACAGTAAACAAGAAACTCTTCTGATATTGCCTCAAACCTCTCCATTTTATTTTTCTTCTGCTCTTTTCTACCCCTATTTGCATATGTATGTCGTGTGTGCATGCTTGCATGGGCGGATTGCATATCCGTAGGCGTTAACCATTAGAGTTTAAGTTTAAGGTTTACTAAATTTCACTTATCTTCTTTAAGCCTAAAGAAAATCTGGTGTGCTCATTTCTTTGCCTTATAATTGGAAAGCTGTGTTTAAAATTAAACCCTGTTAGAACAAGACCAGTGAAGACAGTAAAAGACTTCTTGACACCTTTCTCACCTGGTCGTAACACTGTTCTAGAAACCTTTCTTTAAGTATGTCCAAAACCTAATTCAAAAGGACTAAAACCCGCAGACTATTTAGGTGAATCCCTGGTGGCAAATGAAAGAAATTCTAGCTCTTTGTCCCAATCATGGGTATATTCATGACAATATGCCCTGATCATCGTTTTGAGGGTCTGATGGTACTGTTCTAAAGCCCCTCGTGTCTGTGGGTGGCATGCTGAGGACTTTAACTGTGTTACCCCCAGATTACTCAACTTCCTGAAAAATTTAGACATAAAATTGGAACCTTGATCCAACTGGATCTCAATCAGGAATCCATATCAAGTGAAGAACTGAGTTAACTTTTCTATCATTGCCTATCATTGCCTTAGCAGAAATTGTTTTCAAAAGAATGGCCTCTGGAAACCGAGTAGCCATATCCATAATAGCAAGTATTGTTACGACCGAGGCGGGAGCAATGCACTGTCAATTCAGTCCCATCATTCCACAGGTCGCAGCATATTAAAGTTTTCCCACCCAACTGGAAAACAGCCAAATTAAACACTCTAGTAACCCCCAGAATAAAAAAAGGCCAAACCAGGTATCTTTTGACAACAACAAATTAACTATTTATTAAATCTAAATCTTAAACACTATTAAGATAAACCTACGTCTAAAGACCTTATAACTTCTTATTTTAACCTAACCTCCCATTCACACACATACACTCAAAAATCAAGGTTAACTGGTTTCTTTTTTCAAAAATTATGTTTTTAAAAAATTAGCTGTTTAAGAATAAATAACTGACATAGAAGTATTTGTGGGTTACGTTCCTGATGGTGAGGTATTCTAATGTGAAAATAATCAAATGCCACTCGAAGTCTCCACACAGATTTGATGAAATAGTCTCTTAGTCGATAGACATTTAAAACACTTCGGCTGCAGCAGGCCTCAAACAATTCTTTAAACAAGTAATGGGTCCACTTGGATTTTAAAACTGGCAGTCTCGCAGTCGAAACTTTACTGATAATTCCAGAAAATACAAACATTCAAGGAGAGTCAATCTTGAAGCAAAGACTCAGATTGGAAGTAAAGAAAAAGAAATTTTGATACCTCCAACAATACAAATGGTCTCTTCAAAAAAGGGCTTTTTTTTTCTCCTTAGGCAATTAACTCAGCCTGTAGCTCCTTGTAGAATTTCTGCTGAGAAACAGACAGCTGTTTTCGTCAGTAGCACGCTTCGCTGTTGTCTCTCAAAACTGGTTTCAGCCGGTTTTTACACAGTCAACTTGAAACATTACACCATGTGACCTCTCTCCTGTTGTGGCCTAGACAACAAGTGCAGCTGGCACACTGTGCCTCAGAAATCCAAAAGCTTCTCTCTGTCTTAAAGGCACACGGTTTTCATTCGAAGAGAAAATAAATACAGTTCTATTACAGTATATACTGATGTCCTGCTTTTGTTTTCGGTAAAGGTCCCACACAGTCTACCAACACCTTACTAAATGGTTCCTCAAAAACTGGTATGCGAATTAGAGATGCCGGTTTTATTGCAGGTAGCAGTTTTCCCACTATCTGGCACATTTTGCAAAACTGCACCATGTCCTTCTAAAGACCTGGCCAGTAAAAATGTCAACTTACACATGATTGAGTCTTCCGGATACCCACATGATCCGCCATATGAATTTCAAGGGCTATCTTTAATATTTCATGGCGATACTTGGGTGGTACTAACCGTCCATTCTTCATCCACAGGTCTATGAGGAGGACGCCACTTCCGCATCAGAATCCCATTTTTAATATAGTGGCCTTCCAGAACTCCCTTTGCTTCAGCTTCAGTTAGAGTTGATTGTGCCACTTTATTTAACTCTGGATCGGCTTGCTGAGCCTTGATCAGAGAAGACTCACTGAACATTTCCTTCAGATTACCCAAATCCCCAAAGAAAGTTTCAGATAACTAAATGTCTGTCAGTGGTGCCAATCTGACCTCCAACAATGGAACTTGCTTAGCCATTTCTCGGGTACCTACACATGAAGGAAAAATTCCTGGAAACTTTTCCTGCAATTGCTCGGACTCCTTAACTTCACTTGGTCTTTCCATGAATACTGGAGAAGAGACTACCTTTGCTCCGGCCAAGTTATTCCCCAGGAGTAGATCAACTCCGTCTACAGACAAATTATGGACAACTCCAAGGGTTACCATTGCAGACATTAGGTCACACTCCAGGTGCACCCAATACAAAGGTACGGATATATACTCCCCGCCAATACCATTCACAAAAACTTTGGCATTCAAAGCACTCTCTGGTGGAAAAGTCATGCCTTTCCCCATCAGAAGAGGTTGGGTGGCTCTTGAGAGAGATAGGGAGTTCCTTTTCCTTTTGACAAGAATTCCCTGTAGCTCTTGGGTATCTTGTTCACCTTCCCAGCACTCTCAGCAGGGTTCATACTTGACCATACAGCTGCAGTCAGAGCTACAGCCTGATCTGTCGTACTCTCTGTCAGAACCCCTTTCTCTGCATTGGCCTTGTGTATCCCAATAAGTCCCACGGGTTACCCCGTATCTTCCAGCATTCTGCACAAAGGTGTCCCACCTTGTGGCTACGGAAACACTGAGGCTTTCGGACCTTACTTCCACCCTCAGCACTCTCCTTTCCAGCCTGAAGAGATGATTCCAGGGAGTTTCCAGCTGTCCCTTCTGAACCCTGGCTCCTTGCCTTCCTTTCACCCTCCCACCTTCTATTCTTCTCGGCTTTGTGGGGGTCATGGAAAAAGGGTTTGAGCTTGTGGACAAGCTCGTAATCATCAGTGATCTCAGCTGCCTGGCTGTTGAAACCTTCTGGTTCTCTACATGGGTTCTTACTAATGGAGGGAGTGAATTTTTAAATTCTTCCAGCAGAATTAGTTCCATAAGGTTCTCCTACGTGGCCTCTACCTTTAGTGCCCGCATCCAACGAACAAAGTTAATTTGCTTTACCCTCTCAAATTCTATACAAGTCTTCCCAGGCTATTTCCGGAGGTTCTGAAATTTCTGCTTGTAAGCTTCAGGGACCACCTCATACGCAGCGAGGATAGCCTTTTTGCCATCTCAATCAGCAGAAGCCTCCTCAGAAACTTCATGAGCTCTGCCTATCAACCTGCTTTGCATGAGCAGTGTCCAGTTTTCTTTCAGTCACCTCATCTGTTTAGCTACCTTTTCAAAAGAAATGAAAAATGCCTCTACGGTCCTTTCCTCAAACTTCGGGAAGGCTTGTACAAATTTAAACAGTTCCCCACTGAGTCCTGACTGCAGTCACATTCTTCCTCATCAGAACTTTCCCTGGAGTCAAGGCCATTTTGTTTTAGTTCCAGCCTTTTTTAATTGGAATACCCTTTCTCTCTCCTGCCTGCCTCCTTTTTTCTTTTATTTTTCCCTTTGCCATTCTAGTTCCAGCTTCCAAAATTCTCTTTTTCCTGTCCCTCTTTCTCTTGCCCTTTCTTTTTCCGTTTCTTCTCTCTGAAGTGCTTCTCCTTCAAACTCAAGTTTTCTCATTTCTTTTTCCTATTCAAGCTGCTTCATCTGGAACTGAATTCTAGCTAACTCAATTGAATTATCACATGGCCCTTCTTCCAATTTCAAATGCTGTGCTATTACCTCAATTATGTCTGCTTTCTTAGCCCTGCTTTTAACTCTAACTCCAACATTTCTGCCAAAGCTATTAGCCTAGCCTTAGTTAAGTTTTGCAAATCACTCAGGGATAAATCCTCTCTCTTCAGAAAGGTCATAACAACTGACAAAGCCATTTTGGTTTTCAATACGTAGAGCAAAATTCACCGTAAAAATCTTAATCTGCCTTAACCTCAGCAAGTCACAGCACTCTTATTTGTCTGTGGACTTCTAACCCTACAAGACCCCCCAATTATATGTTATGAGTGAGAATGGAGGATGCACTGTCTTACTCGAGTTCCACTGCTCCATGGGTCACAACATGTATTTAAATATTTTACCCCCTTACCAATATGGCCAATTATATACTGTATCTATTTTAGCTTCAGAATAAACTTCCGCAAACCAGGTTTCTTCAACAAACAACAAAATTATTAAATTATAAAACAAGACTCATTCAATAAAGATGCAAAGCTGATTAACACACAGGTTGAGATATGAAAGTATAAATATATTCCCTTCTAAACAACCCAATATACACACCGGTTAAAGAAAAAAATAAAGAAGCTTTCTCTGCAGAGTTCACCTTTACAAAGAAAACAAAAAAAAAACACTTTGGCTAAGTACTTGTTAATTGTTGAAGAAAAAGGATAAGATGTGGATTGTTACAGTTGGTCTGGTGCTCAGGTACATATAAAAGGGTGTCATGAGACACGTGGTTGTCACTGGGATCTTTTCAGAAGCAGTTCTTTCAGGAGATGTCGAGAGGAAATCTTGCAGAAGCTTCTCAGGAGAAATGCTGCATCAGTTTCGCCAGTTCTCACGCTGGATTCTTAGGATTTCTCAACAGGTTGGAAAAGGATGAGTTGGTGGCCTCGCTCTTTTAGACAGCTTGCACCCCAGCTGCCCATTCAAACAGTTCAAAAACGAAACCAACTCCTGACCACCATAAATCTAGACATGTCACTTCTCTGTAAACAACTCCAATAGTCAGCAAGGCTCCTCCTGTTTACCTAGCTTAAGACATGTGACTTCTATGAAGTGTTTGTTCTTAAACAAAGTTTCAAGTGTCCGTCCAGTGATCCTGCTTTAAAAAAAACCAAGTCCAACATTTTCTCAGGTACTTCCACAGTCTTTTGAACACAAATCCTCAAAAAATATTAAAAATGGAAGCACCTTCAAAACAGACAGTTGCATAAAAAACATATAATCCTATGTGTCTCCAAGAATACAAATCTGCCTCCAAAGCTATAAAGCTAAAGTCTTGGATTTTTATCTTTAGAATCAAACTCATCCAATATTCTATCATTACAGTATATTATTTTCCAGCACCAGGAAAAAATTGTATTTTTTATGGAAGGTAGCTTATGCCAACAAATAAAAGGAACAAGTATAAAAAACAAGTGCACAGGAACACCATCAGTATTTGAGAAATATAGGTTGGCTTGTAGATGCAGACCTTCACCAGAACTCAGTTGGCGACACTTTGTTTCACTTAGAACAGAGCTTCTGATGAAGGAACTACACACTTAAATGCAACTTACATTTCAGATGTTTGTGGGCCTGTGAGCATCTGTAGCATTTTCTATTATTTTCAGATTTTCAGTACTTGCAGTTTTTATTAAATCAGGAGCCCACCAATGTGAGAAAGGGCAGAAGACTCCAGAATAAAACCTGGATAGACAACCTACATGGAAATATAAATCCTTGCATCTCAGAAATACACAAACCTCCCTGCAGTTTTTGTTGTCCTTTGGTGTCTTGCTCCTACTTAGTTGATATAAAATGCTTACATTCTGTCCATCAATCAAACTTTAGACTTCACCATGAAATTCAATTGCTTTTAAGCTACAGACGAGAGGTACTGTCGACGTGAGGGGATATTCAGGGATGAGTGGAATCCCATTACATTAATTACAGGATTGCAGTTCATTGCAGACTTGTCCAAATAAAAATGTGTCTACAATTCACTGACAGCATATGACTTCCTATTCCAGGAAAGTAAATGTGGGGAGCCAGTCCAACACCTTTATAATACACCATGAAACTCACCATGCCAATCGAGACTGGCAGCCAATATCAAATGCAAAAGAGGGAAGTTTGGCACACAGTGGTTGCTTACACAAACACCACCACCCCACTTTTATAAAAACACCTTCACACAGCCATCAAGTCGCACTAAACAATTTTCCATGGAGAAAAGGTTATAATCAGACAAAAATCAACAAGCCTCTGAATCATAGTGATGACAGGGGTTAAGAAATCAACTTGCACTGTCATTCGTATATGAATATCAAGTGTTCGAAGAATCCAAATATTTTAAGGAACCTGTAGCATAACATCAGATTTCAGATGGTAAACTTGCTCGTGTTGCTATGTTGCAATCCTTCATCTTTATAGAAGGGAAATGAATTAGTTTGGTAAAATTCTATCTCCTGTTGCATCATCTTCAATCTGTGAAAACTACAGTTGTTCAGCTTGATCTGATGTGATAAAATTTGACTAGAACACTCCAGCTTACTCACAAAGACTCAAAAAGCAAAGGAGCTACAGTCCCCCTTATGCCATATACCATCCCTTTGCAGACCAACAATTTGCTTCCATGTCCTTACTGATTTTGCTCTACAACAGAGCATTAGGTGGCGTTTGTGAGCACAGCAGATGAAGGCAGAGAAAAAAAATGAGTTGCAATTCCACATCCTACCACTGTGTGGCATATTTCATCAGTACTTCTTTTACACATTCACCTCCTGTGAAGTGTGTTTCCTAAAACATTTCAACAAATTTTACCTTATACCAAAGAGTTGCACTGAAAGATAATAAATCTTTCAAAAATTGTTGCAACAGTGTAAATTTGTCGCCACTGAAAATTGAAGACTACTAGGTTGACATTTGTTTTAATACAACCAAATTGGTCTCCATATATTATACTAATTAAGCCAAGCCCTAAATTTGATGTCGCATTGCATAAAGCCACCACTGGAAACCAAATGATAAACAAATTTAAATCCTCCCATGCACTCCATAAATTAAAATCCTCCAATGCCTGGCTTATTTGTAGTCTGCATTCCCTTGCATCTTGGTGTGGATTTAGCATCCTCCTCCACATCTTCTGGACATGTGCAGGAGCTTGAGCATTGTGTAGTCACCAGCCTATTATCCTAACAACTACCTTGTTAGGGCTGTCACTGAAGGCCCTCGGCAAAAACATTGTCAGGAGAATTCTGGGCATCCTCAATGCTTTGTTGACAAGTGGAATGCCACAGGTGGCCTCGATCAGGATGGTTTGGGGGTTTCTCAGTAGCAGAAAGTGCTATGCTCTTTTACTGCAACAGGAAGAAGAATCTGTATACATAGCATCAGAACTGAGATGGTAAACTTGTTTATGTTGGTATTTTGCAATCCTTCAGCTTTATGGAACAGAAAAATGAATGCATTTGGTGCAACTCTATCTCCTGGCACACCATCAATCTGTGAAAACTACAGTTGTTGAGCTCAAGATGATGTGATAGGATTTGATAGGTCATTTTGGCTCACTCGATGAATGACTAGAAAAACAAAGGATTATCAACAATCTAACATCTATTTGTTATAATGCACACCAATGTGTTAACTAAAAGACAGACTTTAATTTTCTTCCCTCTCCCTTAGTCCCCTTGTGCCACATACCGTCCTCTGCTCAGTGTCAGAGCCTCCAGTGTGGGAAAGTGACTGATCTACTCTGATTCTCATGAGGAATGAGCTTTTTTTTTCTCAGCATGATGATTCTTCATATAGTGGTTCTTCATAATGACAAGTAATCTACTTTCCCATTACTACACATTTATTTTTCATAACATGAAACTGCTCTGTATAAATACTAATGCAAAAGACCTTCTTCAACTCCATGTTTATTCCATTCACATTTACAGACTCTTGTAAAATCCAAATTGTCATGCATTCAGAAGCAACAGCTAAATAACGAGTACTAGAATACACTTACTTGGATACGAGGACAGCAGCAGCATCTCTTGCTTTGTCACTGACTGTCAGGTAAGACTAGAATAAAAACAAATTCCATCCGTCATACGACAAGTGTGAGGAAAAACCTAATCTTTGAAACATCAGACCAGAACAGCAGATTTATGGAGATGGTTATTTTTGGTCTGAACATGGAGTAATGCCACCGTGAAGCTGTACGTGCAGCACAGTATTAATCTTATTTTCCGTACCTCAATCCTGAACAGGTTGATCATAACTAGCATCAGTTTCATGGACACTGGTAACCTTCAAATTCCTCATACAATTGGCCATTCTTGACACATAAGCCCAGACAGTGAATGCAACAGCCTAGGCAACTTCCACACACCAACATTTTCTAACCAGGTCACTAAATAGCATTCTTGTTTAATAAGAACACTGGTTAACTTTTTTTCCCCACAGTGATGGAAGGGGTCGTCAACAGTGCAATCAAGCAGCACTTGCTCAGGCATAACCTGCTCATTGATGCTCAGTTTGGGTTCCGCCAGGGCCACTCAGCTCCTGACCTCATTGCAGCATTGGTCTAAACATGGACAAAAGAGCTGAACTCCAGAGGTGAGGTGAGAGTGGTTGTCCTTGACATTAAGGCAGTATTTGACAGAGTATGGCATCAAGGAGCCCGGACATAACTGAAATCAATGGGAATTAGGGGGAAAACACTCTACTGGTTGGAGTCAAACATAGCACAAAAGATGACGGTTGTGGTTATTGGAGGTCAATCATCTCAGTCCCAGGACATCACTGCAGGAGTTCCTCAGGGTAGTGTCCTAAGCCCAACCATCTTCAGCTGCTTCATCAATGACCTTCCTTCAATCATAAGGTCAGAAGGGGGGATGTTCGCTGATGATTGCACAATGTTCAGCACCATACGCAACTCCTCAGATACTCAAGCAGCTCATGTCCAAATGCAGCAAGACCTAGACAACATCCAGGCTTGGGCTGATAAGTGGCAAGTAACATGCGTGTCACACAAGTGTCAGGCAATGACCATCTCCAATAAGAATGAATCTAACCATCTCCCCTTGACATTCAATGGCATTACCATCGCTGAATCCCCCACTATCAACATCCTGGGGGTTACCATGGACCAGAAACATAAACACTGTGGCAACAAGAGTAGGTTAGAGGCTGGAAATTCTGTGATGAGTAACTCACCTCCTGTCTCCCCAATGCCTATCCACCATCTACAAGGCACAAGTCAGGATGCAATACTCTCCACTTGTCTGGATGGATGCAGCTCCAACAACACTCAAGAAGCTCGACCATCCAGGACAAAGCAGCCACTTGATTAGCACCCCATCCACCACCTGCAACATTCACTCCCTCAACCACTGACGCACAGTGGCAGCAGTGTGTACTATATACAAGATGCACTGCAGTAACTCAACAAGGCTTCTTCGACAGCACCTTCCAAACCCGTGACCTCTACTACCCTGAAGGACAGGGGGAGCAGATGCATGGGAACACCACGACCTGCAAGTCCCCCTCCAAGCCACACACCATCCGGACTTGGAACTATATTACCGTTCCTTCACTGTCTTGGAACTCCCTTGCTAACAGCACTGTTGGTGTACCAACACAAGAACCGCAGCAGTCCAAGAGGGCAGCTCACCACCACCTCCTCAAGGGCCATTAGGGATGGGCAATAAATGCTGGTCTAGCCAGCGACACCGATACAATATAAAAGATCCCATGACACTATTTGAAAAGCAGGATGTTCACCTGCTGTTCTGTCCAACAGTTCCACATCAATTACCACCACCAAAAACAAATTAACTGGCCATTCACTGCATTTGCTGTTTGTAGGCTCTCACTGTGCACAAATTGACTGACATAGTTACAATTACACTTGAAATAAATCATTGGACAATTGCTTTGGGAAGTCCTGAAGATGGGATAAGGAGCAACATTAATTCACAACATGATCTTTTCCCTATTCCTCTAGTAACTTTTTATCTCCATGAATCCAACCTTCTTCTGTGCCTTTCCTTTAAAACGTTCATCCTTTATCACCTCATTGGCCGTACGCTGACCTGCCCTGACATACCCTCCCTTACTTAAGCTTCTACATCAAGCCACTCTTCATCCTCAATGACTTCAAACTTTACCTCAACGCGAGCAATTTTCCTCTGAATTCACCACCCTCCTGTCCTCCCTCAATATCATCCTTCACAAAGTCCCCATCCCATAATCCTTTCGGTTATATCCCATGGCTTCACTCTAACAAGACTATCTTTCACACTTCCTGATCTCTTTCACAACCCACATACCCAACCTTTCTAAAATACCATGACTTGTAACATCCAGCCATGCAAAAACTTCTCGGAGCATACAACCTCACTTGCAAATTCACAAATCCTTTGCTTCTGGCTTCCACTCACCAGACGTCCATTGTTCCAATCTACTTAACCATCCTCTCACCTCAATCCCTGGTGCCCTTCATTGCAGCAAAACTAACTACCTCACACACCTGCCAATCCCACCATATAGTTCCCATCTCCACTCCCTCAAACCTGAAGAGCGCAAGCTTGAGCACATCTAACACGCAACGAGCCATGGCATGGATTACACAGATGCGGCTTGGCCATGTTGAGCACTGTGGTGCATCACTCTCTTTAGCCAAAACCAGGATCAACTGGAGAGTTAGGATAACCCCAGGTGCCTTTTTCTACAAGTAACTGCTTTCTTTAACCCTTCTGTGCCCTTCTCCCTCCACCATCACAAACTCTCTGCAAGAGCAGCTCACCTAGTCCCACTCCCCACCTTTTCCCCATAGCTCTGCAAATTTTTTCTCTTCAGATAATTATCCAATTCCCTTTTGAAGGTCTTGATTGAATCTGCCTCCACCACACTCGCAGTCAGTGCATTCCAGATCCTAACCACTCGCTGCGTAAAAACGTTTTTCATGTCACTGTTGGTTCTTTTGTCAATCACCTTAAAATCGGTATCGCCTGGTTATGGATCCTTCCGCCAATGGGAACAGTTCTTCCCTATCTACTCTGGCCAGACCCGTCATGATTTTATAGTCACTACAGCACAGAAGGAAGCCATTTGGCACATTGAGTCCATGACCGCTCTCTACAGAGAAAACTAGTCAGTCTCATTCCCCCACTCTATCTCCATATCCCTGAAAGTTTATTTCCCTCAAGTGCCCATCCAATTTCCTTTAGAAATCATTCATCGTCTCCACTTCCACCACCCTTGTAGGCAGCAAGTTCCAGGTCATTATCACCCACTGCGTAAAAAAGTTCCTCCTCACATCCCCCTGTACCTCTTGCCCAAAATCTTAAATCTGTGACCCCTAGTCCTTGAACCAGGTTGTCTACCTTATATAAACCTGTCATAATTTGTACACTATCTAATCTCCCCTCAATCTCCTTTGTTCTCCGAGAACAACCCCAGCTTCTCCAACCTACCCTTGTAACTAAATTCCCTTGTCTCTGGATGCATTCTGGTAAAACTCCACTGCAACCTCTCAAGGACCCTCACATCCTTCTTAAAATGTATTGACCAGAACTAGAAGCATTACTCTAGTTGTGGCCTTACCAGAGCGTTTTAAAGGTTCCACATAACTTCCCTGTTTTTATACTCAACGTCTTTATTTATGGTGCGCAAGATCCCATATGCTTTGCTAATTACTCTCACAATATGTCCTGCCGCCTTCAAAGATCTATGCACATGAACTCCAGGTCCCTCTGTCCTTGCACACTCTTTAGAACTGTGCCATTATGTCTATATTGCTTCTATAGTGTTTATATTCCTTCTGCCAAAATGCATCACCTCATACTTCTCTGCATTAAATTCCATCTGCAACTAGTCTGTTCATTCTGCTAGCCTATCTCTGTCCTGTTGCAATCGATTGGTATAATTCTCACTGTTTGCCACACATCCAAGTTTGGTATCATCAGCAAATTTTGGGCCCCGTATAGAAAGAACATGAAATCCACAGAGAGCAAACAGTGTAGATTCACCACAGTGATGCCAGGGACGGGAAACTAGTGATGATGACAATAGACTGGAGACACTGAGACTGTTCCCACTGGAGTTGAGAATGTGAAGAGATTTAATATTAGATTTGAACCTATGAAGGGCTTTGGTAAAGTAAATAGAGAAAGACTATCTCCTCTGACTGGGGAGACAATGATGAGAAATCATCAATTTAAAATGGGTCATTGATGGAGTGGAGAGAGAGAGAGATGGGAAGAAATGAATGTACAGACAGTTATCGGAGCAAGAAATGCTTTACCACAGAGAGTGAGTAAGCCAGAGACAATTGCATCTTTTCAGGGAAAATTGGATAAACATTTGAAGAAGTTCAGGGATATAGGGAAACAGCAGGGCAATGACACTGGTTTGGGATTTGTTTGGGTTTGATACAGGGCTACAGAAAGGGTCAGTGGAATTAGTTTGGGATTGATACAGGGTTATGGGGAGAACAGGGCTGTGGGATTAAAGGCCTGCTACCCGACACGAACCAGACTGGACCCGACTATATGCATCGGGGTCGGGTCGCTCTTCCGGGTCCGGCTTTCGGGCTTGGGTCGGGTTGTGTCGGACACACACAGTACTAACTGTTGTTCTGCTGGGAGGAAAAGGGAAGTTGAGTAGGTAAGCATCAAAATTTGAAAAGCCTGCCTGAGCTGGGAGTCCAAGACATCAAGGAGGGAAACGTGCAGCCGCACTCCACAGATCTGAGACTGTGCAGTGAGTGAGTGAGCATCTCCATGACGTCATCGCGCTCATGCTGCAGCTTCCTTCCATTCCATACATCCAAAAGTGGCAAGTACAGTGAGTGCACTATGGTCGGTTCGGGTCGGGATAAAAATGGAAGAACTCGGGCCGGGTCAGGCTATGGTCGATGTGGTTCTGTCGGGTTTGGGTCGGGTTTTTTTTTCCAGACCCAAGCAGGCCTTTAAGTGGGATTAGCCCAGAACCTGACAATACTCCAGTTGAGGCTGAACCAGCATTTTATCCAGGTTTATCATAGCTTCCTTAGTTTTGTACTCTATGCCTCTATTTATAAAGCCCAGGATCCCAAATGCTTTATTAACCACTTTCTCAACCTGCCCTGCCAGCTTCAATGATTTGTGCACATATACCCCCAGGTCCCTTTGCGCCTGCACCTCCTTTAGAATTGTATCCTTTAATTTATATTGCCTCACTTTGTTCTTCCAACCAAAATGAATCATTTTACACTTCTCTGCATTAAATTTCATCTGCCACTTGTCCGCCCATTCCACCATCCTGTCTATGTCCTCTTGAAGTTTATCACTATCCTCCTCACAGTTCACAATACTTCCAAGTTCTGTGTCATCCGCAAATTTTGAAATTGTAACTTACACCCAAGTCTAGGTTATTAATACACATCAAGAAATGCAGGGGTCATAACTCCAACCCTTGGGGAACCCCACTATACATCTTAGAACATAGAACATACAGCACAGAACAGGCCCTTCGGCCCACAATGTTGTGCCGATCCTTTGTCCTCTGTCAAGGACAATTTAATCTATACCCCATCATTCTCCTTTATCCATATACCTATCCAAAAGCCTTTTGAAAGTCCCTAAAGTTTCTGACTCAACAACTTCCCCGGGCAAGGCATTCCATGCCTCGACCACTCTCTGGGTAAAGAACCTTCCCCTGACATCCCCCTTATATCTCCCACCCTTCACCTTAAATTTATGACCCCTTGTAACGCTTTGCTCCACCCGGGGAAAAAGTTTCTGACTGTCTACCCTATCTATTCCCCTGATCATCTTATAAACCTCTATCATGTCACCCCTCATCCTTCTCCTTTCTAATGAGAAGAGGCCTAGAATGTTCAGCCTTTCCTCGTAAGACTTATTCTCCATTCCAGGCAACATCCTGGTAAATCTCCTCTGCACCCTCTCCAAGGCTTCCACATCCTTCCTAAAATGAGGCGACCAGAACTGCACACAGTACTCCAAATGAGGCCTTACCAAGGTCCTGTACAGCTGCATCATCACCTCACGGCTCTTAAATTCAATCCCTCTGCTAATGAACGCTAACACCCCATATGCCTTCTTCACAGCCCTATCCACTTGAGTTGCAACTTTCAATGATCTATGCACATAGACCCCAAGGTCTCTCTGCTCCTCCACATGCCCAAGAACCCTACCGTTAACCCAGTATTTTGCATTCATGTTTGTCCTTCCAAAATGGACGACCTCACACTTTTCAGGGTTAAACTCCATCTGCCACTTTTCAGCCCAGCACTGCAACCTATCCAAGTCCCTTTGCAGACGACAATAGCCCTCCTCGGTATCCACAACTCCACCAACCTTTGTATCATCTGCAAATTTACTGACCCACCCTTCGACTTCCTCATCCAAGTCGTTAATAAAAATCACAAACAGGAGAGGACCCAGAACTGATCCCTGCGGCACGCCACTGGTAACTGGGCTCCAGGCTGAGTATTTACCATCTAAGACCACTCTCTGCCTTCTATCAGTTAGCCAATTCTTAATCCAACTGGCCACATTCCCCACTATCCCATGCCTCCTGACTTTCTCCATAAGTCTACCATGGGGGACCTTATCAAATGCCTTACTAAAATCCATGTACACCACATCCACTGGTTTACCCTCATCCACTTGCTTGGTCACCTGCTCAAAGAATTCAATCAGGCTTGTGAGGCAAGACCTACCCCTCACAAAACCGTGCTGACTGTCCCGAATCAAGCAGTGTCTTTCCAGATGCTCAGAAATCCTATCCCTCAGCACCTTTTCCATCAACTTGCCTACCACCGAAGTAAGACTAACTGGCCTGTAATTCCCAGGGTTGTTCCTATTCCCTTTCTTGAACAGGGGCACAACATTTGCCACCCTCCAATCACCTGGTACCACCCCCGTCAGCAGAGAAGATGAAAAGATCATTGCCAACGGCTCTGCAATTTCATCCCTTGCTTCCCATAACATCCTTGGATATACCCCGTCAGGCCCGGGAGACTTGTCTATCTTCAAGTTATTCAAAAACCCCAACACATCTTCCCTCCTAACGAGCACTTCCTCGAGCTTACCAGTCTGTTTCACACCGTCCTCTTCAGTAATACACCCCTTCTCATTCGTAAATACCGAAGAGAAGTACTCATTCAAAACCTCACTTATCTCTTCCGGCTCAACACACAGTCTCCCGCTATTGTCCTTGACCGGACCTATGGTCCCCCTGGTCATCCTCATATTTCTGACATACGCGTAAAAGGCCTTGGGGTTTTCTTTTATCCTACCCGCCAAGCATTTTTCATGCCCTCTCTTAGCTCTCCTAATCCCTTTCTTCAGATCCTTCCTGGCCATCTTGTATCCCTCCAGAGCTATGCCTGTGCCCTTTTTCCTCAACTTTATATACGCATCCTTCTTCTTCCTAACAAGACTCTCAACCTCTCTTGTCAACCACGGTTCCCTCACATGACCATCCCTTCCCTGTCTGACAGGGACATGCTTATCAATGGCCCCTACTATCTGCTCCTTGAAAAAGTTCCACATTTCGACCGTGCCCTTCCCTGCCAGCATATGCTCCCAACTTATGCTCCTCAGTTCCTGCCTGACAGCATCATATCTACCCTTCCCCCAATTGTAAACCTTGCCCTGTTGCACATACCTATCCCTCTCCATTACCACAGTGAATGCTACAGAATTGTGATCACTATCTCCAAAGTGCTCGCCCACCAACAGCTCTATCACTTGCCCTGGTTCATTACCTAGTACCAAATCCAATATTGCCTCCCCTCTGGTCGGGCAGTCTACATACTGAGTCAGAAAAGCTTCCTGGACATACTGCACAAACACTACCCCATCCAAACTATTCGATCTAAAGAGTTGCCAATCAATATTTGGGAAGTTGAAATCCCCCATAATTACTACCCTGTGACTTCTGCTCCTTTCCAAAATCTGTTTCCCAATCTGCTCTTCCACCTCCCTGCTGCTATTGGGGGGCCTATAGAAAACTCCCATCAAGGTGACTGCTCCTTTCCTGTTCCTGACCTCAACCCACAGTGCCTCAGTCGGCAGATCCTCCTCGAAAATTCTTTCAGCAGTTGTTACACTATTTCTAACTAACAATGCCACCCCCCCACCTCTTTTACCACCATTCCTAATCTTATGAAAACATCTATAACCAGGTACCTCCAAAAACCATTCCTCCCCCTCACCTATCCACGTTTCAGTGATGGCCACAACATCGTAGTCCCAAGTGCCCATCCACGCCTTCAATTCACTCACCTTATTCCTGATGCTTCTTGCGTTGAAGTATACGCACTTTAACCCTTCTCCGTGCCCATCTGTCCTCTGTGACAGTGCTACCTTCCCCAATACCTCACTACACTCTTTGTCTTTCTGAGTGGACCCACTGGTCCCTGGATTACAAGTCCGGTTCCCATCCCCCTCCCAAACTAGTTTAAACCCTCCCGAACAGTACTAGCAAACCTCCCTCCCAGGATATTGGTGCCCCTCTGGTTCAGATGCAGCCCGTCCTGTTTGAACAGGTCCCATCTTCCCCAGAATGCAGTCCAATTATCCAAGAACTGGAAGCCCTCCCTCCTACACCATTCCTGCAGCCACGTGTTCAGCTGTGCTCTCTCCCTATTCCTAGCCTCACTATCACGTGGCGCCGGCAACAAACCAGAGATAACAACTCTGTCCGTCCGAGCTTTCAGCTTCCAGCCTAACTCCCTAAACTCACTTCTAACATCTGTGCCACCCTTCCTTCCTACGTCGTTGGTGCCAATGTGCACCACGACCTCTGGCTGCTCCCCCTCCCCTTTAAGGATCCTGAAGGCGCTATCACAAACATCACGGACCCTGGCACCAGGGAGGCAACAAACCATCCGTGCGTCTCGCCTGCGCCCACAGAACCGCCTGTCCGTACTCCTCACCATCGAGTCCCCGATGACTAGTGCTCTCCCATTTTCCCTCCTTCCCTTCTGAGCCACAGTGCAGGACCCCGTGCCAGAGGCCCGGTCACTGCAGCCTGCCCCCGATAGGCCGTCCCCCCCAACAGTATCTAAAACTGTATACTTGTTGTTGAGGGGAACGACCACAGGAGATCCCTGCACTGACCTCTTCCCACCTCTAACTGTTACCCAGCTGCCTTTGATTTGTGGAGTAACGACCTCCGTGTAGCTTCTATCTATCAACCCCTCAGCTTCCCGAATGATCCTCAGTTCATCCAGCTCCAGCTCCAATTCCCTAACACGGTCTGATAGGAGCTGGAGACGGATGCACTTCCAGCAGGTGAAGTCGGCAGGGTCACCGGAGGTTCCCCTCACCTCGAACATTCTGCAGGAGGAGCAATACACTACACTGGCTGCCATTTCTTTTATTCAATTACCCCTTATTTAAGTACAACTATAGATATTAACAAAAACAGTAAATAGCTTACCTGCTCAGTCCTTTTTGGTTAGAGGAGGAGGGTAAAAAGGGTCTTATTATTAGGTTAGAGGAGGAGGATGGGTGGGAGACACTACATGTGTAGTGGCTCCGGTTTACTCAGATCCGCACCTTTAAGGAAAATACCTACCCAGGAGTCCTCGCTGCCGACCAGCTTCCGGTTCCTCCGGCGCCAAAAGAAACTCAAAGACAAGGAAAACAGTAAGTAAAACAGTAAGTACTTACTTTTAAAACACAGCTCCTGATGCCTTCACTCACCCAACGAAGAGTCGCTACCTTCTCCTGCTGCTCCGCCGGGAAATGAGCTTCTTCTTCCAGTCCCCAAAAAATAACTGTTCACAACCATTCTCTATATCCTGTCACTCAGCCAATTTCGTATCCATACTGCTACTGTCCTTTTTATTTCATGGGTTCTAACTTTGCTGACAAGCCTGTTTCGTGACACTTTATCAAATGCCTTTTGGAAGTCCATGTACACTATATCAACCACATTACCCTCATCAACCCTCTGTTACCTCATCAAAAAATGAAAGTAAGTTAGTTAAACATGATTTGCCCTTAATTTTCAGAAGGCTTTTGATAAAGTCCCCCACAAGAGGTTAGTTAGCAAAATTAAAGCACATGGGATAGGTGGTAATATACTGGCATGGATTAAGGATTGGTTAACAGGAGGAAAGCAGAGAGTAGGAACAAACGGGTCATTCTCGCGTTGGTAGGCTGTGACTAGAGGGGAACCACAGGGATCAGTGCTTGGGCCCCAGCTGTTTACAATATATATCAATGATTTGGATGTGGGAATCAAATGTAGTATTTCCAAATTCGCGGATGACACAAAAATAGGCGGGAATGTGTTTTGTAAGGAAGATGCAAAGTGGCTTCAAGGGGATTTGACAGGCTTAGTGAGTGTGCAAGAACGTGGCTGATGGAATATAATGTGGAAAAATGTAAGGTTATCCACTTCGGTAGGAGGAACAGATGTACAGAGTATTTCTTAAATGGTAAGAGATTAGAAAGTGTAGATGTACAAAGGGACCTGAGTGGCCTTGTCAATAAGTCACTGATAGCTAACTTGAGGGTGCAGCAAGCAATTGGGAAGGCGAATGGCATGTTAGCCTTTATCGCAAGAGGATTTGAGTACAGGAGTACTATGTGCAGTTTTGGTCCCCTTACCTTGGGAGGAATATTATTGCCATAGAGGGAGTGCAGCTAAGGTTCATCAGACTTGTTCCTGGGATGGTGGGACTGTCCTATGAAGAAAGATTGGGGAAACTGGGCTTGTATTCTCTAGAGTTTTGAAGAATGAGAGGTGATCTCATTGAAACCTACAAAATACTTAAAGGGATAGACAGGGTAAATGCAGCTAAGATGCTTCCCTTGGTTGAGGAGTCTAGAACCAGGGACACAATTTCAAAATAAGGGGGAAGCCACTTAAGACAGAGATGAGGAGAAACTTCTTTACTCAGAGGGTTGCGAATCTTTGGAATTCTCTACCCCAGAGGACCGTGGAAGCTCAGTCACTGAGTCTGTTTAAAGCAGAGATTGACAGATTTCTAAATACAAATGGCAGAAGGGGGTATGAGGATAGTGTGGGAAAAAGCCATTGAAATGCATGATCATCCATGATCATATTGAATGGCAGAGCAGGCTTGATGGACTGAATGGCCTACTCCTGCTCCTATGTTCCTACATAACAAATCCGTGGTGGCTTTCCTTAATTAATCTGTATTTGTCCAAGTGACAATTCAGGACAACATGAACAATCATTTCTAAAACCTTTCCCACTACATGGGTTAAACTGACTAGCCTGTAATTGCTGGGCTTATCCTTACACCCTTTTTCAACAAGGGTGTAAATATTTGCAATTCTCCAGTCCTCTGGTACCAACCCTGTACCTAAGGAGGACTGGAAGATTATGGCCAGTGGCTCTGCAATTTCCTCCCTTACTTCCCTCAATAACCTTGGATGCATCTCATCTAGCCCTGGTGACTTGTCAAGTTTAAGTGCAGCCAGCCAAAACAATACCATTTCTATCAATTTTTAGCCCATCCAGTGTCTCAACTACCTCCTCTTTCACCATGGTTCCTTGGTAAAGAGATGCAAAGTACTCATTTAGTACCTAGGTAAGCCATGTCCCCTGCCTCCATGCATAAACCCCCATTTTGGTACTTACTCTGCCCCACTCCTCCTTTTATTACTCTTTTACTATTTATATGCTTATAAAAGACTTTTGCGTTCCCTTTTATTTTAGCTGCAAGTCTCTTCTCATAACTCTCACTTTGCTTCACTCATTTGTTTTTTTTACTTCCCCGTTGAACCTTCTACACAGCCTGGTTCTCGATTGTATTATCCACCTGACATCTGCCATATGAAACCTTTTTCTGCTTCATCTCACTCTTTATCTCCATCATCCAGGGACCTCTGATTTGTTTGTCCTACATTCCCTACATAGCTAACCTAAACCTTATGATGCTATGGTCATGGTCCTCTAATTTTGCCCCCACTGACACTTGATTCACCTGACTCATCTCATTCCCCAGAACCAAATCCAGCAATACCCCCTTCCTCATTAAACTGGAAACTAGAAAATTCTCCAGAACGCACTGTAGAAACTCTTGCCCTCTCTGCCCTTTACACTACAATCACAGTCTATATTAGGATAAAGTCCCCCTTTATAACTGCTCTATAATTCTTGCACCTCTGTAATTCCCTTGCAAATTTGTTCCTCTGTATCTTTCCCACTGGTTGGTGGCCTATAGAATACACCCAGAAATGGTAGCTCTATTTTTTCTTATCTCTAACCAAATAGATTCTGTTCCTGAACCCTCCAGAACATCCTCTCTCTCCAGCAGTGTAATGTTCTCCTTAATCAATACTGCTACCCTTTTATAAACAGCTACCTCCACTTTGTCCTAACTTTCTCTTTGCTCCCCAGACCTTAGTTTCCCACCCATCTCTAGCCCTGAATTCTTGTCTCCCTTGCAGCAGCCATCCCTGCCCATCAATGCCTTACCCTCTCCCTCTCCCAAGCTCATCACAACTATTATGCCCACCTCCTACACCCTCAATCCCCTTCCACCCCAATGCTCTTGATGTTGTTGTCAACACTGTGCAGCACAAACATCACTATCCTTCTCCACCATCCAGCTCTTCGGAATTGCACTTACACAATTCCACTCCTACTTATGCAAACTCAGCCAGAAAATCTTGAGAAATAGCTTTTCTTCCCATCTTGCACTGTCATTTCCAGAAACCCCTCCCACCCCTTCACCAAGGATCTATTCTAACACACCCCCACCTCAACCAACTACAACCTGCTTCAGAGACAAATGTCAGCTTTCATATGTACATTGATGATACTCACCTTGAACCTCTCAACCACTTTGCTTGACCCATTAACTGTCACTGAACTGTAACTCCTTGTGTGCCCTCCAGTTCGATCAGTTTTAACTTCCTCAAGCTCCACGGTGGGAAGAACAAAGCCATTTTCTTCAACCCCTGCCACACACTCAGCTCCCTAGTCTGTGATGCCAATCCCCTCCCCAACCAATAACTCAAGTTAAACCAGACTGTTTGCAACCTCAGCATTCTACTATACCCCAAGATGAGATTCAGACGGCAAAGATACTCTGCAGCAGGAAGACCACTTACTTCCGTCTCCGCAACAATTGCTCACCTCTGCCCCTTCATATGAAGGGTTGGCTACTTAGCCCCTCGAGCCTGCACCATAATTTAACGAGATCATGGCTGACCTGTAACCCAATCCATATACCCACCTTTGACCCACATCCCTTAATACCTTTGGTTAACAAAAATGTATCAATTGCAGATTAAAGTTAACAGTTAATCGAGAATCAACTGCTCGCAGCAGAAGAGAGCTCCAAACCTGTACCACCCTTTGCACATAGAAGTGTTTGCAAACTTGACTCCTGGAAGGCCTGGTTCTAATATTTGTGCTAGGCCCCCCCAGTCCTAAACTCGCCAAACAGCAGAAATTGTTTTTCTCTATCTAACTTACCAGCTCCCCTTAATAACTTGGAAACTTCAATCAAATCACCCCTTAATAATTTAAATTGCAGAGAATACAACCCTAGTTTGTATAATTTCTCTTAATGATTTAACCCTTGGAGTTCAGCTATGATTCTACAACCTCTAAAACACCTTATGCATGCCTTCATCATTTCCAGACTGAAATACTCTTAATCTACTTGCTGGCCTCACATCCTCCACCCTCGATAAACTTCAACTTGCCCAAATATCTGCTCCACTAAGTCCCATTTGGCTATTACCTCAGTTCTCGTTGACTTTACATTGGCTCTCAAACCCAAACTCAAATTTAAAATCCTCATCCTTAAATGCATCTGTGACCTACACCCACCCTCTCTCTGCATTTAGATCATTGATAAAGATAAGCAACAGGAGGATTTAAGCACTGACCATTGGGCTATTTCACTCCTCCAATCTCAAACTGCACTTCTCATGAGCACTCGGTTTCCTTTTTTTTTAATCCAACTTTGTATCCAGTCCCACATTCAGCCTATTTAAGTTTCCACTCTTTATGGTGCGGTTGATTTGCATTGCCACTTCCAATGATTTATCTATCTATAGTCCAAGATTTCTTTGCTCCTCTACCCAATTTAGTTTCTTGCCTCCCAAGGAAAAAGTGGCCTCTTTATTCCTTCAACAAAAATGAACGTCTCAATTCTGCTAACATCCTTGTAAATCATCTCTGCAATTTCTCCAGAGTTCTTCATTATCCTTTTTATACTATGGAGACCAGAACTGCACCAGTACACGCTTAAGTGCGGTCTAACCAAAGTTCTGTACAAATTTAACATTACTTCCTTGCTTTTGTCGTCTATTCCTCTAGAAATGAAACCCTGGTTTAACTGGAAACAAATTTAAAATGGACAATCATAACGCAGCAGAAAGCCGCAGCACTCACCTTTGCTACATTCAAAATCCGATCCATAGTTGGTGTCCTAGATTGTCCTGCTAGTGTTAAGTTATTACCATCAAGTCGTGCCATATCAAATGGGAGTAAACAGGCCATGGATAACCACAATAAAAGTATGTAACGAGTTTCCCAGGTCTGAAATACACAAAGAATAGTTGCATATTATAACAACTAAAATGCATACGAGTCTTGGAACACTAGAACACCATCTAGGAGGATATCATTTGAATTAAGGATTAAAATGATATTCATAATGAAGCTCCCTGAACATCACTCTTGACTGGGTAAAAACAAAGCAGTGGGTTGACTGCTCATTTATTCCTACCCAATGACTACCTATTGGACTGTATCCTGGATTACGCCACAAACTGCAACCACTCCAACATCGGGAGAAACATTCTAACACACAGAAGACCTCCAAACATTTTCAAAAGGAATCTACAGCAGGTTCAATAAGAGGAAATCAGGCAAAATCAGATGCAGTATTTTCTCCGACCGAAGCAATGGTTTAGCAATTATGAACAGATCAACGGATAAAACACTACCATAACAAGAACCTCTTCCACAGTATATAAACATTTCTTGTGGCAAAGGGAGTGGGGTATTAAACAACAAACATAATTTGTTTCCCGATGCATGAAAAACAAGACACCTGGATCAATGCTGCAATGGACGAAGAATGGGTGATTACCATTAACCAATAAGAATAAAAAAGGCAACAGTCCCACATTAAGAGCTGGATTTTATGCAGGAAGCAGGGCTCCCGGCACTGGGCTAAAATGTCGGGACGGAACCACATCTCTGCATTTTTTCTGACCCCCCGGAGCGATCCTCTGGTGTTTTGTGGTCAAAGTTTAAGTAGGCAGGATCCCCGTCCCTTTAAACATTTACGGAGGGATGGGGATCTCATCCCAAAAAGCTGCCAGCCAGTCACAGACCTCAGGTAAGTGAAGAGGGGTCGTCAGGGACAGTTTGGAAGGGCCCAGCAAGGGCGGCATGTGCGTTTGGTCCATAGAGATAGGGGTCCCAGGAGGTACATTTGTTCCCGGTGGGAGTCGTCCGTGGGCCACCAATTGCCCACAAAGGAGGGACCCGCAACCCCCGAGCCCGCAGGGAGGACGCCTCATTTTCCAAGGCGTCCTCCCCACGCAGCAGATGCCCCCCTGCCACGAATAAGATCCCAGCGGCAGCAGCAAAAGGCCTTTATTTAGACTCTTGGCGGGATGACCATCGCCAGCCTGTCCCGCCCCTGGGAGAATTGGAACTGGCAATCTCAACGTCGGGTTCCATGGCAGCCACTGCTGCTCCAATTCTCCAGCAACCCCCCCGCAACAGAACCCGCCATCGGGAGAAGAACAAGATCCAGCTCTAAGAATCTGTATGAAGACAAACATTTTAATTTCTTGATGACAAATTATAGGCCTTTGAGTCGTCTTCAACTTGAACCATTTTGTCTGGCTGAGGCAGTGCAGGCACAAGAAGCAGAACGATGAAATGACTTAAAAATATGCTGGAAAAATACAAAACACTATTACTGACAACATATAATGTCATGTTGTGGAAGTTCAAGCTCTCCATTTATACAGGAAGTGAGATGTTATTTATTGAAATTCTAACAGCTGCACTAATATGGTTGAGTGCCAATCCCTACCAAACGTAAAAATAATTTTTAAAGCAACAGCAGAACATACTGCTCGTTACTTGGCTTTAAAACGATCACCGCCATCTAAAACACAACCTGTACGCAAAACAGTACTGGATTCTCAAGTTTCCTTTCTTTTTTTGTGACCAAGACATGAAACAAGCATAATATACCTCAAGGTAAACTTACATTTAGCACGAATAAAAGATCACGTAAACAAGCACAGAAATTCAAAACACCTGTGATATTAGAATAAAATGGACAAGTACATGGTCTAATCTATATGGCATTAAATGAGATACAAAGTGTCCCCATTTATGCCTGCATTTGTCAGTAATAGTAATCTGCCATCAGCACTGCTCTCCTCAAAAATACAACCTTGTCCCCACTGGTCTTGCAAACTACCACCCCATCTCCAACTTCCCTTTCCTCTCCAAAGTCCTTGAATGTCCAGTCGCCTCTTAAATCACAGCCCATCTTTCCCAGAAGTCCATGTTTAAATCCCTCCAATCAGGTTTTCAGTCCTGCCACAGTAACAAAATGGCTCTCGAAGTGACAAATGACATCCTATGTGTCCTTGGCAAAGGTAAACTATCCCTATTTGTCCTTCTTGACTTGTCTTAGATGGATGACCACACCATCCTCCCCCAACCCCCCTACACTTTTGTCAAGCTAGGTAGGACTGCACTCGCCTGGCTCCATTCTCATCTATCTAATCTTAGCCAAAAGAATGATTTGTTATAGCTTCTCTGCCTGCTCCTGCACAGTTGCCTCCATTGTTTCCCAAGGATCCATCCTTGACCCCCTCCTATTTCTCATCTACATGCTGCTCCTTGGCCATATCACCCAAAATCACAGCATCAGTTCTCACATGTATGTTGAAGATGCCCAGCTCTAACTCATCACCACCTCTCTCAACTCCTTTACCGTCGCTACATTACCAAACAGCTTATCCAACATCCAGTAATGGAAAAGAAATTTCCTCTAACTAAATATTGGGAAGACCAAAACCATTGTCTTTGGTCCTCACCACAAACTCCGTCTCTGTCCGAGGCTGAAACAGACAGTTCGCAATCTTGGTATCATACTGACCCCATGGTGAGCTTCTAACCACGTTATCTGCCCCATCGCCAATACTGCCTATTTCCACATCCATAAGATTGCACAACTCTGCCACTGCCTCATCTGTTGCTGAAAGCTTGAGACAATATGCACTCCTGTCAGCAGCCTCTGCACATATATGAACATGTTCAAACAGCTGAGCTCTGTATTGATTTTGAAGTTGGAAGCTCCAGAGGGATCGTATAAACTTGGTATTTTACAAGTTTGATAATAGCCAATATGGCCTTGTAAAATCTGAGACTTCCTGAACATCACATAAAGATGTACCTGGGGATGAATTTTTAGGGCCCGATGGGGGCGAGCAGAGAGGCTGGCAGGTGCATAAATTCATGCCGCTGGCCAGCGTGCCAATTTTCCAACACTAACCCATCTCCACGCCATTTTCCCGGAGCCAGAATCGGGGGAGGCAGGGCTACCCATCCACAAGCGGCAGGTAGCCAATTCAGCTCGTTAAAGGCCTATTAAAGGCCTACTGTCAGAGGCCAACTGAAATTTTCCAGTCGGTCTCCAGGTCTCCGGAGACATTGGGGTACAGTGTAGCTGCCTGAAGGCAGCCTCCCGGCAGCAGTCTGGGGGGCTAGCACTCCAGGCAGGCTTAGATGCCCTGCCCATCTTCAGCTGCAGACATAGGGAATCCCCTCCACAATGGTGGTCCAGCTGCTAAAAACATTTAGATTAAAGTTATAAAAGTTTGAGAGGGCGCTTCCAGCTTGGGGCACCCTCTCGCGCACTTATCTGAAAAGGCAGCTTTCTGCTTCTTCAGTCCTGGAGGGCCTCCTACTATCCCTCCAGCTTCGAGAGCCTGCCCGCCATTCTTAAAGGGACGGTGTGCCCACACTCTGGCCATTAATTGGTCAATCTGGGGAAAATCAGAGCTGGATGACTGTTCCTCACACAGCGCAGGCTTCTGGTCCCTACTTGACCATGATGGCAGGGTCCCAAAGCCCGTGGGGAAAATCCTGCTCCTGGTTTCATTTCTTAAAACTCACTAATGTCACACAAGTTGGTGCACTTTTGTTATAATCATGTTATAAATTCAAGTGTGCCCGAGATACCTCTCGGGTTCAATGGCACCAGTCACTTCCATAAGGTGTCTAAACATATTACTTTTAAGGGAGTTGACTCACACTGCCCTACATCTACTTGTATGACAGAAGGACTCAGAGGGAAGGGTGGGGGATATGGGCTAATAATAGATGCCCCCATGATTTTAAACTGACTATGTCTTTTGCACATATTCATTCAATATCTCTAAAGTTGGACTGAGTTAACACTATGAGGGGAGGCTTAGTTTGACTTGTTATGCTTCTTCATTCCACAGTCAGCTGAATGTACAGAGTAATAATCATGATGTTTCACTTAGGTCAATTGATACAACTTATCTCCACATAACATAAAAATAATGAACACAGTACACTATCCTACTTCAGTGGGGTGACTTGCTAGATTTAAACAAACTGACTCCTCTGCATTCTATCCTGCAACCCAGTGCAGCATTTCTCTCCTTCCACTCCTGTCTTTCACAGCCTTCTGTGCCTGACTATCTGAGCTGTAACCACTTTCGAAAAGCCAGGTTCCCATTGTACTCTGAGTGTCTCTCTCCCTAACCCCACTTCAGAGATAGGCAGAGAATGAAAAGGTTTCCTATACAGTGAGTGAGAGGTGCTTTCTAATTGCTACAAGCTAACAAACCATTATCTGCTAGGAAAAGCAACTTCTGTTGAGCATTTCAACAACCCATGATTTGGGTGCCAATTTTTTTTCAACTCCTAAGAATACAGATTGCTTTTTAAAAAAAACTGACATTAAAATACTTTCGGTGAAAAACAGTTCAAAAATCGTAAATTGTGACACTCTACTTACATCACAGTCTTTTGGGTCTTGCCGAGTGAGTAAATTCAACACTGGTTGCAAGTCCACCACTTCATGAGGGAACAACCTCAAAAAATATTTATAGCCACGCACCTGCAATGGCAAAAAAAGTTAATCTGAACACAGCCTGTTAAGTAATACATATTTACAGCTTTATTGATCTGTGCAATAATAGGATTTCTCAATAAACCTTCAAGTGGATATTTTATGCAGAGTACCTTTGAGATGAGATAAAGGAATTTGAAGGCAAGGTGTACAAGAGATGAAGGAGAATGCTCATTGCGCACTATGTCCAGCAGCATATTCAGCATCCATTCTAGAAACACAGTTAAAAAATAAAATTGTGAGGAGAGATTCATCACAAAGACAGCAAGATATCCTTTATATCATCATAAAATAGGATCCTGCTAAAGCAAAGCTTTCCCAAGACATAAAGTAAGGGTTTACAATCCAAAGAATTAAATTTTCATCCATCTGCATCTTGCGATATTTTTAAGCAACTCAACTACAAAGGAAGACAAATAGTAACATTACATCCATTATGTCTATATTCAAACAGCCTCGAGGGACATTCAGAATGCTATCTTTTGTTCCTGCACCTAATCATTTCAAACTAGAGTGACCAATTTCCATATTCACATCAGTAAATACAGTTTTATCCATTTTATAAATACACGTAATGCATCATGAGAGAACACTAATGTGGTTTGCTTTAAATGTAAGTGGAGCTTTAAGACATTAAAACAGCAAGTTTGTGTTCATGGACAGAAAAACATCAATATGAGGGAGAGGAGAACTAGAAATCAAGTAATTTCTGTCCCGATCAACTAAAAGCTGGAGAATAAATTACAGTTGATTGAAGTTAACCCTCCAGGCACCATTGATGGGTTGATGCAATTTTCACATCTAATATCAATCTGGTTGCACATATGATTTGGCAATGTCAATCTTCACCAACAAAGCTTTTCACTGACTAAAAGATCAGCCTTAAAGCTACTTTTCAGACTACAAACCTTCTACTTTTTATAAAAAATCCTCTAAAGTAGTGGCACCATAGGGTATGAAAAACACAATACAAAAAAAAGAAAACATGATTTGAACAGGTACAAGAGTTCGAATGGACAGAAAAGAGAAATGGGGAAGTTAAAAAAGTCAGGAAGAGAACAGAAGGAAAAACAACAGGAACAACACAAGCAAATTTGTTTCTTTTATGACTTTCATGTGAAATTGTTTTAATTTTATTTAGTTGTCTGAGATACAGCAATATGGGTGTACCTACACCAGATGGACTGCAGCAGTTAAAGGTGGCAGCTCACCACCAACTTCTCAAGGGCAATTAGGGAGGGGTATCAAATGCTGGCCTTGCTAGCAATGCTCACATTCCATGAAAGAATGCAGCAATTCCTAATTGAGTATTAATATAATAGAGATATTTACATGAGTGCCACAATGCATTAACTGGAAACAACAGAACCAATTGGTCCATGGGAACATCATTTTCCTGAAACTGGCAACATCTACGTGTTAAGAAAATCATATGAAAAGGATTTGAATATGAAGAGATTCTGTGACATCAGACTATAAAACGTGTTACTTTAATTTGGTAACTGACAGACAAAATTATGCTGAAATGCATTTTTTATTGAATCTGTAGCTCACTGCATTAGTCCCAGTAACCAGTGTCATAGGACTGAACGAGGGAGTTTTAGAAAGTTTTCAAATAGTTCAGAGGCTGCAGTGCTAAATAGTAGTGAGCAGTCTGATCTCTGGGAAAACACTTGCCCCACCTAACTGCAGTTCCTGATGGCCAATCACATAGTAGAACTGAAAGCAGTAATGGAGAACTTTGTGGCTCAGAGAAGCCTTGCTAACACATGAATAAGCTGGCAGCCAAAGTTCATATACAAAGTCTTTACTGTTTTTATACAAGTTAATTCAATGCTGCTGTTATTCTAAAGCGACAAAAATTACATCCTCGTACAATATTTATTCAAAATAGTTTCCAGTTTCTAAACTTCCTTTCCTTCCTCACAATGATACAAAGCATCATGGAAACTAAAACAGCCAAAATAGAGGTCAAATAGGTCAGAAAAATAGAAATTTGAACAGCAAACCTAATAAGTGGTAACAAAAGACTGACAGATATACTAGAAGACTGGAGTACTGGAATACATTAAATTAACTGTATGTAACAAAAGGTATATGAACGTACACACCCAACATCCTTCATTCAGCAGCTAAACAGTCGATCAAGGGAGGGAAGATGTGATAAATTAAAGAGAGAGGACAAGGCAAGATAACAAGGTCGCAATAAGGGAATTGATAATCTGAGTGCGGCAGGAAGGGACAGAGCATACAAACTTAATAGCGCGCCAGCAGATAAGGCTAGAGGTTGCAAAAATAATAAAAAGACAGAATTAAAGGCACACAGCATTCACAAAAAGGTAGATGAACTGACGGCACAGATGGAAGTAAACAGGTATGATCTAATTGCCATTACGGAGACGTGGCTGCAGGGTGACCAAAGCTGGAAACTGAATGGCCAAGTGTATAAAACATTTAAGAAGGATAGAAAAAAAAGGAGGTGGGGTAACGCTGTTAATAAAGAATGAGATCAGTACATTAATGAGAGAGAATCTTAGATCGGAAGGTCAAGATGTAGAATCAGTTTTGGTGGAGTTAAGAAACAGCATGGGTCAGCAAACATTGGTCAGAGTTGTTTATAGGCCACCAAACAGTATGGTCATGTAGGGCACAGTATAACTCAGGAAATTAGAGGTGCATGTAACAAGGGTAATAAAATAATCATGGGGGAATTCAATCTACATATAGAATGGGTAAACCTAATTAGTACTAATGCTATGGAGGACGAATTCCTGGAATGAATACGAGATGGTTTTCTAGAACCAACCAGAAAACAGGCTATTGTAGATCTAGTATTGTGCAATGAGAAAGGGCTAATTAATAATCTCGTTGTAAAGAAGCCATTAGGGAAGAGTGACCATAATATTCTAGTTACATAAAGATTGAAAGTGATGTAGTTCTATCTGAAACTAGGGTCTTAAATCTAAACAAAGGAAACTATGAAGTTATGAGGGGCAAATTGGCTGCGGTAGATTGGGAAACAACATTAAAAGATGTGACGGTAGCCAAGCAATAGCTAGCATTTAAAGAATTAATACATGGTTTACAACAAATTTACATTCCTTTGAGGCACAAAAACCCAGCAGGAAAGGTGATCCAACCTTGGCTATAAGGGAAGTTAATGACTGTATCAGATCAAAGGAAGAGGTTTATAAAGTCATCAAAAAAGTAGTCAGCCTGAGAATTGGGAGCATTTTACAATTCAGCAAAAGAGGACCAAGAAACTGACAAAAAAAGTGCAAATAGAATATGAAAGTAAACGAGCGAGAAACGTAAAAATGGACTGCAAAAGCTTCTATAGGTATGCAAAAAGGAAAAAGATTAGCCAAGACTAGTGTGGGCCCACTACAGGCAGGGTCAGGAGAATTAATAATGGTGAATAAGGAAATGGCAGAGAAACAAACACCTTGTGTCTGTCTGCACGAAGGAAGATACAAAAAACCTTCCAGGAATACTGGAGAGCCAAGGGAATAGCAAAAATGAGGTACTGAAATAAATTACTATTAGTAAAAAAAAGTAGTACTGGAGAAATTAATGGGATTCAAAGTTGATACATTCCCTGGACCTGATGATCTACATCCCAGAGTGTTGACGGAGGTGGCTGTACAGATAGTGGATGCATTGGTGGTTATCTTCCAAAATTCTATAGATTCTGGAAGGGTTCCTGTAGATTGGAAAGTAGCAAATGTAACCCCATTATTTAAGAAAGGAGGGAGAAAGAAAACAGGGAACTTCAGACCTGTTAGCCTGACATCAGCAGTAGGGAAAATGCCAGAATCTATTATAAGGGATGTAATAACTAGACACTTAGAAAATAATGCTAAGATTGGGCAGAGTCAACATGGATTTATGAAAGGGAAATCATGTTTCACAAACCTTTTGGAGTTTTTTGAAGATGTAACAAGCAGAATAGATAAGGGGGAACCAGTGGATGTGGTGTATTTGGATTTTCAGAAGGCTTTCGATATGGTTCCGCAAAGGTTAGTAAGCAAAATTAGAGCACATGGGATTGGGTGCAAGATACTGCCATGGATTGAAAATGGGTTAACGGAAAGAAAGCATAGGAATAAATGGCAGGCTGTAACTAGTGGGCTACTGCAAGTCCTTGGGCACCAACTATTCACAATCTATATCAATGACTTGGATATGGGGACCAAATATAATATTTCCAAGTTTGATGACACAAAATTAGGTGGGAATGTAAATTGTGAGGAGGATGCAAAGAGGCTTCAAGGGGATTTGGACAGGTTAATTGGATGGACAAGAACATGGCAGATAGAATATAATGTGAATAAGTGTGAAGTGATCCACTTTGGTAGAAAAAATAGAAATGCAGAGTATTTCTTAAATGGAGAGAGATTGGGAAGTGTCCAAAGAGACCTGGATGTCCTTGCTTATGAGTCAGTGAAAGCTAAAATGCAGGTGGAGCAGCAGTTAGGAAGGCAAATGGTACATTGACCTTTATTGCAAGAGAATTTGAGTACAGGAGCAAAGAAAAGCAAAATACTGCAGATGCTGGAAATCTGAAATAAAAACAAGAAATGCTGGAACCACTCAGCAGGTCTGGCAGCATCTGTGAAAAGAGAAGCAGAGTTAACGTTTCGGGTCAGTGACCCTTTCTTCGGAACTGACAAATATTAGAAAAGTCACAGGTTATAAGCAAGTGAGGTGGGGGTGGGGCAAGAGATAACAAAGGAGGTCTAGATTGGACCAGGCCACATAGCTGACCAAAAGGTCACGGAGCAAAGGCAAACAATATGTTAATGGTGTGTTGAAAGACAAAGCATTAGTACAGATTAGGTGTTAATACACTGAATATTGAATATTTGCAAGTGCAAACCTGAAAAAAAACAGTGGGTTTTTCCTCCCTCTGGACCATGACCCCACCACCGAACATCAAGCCACCGTCCAAAGGACTGTCACTGACCTCATCTCCTCTGGAGATCTTCCCCCCACAGCTTCCAACCTCATAGTCCCACAACCCCGGACAGCCTGCTTCTACCTCCTTCCCAAAATCCACAAACGGGACTGGCCCGGCAGAGCCATTGTGTCAGCCTGCTCCTGCCCCACTGAGCTTATTTCTTCCTATCTAGACTAACATTTCTCCGCTGGTCCAGTCTCTTCCCACCTACATCCATGACTCTTCTGACGCCCTACGTCATTTTGACAATTTCCAGTTTCCTGATCCCAACTGCCTCCTCTTCACTATGGACGTCCAATCGCTCTACACCTCCATCCCCCACCAGGATGGTTTGAGGGCTCTCCACTTCTTCCTGGAACAGAAGCCCAACCAGTCCCCATCCACCACCACCCTCCTCCGCCTGGCTGAACTTGTTCTCACACTGAACAACTTCTCCTTCAACTCAACGCACTTCCTTCAAGTAAAAGGTGTCGCTATGGGTACCCGCATGGGTCCTAGTTATGCCTGTCTTTTTGTGGGATATGTCGAGCATTCTTTGTTCCAGTCCTACTCAGGCACCCTCCCCCAACTCTTGTTCCGGTACATTGATGACCGTATCGATGCCGTTTCCTGCTCCCGCCCCAAACTGGAAAACTTTATCAACTTTGCTTCCAATTTCCACCCTTCTTTACATGGTCCATCTCTGACACTTCCCTTCCCTTCCTCGACTTATCTGTCTCCATCTCTGGGGATAGGTTGTCTACTAATATCCATTATAAGCCCACCTATTCCCACAGCTACCTCGACTACACTTCTTCACACCCTACCTCCTGTAAGGACTCTATTCCATTCTCCCAGTTTCTGTCTCCGACGCATCTGCTCTGATGATGCTACCTTCCATGACTGTGCTTCTGATATGACCTCCTTTTTCCTCAACCGAGGATTTCCCCCCACTGTGGTTGACAGGGCCCTCAACCGTGTCCGGCCCATTCCCCGCAGCTCTACCCTCACCCCTTCCCCTCCCTCCCAGAACCGTGACAGGGTTCCCCTTGTCCTCACTTTTCACCCCATCAGCCTCCATATCCAAAGGATCATCCTCCGCTATCTCCAGCGTGATGCCACTACCAGTCGCATCTTCCCCTCCCTTCCCCTGTCAGCATTCCAAAGGGATCGTTCCCTCCGCGACACCCTGGTCCACTCCTCCATTACCCCCATCACCTCGTCCCCGTCCCAGGGCACCTTCCCCTGCAATCGCAGGAGGTGTAATACCTGCCCATTTACCTCCTCTCTCCTCACTATCCCAGGCCCCAAACACTCCTTTCAGGTGAAGCAGCGATTTACTTGTACTTCTTTCAATGTAGTATACTGTATTCGCTGCTCACAGTGTGGTCTCCTCTACATTGGGGAGACCAAGCGCAGACTGGGTGACCGCTTTGCGGAACATCTCCGCTCAGTCTGCAAGCAGGACCCCGAGCTTCCAGTTGCTTGCCATTTCAACACTCCCCCCTGCTCTCATGCTCACATCTCTGTCCTGGGATTGCTGCAGTGTTCCAGTGAACATCAACGCAAGCTCGAGGAACAGCATCTCATTTACCGATTAGGCACACTACAGCCTGCCGGACTGAACATTGAGTTCAATAATTTCAGAGCATGACAGCCCCCCATTTTACTTTCATTTTTAGTTATTTTTTCTTCCTTTTTTACATTTTTTACAATCTTTTTTTTGCATTTATTTCATTTCATCTTAGTTTGTTGTTTGCTTACCCACTGTTTTTTTTCAGGTTTGCACTTGCTGCTGTTCAATAGTCAGTGTATTAACACCTAATCTGTACTAATGCTTTGTCTTTCAACACACCATTAACATATTGTTTGCCTTTGCTCCGTGACCTTTTGGTCAGCTATGTGGCCTGGTCCAATCTAGACCTCCTTTGTTATCTCTTGCCCCACCCCCACCTCACTTGCTTATAACCTGTGACTTTTCTAATATTTGTCAGTTCCGAAGAAGGGTCACTAACCCGAAACGTTAACTCTGCTTCTCTTTTCACAGATGCTGCCAGACCTACAGGAGTAAAGAAGTCTTGCTGCAATTGTTTAGAGCCCTGGTGTGGTTGCACCTGGAGTATTGTGTACAGTTTTGGTCTCCTTACCCAAGCGAAGATATACTTGCCATAGAGGGAGTGCAGCGAAGGTGGACCAGACTGATCCCTGGGATGGCAGGATTGTCAGAGAGATTGAGGAGACTAGGCCTATATTCTTTACAGTTTAGAAGAATGAGAGGTGATCTCATTGAAGCATACAAAATTCTTTCAGGACTCGACAGGGTAGATGCAGGAAGGATGTTTCTCTGGCAAGGGGGAGGTCTAGAACCAGTGGATACAGAATAAGACATAGGCCATTTAGGACTGCGATGGGAGGAATGTCTTCACTCAGAGGTGCTGAAGCTTTGGAACTCTCTATTCCAGATGGCTGAGGAGGCTCAGAAATTGAGTATATTCAAGACAGAGATCGATAGATTTCTAGATATTAAAGCTATCAAGGGATATGGGACTAGGCGTAGGAAAATGGAGTTGAGGTCAATTATCAGCCATGATCTAGCTAAATGGTGGAGCAGATCCGAGGGGCCGAATGGCCTACTCCTGCTCCTACTTCCCATGTTAATATATGTGCCTGACTTTGCAGTAGCAATGGCAGTGAAGCTCTCAGAGATCATCATCATTACTCCTCTGAAACTGACAGCAACTGCTGGAGTCTGCACATGTGCAGTTAAATGCAGAAATGCTGTCAGTGATTCCATGCCTCTCCAGAGGGTGAACTGTTGAACTAACACCCCCACTGCCCCCCATCCCCAAGAAATCAATTGGAAATTATTGAACTGGCAAGAACTTCCACTTATACATTTTTGGTCTCAACTGTAAAAACCCTTGAAAAAGTTACACCTTGTTGGGTGAGGTGTAACAAGGTTTTTAATGGCAGACTAAGTTCATGACTACTGTGAAACAGTCTCACTGGCACTGAGTGAGTAATTTTATATTTGTGGAAAGTCAAATTTCTCCATTATAATGAATTCTAGTTAAGTTTTTTAATAAAAACAGGAAGTGCTGGAAATACTCAGTAGGTTTGGCAGCATCTGTGGAGAGAGAGACAGAGTAAACGTTGCAAGTCTGTGATCTTTCATCAGAACTGGCAAAGGTTAGAAATGGAATAGGCTTTGAGCAAGTGGGCATGGTGGGGGTGGGGCAGGAAGGGTGTCTGATAGGTTGGAGGGCAGCAGAGATTAAATGACAGATGTCACAGAACAAAAGGCAAAGGGAGTGCTAATAGTAATAGTAAAAGTCAAAGCACGGACCCAAAATATTAACTCTGTTTCTCTCTCCACAGATGCTGCCAGACCCATTGAGTATTTCCAGCGCTTCCCGTTTTTATTTCAGATTTCCATCATGCACAGTACTTTGCTTTTATTTTGGTGATTAATTTTAAGTTTATTATATTTTATCTTCTACCTTAATCCCATGTGTATGTCCCAATCATTTCTTTCCTTATCTGTAAAAAATTTGAATTAAAAGTGAAGGGATTCAGTGGTTTTTACTTCCTGGTTTGCTGTTTGTGAGAATATTTTGATGCAATTGTTTGGTTACCCTGCTTGATGACATCACTGCTGCAGGATGACTGGAGATCCCCTTGACTTGGCACCAGGAACAAAATGATTACGGGTAAGGGGAAATCCATGCCACAGAAATCACTAAAACCTTGTAGGGCAGCTTTCATGAGGTCAGCAGCGATCACCACCGTTTTGCTCCTGACCACAAAATCCAGCCCTTGGAGTTGAAACAACCAGCTGAAAGCATCAGCAGAAAGCATTAGCAGTCAACCCATGTTTTTGACGAAGATTTTCAGGATTGAATGAAAACAAATAACAAAACCAGAAATGTAAACCTGCTGTGAGAAAACTGATCATGTTTAAGACAGCTTGCTCAGGAGTTTCCTCAAGATAGCAGACAGGGATTACCGGATAGGTAGGATGCTGGCCACAAAGTAAACTAATATTTATTTTCATAATAATTTCTATACAACAGAAGATAAACTGTTCACACTAATTTAAGTGCATCACTGCCACCAATAAAATATAATAAACAATTCGACTTGTGAAAAAGATCATATCCTAGTTGTGACTTCTGTCATGTGCAAGCTGCTTGTCTCACTCACTCAGATAATTACTGAATTATACCACTGGCTATGACATAAACCCTACAAGTATCTCATTCATCATCTGTATGATTCATTTGTGGCCTTAATGCTTAGGAGTCATCCTCAGTTAAATATTCATAGCTATCACACATTCAATATTACATATTCTGTGCACACCAAACCACAGCAAGATTTAAAATAACTGGCAAAAGAACTAGACCAGAAATTATAATTTTTTTCATGCTGAGGGTTGTTAAGATCTGAAATGCACTACCTGAAAGAATGGTAGAAGCAGATCCCATAGAAACTTTCAAAAGGCAACTGGACATGTAAAATTGAAAAGGACAAATTCACAAGGAAAAAAGCTGGGGTGTGGAACTAAATTGGACAGTTATTTTAAAGAACTGGAGCAGGCACAATGGGCCAAATGGCCTCCTTCTGTGCTGTAAGATTCTACACCGAAAACAAGTTAAAGCTAATATATATCACTGCACTTCTGATGTCAAAACAATGACATGTCTATAGAGTCATTTATCTCAAAAGAATTTTACATCAAATACTGTAATTTTTCCAGTCAGTCACAAGGCAACACCATATAATTTTAAAGCACAGAAAAAGCCATTCACTGCACTACATCACACCTATGCCAGTACACGACGAACAGAAAGGTTGTCTAGTTATGGCAGAATTCAAGTACATTATGTGGAATCTATTACATGTATACTATTTTTTCCTTATCCACAGACTAGAAAAATAGAATGTAGCCCCTTCAAACATGTATCATCTTACCCAAATGTGGGTCCAGCAGATGAGGTTGTTCCTGGTACTTATCCATTATGACTAGAACAAGGAAGAAAAATCTATTAGTGGGCAAAATATGTTTGGTTATGCAATATCCAGATATTAGTTTCAGGAGGAAAACAGAATTTTCACTAACAGTTACAATGCTGGCCATGCAGATCCTCCGAGAGCTGTGTGACTTTGAGCCTCAGAGTTGTGAGATTATATTATTACATTGTTGTTTGTGGGACCTTGCTATGCACATATTGGCTAACGTGCTTCATACATTACAACAGTACCTACAGTTCAAAAGTACTTCTTGGGCTGTAAAGCACTTTGGGATGTCCTGAGGTCATAAAACGTGCTATATTAATGCACGTCATTCTTTCTTCTTGCATAGCTGTATGTCAATTAAATTTCCCTGGTAAATTCACTGGATGGAACACAAAGCCATCACAAACCAGTTCATCTCAGAGGATGAACAACTGACCATGTTGTCCTGCTACAATAAGTCTGAAAAAATAAGTTGCATTTATATTGCACTTGACCACATCTTCAGCAAATCCTAGAGCACTTCACCATCAATGAAGGACTTTTGAAGCCAGATGTTATGGGAGCAAATGCAGCAGGCAATATATACAAAGCAAGCTCACACAAATAGCAAGAGAGATGAATGGCTAGTTAACTTATCTTTGGAGGTATTGGTTTCGAAAGGAATATTGGTCATGGCACTGGAAGAACTCCCTACTCCTTTTCAAATAGTGTAATTGGATCATTTGTGTTCAACAAACTGACCGGATCTCCATTTAACTCTCATCCAAAAGAAAGCACCTCCAGCAATGTAACTTTGATTCAGTACTGTGCTGTAATATCAGCCTTACATTATGCTCAAGTCCTGAAGCAGAGCTTGAACCTTGATCGTAGAGCACAAGTGATGGAATTTATGGAAAGCAGACCATCATTCAGGTTGACAGAAGCTGTACAAGGACAATTAGTTCATGTAGGAAATACCAACAGAAAACTAAGTAAAAACTTCCTGGAAGTACAAGTTAAGAAATCACTGATCTACAAGCTTAGTAAAAATGCAAAAAGCTTTGAAAATTACTTTTTAAAACTGGAAATCATTCTGAATGCATTACAATGTCAGGGAGTCTGACGAAAGAGTTAATCTATTGATGAAAAAAAAAATCAACTAATCATAAAATTCATATCTTGACTGCAAGAGATTTGAGCAAATAAAAAAATGTTGGTTTAATTCCACTTCTGATGAATGCTTGAAAAGCAAAGCACATACAAAAGCAACAATTTATTTTAATTATTATTGTTTATTTCATACAGTTCAAAGTAAAAGCCTGCTCAGGTCAGGAAATAAAAATCCGACCCGAACCCAACAGAACCAAATTGGACCCAAGCCCGAGTCCCTCCACATTTTCCCACGCCTGACCCGAACCCCGGAATGGTTACCTACCTTGATTCCATAGTGCACTCACTCACTGTACCACTTTTGGATTAAGGAAGCTGCAGCATGAGCATGATGATGTCATTAAGACACTCACTCGCTCACTGCACAGATTCAGAGTTTCCCTACTTGGCGTCCCGGACTCCAGCTCAACTTTTTCAACTTTTACATTCTCCACTTTAGCAGAGCAAATGCAAGACTTCCCGTGTGTCCCCAACCCGGACCCAGCCCAACCCGAAAGCCGGACCCGGAGGAGCGACCCGACCCCGACACGTGTCGTCGGGTTCCGTCGGATTCGTTTTGGGGAGCAGGCCTTTAGTTCAAAGCATTTGAAAAGACTTGGTCATAAGCTGTTTCAACGTTTCACGTCATTTGAAAATATCTAAATATTTCTGTGGTCTGATAAACTAGCCAGGAATATTTGTTTTTATTTAATGTGTCACACATCCAACCAGGTTCATTCTATTTATGTTAGTTACTAGCAATATAAAATAGCACCAAAAATGTTCAGCAGAAAAATTGCACTCCTAAGCAACTGTAATGAAGATCAAACATTAGGTTTGCAGACAAGCATCCTTAAATCGCCAATCACTACACTACAAGTTCCTCATCAGAGACTGGCAATTAAGTAAGTGTATTAATGCGACAAAGCACTCCCACAGTTATAGTGATAGTCACAGTTTGAGAGAAGGTACAGATTCACATGTACAAATATGCTGTCCCATTCATGCCATATGCCTAATGCCCCAACTCTCTTGACATCAACAGCGCACATCCAGAGGTATAACCTCATGTTATATATAACAACTTCTGTGGCACGTGTGGCACAATGTGATCAAAACAGCCTTATACAAGATAAAATATAATACAATACATTTTGTGACACTGTATGTAGCTGCTTATGACCACTACTTACTAATGATATGAGCAAGATCCACTTCCATTGCAGTAGTGAACAGAGTGCCAAACTTACAAGATATTAAAAACACAAATTGTAGACAAAATAGAATTATAGCAATCTTAAAGTAAAATGGAAAATCCTGGACATACCCTATTAGGATCTGTAGGCAATTGAAAAGAAAAATGGCAAACTATTCCCAGAGAAAATTATGTACATTTTAAGTATCCAGTACAGTTTGAAGGTTGCAAATGTAAACAAGGTACAAATTAGATCAGTTTTGCTGTCCAATTTTAAAGCAGCAATCTTCTGTAACAGTTTGATTATGATGAATTGAAAGTAAGTTCCATCCATAATTCAGAAATGTTACTGTTACTGAAGTAAGATCTATACATTTCTTCTTCCAAATCTTAGAACACCTCACCCTGTATCCCCATGTCCACCATTTTGGGTTAAGCAGCACTTGGATGTCAGCTTGTCTGATGTCATCATGCCGAATACACTGATGACATCATGCTCACCATGTCACTGTTAGTTTGTGACAGGTGCAGGAAAGACAGCAAAAGTGACAAATATCTAGGATTTGGGATGAGCTTACTTACAACAAAAAATGTGCAGGTCTTTATTTACTGCCCCTGGTAAGCAGGAAATAACCTGCTGTACTTCATGGAACTTTGGAGGGATTGTTACAGTCCCAGGAAGGAAAACGACTTCAATGATGTTTGCTCGTTGTCACCAAAACAATAGCAATAAATTTTTAAGTAGGCAATACAATTTATAAATAGGATTCTGGTAAGCAGCTTATAACAGTTGTTTGTTTCACCTATAATTGTGTCTGGACTGCAAAACCATTCCTTTATTTTTTACTCTGCATGTAACATTTAAGTCTGTTACAATGTCATGCAATGCTGATGTCACCTACACTGACACTTATGTTTTGATGCAAAGCATTTTGGGGCTGCATCAATCCAGAAGAATACACTACCACATCTGAGGTGTGAAGCCACCACCAAAAGATCATATTGCATTTGTTTTGTTCTCAAAGAACGCAGTATAAATCCAGTCGTAACAGCTAATGCCCAATTATAAGAATCATCACTCGCTAAGGATGTGGAGAAAATAGCAGCCTCCACCAGTACAAAATAAGCAGCAAAAAAAAACAGAATTGAAAAAATCTTGATACATATTGTACATAATTTATCACAGAATTTTGTAACTGTTCTAACTTAAGTGTTGGTTTCATGTGACAATAAAATCACTGCACCCAAAACTTTTTCTGGTGCCTTATAGTTTCTAAACCTTTAAACTATTAAGATTGGGGGAGGTACCTACAAGGAACAAATAAGCCTAAATATAAATGAAACAAAAAAAACCATAGGACAGACTAAACTAAGGGAGGTCATAAATGGCCAGGGAATAAATGAAGTTAGAGAGAGGAAACTAAAGAGATGATTAAAAATAAAGTAAACTAAACTAAAAAAACAAGTTAAGCTGTCTATACAGAAGTGTATAGTGTTGTTAATAAAACAGGAGAACTGAAGGCAATAATACAATGCAAGGAACTAGATATAGTAGGGGTTACTGAGACAAGGCTACAGAAAAATCAGAATTAGAAAGTAAACATCGAGGGTATAGCATACTTAAAAGAGATGAAGGGAGATAAAGGAGAGATGGAGCAGCTGTACTTACTCGAAACAACATACTGGCAGTTGAAAAGAGTGATGCAGCCATCAGTAAGGCAGAAATAGAATCCATTTGAATAGATATAAAAGATAATAAAGGATCAATTTACAGTCTTCCAGACTCAACATTGAGCTCGACAACTTCAGATCATCACCTCTGTGCCATTTTCTTCGGATGGCAACTCGGTATTAACACTGCTATTGCCATTTACACCTCTTCGAGGCTCATCTCTTGTTTCTTTCCTTCTTCCTTTACCATCACCTTTTGCCTTGCACCATGATCCCTTTTGTCATTTCATCTCCCCTGTCTACCACAGACCTTCCCTTTTGTCCTTTCCCCCTTCTCCCACCTCTGTACTTGCTTCAAACCTGTTACATCTCTAACTTTTACCAGTTCTGACAAAAGGTCACTAACGTGAAACATTAACTGTTGCTCTCTCTCTCTCCAAATCTCTTCCCATAGATGCTGCCTGACCTGAGTACATCCAGCATTTTCTGTTTTTATTTCAGATTTCCAACATCTGCAGTATTTTGCCTTTGTAAGAAGCCCAACAAGGGAGGATTTGCTACTGGACCAAGCAATGGGGAATGAACAAGAGCAGGTAAGAGAAGTAAAAGTGATTATAATTGTACACCGACATAATTGAGAGCATAAGCATGACAAAGACCAGGATGACAGATTGGTGAAAACCTGATTTTGAGAGCCTGAGAATAGAAAACGGCCAATACTGGCAAACAATGATGCAGAACAGAAATGGAAAACATTTCAAATGGTGTCCAGAGTCCAAGAAAACATATTCTTCTAAATCAGAAGAACAAATGAAACACTAATGAAACAGCTGGACAAATAAAGATATAAGTAAAAAATTGAGGGTAAGAAAAGAGATGTACACTAAGTGCATGGACAGCAGGGGAAAAGCATGAAAAGAGATAATACGAAGAGAATAAGAGAGAAATCAAAAAAGGTCATAAAGAGGAAGTATGACAAATTATCAAAGAACAGAAAGTAAAATATTCTACAGGCACATAAATGAAAAAGGGAGCCGAGTTGGTCATAAAGCCACAGGCAGCAATAATGAAATGTCAGAAATAACGATTACTTTGAATCAGTAATTACCAGGGAGACGGGCAGGAGGACATGACATCAAAAGATGAGGTTAGAAATGATATAAACACATGTAAAATAAAAAGGAGAAATATCAAAAAAACTAATCAAGCTCAAAGAGGATAAAACCCTTGGCCCAGAAGGACTGCATCTGCACATTTTAAAAGAATCTGGAAGAGATAACAGAGGTATTATAACATATTTAAATATAAGAAAGGAGTCCAGGAACTATAGAACACTCAGCTTAACATGGGTGGTATGGAGAAAAATAGAGAAACATCTAGAAAACAAAAATCTAACAATGAATAGACAACATGGATTTCAGAGAATATCTTACTTGGGTTTTACTTGACCAACCTCTCAGAATTCTTTGAAGAGAGAATAGATAAAGGTAATGCAGTAAATGTAATATATCTAGATTTCCAAAAGGCCTTTGAAAAGTTACCACACAAGGTCAGAGCATTTGGAGTCAGGTGACAAGTAGTAGAATGGACAGCTAGCTGGCTGCAAGATAGAAATCACAGAGCAGTGGTAAAAGGTAGCTATTCAGAACAGAAGGTGGGAAGTGGGGTGCCACAAAGATCAGTGCTGGAACCACTGGTGTTCACACTGTATATTAACAATTCAGACTGTAGAATCCAAAATACAATTTCTAAATTTGCAGACACCACCAAACTTGGGGAGGGGGGACGGGACGGTGGAATAGTCAATACTGAGGACTGCAACAAATTACAAGACAACATTAATAAACTGCAGAATGGGTCTATAATCGACATAGGAAAACATAATATCTGACACGTATCTAAGAAAAATAAAGAGATCACATATTAGTTAGAAAATAATTTAAATTTGGGTAAAGGAGCAAAGGGATCTGGGAGTACAAATACACAAATTACTAAAAGTAGCAAAGCAGGTTAATAAGGCTATATAAAGTAAAACAAACCAAGCAATAGGATTTATTTCTAGAGGGATAGAATTGAAAAAAAGTTATGCTAAAATTGTATCGAACATACAAATTCAGAGCAGGAGTAGGCCACTCGAGCCTGCTCCGCCATTCAATTAAGTTCATGGCTGATCAGATTGTAACCTCAACTCCACATTCCTGCCTATCTCCAATAACCTTTCACCCCCTTGCTTATCAAGCATTTATCCACCTCTGCCTTAAAAATATTCAAAGAGTCTGCTTCCGCCACCTTTTGAGGAAGAGAGTTCCGAAGACTGACGACCCTCAGAGAAAAGATTTCTCCTCGTCTGTCTTAAATGGGCAACTGACCCCTAGTTCTAGATTCTCCCACAAGAGGAAACATCCTTTCCACATCCACCCTGTCAGGACCCCTCAGAATCTAATATATTTTAATCAAGTCACCTCTCACTCTTCTAAACTCAAGCACATACAAGCCTAGCCTGTCCGACCTTTCCTCATAAGACAACTCGCCCATTCCAGGTATTAGTCTAGTAAATCTGCTCTGAACTGCTTTTAACGCGTGTACATCCTTTCGTGAATAAGGAGACCAGTACTGTACACAGTACTCCAGATGTGGTCTCATCAACGCCCTGTACAGCTGAAGCATAACCTCCCTACTTTTGTATTCAATTCCCCTCACGATAAATGATAACATTCAATTAGCTTTCCTAATTACTTGCTGTACCTGCATACTAACCTTTTGCAATTCATGCACTATGACACCCAGATTCACTCTGCATCTCGGAGCTCTGCAATCTCTCACCATTTAGATAATATGTTTCTTCTTTATTCTTCCTGCCAAAATCGACAATTTTACATTTTCCAACATTCTACTCCATTTGCCAGATGTTTGCCCACTCACTTAACCTACCTATATCCCTTTGTAGCCTACTTATGACCTCTTCACAACTTACATTCCCCTCTATCTTTGTGTCATCAGCAAATTTAGCAACCATACCTTCGGTCCCTTCATCCGAGTCATTTAAATAAATTGTAAAAAGTTGAGGCCCCAGCACTGATCCCTGTGGCACACCACTTGTAACAACTTGCCAACCAGAAAAAGACCCATTTACACCTTCTCGAACCTTGGTTAGACCAGACTTGGGAGTACTGTCTACAGTTCTGGTTGCCGGATGAGAAAAAGGATATGGAGGCACACTTAGAGGGTGCAAAAAAGATTTACAAGGATGATAGCAGAACTGCGAACAAAATGAATAGGCTGGTTCTCTTTTGCCTTGAAAAGAGAAGACCGAGAGGTAACCCAATTCGGGTCTTCAAAAATCATGAAAGATTTTGGTATAGTCAATACAAAGTTTTTGTTTCCAATAGCGAAGAGCAAAACTAGAGTCCATCAATAAAAGATAGTCACCAAGAAATCAAATAGGAAATTCAGAAGAAACTTCTTCACCCAGAGACTGGTGAGAATGTGGAACTCGCTACCAGAGGAAACAGTCGAGGCAAATAGAATAAATGCATTTAAGGGGAAGCTAAATAAGCATATGAGAGAAGGGAATAGAAGGTTATGCTGATGGTAGAGTTAGATGAGTAAGGTTGGGAGGAGGCTTGAGTGGAGCATAAAAGTCAGCATGAACTGGTTGGGCCAAATGGCCTGTTTCGGTGCTGTATATGCTATGTAATCTTATGCAAACACAGACTGCATTTAAAAAATTAAAATTAGAATTGGAAATAAAACAGAAAATGCTGGAAATACACAGGTCAGTCAACTTCTGAAAGCTAACAAACCCCTTCATCAGAAATGTTGCAGTCAGAAGAGACACTTTGTAGCACACAGAAATGCTCTCTTCCTGACCACCTGCAATTTCTGTTGAACATTATTGCTTGAAACATTAACCGCTCTCTCCTTCACATGCTGTCATCCCAAAATATGATTATTGCCTTTCTCTTATTTCCATTATTTATGACGCAGGTACTTAAAAATTTATGCAGAGTTTCAGCAGTTTAATAGTCACACCAGTGGTCAGTGCATAAGAAAATACGAATTTGGAGCAGAGGTAAGTCATTCGGTCCCTCGAGACTGCTCCGCCATTCAATAAGATCATGGCTGGTCTATTTCTGTCTCGAATTCCACACTCCCGATAACCTTTGATTTCCTTGCCTAACAAGAATCTATCTACCTCTGCCTTAAAAATATTCAATGATCCCGCCTCCACCACCTTCTGAGGCAGAGAGTTCCAAAGTCACACAACCCTCGGAGAAAAAATTTCTCCTCATCTCTGTCCTAAAAGGGCGACCCCTAATTTTAAAACAGTGCCCCATAGTTCCAGACTCCCCCACAAGAGGAAACATCCTTTCCACATCCACCTTGTCAAGACCGTTCAGGATCTTATATACTTCAATCAAGTCTCCCTCACTCTTCTAAACTCCAGTGAAAATAAGCCCAGTCTGTCCAACCTTTCCTCATAAGACAACCCGCTCATTCCGGGTATCAATCTAGTAAACCTCCTCTGAACCATCTCCAACACATTTTATATCCTTCATTAAATGTGGAGACCAAAACTGTACAGAGTATTTGAGATGTGATCTCACCAATGCCCTGTATAACTGAAGCATAACATCCTTACTTTTAGTTTCAATTCCTCTTGTAATAAACAATAACATTCCATTAGCCTTCTTTATGACTTGCTGTAACTGCGTACTAACGCTTTGTGATTCATGCACAAAAACAGCTAGATCGCTCTGCACCTCGAAATTCTGCGTTTAATTAATACTCTGCTTTTTTATTCTTCCTGTCCAAGTGAACAACTTCACATTTTCCCACATTTTACTCCATCTGCCGGATTTTTGCCCACTCACTCAACCTATCTATATCAGTCTGCAAACCTCCTTATGACCTCTTCGCAACATACTTTCCTACCTATATTTGCGTCATCTGCAAATTTAGCTACCAAGCCATCACTCCCTTCAACTAAATCACTGATAAAAATTGTAAAAAGTTGAGACCCCAGCATAGACCCCTGCGGGACTCCACTCATCACATCCTGCCAATCAGAAAAGGACCCCTTTATGCATACTCTCTGTTTTCTGCCAGCCAGTCAATCTTCTATCCATGCTAATAAGTTACCACCTAAATCATGAGCTCCTACTTTGCACATTAACCTTTTGTGTGGCACCTTGTCAAATGCCTTCTGGAAATCCAAGTACAGTACGTCAACTGGCTCCCCTTTATTCACAAAGAACTCTATAATTGGTTAATTTCCCTTTCACAAAACCATGCTGACTATTCCCGATTACCTTGAGTTTTTCTGAGTGCCTTAATGATCAATTCTAACACCTTCCCCACGACAGACGTCAAGCTGACTGGGCCTATAGTTAGTGACCTGTTACCAATCATCATCACTAGGGAAAAAGTACTGAGCAAACTATTGGGATTAAAGGCAGACAAGTCCCCAGGGCCTGATGGCCTACATCCTAGGGTCTTACAGGAAGTGGCAGCGGAGATAGTGGATCCATTGTTTATAATATTCCAAAATTCCCTGGATGGGAAAAAGGTTCCAGTGGATTGGAAAAAAGCTAATATAACACCCTTATTCAAAAAGGGAGGGAGGCAGAAAGTAAGAAACTATAGACCAGTTGTTTAACATCTGTCATTAGGAAATTGTTAGAATCCATTATTAAGGAAGTAATAACAGGACATTTAGAAAGTCAAAACACAATGCATCAGAGTCAGCATGGTTTTGTGAAGGGTAAATCGTGTTTAACTAATTTGTTAGAGTTCTTCGAAGATATAACAGGCAAAGTGGATAATGGGGATCCTGTAGATGTAGTATATCTGGACTTCCAGAAAGCATTTGATAAGGTGCCGCACAAAAGGTTAATACACAGGGTAAGATCACAAGGGGTTAGGGGCAATTTATTAGCTTGGATAGAGGATTGGCTAACCAGCAGAAAATAGTGTGTTAGGATAAATGGGTCTTTTCTGGTTGGCAAGATGATACTCGTAGGGTGCCACAGGGTTCGGTCCTCGGGCCCCAACTATTTACAATCTATATTAACGGTTTGGATGCAGGGATAGGAGGAACTATAGCCAAATTTGCAGATGACACTAAAATAGGTGGGATAGTAAGTTGCAATAAAGAAATAAGAAATTTACAAATGGACATGGATAGGTTAGATGAATGGGCCACAATTTGGCAGATGGAGTTTAAAGTGGTTAAGTGTGAGGTTATCCATTTTGGTTGGAAGAATAGAAAGGCAAATTATCTAAATGAAGAGAAACTTCAGAGTGCTTCGGTGCAGTGGGATCTGGGGGTCCTCGTGCATGAATCACAGAAAACTAGCATGCAGGTACAGCAGGTAATAAGGAAGGCAAATGGAATTTTGGCATTTATTGCTAAAGGAATAGAGTATAAAAGTAAGGAAGTGTTGCTACAACTGTACAAGGCATTAGTGAGACTGCACCTGGAGTATTGCATAAAGTTTTGGTCCCCTTACTTGAAGAGGGATGTAGTTGCATTGGAGGCAGTTCAGAGGGGGTTCACTAGATTGATTCCAGAGATGAGGGGTTTGTCTTATGAAGAGAGATTGAGCAGTTTAGGCCTTTTCTTTCTGGAGTTTATAAGAATGAGAGGAGATCTAATTGAGGTATAGAAGATGATTAAGGGGATTGACAAAGTAGACGTAGAGAGAATGTTTCCTCTTGTCGGGCAATCTAGAACGAGAGGTCATAGTTTTAGGATAAGGGGTAGCAGATTTAAAACAAAGATGAGGAGAAATTACTTGTCTCAAAGGGTCGTGGGTCAGTGAATTCACTTCCCCAGAGTGCGGTGGATGGCAGGACATTGAGTAAATTTAAGGAGGAGATTGACAGATTTTTAATTAGTAAAGGGTTGAAGGGTTATGGAAAACGGGCAGGAAAGTGGAGTTGAGGCCGAGGTGAGATCAGCCATTATCATATTGAACGATAGAGCAGGTTCGAGGGGTTGAATTGCCTACTCCTGCTCCTAGTTTGTGTTTTCTGTCCCTCCCGCCTCCCTTCTTGAATAGAGGGGTGAAATTTGCTACTTTCCAGTCTGATGGAACCTTTCCAGAATCAAGCAAATTTTGAAAAATTAACACCAATGCATCTACTATCTCATTAGCCACCTCTTTTAAGACCCTAGGATGAAGCCCTTCAGGACCCGGAAACTTGTCAGTCCGCAGCTCCATCAGTTTGCTCAGCACCGTTTCCCTGGTGATTGTAATTTCACCAAGTTCCTCTCTTCCTTCCACCTCCTGATTTACAGCTATTGCTGGAATGTTTTTTGTATCCTCTATAGTGAAGGCAAAAGCAAAATATTTGTTCATTTCATCCACCATTTCCTTATTATCTACTATTAACTCCCCATTCTCACTCTCTAGAGAAGCAACATGCACTTTACATACTCTTTTCCTTTTTAAATACCTGTAGAAACGCTTGCTGTTTTTACATTTCTAGCCAGCTTCCTCTCATACTCTAAATTCTTTCTCCTGATTAACCTTTTAGTCATTCTCTGCTGCTCTTCATATTCTGCCCAATCTGACCTACCATTCGTCTTCACACAATTATGTGCCTTTTGCTTAAGTTTGATGCTTTCTTTAACTTCTTTAAGTAACATAGAAACATAGAAAATAGGAGTAGTAGACCATTCGGCCCTTCGAGCCTGCTCCACCATTCAATACAATCATGGCTGATCGTTCAAACTCAGTACCCCGTTCCCGCTTTCTCCCTATATCCTTGATTCCTTTAGCCCTAAAAACTATATTAACTCTTTCTTGAATATAATGAGTTGGCCTCAACTGCTTTCTGTGGTAGAGAATTCCACAGGTTCACCACTCTCTGGGTGAAAAAACCCTCCTTAACCACAGATGGTGGGTCCTCGCCTTGGAATTTTTCTTTATAGTAGCAATATACTTATTCTGAGTATTCTGAAATATTCCCTTTGTTGTCTGCCACTACTTCTCTATTGATCTATCTCCTAGCCTAGTAACCCAGTTCACTTCAGCAAGCTCAACTTTCATGCCCACATAGTTGCCCTTATTTAAGTTTAAAATACTAGTCTCAGACCCACTCTTCTCTCTTTCAAACCTGATGTAAAATTCAATCATATTGTGGTCGCTGCTACCCAGAGGTGACCTTTACTCTGAGGTCATTAATTAATCCCGTCTCATTACACAAAAGCAAGTCGAATATAACCTGCTCTCTGGTTGGTTCCAGAACGTGCTGCTCTAAAAAAATATCTCAAAAGCATTCTATGAACTCTTCATCCAGGCTACTATTGCCAATCAGATTTTTCCAATTTCTATGTAGATTAAAATCACCCATGATTATGCTAACCTTTATCACAAGCACCCAATATTTCTTCTTGTATACTTCATCCTACATTGTGATAACTGCTATAGACCACCCCCACGAGTGACTTCTTTCCCCTAGAATTCCTCATCACCACCCAAACCGCAGGTCTGCGTCAGGTGATCTTCACAAGCTTCAATGCCAGCTACCAGTATGCTCATCGAGATTTATTCCTGGACAAATAACCTTGCAGCTGACCAAGAGACAATTCTACGTTCAGTGCAAGATACGTGAAATGCAGGGTGTGGTACTGAGCTGTACACTGGGGACATGGAAAAGACCAGAATTGGATGAGCACAGCTGTCTCAGAGAAATGGAGGGACAAGGCCAAGACGGGAATTGAAAAGAAGGATGAAATAATGAGGGAGGGGAGGGGGGGGCTAGAGAATGGAATCCGGGGCAGGGAGAATGGAAGCTGGGGGGGGCGGGGCAAAGGAATGGAAGCAGGGGAGCCGGGGGGGGGGGGGGGGGAATGGAAGCAGGGGAGCCGGGGGGGGGGGGGGGGGGAAAGGGAAGCAGGGGAGCCGGGGGGGGGGGGGGGGGGAAAGGGAAGCAGGGGAGCCGGGGGGGGGGGGGGGAAAAGGGAAGCAGGGGAGCCGGGGGGGGGGAAATGGAAGCGGGGGGGGGGTGGGGAGAATGGAAGCAGGGGAGCCGGGGGGGGGGGGGGGGGGGGGAATGGAAGCAGGGGAGCCGGGGGGGGGGGGGGAATGGAAGCAGGGGAGCCGGGGGGGGGGGGGGGGGGGGAATGGAAGCAGGGGAGCCGGGGGGGGGGGGGGGGGGGAATGGAAGCAGGGGAGCCGGGGGGGGAGGGGGGGGAATGGAAGCAGGGGAGCCGGGGGGGGAGGAATGGAAGCAGGGGAGCCGGGGGGGGGAGGAGGAATGGAAGCAGGGGAGCCGGGGGGGGGAGGAGGAATGGAAGCAGGGGAGCCGGGGGGGGGAGGAGGAATGGAAGCAGGGGAGCAGGGGGGGGGGGGGGGGGATGGAAGCAGGGGAGCAGGGGGGGGGGGGGGGGAGGAATGGAAGCAGGGGAGCCGGGGGGGGGGGGGGGGGAGGAGGAATGGAAGCAGGGGAGCCGGGGGTGGGGGGGAGGAATGGAAGCAGGGGAGCCGGGGGGGGGGTTGGGGAGGAATGGAAGCAGGGGAGCCGGGTAGGGGGTTGGGGAGGAATGGAAGTAGGGGAGCCGGGGGGGGGGGTTGGGGAGGAATGGAAGTAGGGGAGCCGGGGGGGGGGGGGGAGGAGGAATGGAAGTAGGGGAGCCGGGGGGGGGGGAGGAGGAATGGAAGCAGGGGAGCCGGGAGGGGGGGGAGGGGAGCCGGGAAGGGGGGGGGGGGGGGGGCCGGGAAGGGGAGCCGGGAGGGGGGGGGGGGGAAGGGGAGCCGGGAAGGGGGGGGGGGAAGGGGAGCCGGGAAGGGGGGGGGGGAAAGGGGAGCCGGGAAGGGGAGCCGGGAAGGGGGGGGGGGGAAGGGGAGCCGGGAAGGGGGGGGGGGGAAGGGGAGCCGGGAAGGGGGGGGGGGGAAGGGGAGCCGGGAAGGGGGGGGGGGGGGAAGGGGAGCCGGGAAGGGGGGGGGGGGAAGGGGAGCCGGGAAGGGGGGGGGGGGAAGGGGAGCCGGGAAGGGGGGGGGGGGGGGGAGGGAAGGGGGGGGGGGGGGGGAGGGAAGGGAGCCGGGAAGGGGGGGGGGGGGGGGAGGGAAGGGGAGCCGGGAAGGGGGGGGGGGGGGGGGAAGGGAAGGGGAGCCGGGAGGGGGGGGGGGGGGGGGGAAGGGGAGCCGGGAAGGGGGGGGGGGGGGGGGGGGGGGGAAGGGGAGCCGGGAAGGGGGGGGGGGGGGGGGGGGGGAAGGGGAGCCGTGAAGGGGGGGGGGGGGGGAGAGCCGGGAGGGGGGGGGGGGGGAGGGGGGAAGGGGAGCCGGGAGGGGGGGGAAGGGGGGGGAAGGGGAGCCGGGGGGGGAAGGGGAGCCGGGAGGGGGGGGGGGAGGGGAGCGGGGAGCCGGGAGGGGGGGGAAGGGGAGCCGGGAGGGGGGGGGGGGGGGGAAGGGGAGCCGGGAGGGGGGGGGGGAGGGGGGGGGGGGGGGGGGAAGGGGAGCCGGGAGGGGGGGGGGGAGGGGGGGGGGGGGGGGGGAAGGGGAGCCGGGAGGGGGGGGGGGGGGGGGGGGAGGGGGGGGGGAAGGGGAGCCGGGGGGGGGGAAGGGGAGCCGGGAGGGGGGGGGGGGGGGGGAAGGGGAGCCGGGAGGGGGGGGGGGGGGGGGGGGAGGGGGGGGGAAGGGGAGCCGGGGGGGGGGAAGGGGAGCCGGGAGGGGGGAGGGGGGGGGGGGGGGAAGGGGAGCCGGGGGGGGGGGGGGGGGGGGGGGAGGGGAGCCGGGAGGGGGGGGGGGGGGAAGGGGAGCCGGGAGGGGGGGGGGGGGGGAGGGGAGCCGGGAGAGGGGGGGGGGGGGGAGGGGAGCCGGGAGAGGGGGGGGGGGGGGGAAGGGGAGCCGGGAGAGGGGGGGGGGGGGGGGGGAAGGGGAGCCGGGAGAGGGGGGGGGGGGGGGGGAAGGGGAGCCGGGAGAGGGGGGGGGGGGGGGGGAAGGGGAGCCGGGAGAGGGGGGGGGGGGGGGAAGGGGAGCCGGGAGAGGGGGGGGGGGGGGAAGGGGAGCCGGGAGAGGGGGGGGGGGGGAAGGGGAGCCGGGAGGGGGGGGGGGGAGGGGAGGGGAGCCGGGAGGAGGGGGGGGGGGGAGGGGAGGGGAGGGGAGGGGAGGGGAGCCGGGAGGAGGGGGGGGGGGAGGGGAGGGGAGGGGAGGGGAGCCGGGAGGGGGGGAGGGGAGGGGAGGGGGGGGGGGAGGGGAGGGGAGCCGGGAGGGGGGGGGAGGGGAGCCGGGAGGGGGGGGGAGGGGAGCAGGGAGGGGGGGGGAGGGGAGCAGGGGGGGGAGGGGAGCAGGGAGGGGGGGGGAGGGGAGCCGGGAGGGGAGCCGGGGAATGCCGGGGGGAGCAGGGGGGGGGGGGGGGGGGAGCAGGGGGGGGGGGGGGGGGGAGCAGGGGGGGGGGGGGGGAGCGGGGTGCGCGGGGGGGATGGGAGCGGGCGAGCCGGGGGATGGGAGCGGGCGGGGAATGGGAGCGGGCCAGCCGGGGAGGGGAGGGGGAGAATGGGAGCGAGGAAGCCGGGGGGTGGGAGCGGGGGAGCCGGAGGGGGAATGGGAGCGGGGGGTGGGAGCGGGGGAGCCGGAGGGGGAATGGGGGTGGGGGGGGGAGCGGGGTGCGCGGGGGATGGGAGCGGGGGTGCCGGGGGATGGGAGCGGGCGAGCCGGGGAGGGGGAGGGGGAGGGGGGGGGGGGAATGGGAGCGGGTGAGCCGGGGGGGTGGGAGCGGGGGAGCCGGGGGGGTGGGAGCGGGGGAGCGTGGGATTTACCCTTCCCAAGAAGCGAGCCATTGGGCGAGTTACCGCACGGCCTCTGGCCTCTCTCTCTGAGGCTGAAGGCGCTGTCCGAATTAAAGCTGAGAATTAACTGGGGAGGAGAGGAGCGCGATCCCCGACCCTCGCCCTGCTTTACCGATGAATTTCTGTGTGATCATCTCGCTGGCGGCGGGATCGGCTGCCGCGGCTCCCAGGCCAACCAGCAGGCTCCGGGCCTCCTCGCTCTCACTGAACGCTTGCAGTGAATTGGCTTTGGCGATAACGTCGGGCTCGCCACCGGCCCCTTCGTCCTGTTCCACCTCTGCCGTTTCAGGCCGGCTCTCGCTAAAAGCCATTTTGGGGCTGGGTTCAGACTGACAGCCGCCACTCCGCATGGACACCCGGCGCTGCCCCTGGCAACGGCTTCCCGTCACCGTGACCTCTCACCCCGCCCTACAACGCTCTGAGAGGGACAGAAAGCGCGCTTCACAACAGCTTGGTAACTGAGAGGTCCAGCTCAATTCAGAGATCACAATTGTGGGGATTCGGGGGAAATATAGTTTTAAAATGGCTGAATGGTAGGAAACAGTTTGGAGTAATGGAAAAGGCGGAAACATTTTTTAATAACATTTGTCATTTTAATTTCTCCTCTCTCCGTCCTATGACAGACCTTCTTTCTTGTTCTTTCCCCCTCTCACTTGCTCTAAGACTGTTACATTTCTAACTTTTGCCAGTTCTGATGAAAGGTCACAGATCTGAAACGTTAACTCTGTTTCTGTCTACACAGATACTGCCAGACCTGCTGAGTATTTCTAGCACTTTCTGTTCTCATTTCAGAGTTCCAGCATCTGCAGTAATTTGCTCTTAAACGTATTCTTGGGATGTGAGCATTGCTGACAAGGCCAGCGTTTATTGTCCATCACCAGTTTCATTGATATTTTGTAGTAATTAACTAAGTGGTGATAGACCCGACATCAGATGGGGTTGCCAACCTCCAGGATTGTCCTGGAATCTGTGGACTTAAATATTAATCTCCAAGACACTGCCATGAATAACCCAGGAAAACAAATCATTGTTTTATTTAAATGGTGCCTTAATCCATTTTCTTTGTATATTTATTAGTTTTTTTACATATCGAGAAGACAAGATTAAAATGCTGAGTGACAGTCAAACAGGCACCCAATCGAGTAATTAAGAGCCTGTTTGCATTCCAATTAGCAGGGGCAGATGGAGCACTGTGAGGATGGATGCATGGGTGATGCGCTGGTTATAGGCAGGCAGTTGTATGATGAAACCTCCAGGAATATGTTCAACCAGAGTTGGCAATACTAATCAGAGGGCGGTTGAGAGTCACCTAAATTGGTGTGTGACTGGAGTCATATATACATCAGACTGGGTACAGATAGCAGATTTTATTCCCAAAAGGATATTGGTAAACCATTTGAGTTTTTATGAGAATCCAAATGCCTCATGGTCATTTGTACCAGCTATTTATAACATTTTAAACTGAATTCAAATTCTCAACCTACCATGGTAAGATTTAAATATGTTCTCTGAATTATTAGTTTAGGTTGTTGGTTTACTAATTCAGTTACATAACCAGGGCTCAGTGTTGGAACAATTACTGTTTCTCATTTACATAAATGACCCTGTGCTCAAACGCAATAGTGATCAAATTTTCTGATAACAAACTAGGAGAGGTAACAGAATCAAAGAAGACAGCACAAAATTACATTTGGACAAAATTAGTACATGGGTGGAGAAATGGCAAACAAAACTTAACACATACAAGTACAGTACATAGGTAACAAAAAAAGGCAACATAAGTTGAAATAGCTAAGGAGGAAGCGGAAAGAGATCTAGGAGTCTTTGTAGAATGGACACTAAACATGTCCAATTATTGCAGCATAGCAATCAAAAAAGCCAATCGACAGTAAGTCAGAGGAAGTTGTAATAAAACTGTACAGTGCATGAGTCAGACCACACTGTGAATACTGCATTCAGTTCTGGGTACTGATCACAAGGAAAACACTCAACCACTAGAGACAATACAGAGAAAGCCACAAAGTTGGTTCTTAGAGCGTAATTTTAACCTAACTTGCCAGACAGGAAGCCCATGGGATCAGGTGGAATGCCGGTTTTACACCCTGCCCTATAATACTCTTCATTGACTAAAACTGGGTAAGTTGTAAAACCAGCATTGCACACAAACCCATCAGTTTCCTGACAGGTGGGTTAAGTTAAAATTGCCTCCATAGTGCCTGTGATCTTGGGCTTTGTAAAGGAGCCAGTCAGGTGGCATCAGGGTTTACCCAATGCCTCTAACAAAAAGAGATACATTCAACGAATGCACCCCTGCATCCCACCCACTGAGAGGAGGGCAGCACTAATACATCTAGCCTGAACAAAACAATAATTATATTAATTAAAATTTGATTCTGCCCAATATTACATAGCTGTATGTAGCGGAGTCCACCAGTCGAGTAAGGTTCAAGTCTATCAACGGACACCATATGATCCCTCACCACCACCTTCTCAATGGCAATTAGGGATGGGCAATAAATGCTAGCCTCACCAGTGACGCCCACATCCCAGGAACGAATTTTTAAAAACAATCACCGGGGCTCACATAAGACAGCAGAATGAAGTAAGCAGTTAGAGCAAACCTCCTGGCAGATCCTATGCCGCTTGGACGTGCAAATGTGTCCAGGATATGAAGTATAAGAAAAAATTGAGAAATTTTGCTTTTTCAGTACGGAAGAATGTCTGAGAGAGGGCCTGATAGAAATATGTAAGATCGTAAATGTTATAGAAAAGGTAAATGTGGAATATTACCTCAAATTAAATTGTGTGAGTATAACAATGTATGTGAAAATAATAGGAATAACAGTTTATAAGTTGAAAAATACAAAATAATGGAGCACAGGAATTTTATTCCCACCTGGATCTTTGCTTCCTAAATATGCTTTGATCTATAACAGCACAAGTACATGCAATCAAAGAGTGATGGTACTATTAATGTAAATTTTCTGACATGTTATCATTGGACTGTGGGATACTGGAGTAAGAGACGGCATTATATCACTGTGATTATCTATCACAGTGTTAAAACATCCTTTGAAACTTGCCATTTTTTTAAAGAGATCCAGCACTGAAACAGGCCCTTCGGCCCACCGAGTCTGTGCCGACCAACAACCACCCATTCATAATAACCCTACAGTAATCCCACATTCCCTACCACCCACCTACACTCGGAGCAATTTACAACGGCCAATGTACCTATCACCTGCAAGTCTTTGGCTGTGGGAGGAAACCGGAGCACCCGGCGAAAACCCACGCGGTCACAGGGAGAACTTGCGAACTCCACACAGGCAGTACCCAGAATCGAACCCAGGTCCCTGGAGCTGTGAGGCTGCGGTGCTAACCACTGTGCCGCCCTAAAGGGAAATTGAGAATTAAGATTTCAAACCAGCATCAGAACAGGGACTTGAACCCTGGATCCTCAGATTAAAAGTCTGATGCTCTACCGACTGAGCTACCATTCTCCATAAATTTCAATGTGAATTTGCCAAGAATTGGTGCAACTGATTCTATTCTTTTAATACAGCATTATACACTAGATTAATAATTTAAAGAAATCCTAGATTTTGCAACCTTCCTTCTTGAAGGTTTTTTTTAATGTTGGAGTACAGTTTCACTGGTGCTGTTCGACCACTCACCCAAGTGACCATTTTTCACATGTAATCAGTGAGCATTGACAGGCTATTCAGTCATGGGGAACATTCTAAACATGCCTGCTCTTATCATCAAATAATGTTCACATTCATGACCAAAGTGGCCATTTACAAGTGCAGGTTGGACGTAGCCCATGGGGGTGATCACTTTGGCTGTCCGCCCCCTTCCACACTCTTGTCCATGCCTGGCTGAGCGTGGAGAAGGAGCATGCAGTGTCTGCTGGTATACTTCAGGCCTTCCACAACCAATGGGCACTCCAGCGTCTGGAGTGTTTGGTGGGCACAGGTGACAGTATTATTTAAGTTAGAAGTTTCCTTTGTTTATGATTTAATTTGCTATTAGTTGTGCCCCTTTAAAGGGGGGAAACTTTTGTTTGATGGCACAGGGTACCCAGTATCTCCTTACTGTTGATTTAGAAAAGGCACAATGTTCACATGCGTAAACTTCCTGCAGCATTCACTGGATAGTGATCAGGAGTGGCTGATTACTCAAACCCCAACTCAGCAGCACTGAGTGAACTGTATGGAGGTTTGTTACTGCACTAGTTTGTTTTTTAGCACTTGTCCTTATGCTGAAACTATCACTGGGATGATTCCACATCCATACACACAAACCTTCTTCTTCATTATTTATTTTATAAATTGGGAACTAACTTGACAAATTTGTTATATTTCCTAAAACTAGAATGAGAAGTGTTATTTTTGCAAACTTTTATTGTGTATGTTTTTAACTAGGGGTGCACAATACTTGGTAAAAACTGTTTACTTGTTTCAGTTGTACTAATGGATCTGCTGATTCTCTTAGAGAAAAACTTTAATAATACTGTCACCCGTGTCCACTAAACATAAAAATGATTTTATAGTCAATTGTGACCTTTTTTTCTTGCATCTTACAATCTCATTTCCCAGACTCTTCGGAAGCATGGTTAACATCGAAAAATCTGATCACTGTTTGCAGTTTATATTGTTTGAAAGGTGCATGTAGTATTTATTTATATACAATAGATAAATAATGCAGAATGGGTTCAAAAGCAGAAAATCCCAATATAGATTGGCATGGTTACAGAAGTTTCCAGCTACATTTGTAAAAATTCTAATTATCACCCTGAGTTTTGTTAATACTTATGATAGTGTCACTGTTTATGCAGGCATAATTGACTCATATTCACAATGTATTCTATGTGGGTGCAATTGTTTTATGTATTAACTGCTTTTACTCTGGTTTAGAAACTGATTCTTATTGGCATATCTGAATATTAGAATTGTTTTTATTGTAAACTATTTAAAGCCTGGGGCCTTCAACATTGCAGTGTAACAGAGTGTGCTTCAGAACTAAATTACAAAAATAAAATTACTCAGCCCTGAAAATATCCCATGGGACACTAGGATAAAATTCTAATGTATTTGTCTGAAATTCCTCTCTGCACTATTTTAGCTGAAGCAATAACCCATTTATTTTAAACAAGTTAACACCTCTGCTAAAGTAACTGAGAGGAATTTCTGAGATAGTACGCTAACATCTTGTGACATCTCTGTTCTTAAAACCATGTTGTACACAACCATTTCTTCATCCTAGTGCTGCCAAAATCAAACCAATAAGGCTGGAGCCTTGGCCCTTGGGATTCCTACAGACCCTTCAGTTGGCATTGTGTTTAGGCACTGTTAAGACCAAATGAGCAATGTGTCTAGGGGTCTTTGGCTGTCTTTACCTGGTCTTATTGTAACAGGGTTTAATCTTAAACACACTGTGTTTTGAGCTCCCTCTTTGTGAATCCTTGTTCACAACTTTCCAATTATAAGGCAAAGAAGTGAGCACAAACAGGCTTTCTTTGGTTTAAAGAAGAAAGATGAATTTTATTAAACCTTAAACTTCAACTCTAATACTGTTCACGTCTACAGATATTCAACACGCCCACGCTAGCATGCACACACGATATAAACATGTCGATAGGGACAGAAAAGAGCAGAAGAAAAGATTAGAACAGTTTGAGGAAATATCTTGTTACTGTTTCTTGAGCTCGTTGTAGTCCTTGATTGAAGATATGGTCTTGCGTTTCATTGGGGCCCAGTAGTCTTCTTAAAACCTTGTTCACGTAGGAAACCTTTCATTTTTGAGTTTCACGTGTTTTCGCAAGATTCAGTTCCATGGGAAGCGATGAAGGCAGGCAGACAGGAGAGGAGATGTTCTCAGTCCATGAGCACAGGGCATTCTCTGTTCAAATCCTTTGTTGGTAGTTCAAATTCAAAACTTCCAGCCAACTGGTCATGTGACCAAAACTGGTTTGACCACTTCTGTGTATTGGGGTAGCAACTGCTGAGTCCCCATTGTTTCGACATTGTCTGGTACTATGCAAATGTCCTTCCATTCAGGGCTTGTAATTTTTAAGTTTTTGTTCATGTGGCAAGATACTGTGTGCCTCAATCTTGGCAGATGGGGGGTTTGCCTGACAGGCACCCATAATGCCAGATTTCATTGAGTGCCTCAAGCAGTCTTATGACATCTTAAGATCAATCTTCTGTTGTTTTGCACCCAGGGAACACTAATTTCCTGGGCACAAAGTCGAGGTTAAAAAAGACAGAATCCATGATATTGTGTTTCTTCCCCTTTTGTGCTGCCCCAGGATTTCCAGGGCTTTTTCAGGGAAGGAGGAGACAGAATGCTAACATTTATAACAGTGCAGTCTAAGGGAAGCTATGTCAATGAGGCAGCAAGGTATTTACGGAATGTGTTATTGATTCTCTTTTCGATCAGTGCATCACCTACCTGGAAAAGTAAATCTTGACCACCAAGACCACCTCTGTTTCCTGTACTTGAAAAGAAAGATAGACTTGTATTCGTATAGCACCTTTCACAACCTCAGGATATTCCAAAGCACTTTACAGCCAAAGAAGGAGTCTTTTTGATTTATTTGTTTATGGGATGTGGACATTGCTGGCAAGGACAGCATTTATTGCCCATCCTTAATTGCCCTTGAGAAGATGGTGGTGAGCTGCCTTCTTGAACCACTGCAGTCCATATGGTGTAGGTACACCCATAGTGCTGTTAGGGAGGGAGTTCCAGGAATTTGGCACAGCAACAATGAAGGAACTTGCAGGTGATGGTGTTCCCATGCGCTTGATGCCCTTGTTCTTCTAGGTGGTAGAGGTCACAGGTTTCCCTCTCTTTTGCTGCTGCCCATCCCATATTAGGGTCTCTTTCTTTATCTCTCTCCCTCACCTCTACCCTAATAGGATGTCTCTCTTTCTGCCTTCCCCTGTACTCCACATCAATCCCAAGGAAAGGGTTTTGCCTCCACTCTCTTCCCTTTGCCTCCACTCTCTTCCCTTTACCTCCACTCTCTTCCCTTTACCGTTGAAAAGGAACTCCTTTTCCAGGTTTCCCCTTCCCTTGAAAGGGTCTCACTCCCTCTCCCTTGCCCATTAACAGCACCTGCCACAATAAATAAAGTCATTTTGTTCAGAGGAAATAGATTCCTGGTGCACATGCTTATCACTTTTCCTCATCATTTCCTCCTTCACTCCCAGTTCTTTACTTCTTCTCTCATTTCTTCTAACTCTTCATTTTTCTAAAACTACTGTTTATCTCTCTGTTTCTGAAAACCATTTTCCGGCAGAGAAAATATTTCTACATAGAAGACTTGTCGGAATGGGGGAGAGCAGGTCATGGAAAAGTCTGAGGATGTGGGAGAGTGCAGACCACTGAAAAAGAACAGAACAATTGTAGGGAGCAGGCCACGGTAATCCCATTGAGGGGAGATGGTGGCGTAGTGGTAATGTCACGATTTTGAACACTCCTTTCAAATCTCCTCTCAACTTTCTCCAAGAAGACCAGCCTGAGCTTCACCAATACATCCATGTAACTGAAGCCTCTCACTCCCAGAAACATTCTTGTAAATATTTTCTGTACCCTCTCCAATGACTTCACATCCTTCCTAAATTGTGATGCCCAGAATTGGACACAATACTCCTGTTGAGGCCAAAACGGTGTTTTATAAAGGTTCACCATAACTTCCTTGGTTTTGTACTCTATGCCTTTATTTCTAAAGCCAGGATCCCATATGTCTTATTAACTGCTTTCTCAACCGGCCCTGCCACCTTCAACAATTTGTGCATGAATATCCCCAGATCCCTTTGTTCCTGCACTTCCTTTAGAATTGTACCCTTTATTTTACATTGCCTCTCCTCGTTCTTCCTACCAAATGTATCATTTCACACTTCTCTGCATTGTCATCGCCAGTCTGTCAATGTTCTCTTTAAGTCTATCACTATCCTCATAGTTCACAATACTTCTGAGTGTTGTGTCATCTGCAAATTTTGAAATTGAGCCCTGCACACCCAAGTCTCTGTCATTAATAGAGATCAAGAAAAACAATGGTCCCAGTACTGACCCCCATTATAACCTTCCTCCACTGTAAAACAATCCCTCAACGCTATTCTCTTGTTTCCTGTCACTCAGCCAACTTCATATTCATGCTACCACTGTTCCTTTTATTCCATGGGCTTCAACTTTGCTGAAAGCTTGTTATATGGCACTTTTATACACCACATCAACTACATCCTGAGGTTGTGAAAGGAACTATATAAATGCAAATCTGTTGTTAAAACAAAAGCCTGGCTAATTGGATGAGGTAAGATTTTGGAACATGTGGATCCTCAAGTCGCCAGAGAGAAAGAAAGATATAAAAAGAGGAGTGTTAGATGCTTCAGAATTCAACAAGGCTTGTCCAGCCATTCCCCTTGAATTCCAAACCTGTGATGCTGTAAATTCAGTGGTAACTTTTATGCTAAGTGTGGTCCTGAGAATATAGGTAATTGTTCCTAGTAATTACTATCGTATATGTGTAATTGTTGGTAATAACAGTTATCACTGTATGCTTAAATCCTATGAATATCTTTGAAGCAATTATCTTGTGGAATAACTTAGAAACTTGTAAGTTAGAACATTAGAAAACCATCTTCTAATGCTCTGTATCTTACACTGACGGAAGGAGAGATTAAGCTGAGCAAAACAACATGCAAAATACCACTAATTAAAAGCTCAGGAAAGGAATATTTTAAAGCTTCACCAGGCTAGCTAGTTACCTTTTTTACTTCTCCCACTCGGAAACTACCTGGAATTACAGTAGCATAACCTTGACAAGTCACAAACTAAACACGTGAAAGGACCAGGGTAAAAATCTTACAATGCGGTACTCAGTTTAGGCAACTAAAATGGTTGGACTTTATTTTAAGATTGTGCTGAGCACATTTCTGATGGTGCAAAATAGGGTAAAAACAGTTGGATAGAGGATAATTATGGGCACTATGTTGATTTGAGCCTCTAAATTGTATAGATGTACAAAGGACTGGTTGTAGATTGGATGGTTTAACTACTTAATGGAGCCTGATATTTCCTCATCCTCACAACCACTTCTTCATTTTATTGTCCTCCTTTCCAATGCCAGCAGCTGGAGTTCCTTGCATTGCTGCATGGTATTTCCTCACAGTATTGTGAGGTTGTGTAATATGCAAGAAACGACAATGATTTTGGAGATCTAGGCAGGGTTATACTAAAGGGAAACTCCTCAACTGTCCAACTATCTAAGGCTTTGATTCATACTCCGATTGTGTGTTCCATATGCATCCTGATGCCACATATCATGGTGTTCTGCTCCTGCTCATGACTACTGTTATGACCGAGGCGGGAGGAGTGCTGTCTTTTCTAGTTCCATTTCTCCACAGGTCACAACATATATTTAAGTGTTTTCTCAGATACTGATGCGGTCAACCATATACTCTACTTTTTATTCCTGAATAAAATAAACCAACCAAGGTTTCTTTAATAAACAACAAAATTATCAGATTATAAAGCAAAATTTAACCAGTAACAAAGCAAAGCATTCACACACAGATTGAAATATGAAAGTTCCCTTTTTACCTTCGCACCCCCTGCCCCCACACAGACACACACTGGTTAACCGAAAAACAAAGAGATTTCTCTTTAGAGCTCCGTTACAAAAAAAAAGTACTTTGGCCAAATACTTACTAATTGTTAAAGAAAAAAGAGAAAATATGGAAAGATGTCAGTTGTCCCTTTATTTTGTCTGGCATCCAGGTATACAGTGGCTAGTCACTGGGATCCTTTTCTAGAGCAATTCGTTCAGGCAGCGTCAAGGATTTATCCAGCAGATTTTTCCTGCGTCTCAGGAGAAATGCAGCAGTAGGGGTTTTAGTGCCCACACATTCGATACACAGGGTTTCTCTGTGAGAGAAGGAAAGAGATGAATTGACACACTGGAACTCTCAGAGTTCCTTAGAGAGGTGCAGGAAAGATAAGCTGGGGGGTTTCTTTCTCCGTGGCAGGCTAAAACACCAACTGTCTTCAACACAGTTCACACCCCAAAACACTGTCTAAAGCGAAACCAAAAACAATATTTAAGAGTTAAGCCTCCGAACTCCTATAAATCTTGACCTGGCACTTCTCTGTAAACATCTCCCCCAAATCAAAAAGCCCCTGCTGGGTATTTATCTGAAGACAGGTGACTTCCAGTAAAATATAAGCAAAATACTGCGGATGCTGGAAATCTTAAATAAAAACAAAAAATGCTGGAAATACTCAGCAGGTCTGGCAGCATCTGTGGAGAGAGAAGCAGGGTTCACGTTTCAGGCCAGTGATCCTTCTTCAGAACTGGCAAATATTAGAAATGTGAAAGGTTATAAGCAAGTAAAGCGGGGGTGGGGCAAGAGGTAACAGAAGAGAAGGTGTAGAAAGGAGAAGGTCACAGAATAGCTGACCAGAAGGGCATGGAGCAAAGGCAAACAATATGTTAATGGTGTGTTGAAAGACAAAGCATTAGTACAGATAGGGTGTTAACGGACGGACAATTGAACAGCAGCAAGTACAAAAAAAAAGTGAGTAAGCAAACTGAACAAACTAAGATGAAATAAAATAAAACAAACACAAAAAAAATACAAAAAAGCAAAAGAAAAAATAACTAAAAATAAAAATAAAATGGGGGGGGGGGCCCGTCATGCTCTGAAATTATTGAATTCAATGTTCAGTCCGGCAGGCTGTAGTGTGCCTAATCAGTAAATGAGATGCTGTTCCTCAAGCTTGCGTTGATGTTCACTGGAACACTGCAGCAATCCCAGGACAGAGATGAGAGCAGGGGGGGCGTTTTGAAATGGCAAGCAACCGGAAGCTTGGGGTCATGCTTTCGGACTGAGCGGAGGTGTTCCGCAAAGCGGTCACCCAGTCTGCATTTGGTCTCCCCAGTGTAAAGACCACATTGTGAGCAGCAATTACAGTATACTACATTGAAAGAAATACAAGTAAATCGCTGCTTCACCTGAAAGGAGTGTTTGGGGCCTGGGATAGTGAGGAGAGAGGAGGTAAATGGGCAATTATTACAACCTTGCAATTGCAGGGGAAGGTGCCGTGGGAAGGGGACGAGGTGGTGGGGGTAATGGAGGAGTGGACCAGGGTGTCACGGAGGGAACAATCCCTTCGGAATGCTGACAGGGGAAGGGATAGGAAGATGCGAGTGGTAGTGGCATCACACTGGAGGTGGTGGAAATGGTGGAAGATGATCCTTTGGATATGGAGGCTGATGGGTTGGAAAGTGAGGACAAGGGGAACCCTGTCGCGGTTCTGGTAGGGAGGGGAAGGGGTGAGGGTAGAGGTGCGGGAAATGGGCCGGACACTGTTGAGGGCCCTGACAACCACAGTGTGGGGGCTTCCTCGGTTGAGGAAAAAGGAAGACATATCAGAAGCGCTGTCATGGAAGGTAGCATCATCAGAGCAGATGCGTCGGAGACAGAGAAATTGGGAGAATGGAATGGAGTCCTTACAGGAGGTAGGGTGTGAAGAAGTGTATTCGAGGTAGCTGTGAGAGTCAGTGGGCTTATAATGGATATAAGTAGACAGCCTATCCCCAGAGATGGAGACAGAGAAGTTGAGGAAGGGAAGGGAAGTGTCGGAGATGGACCATGTAAAGGTGGGAGAAGGGTGGAAATTAGAAGCAAAGTTGATAAAGTTTTCCAGTTCGGGGCGGGAGCAGGAAACGGCACCGATACAGTCACCAATGTACCGGAAAAAGAGTTGGGGGAGGGGGCCTGAGTAGGACTGAACAAGGAATGTTCGACATATCCCACAAAAAGACAGGCATAACTAGGACCCTTGCGGGTACCCATAACAACACCTTTTACTTGAAGGATGTGTGTGGAGTTGAAGGACAACTTCACTTGCGGCTGTTCAATTTTCAGTCCTTAAACACCCTAGCTGTACTAATGCTTTGTCTTTCAACACACCATTAACATATTGTTTGCCTTTGCTCCATGACCTTTTGGTCAGCTATGTGGCCTGGTCCAATCTAGACCTCCTTGGTTATCTCTTGCCCCACCCCCGCTTTATTTGCTTATAACCTTTCACACTTCTAATATTTGCCAGTTCTGAAGAAGGGTCACTGACCTGAAATGTTAACTCTGCTTCTCTCTCCACAGATGCTGCCAGACCTGCTCAGTATTTCCAGCATTTCTTGACTTCCAGTAAACGTTGTTTTCAAACCAGACTTCTCAGTGTCCTTTTAATGACCCCAGTGGAAAAAACAGACCAGTATTTATAAAATCTTCACAATTTAAATATAAGTCCACAAAAAAAGTACTTAAAATATAGAAGCACCATCATAACACTACGTAGTAAAGGACAGGACAGTAGGTCCCAAAAGAGCTAGCCATCAGTTTCCTTCCTCCTTCAAGTAATAGTGTTGTGGCGGATTGATTTAAAAGAAGGCTTGACCGCAACCAATATACCAGGCATTTACTTGTATATTTGGTCACAACTTGACATTAATGGAAAGGTTTATTTATGTTTTGTTATGAATGCCACAGTCTTGGTGGTAGAGACCCAGATGTGCATCTTTAAAACCCTGCACGTCAGGAAAATCTACCACCTGATAAAAGTAATATCACCTTGTGCTCAAACTATGCCTTCTCAAATGGTGAAATAGATCAGAATATCTGTTCTATTATTCACTAAATGTTACATCATGGATCCAAACTATTGTGTAAGAATATTATAAATTGAATAACTTAAAAAATATATTGTCATCTATATAACAGTGACTACACTTCAATAGTAATTCATTAAGGGCTTTGGGACTTTCTGAGGTGCTATATAAATGCAAGTTCTTTTTCTTTATAGATATAAGCAGTAACTTCTGAAAGGGTTACCAATTTATATTATTCAGTGGAGTACGATAAAATTTTATAGCTTTTCTGTTGCTTTCCATTGCACATAGGGTGACTACATTTCCCTCATATTGTTTACTGCTTTGTTAAATATGTCACAAAAATATTCTCACCATAAGTAATTACATGAACTGCATCACTGACTCAGTTTGCCTCTTGCTTGGCTCTGTTGGTAATAGTCTCACCTCTAGATCAGCAACCTGTACGTCCCGGCCAAACATAAAATTTCAAAATTCTTTAGCTCATGAGATACTGTCACCTGTTATACTGTTGGTATGAAGCATGTCCTTTGGGTACAGTTCAACTGACTAGTAGGCAATCCTTGTCATGCAGAGATTGTCATCATGAGAGTAGTAGCTGATATTGCTAAGTGCTTGTTTCTTACTTTCCCTGTTGTTTTATTGTTTTTCTTACTGAAATTGTTTTTGCATTAAATAATTGCAGATTATCACTTGATAAACTTCTGTGGATAGAATTTCTGCTTTGGGCACAATCAGCAACTAAGAACAAATTTTGCTTCAAATTGCGCTATTCTTCCAAAGTGAACCATAGAACCATAGAAAAAAATTACAGCACAGAAGGCCATTCAGCCCATCGTGTCCATGCCGGTCGAAAAAATTAGCCGCCCAATCTAATCCCACCTTCCAGCACCTGGTCCATAGCCTTTCAGGTTATACAGCACTTCAGGTGCAGGTCCAGGTATCTTTATAAAAGAATTGAGGGTTTCTGTCTCCACCACCGATGCAGGCAGCGAATTCCGACACCCACCACCCTCTGGGTCAAAAGGTTTTTCCTCATGTCCCCTCTAATCCTTCTACCAATCACCTTAAATCTGTGCCTTCTGATAATTGACCTCTCCACTAGGGGAAACAGGTCCTTCCTGTCTACTCTATCTCGGCCCCTCATAATTTTATATACCTCAATTAAGTCACCGCTCAGCCTCCTCTGTTCTAAGGAAAACAACCCTAGCCTATACAATCTTTCCTCATAGCTACAACTTTCGAGCCCTGGCATCATTCTTGTACATCTCCTCTGCACTCTCTCCAGAGCAATTATGTCCTTTCTGTAATGTGGTGACCAGAACTGTACACAATGTTCCAACTGTGGCCGAACCAGTGTTTTATACAGTTCCAGCATTACATCCCTGTTTTTGAATTCTATACCTCGGCCAATAAAGGAAAGCCTTCTTCACCACTCTATCCACCTGTCCTGCTACCGTCATGGACCTATGGGCATGCACTCCAAGGTCTCTCACATCCTCTACTCCTCTCAATATCCTCCCGTTTATTGTGTATTCTCTCGCTTTATTTGCCCTCCCCAAATGCATTACCTCACACTTCTCCGGATTGAATTCCATTTGCCACTTTTCCGCACACTCAACCAAACCATTGATATCTTTCTGGAGTCTACAGCTATCCTCTTTACTTTCTACTATACTGCCAATTTTTGTGTCATCAGCAAATCTCCCAATCATGCTTCCCACATTTAAGTCCAAACTATTAATATATACCACAAACAGCAAGGGACCCAACACTGAGCCCTGTGAAACGCCACTGGAAACAGCTTTCCATTCACAAAAACATCCGTTAACTACTACCCTTTGTTTTCTGTCACTGAGCCAATTCTGGATCCAACCTGCCACAATCCCTTGTATCCCATGGGCTTTCATTTTACTGACCAGTCTGCCATGTGGGACCTTGTCAAATGCCTTACTAAAATCCACGTAGACCACATCCACTGCACTACCATCATCGATCCTCCTTGTAATTTCCTCAAAAATCTCAATTAAATTAGTAAGACATGACCTTCCCTTAACAAATCCATGCTGACTATTCCTGATTAATCCATGCCTTTCTAAGTGGCAGTTTATCCTGTCCCTCAGAATAGATTCTAACAATTTACCCACCACCAAGGTCAGACTGCCCGGCCTATAATTATTTGACTATCCGTCGCACCCTTTTTAAATAATGGTACAACGTTCGCAGACCTCTAATCGTCTGGTACCTCGCCTGTACCTAGTGAGGATCTGAAGATGATCCTCAGCGCATCCACTATTTCCTCCCTGGCTTCCTTTAACAACCTGGGATGCAATCTCTCCGACCGTGGCGATTTATCCACTTTCAAGGATGTCAGATCTTCTAGTACTTCTCCTCTCATTATGCTTATCATATCTAATATTTCACACTCCTCCTCTTTAACTACAATGTCTACATCAACCCTCTCCTTTGTGAAAACAGAGACAAAAAACTAATTAAAACCCACCCATGCATAAGTTCCCTTGTACATCTCTGATAGCTGTGTTGCAGCTGTAGTATGTTGGGAGCTAGTGGACACCGGTGCGATCCATGGTGACCACATCTGCAGCAAGTGTTGGCTGCTCAAGGACCTTCGGTTCAGAGTTGATGAGCTGGAGTCTGAGCTGCAGACACTGCGACACATCAGCGAGAGGGAGAGTTACCTGGACATTGTGTTCAGGAGACAGTCACACCCCTTAGATTAATTACATCAAATTTGGACCGTGGTCAGGGACAGGGGGATATGACTGCAAGTGAGGCAGGTATGGGGATCCAGAATTTGGCTTTGGAGGAGCCTCTGCCCTTATCCAATAGGTATGGGGTTCTTACTCCTAGTGTGGACGAGGGCACAGACTGCAGGGAGGATGAGCAAACTGACCACAGCACCATGGTTCAGAGCACCATTCAAGTGGGGGGAGAAAATAAAAATGTAGTAGTAAAAGGGGATAGCATAGTTAGGGGACTATATACTGTTCTCTGCAGCAAAGACAGGGAGTCCCGAAGGCTGTGTTGTCTGCCAAGGTTAAGGACATCTCTTCTGGGCTGGAGAGGAACTTGGAGTGGAAGGGGAAGGATCCAGTTGTCGTGGTCCACGTAGGTACCAACAACATAGGTAAGACTAGGAAAGAGGTTCTGCTGAGGGACTATGAGCAGCTCGGGGCTAAGTTTAAAAGCAGAACCACAAAGGTAATAATCTCCAAATTACTACCTGAGGCCACGTGCAAATTTGATAAGGGTAAATAAGATTAGAGAGGTAACCGCGTGGCTCAAAGATTGGTGTGGGAGAAATGGGTTCCGATTCATGGGGCACTGGCACCAGAACTGGGGAAGGAGAGAGCTGTTCCGTTGGGATGGGCTTCACTTGAACCATGCTGGGACCAGTGTCCTGGCGAATCGTATAACTAGGGTTGTAGATAGGACTTTAAACTAATTAATGGGGGGGAGGTTTCAATTGAAGGGAAGTTTAAAAAATCAAAAAGAAACAAGCGAGTAGAGCTGCAGGGTAGTGAAGAAGCAAACAGTAATCAAAGTGTGACAGGAAGGGGCAGAAGAATGCAGCAGAAATTAGAACCAGAATGAGTAATAATGGTAAAAAGTCAAAGCTTAAGGCTCTTTATCTGAATGCACGCAGCATTAGTAACAAGATAGATAAGTTGACGACACAAATAGAAATTAATGAGTATGACTTGATAACAATTACAGAGACATGGTTGCAGGATGACCAAGACTGGGAACTCAATATTCAAGGGTATTCGACATTCCGGAAAAATAGACAAAAAGGAAAAGGAGGTGGGGTAGCTTTGTTAATAAGGGAAGGTATCAGTGCAGTGGTGAGTAGTGGTCTAGGTGAAATAGATCGTGATGTGGAATCAGTTTGGGTGGAAATAAGGAATAGCAAGGGGAAGAAGTCATGGGTGGGAGTCGTCTATAGGTCTCCGAAGAGTTGCCTCACTGTAGGACAAAGTATAAATCGGGAAATAACGGAGGCGTGTAAGAAGGGTGCTACAATTGTCATGGGTGATTTTAATGTTTAGTTTAGTGATACAGCACTGAAACAGGCCCTTCGGCCCACCGAGTCTGTGCCAACCATCAACCACCCATTTATACTAATCCTACACTAATCCCATATTCCTACCACATCCCCACCTGTCCCTATATTTCCCTACCACCTACCTATACTAGGGGCAATTTCTAATGGCCAATTTACCTATCAACCTGCAAGTCTTTTGGCGTGTGAGAGGAAACCGGAGCACCCGGAGGAAACCCACGCAGACACAGGGAGAACTTGCAAACTCCACACAGGCAGTACCCGGAATTGAACCCGGGTCGCTGGAGCTGTGAGGCTGTGGTGCTAACCACTGCGCCACTGTGCATATTGACTGGACAAATCAGATTGGCAGAGGTAACATGGAAGATGAATTTGTAGAGTGCATCGGGGATTGTTACTTAGAGCAATACGTTGTTTAGATCTAGTAATATGTAATGAGATAGGATTAATAAGAGATATCGTAGTTGAGGATCCTCTGTGGGGGTAGCGATCACACATGGTAGAATTTCAAATTCAGTTTGAGGGTGAGCAACTCGGGTCTCAAACCAGTGTCCTCAACTTAAACAAGGGCAATTACAGAGGTATGAAGGAAGAGTTGTCTAAAGCGGGGGCTGGGAAAATAGACTAAGGGAAAGGTCAGTGGATGAGCAGTGGCAAACATTTAAGCAGATATTTCATAACGCTCAGCAAAAATTTATCCCAGTCAAAAAGGACTCAATGAGAAGGATGAACCCAACCACCGCCCCCCCCCCACCACCCCCGTGGTTAACAAAGGCAGTCAAGGAGAGTATCCAATCAAAAACTAAGGCATACAAAGCGGCAACAACTAGTGGTAGGCCAGAGGATTGGGAATTTTTTAGGAACCAGCAGCAGAGGGAGAAAATTGATTATGAAAGTAAATTGGCAAGAAATATAAAAACAAACAGCAAGTGCTTCTACAGGTATATAAAAAGAAAGTAGCTAAAGTGAGCATGGGACCCTTGGAGGATGCGACTGGAAAATTGCTAACGGGGAACAGGGAAATGGCAGCTAATTTAAACCAATATTTTGCATCGGTCTTCACGGTGGAGGACACTATAAACATCCCACAGATATCATATAAGCAAGGAGCTAATGGGAGGAAAGATCTTGTCACAGTCTCTATCACGAGGGACAAAGTATTTGACAACTAATGGGACCAAAGGCAGACAAGTCGCCAGGAGCCTTAGATTACAGGACGATATAGATGGGCTGGTAAGATGGGCGGAGCCGTGGCAAATGGAGTTTCATCCTGAGAAGTGTGAGGTGATGCACTTTGGGAGGTCTAACAAGGCAATGGAATATAAAATGGATGGTAGGACTCTAGGGAGTACAGAGGGTCAGAGAGACCTTGGGGTGCTTGTCCATAGATCACTGAAAGCAGCAGCACAGGTAGATAAGGTGGTTAGGAAGGCATACGGGATACTTGCCTTTATTAGCCGAGGCATAGAATATAACAGCAGGGAGGTTATGATGGAGCTGTATAAAACGCTGGTTCGGCCACAGTTGGAGTACTCTGTACAGCTCTGGTCGCCACACTATAGGAAGGATGTGATTGCACTGGAGAGGGTGCAGAGGAGATTCACCAGGATGTTGCCTGGGCTGGAGCATTTCAGTTATGAAGACAGACTAGATAGGCTGGGGTTGTTTTCCTTGGAGCGGAGAAGGCTGAGGGGGGACCTGATTGAGGTATACAAAATTATGAGGAGCATTGATAGGATAGATAGGAAGAAACTTTTTCCCTTAGCAGAGAGGTCAATAACTAGGGGGCATAGATTTAAGGTAAGGGGCAGGAGGTTTAGAGGGGAGTTGAGGAGGAATTTTTTCACCCAGAGGGTAGTTGGAATCTGGAACACACTGCCTGAAGGGGTGGTGGAGGCAGGAACACTCACACCATTCAAGAAATATTTAGATGAGCACTTGAAACGCCATAACATACAAGGCTACGGGCCAAGTGCGGGGAAATGGGATTAGTTAGGACGGGTGCTTGATGGTCGGCGCAAGCGCATTGGGCCAAAGGGCCTCTTTCTGTGCTGTAAAACTCTATGACTCTATGACCTGATAGCCTGCATCCAAGGGTTTTAAAGGAAGTGGCTGCAAAGATAGTGGAGGCATTGGTCGAAATATTCCAGAACTCACTGGATTCTGGGAGGGTCCCAGCGGATTGGAAAACTGCTAATGTGATGCCCCTGTTCAAGAAGGAGACAAAAAGCAGGAAACTATAGGCCAGTCAGCCTAACATCGGTCATTGGGAAAATGCTAGAGTCCATTATTAAGGAAGAAATAGCAGAACATTTAGAAAAGCTTAAAGCAATCAAACAGAGTGAACATGGTTTTGTGAAAGGGAAATCATGTTTGACAAATCTGCTAGAGTTCTTTGAGGATATAACAACCAGAGTTGTTAAAGGGGAACCAGTAGATGTAGTGTATTTGGATTTCCAGAAGGCATTCGATAAGGTGCCACATAAAAGATTATTGCACAAGATAGGAGCTCACGGTATTGAGGGTAATGTATTAGCATGGATTGAGGATTGGTTAACTTACAGAAGATAGAGTCAGGATTAATGGGTCTTTTTCAGGTTGGAAAGACGTAACTAGTGGAGTGCCACAAGGATCAGTCCTAGGGACTCAATTATTTACCATCTATATTAATTACTTGCAGGAGGGGACAGAGTGTAATATATCCAAATTTGCTGACGATACAAAAATAGGTGGGAAGGCATGTTGTGATGAGGACATAAGGAATCTGTAAGTGGATATAGATAGGTTGAGTGAGCGGGCAAAAACTTGGCAGATGGAGTTTAATGTAGGAAAGTGTGAGGTCATGCACTTTGGTGGGAAGAATCAAAAGGCAGACTATTACTTAAATGGAGAGAGATTCCAAAAAAGTGCAGTACAGAGGGATCTGGGTGTTCTTATGCATGAAACACAAAACATTAACATGCAGGTGCAGCAAGTAATTAAGAAGGCAAATGGAATTTTGCCCTTTATTGCTAGAGGGTTGGAGTTTAAAAATAGGGAAGTCTTGTTACAACTGTACAGGGTGTTGGTGAGGCCACACCTGGAGTACTGTGGGGAGTTTTGGTCCCCGTATTTAAGAAAGGATATACTGGCATTGGAGGCAGTTCAAAAGAGATTCTCTAGGCTGATTCCTGGGATGAAGAGGTTGACTTATCAAGAACGACTAAACAGGTTAGGCTTTAATTCATTAAAGTTTAGAAGAATGAGGGGTGATCTTATTGAAACGTACAAAATTCTGAGGGGGCTTGACAGAGTAGATGTTGAGAAGATGTTTCCACTAGTGGGGGAATCTTGAACTAGGGGACATAGTTGCAGAATAAGGAGACACTCATTTAAAACTGAGATGCAAAGGAATTTCTTCTCTCAGAGGGTAGTGAATGTCTGGAATTCTCTACCCCAGCGAGTTGTGGAGGCTAGATCACTGGAAGTATTTAAGGAGCCAGTAGATAGATTTTTGAAATGTCGGGGAGTTGAGGGTTATGAGGAGCTGTCACGAAAGAGGAGTTGAGGTCTGGGGCAGACCAGCCATGATCTTATTGAATGGCGGGGCAGGCTTGAGGGGCCAAATGGACTACTCCTGCTCCTATTTCTTATGTTCTTAAGTACCCTTCCTTAGTTATCCTCTTGCTCTTAATGTACTGATAAAACATCTTCTGGTTTTCCTTGATTTTACCTGCCAATAATTTTTCATGTCCTCTCTTTGCTTTTCTAATTTCCTTTTTTACTTCACCTTCTATACTCACTTCACTTTCTATACTCCTCTCGGCTTTCTAAAGTATTAAGATTTTTGTGAAGTTATGGTTCAAGTTTCTGCCCAAACGCATTTGTACCATCACAAACGTAAAATCTTCCAGTGCAATTGGGCAAAGAAATAGAATGTAATTGTTCAGCTTTTTCTTTGCATTAAAAGATGTTTATTGATGTATTTAAGTTTGATGAACTGGTTCAGTTTTATTAATACAGCTGATCCACCCACCATGCTAATTATTTTCATCTGGGGGCGTGGCCAGTTTTGTGGGCAGGGCCATCTTCCAGTGTGATGTTTTTTAAATCAGTGTTAAGATCACAGAAACTCGCTTTATGCTCAACTGGCACTTAAAATTCCAACATCTTTTATGCTGGTTCAGCCAATTTCAAGCGAATAACTAACAGAAGTACTTGGTGATTATATCAAAACATTAATCTTTGGCTGTAAGTCATCATGCAACAACTATACAGACAGTGCAGTAGCCAGTGTTCATCGTTGTGCCCACAGTCAGCAACAAAATGCATGTAAACTTCACCAAATGTATTATGAAAAGAAAGACTGTAATCTCATTTTGGGATTCAGGTAATTGTTTATTACATTCTCTGAACTCATCAAGAGATTAGTGCTTTATAAAACTTAGAAAAGGAATGGGACAGAGAAAACCCCTGGAAATCAGTCATTAGACTCATCTGTTTGTGTGGTGTGGATTTCCGTTTCTATTTCATTATAATATATGGAATATGGAAGCTGGGGTAGTCCATTTATATTTCCTGATAAGGATACACTGGTAAAATTTCTGGCCTGATCACATGGCACAGAAAAAACTTTCATTATCTGTCATGACACGTTCAAAAAGAAAACCCCAAAATGTTAAAGCACACTGTATATTATGTTCCGAGACAGTAACTGTACAATTTTAACCCTCATTAATTATTGCATTTGCATAAGTTGTTGCCAGTGGTATTATATCTGCATTAAAATAGCTCAGACAAAAAAAGCAGCAATGGGTACAATAAAACTAATACACAGCAGGGATTTTAAGTTGAGAGCATGTCAATAAACCATTTGCAGTTTACACAGGGATGATTAGTTTTCTAAGAATGCAACCAACAGGGGGAGCATTTTCCAAGACCTGTTTATATCAGGCAACTGCACGCATACTGCCGCAGTTCTTCAAAATGCACCAGCAGTGGGCTAGATTCCACCCGCAACCCCCTCACACCCGCCCCCCGAGCAGTGCTTACACAGAAAATGACCCCTTAGTGGCTTGTCTTGTCAAATCAATCCCTCATGTGGCAGAAATCAATCTGTGTCTCGGGATATTTGTGGTAGATTACATCCTGAGTGCTCATTACTTCCTTTAATATTTTAGTAAAATCTACCTTGTTTATGTATATTTCTCAGTCACAGATACTTTGACAATTACATTTTGTTCACAGTTAGATAGATGTCAATTAATTTTTAAAACCACTGTCTTATTCTCCAACCTAGTAAATTATCAAGATCCAGTACAGCTGCAGCAAAAAAAAACACAGTACCTGGATTACCTCAGGCCAGAGGCTAACTCAGTATTCCTCTGAGAATGTCTCTTACCTTATTTCAGCCTGACTGAGACATTAATTTTGCTCAGAGTCATCAACATATCAAAGAACAATATTGCATTTATATAACACCGTTGATGACCTCAGAACGTCCCAAAGCGCTTTACAGCCCATGTTGGAAGTGTAGTCACCGTAGTAATGTAGGAAAAGAGACAGCCAATTTGGATACAGCAAGATCTCACAGACAGGAATGTGATAATGACCAGATTTTTTTTTGTAATCTTAGTTGGGTATATATATTGGCCAGGACCCCTGGAAGAACTCCCCTGCTTTCTTTGAAATAATGCCATGGGATATTTTACGTCCATCTGAGAGGGCAGATGGGGTCTTGGTTGAATTTTCATCTGAAATGTCTGAATGCTTGATTATCCCCCTACCCTATAACCCTGCTTCATCTGACACTTCATCTTGACTCCCGATGTAAATGTCCTTTACTGAAGGAAATCTGGCCTACATGTGACCCCAGACCCACAGCAATGTGGTTGACTCTTACATACCCTCTGAACTGGCCTAGCAAGCTACTCAGTTGTATCTAACCGCGACAAAGTCAATAAGGAATGAAACCGGATGGACCACATGGCATTGACCTAGGCACCGACAATGGCAAACCCAGCCCTGTCGACTTTGCAAAGCCCTCCTTACTAATATCTGGGGGCTTGTGCCAAAGTTGGGAGAGCTATCCCACAGACTAGTCAAGCAACAGCCTGACATAGTCATACTCACCTAATCATACCTGACAATGTCCCAGACACTGCCATCACCATCCCTGGGTATGTCCTGTCCCACCGGCAGGACAACCCAGCAGAGGTGGCGGCACAGTGGTATACAGTTGGGAGGGTGCTGCCCTGGGAGTCCTCAACTTTGACTCCAGACTCCATGAAGTCTCATTGCATCAGATCAAACATGGGCAAGGAAACCTCCTGCTGATTGCCACCTACCACTGATTGCCACCTACCACGTCCCCTCAGCTGATGAATCAGTACTCCTCCACGTTGAACACCACTTGGAGGAAGCACTGAGGGTGACAAGGCCACAGAACGTACTCTGGGTGGGGGACTTGAACGCCCATCACCAAAAGTGGCTCGGTAGCACCACTACTGACCGAGCTGGCCGAGTCCTATAGGACATAGCTGCTAGACTGGGTCTGCGCAGGTGGTGAGGGAAAAATATACTCACCAATCTGCCTGCCGCAGCTGCATCTGTCCATGACAGTATTGGTAGGAGTGACCACCGCACAATCCTTGTGGAGACAAAGTTCCGCATTCACATTGAGGATACCCTCCATCGTGTTGTGTGGCACTACTACTGTGCTAACTGGGATAGATTTTGAACATATCTAGCATTGCAAAACTGGGCATCCATGAGGTGCTGTGGGCCATCAGCAGCAGCAGAATTGTACTCACCCACAATCTGTAACCTAATGGCCCAGCATATCCCCCATTCTACCATTACCATCAAGCCGGGAGATCGAACCTGGTTCAATGAAGAGTGCAGGAGGACATGCCAGACACCAGGAACACCTCAAAATGAGGTGTCAACCTGGTGAAGCTACAACCCAGGACTACTTGTGTGCCAAACAACGTAAGCAGCATGCGATAGACAGAGCTAAGCGATCCCATAACCAATGGACCAGATCTAAGCTCTGCAGCCCTGCTACATCCAGTCATGAATGATGGTGGATAATTAAACAACGAACTGGAGGAGGTGGCTCCACAAATATCTCCATTATCAATGATGGGGGAGCCCAGCATATCAGTGCGAAAGATAAGGCTGGAGCATTTGCAACTTCAGCCAAAAGTGCCGAGTTAATGATCCATCTCAGCCTCCTCCTGAAGTCCCCAGCATCACAGATGCCAGTCTTCAGCCAATTCGATTCACTCAACATGATATCAAGAAATGACTGAAGGCACTGGATACTGCAAAAGCTATGGGCTCTGACAACATTCCGGCAAAAGTACTGAAGACTTGTGCTCCAGAACTGGCCATGCCCCTAGCCAAGCTGTTCCAGTACAGCTACAACACTGGCATCTACCCAGCAATGTGGAAAATTGCCCAGATATGGCTGGTACACAAAAAGCAGGACAAGTCCAACCCAGACAAATACCGCCCCCATCAGTCTACTCTCAATCATCAGTAAAGTGATGGAAGGTGTCATCGACAATGCTTTCAAGCGGCACTTGCTTGGCAATAACCTGCTCAGTGACCCTAAGTTTGGGTTCCGCCAGGGCCACTCAGCTCCTGACCTCATTACAGCCTTGGTTCAAACATGGACAAAAGAGCTGAACTCAAGAGGTGAGATGAGAGTGACTACTCTTGACATCAAGGCAGCATTTGACCAAGTATGGCATCGAGCCCTAGCAAAACTGGAGTCAAAGAGAATCGGGAAAACTCTCCGCTGGTTGGAGTTGTACCTAGCGCAAAGGAAGATGGTTGTGGTTGTTGGAGGTTAATCATCTGAGCTCCAGGACATCACTGCAGGAGTTCCTCAGGGTAGTGTCCTAGGCCCAACCATCTTCAGCTGCTTCATCAATGACATTCCTTCAATCATAAGGTCAGAAGTGGGGATCTTTGCTGATGATTGCACAATGTTCAGCACCATTCGCGACTCCTCAGATAATCAAGCAGTCCGTGTAGAAATGCAACAAGACCTGGACAATACCCAGGCTTTGTCTGAAGAGTGGCAAGTAACATTCATGCCACACAAGTGCCAAGCAATGACCATCTCCAGCAAGAGAGAATCTAACCATCTCCCCTTGACATTCAATGGCATTACGATCGCTGAATCCCCCCACTATCAACATTCTGGGGGTTACCATTGACCAGAAACTGAACTGGAGTAGCCATATAAATACCGTGGCTACAAGAGCAGTTCAGAGGCTAGGAATCCTGCGGCGAGTAACTCACCTCCTGACTTCCCAGAACCTGTCCACCATCTACAAGGCACAAGTCAGGAGTGTGAAGGAATCCTCTCCACTCGACTGGATGGGTGCAGCTCCAACAACACTCAGGAAGCTCGATACTATCCAGAACAAAGCAGCCCACTTGATTTGCACCCCATCCACAAACATTCACTCCTTCCACAACTCACGTATAGTGGCAGCAATGTGTACCATCTACAAGATACACGGCAGCAATGCACCAAGGCTTCTTAGATAGCACCTTCCAAACCTGTAATCTCAACCACCTAGAAGGACATGAGCAACAGATGTATGGGAACACCACCACCTGCAGTTCCCCTGCAAGCCACACACCATCCTGACTTGTAATTATATCGCCATTCCTTCACTGTCGCTGGGTCAAAATCCTGGAACTCCCTTCCTATTAGCACTGTAGGTGTATGTACACCACATGGACTGCAGCAGTTCAAGAAGGCAGCTCACCACCACTTTCTCAAGGGCAATTAGGGAAGGGCAATAAATGCTGGCCTAGCCAACGATACCCACATCCCAAGAATGACTTTTAAAAAATCGACTAGTGTTATTGTAAAAAATCCCACAGTAATATAAATTCAAAGTAAGCCCAACTTGTGTGCCACCATTATTGCTACATAAAAAGGAAGGAACTTATACATAGCTGTGTTTAACAGATGACAATGAACCTTTCAAATACATTTTCTTCACCTGCCTATCTACATCATGAACTATTCCATGCTAAGAAAATAGGGATATGCTTTGCTCCCAGCCCTCAGTCAATGATGCTGTATAAATGTGTTTCTTGTCTCTCTCTCTCTATTTTGATATGACTGTGGTGAGAGCTCCTTTGGACTCCAAGTACACCATTCCACATGCTCTTCCTCTGGTCTTCATCCTCACAGTGTTGAAATCGAGGTCCAAGATCCCCGAGTCCCTGCTCCATCAGCAGAAATGCGGCAAAGTTGAACTCCCATCCGCTGGTGCTGGCGCAACAGAGGTGCCGACTCCATTAAAATATTCCTACATTACAGCATTTGCTACACTTTTTTAAAAAAGTACTTCACTAGCTTGGAAATACTTTGGGACATACTGAGATCATGAAAGGTGCTATATAAATGCAAGTTCATTTTTTTTCTATAGTGCTGACAGTTGGGGCCAAAAATTTGAAAAACAATTTTTTTAACACTCCACTAAAAGGAGAAAAAGAGCCTGAATGGAAAGCTAATCTGCCTCTTTAAGATCAATTCCATAGGAATAGGAGTAGGCCATTTAACCCTTTGTTTTTTACGCCATTCAATGAGACCATGGCTGATCTGTGACATAACTTTGTATGCCGCCTTTGTTCCATATCCGTTAATGCCTTCAGTTAACAAAAATACTGAGAAAACTGTATGCAGTGTTTCAAATCCTGCATTCAAAAGGACATCAATGCACTGAAAGTTATTGTGAGAATGGCAAGGATTAACCAAAAATTCTCAGATTATGAGACAAGGCCAACCAAGGTGAACTTAATTTTTCTTTTTGCCCAACTAAATCAAGAGAGGACATTATCCTTGACTTCCAGAATTCTAAGGATACTGATAATGCAGACACAAGTAAATTATTTCATTTACATCATGTGAATGTGTAGAATAGATTCCCATGGAAATCAGTCAGGCTTACATTGTTTAAGTGGTTTAAGATCGTAAACATCTGTGTGACTGAAGGCTGGGCTAAATATAGACACAGGTAATCAAAATAGATTTACCATAAACCATGAAAAACTATGATTTGGGATAGATTGATATCCTAAAGTGTATGTTTTATTACCCTTTAAAAATTTTTTACTGAGATTTATCTTTCCAGAATATTACCTCCTTCAAGACCTTTGAAGAGTGGGCAGGATAGCCTATTATCCTTCAGTACTTTTTTAATAAATGCACCAGAAACCTAAGAAACAGGTATTCCAATTCTAATTCCTCCATCAAATTTAAACATGCCCTTGCTGTTTGCAACTGAGAACGCAGAGAATTCTGAATATTTGAAACATTTAAGGAATCCTGCCATTTGTTACTATGTATATCCATGCAACTTTGTCATTCCAGCTTCCTTGCAGAAAAAAAATCAAAAATGTTCCACATAATACAAGTTTTTTAAAATTTTAACTTTTCATTTTGCTGCTATGTAAAGCACCTTGGAATTTTTTCTTCTGTATTAAAGGCACTATATTAATGCATGTTGTTGTCTTAGCCTCTTCAATTCACTGGTTACTTGTGATTTGAAGATGTAAATTAGTGTCAGCTTGGTTGCACAAGTGTTGAAAGCACCTTTATAAAGGCAAGCTCCACCCTGATTATAACTATAGATTAAGAAATGGTTACAACAGAAATGTTTGACTACTTCAGGAAGCATCACAGCTGTGAAGAAAGTCAAACTTGTGCACAACTTTCAATCACTCCATCAAGTCAGCAATTTGTGAAAACAGCAGATTTGTGAAATGACAGAAGTAAAAATTAGTGAAATAGTAATATGACATTTTATCATAATGGCACAGATTTTGCATGAGTAAGGACAGTGAAACTGTCAGCATTCACCATAATATTACTCTGTGAAACTGACAACTCCTGGCATATGCATAGTTGAATGCAGAAATCCAGAAGTTGCTGTCAGTGAGTCCCTGCTTCTTCATAGGTTGCGCTGTTGAAGTCTTCACAGATGGAAATCTTAGAAATCACTTGAACTGATGTGAACTTCCACTTTTTACGCTATTAGTCTCACTGTAAAAACACTTTAAAGTTACGCCTTTTTGATTACGGTGTAACTGGGTTTTTAACTACCAAGTCGAAATTGCTGAACAACTGCTCTGGCCCTGAAAAACTAATTTTATATTTGTGGAATATTAAATTTCTCCATTATGATAAAAGCTTTCACAAATTTTCTTCCAATTTTGTGCTATTTCAATTTCTACCTTAATCACATGTATATGTACCAATCTTTATTTTGCTCTCTAAATTAATATTAAAAAATGAAGGATAATCTGTGCTTTTTAACTTCCTCGTTTGCTGTCTGCGAGAATTCTTAATTGCAATTGGCTGCTCTACCTGCTCAATGACATCACTGTTGCTGGACACCCAAGATCCCCTATAGCTGACACTAGAATTAAATTAACGTTGAGAAAGATGAAATCTGCGCCATAGAGATCAGCAGATCTTTGTGGGCAGCTTTTTTTTTAAGAGGTCAGCGGCGAACACCGTCACTATACTACTGACTGTAAAATCCAAGCCATTAACTAATTCAGATGGGGTATAGTTGTCCATTTCATTTTATTAGATGATCTTTATTCCAAGTTCAAATATTACATAATATTTTGATTGTTTTGAAATAAAACTGTATCGATGCATGAACATTAATATTTACCATCATTAACCATTTCTAGACATATGTCCAGAACAGCTGACATAATGTAATATATTCCTAGCTGCAGTATCATGTCTCTTTTTATTTCTTTGAATGATTTCAAATACAGCTTTACAGCCTTTCTTCAACCTTCAAATGTTTGTAGCAGAACCTTCACTTCTTTTCTCCTTTTATCATTTTCAGTCGATTAGATTTTACATTTGTAAATCCACACTGAAATAAAATACTTGGAATCAAAATTCATCGAACAAGGCACTCGGGCAATAATGAAAGCAGGATGTGGGTGGAAGGATGTTGTCAACAATCTAGGATTACAAAAATAATATTTGGGAGGAGGGTCACTGCAGGGAAGCTTCAGAGAAACTTATGTATGGCTCAACCCGTATTTTACCCTTTTGTTGATAAGTGCTTCTACAGCGATTTCCAATGTTGGGTGAGGTGGAGGGGAAAAGTATGAGTCAGTGTGCGATGGATAATATGTCAGAAATACAATTTGTCTTTTATATCTTAATAAGCATTCATGCGAGATATATCCGAGCAGGCCAGAAAGACATGATGTGGTGATCCGATTTCCATGAATCAGTTGGAAGTTTCTTTTTATTTTTGCATGAGAAATGATGGACTGCAAACAACCAGAAGAACAGCAAACATGTAATTTTCTGGACCAAGCATGACAAGCAAGTACCACTGTACAATCCAACACCCGAAAGCAAGAGCTTCTAACAAACTGCCGTCAGCACAATGATAAAAATCTTTACTTGCTGCCTGACAAGTCTGGCACTATTTGTGCTTTAATGTCTTTGTCTGCATGTGCAATACTTGACAGTATTTAGCAAGTATAGGTTCAGTTTGATAATTATTACATGCACAACCCTAACTATTAATTGAAGGAACATTTGATAATCCTGGGAAAATGAACACTGGAAGCATGATTTTCTGGGAGAAAGAATTAACGAGAACAAAGTATACATTTTTATAGCCGTGAAAAGTATGGTTCTGTTTCTAGGTCTCTCTGAAGGTATGAGGCAATATTAACATAACCAGTTTGTCTGTATCATCTCCATGCCCATATATGTTTCGACATAAACAAACACACACACACGTGTGTCACACAAAGACAAATATGGAAAGAATTAAACTGCTTTGGTACTTTATCCAGAGCATGTGCAGAAAGCAAAATCACTATGGAAATAAAGGCAGGGTGGAGAATATACAGTACACAGGGAAAATACATTTAGAGAATAGAGGGCTGGAAGTGATTAGAAGATTCTCATTGGCATCATAAGCCACAAGAGAAAATGTCAAGAAGTTAGTCATCTGAACCACAGGATATTACTTTCATTCTATTCAATCTTTAAATTTTTTTGTTTTTGCTTTGACTTTCTCTCTCTCTCTGATTCAACCTTTCTTTGCCTCTATTTATTCCTTTCTGCACCTGATTTGGCTCTAATTCACTCTCCTTCTCTATCATTCTTTCTCAATCCTTAAACCTCATTGGTTAAGCTGATACATGGTTGGTTCCACCGGTCACTGAGGTCCCAGATGGCCTTGCTGCGACATTATCAGCTCAGATTTCACACGATCTGTCTCAATCACAGTATGTAAGTTGTACTGCAGACAAAAATGAAATTTGACCTTGAACTAAGTGCTAAAGCTACCCATTTGCAGCAGTTTACGCAATTTGATTGGGATGTAATTTCCCAATAATTATCCTAAATATCCGACTAAAATACAATCACCACAATTGTTAGTACAAAATGCATTAATCTAAAGCTCTTCCTAGCATCCTAACCACAAGGCAAGGATTCAAGTGACATTTGAAAAGGGTACAGTGTATGAAGGATAAGAAATTATGTCAAATCATTGATCCCCATATTTTATTCCTGTGCTATCTTATTTATCATGCCATCGTCCAGCATCTAGTGGAAGTACTAATCTGTAAGAATCATACAATTGTATAGCATGGAAGGAGATCATTCAGTTCTTCTCATCTATTTCAAAGAGCAATCCAGTTAGTCCCACTCCCCTGATCTTTACCCATATCCCTGCAATTTTTGCATTTATGCCTCAAGTTAAACCAAGTGAAAAGCAGGAGACTATGACCTACATAACACAATTGCAAATAAATCCAAGAAGGAAATGGGTGTATATTTAAACTGTATATACAAGAAAAACAGATTTCTGTACATGCTACACAATATAAAGGATTAATGGAACTTTGAAAGAGAGAGAACAGCACTGTTCAGTAATTAGGAACATAGGAACTGGAGTAGGCCATTCAGCCCTTAGAATCTGTCTGCCATTCAATTAGTTCTTGGCTGATCTGTATCTTAACTCTGTCTACCGGCCTTGGTTCTCGAAGTATTAGGTACTAAACTTACCTTTAATTTATCAACAGTTCAGATGCACAAGATAATTGAATCAAATCTTTCTCGTCATGAACATGATTTTTGAGATCTCTACTGGCCAATTTAGAAAAAGTGAATCAAGAGACTGAAGCCACCATACCATAAAGTCTTTGAACATCCAGATATTGAGAACAAGAACAACAGACAACAAACATAGAAAAATATCACAAGCCACCTCACAGAGGTGTAAGACAAAACTGGATTTTAAGCCAAGGGGGAAATATTAGGAAGAGGGTGATCAAAAGCTTGGTCAAAGCGGTGGCTTTCAATAAGTGTCCTCAAGGACAGAGATGGGTGGTGAGACAGATGGGCTTTGGGAGGAAATTCCAGAGCAAGACAGCTTTAATATGGCCTGAAATGATAGGATGATGGTGTGGAGCAGGATATACAAGAAACCACAGTCAAAGGAATAGAGAATTTGTGTGGAAGGGTGTCAAGACTTCAGAATGCTACATAAATGGGAGGGGTGAGGGAATGGTGGGATTTAATCAGGTTGAGGATTTTAAATTTGAGCAATTGGAATACTGAGAGCTACTGAGAGCAAGGATGGGATCCAGACATCAGAGATTTGAAGGCCGGCCAGTAAAGTATTGGAATAGATATGTCTCTGTGAAGTACATTCAGATCTTTGCCTATGTTAAATGAATGTAAGTTACTGTGTTTTGTGTTGTTGATGTTCTAAATATCTGGGTATTCAAAGAACATCCACAGCTGAGAAGCTGAGCTAAGGATGGAGGTGGGCAAAGTTGCTGAGGTGGAAGCAGATGCTGTTTCTTAAAGTAGGTGGTCTTTGTAATGGAGAGGACGGAAGAACTCCAAGGACTCCAAAGAAAGGAACGTCAAGCAAATTTCATGTAAAAATTACATGTATTTCTCTGATTATCGAAATAAGACAAAGTGGAAGCCACACAACAACTTGCACTTATATAGCACCTTTAACATGGTAAAACTTTCACAGGCACTTCATCTGACAGAAATTAATATAGCCAAATAGAATTTCTTGATGCAGAAATCAACAAGCGCATGGGAAAGGCTTTCTCTGCGATGTCCAGACTGGCCAAGAGAGTGTGGGAAAATGGCGCATTGACATGGAACACAAACGTCCGAGTGTATCAAGCCTGTGTCCTCAGTACCTTGCTCTACGGCAGCGAGGCCTGGACAACGTATGTCAGCCAAGAGCGATGTCTCAATTAATTCCATCTTCGCTGCCTCCGGAGAATCCTTGGCATCAGGTGGCAGGACCGTATGTCCAACACAGAAGTCCTAGAGGCGGCAACATCCCCAAGTCATACACCCTACTGAGCCAGCGGCGCTTGAGATGGCTTGGCCATGTGAGCCGCATGGAAGATGGCAGGATCCCCAAGGACACATTGTACAGCGAGCTCGCCACGGGTATCAGACCTACCGGCCGTTCATGTCTCCACTTTAAAGACGTCTGCAAACGCGACATGAAGTCCTGTGACATTGATCACAAGTCGTGGGAGTCAGTTGCCAGTGATTGCCAGTGCTGGCGGACAGCCATAAAGGCAGGGTTAAAGTGTGGCAAATCGAAGAGACTTAGCAGTTGGCAGGAAAAAAGACAGAAGCGCAAGGGGAGAGCCAACTGCATAATAGCCCTGACAACCAATTTTATCTGCAGCACCTGTGGAAGAGCCTGTCACTCTAGAATTGGTCTTTATAGCCACTCCAGGCGCTGCTCCACAAACCACTGACCACCTCCAGGCACTTACCCATTGTCTCTCAAGACAAGGAGGCCAAAGAAGGAAGGAGGAGGAGGAGGACAGGAGACCAAATGCTTGATCAAAGAGGTCAATTTTAAGCAGCCTCTTAAACAGAGAGAGTGGTGGAGAGATGAACAGGTTTAAGGAGGGAATTCAAGCTTACAGCCTATTAGGCTGAAGGCATGGCTACCAATGATGGGACATTAAACATGAAACATGAACTCGGTTTCTCTCTCCACAGATGCTGCCTGACCTGCTGAGTATTTCCAACATTTTCTGTTTTGACTCTTTTTTTTAACTTATTTCTATTATCACTTTTATATATAATGCATGTACCAAGTTTAAAGCCATGAAATGTTTAGTAGCCAAATGTTATGAATGCTGGACTTCATCATATGATTATGTTCTAAAAACTGTGATTTTTAATGCAGTGTAAAAGGATTTGGAGGAGACATGCAACTTCACACTAAGTCTGCTCAGAAACAAGCAAGGGATCTTGGTTACCATGAATACAAGGAACCCAGATCAAAGACTCTTTTGGAAGCAGAGTGCAAGGTTTTAACATCTGCAGACAATGGGTTTCGCTCTCTTAAGACTCTCCGATTGTAAACAGGGAGCCAAGGGCTCTGAAAACGCAAATTTGAGTTGCAATTGCAAATACGTGGAAACAAAGAAAGGCCTGGGTGGTTTTGCTATGGACAGACATATGAACTCTGAATATTGTAAAAGGTAAATGACTATTGGCTTTTGTTCTGGTTAAATTCCACAGGCTTTCCTAGGTCTGTAGGCTGTAAAGAAGAAAGGAAGACAAGAAGAAACCAGCAGGAGCTGTGTAGTCTCAGATGAGAGGGAAAACAACTCCTCTCAGAACACTGATACAGCAAAAGGCTGCTAAGATTTGAACTCAGTTCAAAGGCATGAGGTTTGTGGAGGAGAAAAGACCAACAGGGTTACCAGAGATTGCGTTGTTAACAAAAAAAACAACTGAGCATGCTCGGAAGAAGTGAGTGAAGAGGACATTGGCTTAGTCAAGGATTGGGAGATCCAACCCATTGCAACTGGGAGGAGTTTGGGATTTTTAACTGTAAAGAGACCAATTCGGTGAGAACATTGTAACGTATAAATGTGGTGTCGGGTTTGAGCGTGTTAATAAGTTAATGGGAAATACCTTTCTCTGTAATTTAGTGTATTAGCTACCCACTAAATACTGTTTAGTTAATGTTGATATTTTAGCTTAGTTGTTATAGTATAAGTCTGAAAATGTGACATCTTATCCTGTAATCCTTGAATTGGTCTGGGGCGTTCATATCTCTTGTTTTTAAAGTAACAATCTCAGCTGAGGTCATAACTCCAAACTAAGCAGGATATACTATTTAAACACACCTAAATCTTTTCTCCACCTGACCCAGGTGTGAGTGAATGGCATCAGCCGCATCAAATATTCGTATATAAACTACTGAGAACATAGAGCTGAACTTAATCCTTTTATACCTTGTTATTAGTGTTCAACAAGGAGCTGAATCAGCAAAATCAAAAAGAGTGATTCCGCTCCAGTTATCCAGTATTGTAAAATATTGGCACATAATTTGCTGTCAAAGTGAGGTTAATCACGCTCATGGTTATTTATCCAAAAATACTACATTATTTTGACTAATTATCCAGAGACATGAGTTCGGTTTTCACCACTGCAGCTGTGGAATTTAATTTCAGTTAATGAAATTAATTGGATTGTTGTAAAAACCCATCTTGTTCATTCATGCCTTAGTGGGAAGGAATTCTGCCATCCTTACCAGTCTGACCACTTTGTGACTCCGGAGTGACAGCAATGCAGTTAAAGCTCTGGTTAGGCCCCAATTAGAGTTTGCTCGTTGGTGTCATCTTCTTCCCAGAAGGTTGACTCTCATGGATCTCTACCTGTCTGTCCTGTGCTGTCCTTACACATTCTGCACAGGTCAATTGCATCCTATCCATTATATATCTGTCATCCATTTTCATCTCTGCTTCCCTCTCCTACATTTTCCATCAATCTTTCCTTCCAATAATTGTCTCTGTCTACTTTCTGCTCTAATGATGTGACTGAAGTATTGTATCTTTCTCTCTTCGATGTTATGCACTAATTTCCTCAATTCTCCAGCCATTTCCAACACTTCCTTGTTAATCTTTCAGTCTGTGTAGGATATGCGGAACATCCTCCGATATCTTCACATCTCGAATGTTTTCAGCTTATCAGCAGTCTCTTTATTTGTTGTCCATGTCTCTGAGGCATATTAGATGATAAAATGTAACATTCTCAGCATTATGTTCCTAAGATTTAGGGTCAGTTTCTTTGATGTTAACAAGTCCTTCATTCTGACAAAGTTGGTTTTAGCTATCTCAATTCTCCTTTGGATCTCACAGTTAGATCTCCCATCATCTGTGATAATCTGCTCAATGTATGTAAACCTTTTCACTTGTTCCAGGACTTGTCCATTTACTTCAATTTTCACTTCCAGGGTTAGTCGCTGTTTATCACCATTGTCCTGGTTTTCTTCATATTCATTCTTAATCTATATTCCACACTCTTTGCATTCACTTTGTTCACAATTTTCTGTAGTGTCTCTTCTGACTCTGCAATCAGTGTGGTGTCATCAGCGTCTCTCAAGTTGTTGATGTTCAACCCACCAATGTTACAACCTGGTAGGTCACATGTTCATGACATGATGAACATGTTCCATGTCTCTGAATATAGTTTCAGTTTCCAGATTGAACTGTTTTGGGGACATAACACAACCCTGGTGCACTCCCTCTTTTGATTGGGAAACTGTCTCTACCCTTTTTCAAAAAGAAGTTCATCTTCCTTGCTCCTTATACAGCTATTATTGGTGGCTACTTTCTTCTTGTCTGTCAGTGCTTTAACTTTCTCATGCAATGCTCTCATATGATGCCTTTTCTCCAGTTCTATTTCCTTGCAACGGTCTTCATACCACCTTTTCTTGCCCACCCTACATGCTTTTCTTATCTGCATATTTTTCTTTATTGTTCTTATTCTGTCTCCTTTTCGCCATCATATTTTGTATTTCATCAGTCATCCGCTCTTGATGGTTCCTCCTCTCTTTCTTAGGGACTGTCTCAACTAGAGTACAGCACCCAATTCTGGTCACCATGCTTCAGGAAGGATGGGTACAGAGACAATTTACCAGAATGGTTCTGGGGAATGGGGGAATTTTAGTTACAAGGTTAGGTTGGAAAAGCTGGGGTTGTTCCTGGAACAAAGGAGATTGAGGGGAGATTTGATAGAGGTGTACAAGATTATGACAGGCTTAGATAAGTTAGACAAGGAAAATCTGTTCCTATTAACTGATGGTACAAGAACTAGGGGATACAGACTGAAAGTTTTGGGCAAGAAATCTAAGGGGAAATGTGAGGAAGAACTTTTTTATGCAGTGAATGGTAATGGCGTGGAGCTAACTGCCCATGAGGGTGATGGAAGCAGAGACAATTACTGATTTCAAAAGGAAATTGGATCGGCACTTGAAAGAAATAAACTTACAGGGCAACGGGGATCAAGCAGGGGAGTGGAACTGACTGGATGACTCTACAGAGAACTGGCATGAACCCAACAGGCTGAGTGGCCTCCTTCTATGCCATAAATGACTCTAACTCTTAACTGCCCTCTGAAATGGCCTAACAAGCCACTCAGTTGCATCAAACTGTGATAAATAAGCTTAAGAATAAAACCAAATGGACTACCAGGCACTGACCTAGCCACCAGCTACAACAGAGGTAGACCCAGCCCAGTGCAGCCTGCATAGTCGTACTCACCAACATATGGGGGGGTGTGCCAAAATTTGGAGACCTGCCCTGCAGACTAGTCAAGCAAAAGCCTGACATATTCATTCTCTCAGAATCATACCTTACAGCCAACCTCCCAGACTCCTCCAACACCATCTCTGTCCCATTGGCAGGACAGACCCACCAGAGATGGTAGCACAGTGGTATATGTAAGTTGGAAGGGAGTGGCCATGGGAGTCCTCAACTTCAACTCTGGAACGCATAAGGTCTCCTGGCATAAGATCAAACATGGGCAGGGAAATATAATCACCCCTACCATCCTCCCTCAGATGATGAATCAGTACTCCTCCATGTTGAACACCAATTGGAAGAAGCACTGAGGGTAGCAAGGGCACAGAATGTACTCTGGGTGAGGGACTTAAGTGTCCAACACCAAGAGTTGTTCGGTAGCACCACAAATGGCCAAGCTGGCTGACTCCTGAAAGATATATCTGCCGGACTGGGCCTACAGCATGTGGTGAGAGAACCAAGACAAGGGGAAAAACCAACTTGACCTCACCATCATCAATCCACCTGTTGCAGATGCATTTATCCATGACGGTACTGGTAACAGTGACCACTGCCTAGTCCTTATGGAGACGAAGTCCTCTTCAAATTGAGAACACCCTCCACCCTGTTATGTGGCACTAACACTATGCTAAATGGAATAGATTCAGAACAGATTTAGCAGCTCAACACTGGACATCCATGAAGTGCTGTGGGCTATCAGCAACAGAATTGTATTCCACCACAATCTATAACGTCATGGCCTGGCATAACCCTCACTCTACCATTACGATCAAGACGTGAGATCAAATCTGATTTAATAAGGAATGTAGAAGAGCAATCTAGGAGCATCAGCCAGGGGAACCTACAAATGAGGTGCCAACCTGGTGAAACAACACAGGATTACATGCATGCTATAGTCAGGGTCAAATGATCCCACACCAATAGATCAGATCAAAGATCTCCATTCTTGCTGCGAATGTGATGGACAATTAAATAACTAATGGGAGGAGGAAGCTCCAAGAACATCCCCATCTCAGTGATGGTAGAGTCCATCTTCACCCAGAAGTGCTGAGTGGATGATCCATCTTGGCCTCCTCCTTAGGTCCCCAGCATCACTGATGCCACTCTTCAGCCACTGTGATTCACTCCATGTGATATCAAGAGACAGCTGAGTGCATTGGATACAACAAAGGCTATGGGGCCCGAAAGCATCCTGGCTGTAATGCTGATGATGACTTGTGTTCCAGAATTTGCTGCGCCTCTGTCCACAGAAAGGACAAATCCAATCTGGCCAATTAACAGCCCCTCAGTCAATTCTCAATCATCAGCAAAGTGATGGAAGGTGTCATCGAGGGAGCTATCAAATTTGACCTAACAAATAACCTACTCACCCATGCTCAATTTGGTTTCTGCCAGAACCACGTGGCTCCAGACCGCATGGCGGCCTTGGTCCAAACATGGACAAAAGAGCTGAATTCTAGAAGTGCATTGAGGCAAGAGTGACTGCCCTTGGCATCAAGACAGCATTTGACCGAGCGTGGCATCAAGAAGCCCTATTATGAACGGCAGACTTTGTAATTTGATTATGCTTTGAAAAACTGAGATTTTTAACATAGCTCAAGATGGAGTCAGAGAAGCCAGGTGTCCTCACATCAACTCTGCTTAAAGAAAATACAGGTATCTTGGTTCCTGGGCTAACAAAGAACACAAATCAAAAAGCTTTTTGAAAAGCAGAGACTGCAGGGATATAACACCAGAAAAACAATGGATTTCACCCTCCCAGATTTTCAGATTGTAAACAAGAAGTCAGTGGTTCTGAAAATGTAAATACAAACTGCAGTTGCTAACACCTGGAAACAACAGAAAACCAAGCTTTTGAACTCTGCATAATAGAAAAGACAACTGGCTATTGACTTTGGATTCCAAATAAATTCAACAGATTTCAGAAGCAGGCAGGCTGTAAGGAAGACCGGAGGACGATCAGTAGTAGCAGCCTTAGAAAGGAGAAAGGGATACCTGCTCTCAGAAAACTGATACAGCAAAAGGCTGCAAAAACTTGAACCGGTTTTGAAGGTTGAGGTTTCCAGTAAAAACCAACAGGATCACCAGAGATCGCCTTAAACATGGAAGTTCAGGTCGAAAGTGCTCGGAAGTGAGCAAAGAGGATATTGACTTTGAGAAAGGTCTGGGAGAGGCAATCCATTGCAACTGGGAGAAATTTGGGACTTTTAACTGCCAAGATTTCACCATCAAGATGGACTGTATAATGTATAAGTGTGGTGTGAGGTTTTCAAGTGTTTTAATAAGTGAAGAAAATACCTTTCTCTGTAATTTGGGGCATCAGCTACTTACAAAGTACTAATTGGGTAATGGGGCTTTTTTGTTTAGTTGTTACAATAGATGTCTTAAAACATGAACTCTTGTATAATTCTTGAAATTGGTCTGGGGAGTTCATAGCTCATGTTTTAATGTCAACAGTCTCACAGAGGTCATAACATCCAGTAAAATTAAGTTAATGGGATTTGGGGGAATATTCTCTGCTGGCTGGAGTCATACCTAGTACAAAGGAAGATAGTTGTGGTTGTTGGAGGCCAATCATCTCAGCCTCAGGAAATCGCTGCAGGAGTTACTCAGGGCAGTGTCCTAGGCTCAACCATCTTCAGCTGCTTCATCAATGGCCTTCCTTCCATCATAAGCTCAGAAGTGGAAGGTTCCCTGCTGATTGCAGCATTCAGTTCCATTTGCAACTCCTCCAATAATGAAGCAGTTTATGCCCACAAGCAACAAGACCCCTACAGCACTGAGGCTTAGGTTGTTAAGTGGCAAATAATACTGGTGTCACGCAAGTGCCAGGAAACAACCATTTCCAACAAGGGCGAGTCTAACCAACTCTCTCTGACATTCAATGGCATTACCATCGCTGAATACCCCTACCATTAAAATCCTAATGGGACCAGTCATATAAATACTTTGGCTACAAGAGTAGATCAGAGGCTGGGAATTCTGAGGTGCTTAATTCACTGCCTGTCACCCCAAAATGTTTCCACAATCAACAAGGCACAAGTTAAAAGTGGGATAGAATACTCCCCACTTTTATGAATAGAGCTCCAAGAAGCTCAACACCATCCAGGACAAAGCAGCCTGTTTGATTGGCATCCCATCCAGGAAATATTCAATCCCTCCACTACCTGTGTACAATGGGTGCAGCGTGGACCACTACAAGATGCAGTGCAGCAACTTGCTAAGGATTCTTCAACAGCACCTTCCAAACACACCTCTACTGCCTAGAAGGACAAGGGCAACAGGCACCTGGGAACACAACCACTTGTAAAGTTCCCCTCCTACTCACACACCACCCTGACTTGGAATTGTATTGTCATTCTTGCATTGTCACTGGGTCAAAATCCTGGAACTCCCTATCGCTACATCACATGAACATATAGAACATAGAACATTACAGCGCAGTACAGGCCCTCGATGTTGCGCCGACCTGTGAAACCATCTGACCTACACTATTCCATTTTCATCCATATGTCTAGCCAATGACCACTTAAATGCCCTTAAAGTTGGCAAGTCTACTACTGTTGCAGGCAGGGCGTTCCACGCCCCTACTACTCTCTGAGTAAAGAAACTAACTCTGACATCTGTCCTATATCTATCACCCCTCAACTTGAAGCTATGTCCCCTCGTGTTTGCCATCACCATCCGAGGAAAAAGACTCTCACTATCCACCCTATCTGACCCTCTGATTATCTTATATGTCTCTATTAAGACACCTCTCCTCCTCCTTCTCTCCAATGAAAACAACCTCAAGTCCCTCAGCCTTTCCTCGTAAGACCTTCCCTCCATACCAGGCAACATCCTAGTAAATCTCCTCTGCATCCTTTCCAAAGCTTCCACATCCTTCCTATAATGCGGTGACCAGAACTGCACGCAATACTCCAGGTGCGGCCTCACCAGAGTTTTGTACAGCTGCAGCATGACCTCGTGGCTCCGAAACTGGATCCCCCTACTAATAAAAGCTAACACACCATATGCCTTCTTAACAGCCCTATTAACCTGGGTAGCAACTTTCAGGGATTTATGTACCTGGACACCAAGATCTCTCTGCTCATCTACACTACCAAGAATCTTCCCATTAACCCAGTACTCTGCATTCCTGTTACTCCTTCCAAAGTAAATCACCTCACACTTTTCCGCATTAAACTCCATTTGCCATCTCTCAGCCCAGCTCTGCAGCCTATCTATGTCCCTCTGTAACTTACAACATCCTTCGGCACTATCCACAACTCCACCGACCTTCGTGTCATCCGCAAATTTACTAACCCACCCTTCTACACCCTCATCCAGGTCATTTATAAAAATGACAAACAGCAGTGGCCCCAAAACAGATCCTTGCGGTACACCACTAGTAACTAAACTCCAGGATGAACATTTGCCATCAACCACCACCCTCTGTCTTCTTTCAGCTAACCAATTTCTGATCCAAAGCACTAAATCACCTTCAATCCCATACTTCCGTATTTTCTGCAATAGCCTACCGTGGGGAACCTTATCAAACGCCTTACTGAAATCCATATACACCACATCCACGGCTTTACCCTCATCCACCTGTTTGGTCACCACCTCAAAAAACTCAATAAGGTTTGTGAGGCACGACCTACCCTTCACAAAACCGTGCTGACTATCTCTAATGAACTTATTCTTTTCAAGATGATTATAAATCCTATCTCTTATAACCTTTTCCAACATTTTACCCACAACCGAAGTAAGGCTCACAGGTCTATAATTACCAGGGCTGTCTCTACTCCCCTTCTTGAACAAGGGGACAACATTTGCTATCCTCCAGTTTTCCGGCACTATTCCTGTCGACAATGACGACATAAAGATCAAGGTCAAAGGCTCTGCAATCTCCTCCCTGGCTTCCCAGAGAATCCTAGGATAAATCCCATCTGGCCCAGGGGACTTATCTATTTTCACACTTTCCAAAATTGCTAATACCTCCTCCTTGTGAACCTCAATCCCATCTAGCCTAGTAGTCTGTATCTCAGTATTCTCCTCGACATTTTCTTTCTCTACTGTAAATACTGACGAAAAATATTCATTTAACGCTTCCCCTATCTCCTCTGATTCCACACACAACTTCCCACTACTATCCTTGATTGGCCCTAATCTAACTCTAGTCATTCTTTTATTCCTGATCTACCTATAGAAAGCCTTAGGGTTTTCCTTGATCCTATCCGCCAATGACTTCTCGTGTCCTCTCCTCACTCTTCTTAGCTCTCCCTTTAGATCCTTCCTGGCTAGCTTGTAACTCTCAAGCGCCCTAACTGAGCCTTCACGTCTCATCCTAATATAAGCCTTCTTCTTCCTCTTGACAAGTGCTTCAACTTCTTTAGTAAACCACGGCTCCCTCGCTCGACAACTTCCTCCCTGCCTGACAGGTACATACTTATCAAGGACACGCAGTAGCTGCTCCCTGAATAAGCTCCACATTTCGATTGTGCCCATCCCCTGCAGTTTCCTTCCCCATCCTACGCATCCTAAATCTTGCCTAATCGCATCATAATTTCCTTTCCCCCAGCTATAATTCTTGCCCTGCGGTATATACCTGTGCCTGCCCATCGCTAAGGTAAACCTAACCGAATTGTGATCACTATCACCAAAGTGCTCACCTACATCTAAATATAACACCTGGCCGGGTTCATTACCCAGTACCAAATCCAATGTGGCATCGCCCCTGGATGGCCTGTCTACATACTGTGTCAGAAAACCCTCCTGCACACACTGGACAAAAACTGACCCATCTAAAGTACTCGAACTATAGTATTTCCAGTCAATATTTGGAAAGTTAAAGTCCCCCATAACAACTACCCTGTTACTCTCGCCCCTGTCGAGAATCATCTTCGCTATCCTTTCCTCTACATCTCTGGAACTATTCGGAGGTCTATAGAAAACTCCCAACAGGGTGACCTCTCCTCTCCTGTTTCTAACCTCGGCCCATACTACCTCAGTAGACGAGTCCTCAAACGTCCTTTCTGCCGCCGTAATACTCTCCTTGATTAACAATGCCACACCCCCCCCCTCTTTTACCATCTTCTCTGTTCTTACTGAAACATCTAAATCCCGGAACCTGCAACATCCATTCCTGCCCCTGCTCTACCCATGTCTCCGAAGCGGCCACAACATCGAGATCCCAGGTACCAACCCATGCTGCAAGCTCACCCACCTTATTCCGGATGCTCCTGGCGTTGAAGTAGACACACTTTAAACCAAGTTCTTGCTTGCCAGTGCCCTCTTGCGTCCTTGTAACCTTATCCCTGACCTCACTACTCTCAACATCCTGTACACTGGAACTACAATTTAGGTTCCCATCCCCCTGCTGAATTAGTTTAAACCCCCCCGAAGAGCACTAGCAAATCTCCCCCCCAGGATATTGGTACCCCTCTGGTTCAGGTGAAGACCATCCTGTTTGTAGAGGTCCCACCTACCCCAGAAAGAGCCCCAATTATCCAGGAAACCAAAACCCTCCCTGCTGCACCATCCCTGCAGCCACGTGTTCAACTCCTCTCTCTCCCTATTCCTCGCTTCGCTAGCACATGGCACGGGCAACAACCCAGAGATAACAACTCTGTTTGTTCTCGCTCTAAGCTTCCACCCTAGCTCCCTGAATTTCTGCCTTAAATCCCCATCTCTCTTCCTACCTATGTCGTTGGTGCCTATGTGGACCATGACTTGGGGCTGCTCCCCCTCCCACTTAAGGATCCCAAAAACACGATCCGAGACATCACGAACCCTGGCACCTGGGAGGCAACACACCAACCGTGAGTCTCTCTCGTTCCCACAGAACCTCCTATCTGTTCCCCTAACTGTGGAGTCCCCAATGACTAATGCTCTGCTCCTCTTCCCCCTTCCCTTCTGAGCAATAGGGACAGACTCTGCGCCAGAGACCTGTACCCCATTGCTTACCCCTGGTAAGTCCCCCCCCCCCAACAGTATCCAAAACGGTATACCTGTTGTTGAGGGAAACGGCCTACTTCTTTTACCTGAGGTGTGACTACCTCCCTATAACTCCTCTCAATAACCCCCTCCGCCTCCCAAATGATCCGAAGTTCATCCAGCTCCAGCTCCCTAACGCGGTTCTCGAGGAGCTGGAGTTGGGTGCACTTCCCGCAGATGTGGTCCCTGCCGTTCACAATGGGATCAGCCAGCTCCCACATCATACAGCTACAGCACATCACCTGCCCAGCCATCTCTACTTAGTTAATTACTTTATTAATTTATATAAATTTATGAGCTAAATACTTTGATTCTTCTCTGCTGTGGTCTTTTTCAAATAACCAATTAATAGATAAGTCAAAAAAGTAAAAGAAGTAAATTTTTACCAATCACATGATACAGAAGAAATAAAATAAAAAGCTTACCTTATCAACACACCATAGCCCTTTTTTTTTTGGTTAGAGGAGGAGGGTGGGTGGGAGACACTACATGTGTAGTGTCTCGGGTTCAGCCACTGCCCAAATATATAGGTTTTGACTTACCCAGCAGTCCCCTGGTCCTCCGAAACAAAAGGGAATTAACTTTAACTTTAAACTGAAACTGACCTCCCAGCTGATAGTTCGCTCCGCACTCTCCGCTTCTGAAAAAGCTGCTGCAACCAAAAGAAAGTTATTTTAAACTGCCCAAATATATAGGTTTTGACTTACCCAGCAGTCCCCTGGTCCTCCGAAACTTGCAGTGGTTCAAGAAGGTGGCTCAACGCCACCTTCTAAAGGTTGATAAGGGATGGACAATAAATGTTGGCCTTGCCTGCAATGCCCACATCCCATGAATGAATTAAAAAAAAGATGCATATGTCGTGGTCAGTTTACCCAGGTCCCAGATGCCTCGCTGCTTATGTTACACACCAGCACTTTCAATAATTTATGACACAAAATATTAAAAAATCTAAATGTGCAAGGACAGGATTAACGAACACCAAATGCCATTAAATGGCTTGCCACAGAAAATTATGGCCCAGTCTTTACGAATAATTCAGAATAAATAAATTCGACCGTTACTAAAGCTTCATTTGCATCAAGTGAGCTCTAGCTTATGGGAATTCAAAAACTGGCTCTGCAAGACTGAGAAAACACATCTGTCATAATTGGGTCTGCATTTGACCCTGAAGCTTCAACACTGAAATAAATATTCTCTCATGGCCAGATTAAAAAATGAATAATAAATAAATAAATGTATTAATAATAAATAAATGTGATAATATATTCTGAATTTTGGTGCAGGTAAGTTTCTGTAACATTGTTTTTGCAATATTTCAATATGAGCATAACAGAAAGCTGAATTAAGGTTTGAGAGCTTAAAACCCTAAAGTAAGGAGGTAGGACTACCAGGGAATGTTGGCTTAGACACAGGGAGAAGATTCTATTCTTCAAAGAATTCCATGGAATCTTAATGTTCACTTTACAGATTAAGTTTGCATTATGACAATACATCAGTTCCCTCAGTATTTCAATAAGGTGTCAACAATGCTCAAATCCAGGGCAGGGTTTGAAGCCAAAACTTTCTGACTCTGATGATGCTATTACCAACTGAGCCAAGCTGACACTTCATAGGGGCTGTAAAAATTAGGCCACATATTATTCCCTCCATACCATATAACCATCTGTTTTGCATCTGTGCTACTGACACATTAGAAATCACAAATCTACATGGAGATTTAAAGTATACTGTTTACTACAACTGCATATCACATTCGTTTGGACCATTAAACTTATCCTATCTTAATCCAATCTTTCTTTCCTTCTCTATTTCATTCGTTAAGGAGATACATTGTTGGCCCCACCTTTCACTGAGGTCCCAGATGCCCCGGTGCCCGCACCATGCCATTATCAGCTTGCATTTCAGCAAATTAAGGCGCAAAACATTTTCATTCTACACCATGAAGTGCCCTGCTCTAGCAAGATTTGACCCCTTCTGTTCTTATTTGTGTGGCTACTCTGGAATAACTTGAGTATAAACTATACTCAAAGCAGAACAATTTTTTTTTTTATATCCTCCTTTCTTCTACTCCTGACATCATGGGATTCATGCTAGAGCAGTTTCATGGATACAGTGGTTTAGAAAGCAGTCAGAAATAATTTCCAAAGCAAGGGGCCAGTAACAAGTTTATACAAATTACATTAGAGTCAGCGGCTACTAAACATTAAGTAATGATCAGGAATGAGAGCCAACAATTCTTCACGTTTAAGATACTTAATCAGGAAAGGCTGAACAAGCTGGGGCTCTTTTCTCCAATAAAGAGAAGGCTGAGGGGTGACTGAACAGAGGTCTTAAAATTATGAAGGGGTTTGATAAGGTAGACATAGAGAAGATATTTCCACCTGCCCAATCACTTACAATAATGATAATTTATTAGTCTGGATTCTTCCCAAAAATTGAATCACTTTGCACTGCAAAAATTTATTTGCATTGGAGCCTCTGTCTCATTTGAATGCCACTCTGAGAAGGATGGTAATTAGTAAAAAGGATCCTTATCAAGTATCTCACCTTGAAGGAAAGTGTCCTCTGTGCACAGTTTGTTGTAAAATCATGTTCTTCAAAACCATTTACAATTTCATAACAAAAGGAAATAAAGTGTATTTGTGTAGCACCCTTCACAACTCCAGGACCTCCCACTGGCAATTAAGTACTTTGGAAATGCAGTTACTGCTATTATGCAAGGGAAATGCGGCAGCCAATCTGCCTACGGTAAGCTCCCCCCAACAGCAATGAAGAAATTACCAATTAATCTGTTTTTGTGGTGTTGCTTGAGGGCTAAATGTTGGCCTGGCCACCAAGAAAATTCCTCCTGCTCTTCCTCGAACAGTGGAAGCGATCTTTTATATCCATCCAAAAGGACAAACAGGACCTCGGTTTAATGCCTCATCCAAAAGACATTATTTGCAACAATACTGCACCAAAGTATCAGGCTACTTTATGCACTACCACCGGGCTGACACCTAATAGCAAATGAAATCTTCCATCCAGATTTTTACATCTATTCTCTCTATTGGGTGGTACATTTTTCTTGTACAACCAGTTGAATGATGTGATTGCAGAACTTTTACATTCGATTTTCCCAAAACTAAGAAAATGTGAGTCAACATGTTTTGCTGGGTGTGCTTTCATTCTAAAGCTCAACTCTTTATAGTTCAAAACGATTAAGCAAACCTTTGAGCATTCCTTCTAAGAGATTACAGAACAGGCTTGAGGAAGTAGATTAGGATGTGGTTCCATAGGTGCTGATGGCGACTTTAAGACATGGAAAACATTTAGAAACATACGCAGCAAGCCAGTCAATAGCAAGCCTCTAACATTAGCACATATGACAAATGATGGGCATTTTCCTTGCTAGCTATGATTTTCCTCTCCGTCACTTTGTTGAATTCAGCTTGATATATGATAGCTGCAATAATGTTCTGCTCTTGAAATGCACCAATTACAGAAAATCCCAAGCAAGTCTTTCTCAAATAATCTGAAAAAATAATGCTAGACCGGTTTCCTTATAATAAGCCTGAAGCATTATTGGGAGACTAACAACCCTAATCAATAATTTGTCATGTTTTTTTGCAAGTAAAAAGTTTCCCAAAGGAGAGTCTAAAACATGACCTGTTTGGTCAGTTCTCACTCTTCTTTCTAGTGGCATGAAGAAACAGCAACATGTCTGAATATCCGAGTCTTGAAAACCTCCATCCTGCGGGGTGGGTGAGGAAAATGTTACAGACAAATTGAGGGTGAACTGAAACTCCAGTTCTTTTTCCCTTTTCTGTCCGTATTCAGTGTGTTTTCAAAAGGAAGATGAGTGTGCTTCTTAAGCCCGGAGTGTATAGCCAATTTGAATAACCAGCAGCAAGCTTTTCATGGGTTTAAATAAAGAGGATTATTTTTATTCACATTCATCCCGAAAATCGTCATTCATTCGCCACTCTCTCTCACATACACTTGAGAAAGAAAGCCGTTAAAGAGGATAGTACACTTTAACAAATTACAAGAAAATTAATAGTTCATAATTCACATGATTTGGCCCCTCTTGGGAAAATGGCATGCATGATGGGCCCGGTGAATAAGGCATTTTCACTCCTGAAAAGTAGTTCGGTGGATACGATAGCCGGAGTTGTATATTGAAGTTGTTGCAGGATTTTCTCGAAGAGGTGGATTTTCAGCAGGTCACGAAGTTAGTTGCTTGTAGACTTGGTAGGAGGTTGGTTTTCTGTACTGGTGGTCTTGAAAAGGAAACCTTAAGATGTTACAGGCTCCGGTTCTTTTAAGGCACAATGGTATTGCGTCAACTGCCACCTGCTTTTTCGGCAGTCTCTATTTTAAAGATTTTTAAAAGAAGACTAATATGGCTGTCCCACCATGTGACTTCAGTTCCTTTTTCAAATATGGTGGGATCTAGGTTGATTAGTCTCATCCTGTTCATTGTTCTAAGACATTCATCCTGAGGAGGGTTAAGACAATCACCTTCTTTGTTTCAGAGAAAACCATTCAATTCAGTAATGTCTCCCTATGGTTTCAGGATGGACGTTGATGACACCCCTTTGTCTGGAAGGTATTCTTTGGTCCTTTCAGACAGTGAGTCAGTTTTTGAATACACAAGTCAAGGTCATCTGACCTTCAGCGGCCATCTTTTCAGCCTATGTCCACTTTTAATGCCATTGTGGTTCATTTAAAACAAAAGGAAAATTCATTTCCAGAAGATGCTATGCTGAATATAGTCCATGTTTAAAGTTATGACTAGGACTTGCCTGTACTGGGCATGACAAAAAACAAAAAGCAACTTTTCCCAGAGCAGCTGTCCTTTCATCCAACATGAACGCCCCATAAAAATGCTAAAAGCAATGGTTAAAAATAGTGAATAAAAACAAAATCAAACTATATACTAAAAATGTCTATTAGATAGGCATCCTCAAGGCATAATAACAAATATCAAGAAAAACAGTGACTGAGACACATTTATTACTTTTATGTCTGTCAAGCTAATAAAGACAAGTTTGTCATCTGCAAAGTTAACTTATAGATTTTGGTGGTAGTGTAGTTTTAAACAACAGCAACCATAGGGGAAAACTGCCCCATATGGAAAATAGCTGAGCTGTTTGTTCATTATAGTATGCTTTGCTCATCATAACAGGCTTGCAAAAATTGCTACTATGGACAAATGTACCCAAGTAGACTTAGTGTGATGCAAGTATGAATCGGTTTTCTGCCACTCTCACCTTCCATAAGTATCAACACGAAACCCAGCAAAGCATCCAACAATTCCCATTCCCATCTCTTATCTTTGTAACATGACTCTCTTCATAAAGAATGGCTCCACCTAACTTTTAAGTAATAGGTGCACAAGACACTGCATGTTTATAAATGCAAGTAACATTATTTGCAAGGCAAAATATATCCTGTTATTCTGTGTTCGAACAAAATATCAAGAAAACACAAACTGTCGTATAAGTTAATAGTAACAACAATTATTTTGGAAAATTGTGTATTTAAAAAAAAACAATCAAGAGTACACAATTACTTTCATAACCAATCCTTGCAACATTAAAAGGGGTTTGGGTTTTGTTATTTCATTTCATAAACATGGCAGTCCATAGTTCAAACTCCTGGTTGCTACCTCAAATGCCTATTACATAGAGAACATTCGTATGCTACAAACTAGAAAATAAAAAAAAAATTATCTTCAATAATGGTTACAGGCATTGGCTCTCAGCAGATAAAGTACTTTATTGTCATTGTCTTTGCATTAAGTTGTGTCAGTTGTGAATATATCTTTCTTTCCTCATTAATCAGATGTTAAGCTTCTGTGTTATTCGACTTTCTACTTGGTTTTCTACTTACGTTATCCCACTAACCAGGGATGTTACCAGCAATATATGTTATTGCTGTAATGAAATTAGATCTTTCTCAACTGAAGATGAAAATGTTGCAGGGTCATCTGAAGAGGTCTAGAAGATTATGAAGTGTTATGAAAGGGTGAATCTTAGATTGATTCCACTGGTTGGCAAGATTCTAATTTAAGATGATCATATAAATAAATCAAGGAGAGGTTATAACTTTTTCCCCCACCAACAGTGGAATTCTCTCTCAAATTGCTGAAGCCGAGTCCACACGGACTTTTAAAAAAATATTAATGAATATTAAAGGGAAAGGACATAGAACTATCTTCATTCATAAACTTTACTTATATTTTTGTTCATCAATGACAAACATAAGCTGATAATTTAATCCCATTTTAATAAAACCAAACTCACATAGCTGAGATCACAGTCTTATCAGACTAAGTAAACAAAATGATGCAGTTACATTTTGTGACAGAAGTTAATATTTCAAACTTGCAAGTTATCACAATTTATTTGCTTTACAGCTACATTGTTATTGCAAAGATAAAAGCAAAATACTGCGGATGCTGGAAATCTGAAACAAAAACAAAAAATGCTGGATTCACTCAGCAGGTCTGGCAGCATCTGTGGAAAGAGAAGCAGAGTTAACGTTTCGGGTCAGTGACCCTTCTTCGGAACAGTTCTGAAGAAGGGTCACTGACCCGAAACGTTAACTCTGCTTCTCTTTCCACAGATGCTGCCAGACCTGCTGAGTGAATCCAGCATTTCTTGTTGTTGTTATTGCAAAGGTTATCTTGAAGTGTGAAACCACAGCGAAATTTCAAGCTTCAATGTCCAATGAAATTCTGTGCATTCCGTAACAAGTATATTATTAATTTCTTAACTCACATGAAATATATCTTCTTTCAAATACTAGTTTCTTGCTATGACTTTGTCATCTAAAGCACATATTTTGTGATCACATACGAACCATTTTACTACTGTTTGATCCAACAGTAGAATTATTATTGATATGATTACTTAACTAAAGCTTTCATGGTGCTTATTGATGATCCTCTGTACTCTGTGCCAAAATGATTCCAATGATTCAGATAATGGAAGAGTTGGTAAAGTTTCAGTCGCTTCTCAAATCCCGATACTTTGGGAATTTTGGTATGGTATGCCGTGTAGAAGGCTGTGCTAAAACCTCCAAAAATTCTAGATATTGATAGCTCGTACTCAGAGTGGCCATAGAGAGAGGAGGGATCAAAAATGACTGGGCCATCTTCTACTTGTCCAATGTTTCCTCCCCATAGGTCTCCATGAAGGAGAGCTGGTGTAATTTCTATGTCATGAAATAGAGCAGGTATCTTCAACTGGAAAGCAAAATGTCAACAGTTAATGTAATGTAACGAAGAAGCATGATTAGTGATCTGGGGGTGCAGCTCATTGATGCATCCAAATGAACCATGGTAAGTTTGGGTATATGCTTTTGATTTCCCAGTACAGCCTGTCCCCAAGCTCAGTTGGGCTGGAAGGTAAAGGAAACAATCCCCCAACAGGAATAAGTATTAAAGGAGTCTAAGTGAGCTGGTATCCAGGACAGCCCAGTACTTGGTCTAATAATAGAGCTTAAACGCACAAATGTCTGACTCAGAGGTGAGTGTGTTCTCAACTGTGCCAAGTTTATAATGATGGAAATCACAATTATCCAATCTGTAAGGATCAATAACTAATTTGGTACATTAAGCCTTTGAGTTTGTTGAGATTATTGTATCGTATTTATTGAAGTCGCTTGGCTAGGTTTCAGTATTAAAGATTTGCATCATTGTGTCTGTACCTGAAGCTTTGACCAGAGATCCCTGACTTCACGGTCGCCATATTCCTTTTCAATTAAATCCAACTGCATCTGAAGTCGTTGCCGAGTAAAGAAGTTAATCCAGTCACTCTGCCAATCATTATTCTGATGAAACAAGATGTCCAAATAATTTATTTTAGTTCAATGTTCGTCTTATAAATGGTGTTTTCTATGTTGGTCTTATAAATGGTGTTTTCTACTCACAGAGAGCTGTTATAAATAGGCCAATCAGCAAGTACAGACTACAGTACCAGAACTGAGGTATTAAATTTGATGATGGTGGTAGTATTATGTTTTTCTATTATGCAGACTATATATATAAGCAAAGAATGAGAAAACCCTACTGCTTCACAGAATATGTACTATTGCCCAATTGTTATACTTTCATAATTTATGCAAACTTTTGGAGAAAGGTTCCCTTCTTCAAACTTTTGTGGTCTCCAAAAGGCATCTTCCGTAATACACTCGGACACCAGTACAAATATCCTTGAACTTAACAGCTGTTGTGTTATTGCTTTCTTCAGCAATAATGTACCAATCACGAGCTGAATGGTAGTTAAATATTGCGTTCTTTTTGTTGTGAATTAACAAGTTTACAAGAGAGCTCTATCATACACATGCAGATAGGTGACTAGCACAACTCCAACTGCTATATCACATGTTGGTTGACATCATTTCTTGTGATGTATGAAGTACTCAAACTTTTAAAGCAATATCACAACATCTCCCTTTCCAAAAATCGAAATACACAAAAGATAAACTATGTACACACTCAAGCAGGACATTTGTGAACAATATTTACAAATGCATTGACTCTTAGGTCCTTTAATCAAGTGTTGTTGAAACAAAAAGGTGGTCTACTGACTTGACCTGATCCTGTGGCTGTGTAACTTGGTTGAGAACTAGATTTGTCAACTTTTTTCTCTTGACCTGCACGTGTGTTTTGACAATTCTCCTGTGCATAAGCATTACACTGGTCACTCTTCTTCACTACATTCTGTGGATTCAAATATGAATGTGCAATAGGGTTGTCAGGCACCATTTTGTGAGCTAGTTCGCTCAGTGACATCTGTTTCTTCTTAATACAGCTCCATTAGTGGTGGTGCCTTCGTATGACCTTAGTGCATTGCAGATTTTGGACACTTCGGCAGGTAACCATGTCTTCTCTTGCAGAACATATGAATTAGGAGCAGGAGTAGGCCACTCGGCCCCTTAAGTCAGCTCCGCTATTCAACAGATCATGGCTGATCTGATTGTATCCTCCTAGCCCGATCATCTTTCACCCCCTTGCTTATCAAGAATCTATCTACCTCTGCCGTAAAAATATTCAAAGACTCTGCTTCCATTGCCTTTTGAAGAAGAGTTCCAAAGACTCACGACCCTCAGATAAAAAATTTCTCCTCATCTGTCTTAAATGTGTGACCCCTTATTTTTAAACAGTGAACCCCAGTCCTAGATTCTCCCACAAGAGGAAACATCCTTTCCACATCCACCCTGTCAAGACCCCTCAGGACCTTATATGTTTCAATCAAGTCACCTCTTACTCTTCTAAACTCCAGCAGATACAGGCCTAGCCTGTCCAACCTTTCCTCGTAAGACAGGCCACCCATTCCAGGTCATCAGTCTAGTAAACCTTCACTGAACTGCTTCCAACACATTTACATCCATCCTTAAATAAGGAGACCAATACTGTACACAGTACTTCAGATGTGGTTTCACCAATGCCCTGTATAACTGAAGCATAACCTCCCTACTTTTGTATTCAATTCCCCTCACAATAAACAACAACATTCTGTTAGCTTTCCTAATTTCTTGCTGTACCTGCATACTAACCTTTTGCGATTCATGCACTAGGACACCAAGAAACCTCTGCATCTCAGAACTCTGCTATCTCTCACCATTTAGACAATATGCTTCTTTTTTATTCTCCCTGCCAAAGTGGACAATTTCACATTTTCCCACATTATACTCTATTCGTCAGATCTTTGCCCACTCACTTAACCTATCTCTATCCCTTTGTAACCTTCTTATGTCCTCCTCACAAGTTACTTTCCTACCTATCTTTGTGTCATCAGCAAATTTAGCAACCATACCTTCGGTCCCTTCATCCAAGTCATTTATATAAATTGTAAAAAGTTGAGGCCCCAGCACAGATCCCTGTGGCACACCACTGATTACATCTTGCCAACCAGAAAATGACCCATTTATGCCTACTCTCTTTTTCCTATTAGCTAGCCAATCTTCTGTCCATGCCAATATGAACTACGTCATGAGCTTTTACTTTCTGCAATAACCTCTGAAGTGGCACCTTATCAAATGCCTTCTGGAAATCTATGTACAGTACATCCACCAGTTCCCCTTTATCCAAGCACGTGTTACTTCTTCAAAGATCTCCACGAAATAGGTTAGACATGATTTCCCTTTCACAAAAGCATGTTGACTCTGCCTGATTACCTTGTTTTTTTCTAAGTGCCCTGCTATAACGTCTTTAAGGCACTTACCTTCTGGGAAAGCAGCGGAGAGGAGCAGACCCGCGGGAAGAACACGGAGCAAGGAGCGGATAAATAGAGCCTGAGGATCACGGCCTACAGCACTTACCTTCCGGGAGAGCAGTGGACCTGCAAGAAGAACATGGAGTGGGCAGCAGTTAAATAAAGCCCGAGGATCACAGCCTACAGCAGTTATCGTCCACAAGAGCAGCCGAGAGGAGTCCAGGTGTGCCGGAGTTTAAAACAAAGTTAGAAGTAACGTCACAGGAAAGCTGCAAGGTGATTGGTTAGTGAGTAACTGCTGTTAGGGAATAACTCTAAATAGCTGGGTTAGTACATTACTGTTAGGATGTGCGTGTAAATAGCTTAATAATAAGGAACAAGCGAGTAGCTGTTTTTTAATGAGTAAAGCTTATTTTAACGAGTGAACTGAATTGAATTTTAGTAGGATTTATCAGAACTAATAAGGTTTCCTTAATAATTCTAAGCTGTTGTAGTATTGGTAAGGTTTTCTTTAAGCAGTAGCAAAGGGTCAACTGATAAATAAAGGAATGTCAGGGTTGCTTCAACCTCGAGAGTGCACTTCCTATGCTATGTGGGAGCTCCAGGATGCTTCCCATATCCTGGAGAACCATTTGTGCAGGAAGCGCCATCAATGGAAGCAGCTTGAGCTCTGGGTTTTGGAACTTGAGCGGCAGCTGGCGACACTGCGGTGCATTCATGAGGATGACAGCTACGTGGATAGCATGTTTATAGATATGGTCACCCCACAGCTTAAGAGCATGCAGGGAGAGAAGGAATGGGTGACCACCAGACAGTCAAAGAATCAGGGAGGTAGTGCAGGAGACCCCGGAGTGAATCTCACTCTCCTACAAGTATTCAGTTCTGAATACTGAGGAAAGTGATGCTTCACCTGGGGAGTGCAGCCAGAGCCAAGTCCATGGCACCACGGGTGGCCCAGCTGCACAGGGGGCTACAGGGAAGACTGGAAGAGCCATAGTGATAGGTGATTCAATAGTCAGGGGAAAGACAGGCATTTCTGTGGCTGCAGACGTGAATCCAGGATGCTGTGTTGCCTCCCTGGTGCCAGGGTCAATGATGACACTGAGCGGCTGCAGAGCATCCTAAAGGGGAGGGTGAACAGCCAGCAGTCGTGGTCCACATCGGAAGCAACGACATAGGCAGAAAGAGAGATGTGGTTTTGCAGTCAGAATTTAGGGAGCTAGGTAAGAAATTAGCAAGCAGGACCTCAAAAGTAGTAATCTCCAGATTACTCCCAGTGCCACGCGTAAGTGAGTATAGAAGTAGAAGGATAAAACAGATGAATGTGTGGCTGGAAAGATGGTGGAGGAGGGAGGGCTTCAGATTCCTGGGACATTAGGACCGGCTCTGGGGGAGATGGGACCTGTACAGTTCGGACAGATTGCACCTGAACAGAGCCGGGACTGAGTTCCTTGTGGGACATTTTGCGAGTGCTGTTGTGGAGGGTTTAAACTAGTTTGGCAGGGGGATGGGAACCTGAGGGTAGACTCAGCTGGGACAAAATCAGAAATTAAAATGGAAGGTGGAAAATTAATGGATGAGTCTGGAAGACCGAGGGAACGAGGGTTAGAAAATAAAAAAATGTTTGGCAGTACTCAATGGTATCTATTTCAATGCAAGGAGTATAGCAAATAAAGCAGATGAGCTGAGGGCACAGATAGACAAGTGGCAGTATGATATCATAGGTATTACAGAAACATGGCTTAAGGAGGGACAGGAATGGCAGCTCAATGTTCCTGGTTACAGGAATTTCAGACGCAAAAGGAAGGGGGATAAGAAAGGAGGGGGAGTGATAATTTTGGTCAAGGAAACTATTACAGCTGTGAGGAGGGATGATATGTTGGAAGGTTCATCAAATGAGGCCATATGGATTGAGCTAAGGAACAAAAAAGAGGCAATCACACTGCTGGGAGACCTCAAACAGAGGGAGATAGAAGAGCAGATGTGCAGGCAAACCTCTGAGAAGTGCAAAAACAATAGGGCAGTAATAGTAGAGGATTTTAATTACCCCAATATTAGGTGGGATAGTTTTATAGTGTGAAAGGAATTGAGGGAGAAGAATTCTTGAGGTGCATTCAAAAGAACTTTTTTGCCCAGTATGTAGCAAGTCCAACAAGAGAGGGCGCAGTTTTAGACTTAGTTTCAGGAAATGAAGATGGACAGGTAGAAGGGGTGGCAGTGGGAAAGCATTTTGCTGGTATTGATCATAATTCAGGCAGTTTTAACATAATTATGGAAAAGGACAGAAATAGAACAGAGTTCTCAATCTTGGCAAGGCCAATTTTACTAAACTGAGGAGTGATTTAGCAAAACTGGACTGGAAACAGCTACTTGAAGGTAAATCAGTGTCAGAACAGTGGGAGGCATTCAAAGGGGCGATTCAAGGAGTTCAGGGTAAACATGCCCCACAAAGAAAAAGGGGGAGGCAGCCAAATTTAGAGCCCATGGATGTCAAGGAGCCTACAGGGTAAGATAAGCCAGAAAAGGAAAGCTTATGTCCGACACCGAGAACTCAATACTACAGAAAGCAGAGAGGAGTATAGAAAGTGGAGGGGTGAAATCAAAAAGGAAATTAGGAAAGCAAAGAGAGAGCATGAAAGAATATTGGCAAGCAAAATCAAGGTGAACCCAAAGATGTTTTATCAATACATTTAGAGTAAGAGGATAACTAAGGAGAGAGTAGGGCCAATAAAAGACCAAAAAGGTAACCTATGTGTAGGAGTGCAAGATATTGGTATGGTTCTTAATGAATACTTTGCGTCTGTCTTCACAAAAGAGGGGGACAATTCAGATATTGTAGTTAAGAAGGAAGTGTGTGAGATGTGATAAACATAGAGAAAGAGGAAGTATTAATGGAATTAGCATCCTTGAAATTTAATAAAGCCCCAGGGCCAGATGAAATGTATCCGAGGCTGTTAAAAGAAGCAAGAGAGGAAATAGCAGAGGGTCTGATCATCATTTGCCAGTACTCAATGGATTCAAGGTGTGGTGGCGGAGGATTGGAGAATTGCTAACGTTGTACCTCTGTTCAAAAAGGGAGCGAAGGATAGACTGAATAATTATAGGTGTCAGTCAGTCTAACCTCAGTAGTGGGCAAATTTTTTGAATCTATTCTGAGAGACAGGATAAACTGTCACTTAGAAAGGCACAGGTTAATCAAGGATAATCAGCATGGATTTGTGAAGGGAAGACCTTGTTTGACCAACTTGATCGAATTTTTTGAAGAAGTAACAAGGAAGATAGATGAGGGTAGTGCCGTTGATGTGCTCTACATGGATTTTAGCAAGGCTTTTGACAAGGTCCCACATGGCAGACTGCTTAAAAAAAAAAAATCCCCCATGGGATCCAGGGAAATGCAGCAAGGTGGATACAAAATTGGCTTAGTGACAGGAAACAAAGGGTACTTGTTGATGGCTGTTTTAGCGACTGGAGAGCTGTTTCCAGTGGCGTTCCGCAGGGCTCAATACTGGGCATCCTACTTTTTGTGGTCTATACTAACGATTTGGATGTAAATGTAGGGGACATGATCAAGAAGTTTGCGGACGACACAAAGATTGGCCGTGTGGTAGACAGTGAGGAGGATAGCTGTAGGCTGCAGAAAGATATTTGATGGTCTGGTCAGATGGGCAGAAAAGTGGCAAATGGAATTCAACTTGGACAAGTGTGAGGTGATGCATTTGGGGAGGTCAAACAAGGCAAAGGAATACACGATTAATGGGAGAATACTGAGAAGTGTAGAGGAAGTAACGGACCTTGGAGTGAATGTCCACAGATCCCTGAAGGTAAGCAGGACAGGTCAATTAGGTGGTTAAGAAGGCATATGGAATCCTTTCCTTTATTAGCCGAGGTATAGAATATAAGAGCAGGGAGGTTATGCTGGAACTGTATAACTCATTGGTTAGGCCACAACTTGATTGCTGTGTGGCTTCTGGTCACCTCATTACAGAAAGGACATAATTGCACTAGAAAGGATGCAGAGGAGATTTACAAGGATGTTGCCAGGATTGGAAAAATGCAGCTATGAGGAAAGATTGGATAGGCTGGAGATGTTCTCCTTGGAACAGAGAAGGCTGAGGGAGATTGGAATGAAATGTACAAAATTTTGAGGGGCCTGGATAGAGTGGAGGTGAAGGGTCTATTCACCTTAGCAGAGAGGTCAGTGACGAGGGCGCATAGATTTAAAGTGATTGGTAGAAAAATTAGAGGAATGAGGAAAAACGTTTTCACCCAGAGGGTGGTGATGGTCTAGACCTCACTGCTTGAAAGGGTAGTTGAGGCAGAGACCCTCAACTCATTCAAAAGGAGTCTGGATATGCACCTCAAGTGCTTGTAAGCTGCAGGGCTACGGACCAAATGCTGGAAGGTGGGATTAGAATAGGTGGATCGTTTTTTGGCCAGCATAGACACAACGGGCCAAATGGCCTCTTTCTGTGCCTTAAATTTTCATGATTCTATTAATAGAAGCTTCTAACATTTTCCCTATGACAGATGTTAAGCCAACTGGTCTGTAGTTTCCTGCTTTCTGTCTCCCTCCCTTTTTGAATAAAGGAGTTACATATCAGAAGATGGATCACTCTGACCTTCTGTCCAATCTGTAGAGGTAGTAGTTCCATGCCCACATGCTCATCATTTGCAACTTTCATCTTTCCTCGTTTCGCCAACTGTTTGTCCTGGATTGACAAAGATTTCATGAAATGATGACTTGGTAGAGTTGTCTTGACATGCCTTCCAAACATAATTGCTGCAGGTGATGGTAATCCTGTGTCAATAACTGTTGTTCTTAAGTACAACATGGCTATGTGCAGATATTGTTTAGTTTCTCAACACTTCACAATCAATGTCTTGACTGTATGTACCATTCTTTCTGCTAGGCCGTTTGACCTAGGGTAATACAGTGATGATTTAACATAGTTCACAGCCCACTTCTTACACAAGTCTTGGAATGGTTTGACAGTGTATTGCAGGCCATTATCAAACATTATCTCCTCTGGGGGAACCAAATAAATGAAAAATTGCACTGATAGTGTTACCAACTGATGCGCTTGATGAATCCCTCAATTGACACAATATGGGGAACTTGGAGAAGTAGTCGGTACCAGATGGACTATGGTGGTTCAAGAAGGAAGCTCACTATCACCTTCTCATAGGTAATTAGGGATGGGCAACAAATTCTGTCCTTGCCAGAAACACTCATCCCATGAAAATGAATTTTTAAAAAAATCAATAATCGTCCCTGTCCAAGGATGCGATGGAACATCATGAGGATGAAGTGGCTCTTTATGTTGACTTGTTTGATGTTCTTGGCATGCATCACATAACCTTACCGCTCGATGTCACTGCTAATTCCCGGCCAATAGACTGTTTCACGTACAAGTCTTCTGGACTTCTCAATGACCATATGACCTTGGTACAACTGTGAGAGAACGTCAAAACGAAGCGTTTGTGGAATTAACACTTGTCTTCCTTTGAAGCTAATGCCACTAGATATCCTTAAATCGTCTCAATATGGCCAAAAGGTTCTGAGTTCTGTAAGAATCTCTTGCATTGTGTTAGGCCATCCTTTGGCAATGAGTTGCCATAACCTCTTCAAAACAGGGTCTTTGGAAGTCTCTTCCTGTAGCTCTTCAGGTTTGCTTTGTCTGAAACACATCAAATCTATCTTATATGAATCTTCCAGCTCAATATCGGCTTCATCAACTTGGATGTTTAGTGGAATGGGATTCTGGGATTGGGTAATATGCTTAATATGTCAGAAGTCATGATAAGATTTCCAGGCTTATATTTGATGTCGCAGTCATACCCCTGCACCTCGATTAATAGCTGTTGTAGTCGAGGTGGCGTGCTGGTGAGTGTTTTTTGTCAAATCATCGCGATCGGTTTGTAATCGTCTCGACAATGAAATTTTTGCCAATAAGATAAGTGTGAAACCTTGTGAACCCAAGTACCAGTGCTAGTGTTTTCCTTTGTACTTTGGAATAGTTGGCCTGTGTAGGTGATAAACCTTTCAAACCAAAAGCAATTGGACAACCTTCTTGCAATAGCATGCTCAGAGACCTTTTTGCAATGCACCTACTTCAAGAATGATATCTTTATTTGGGTCATGATACTGCAAACATGCTTCTGTCGACAGTGACTGCTTCAGCAGATCTAATGCATGCTCATAATCCTCATGCCACAGGAAGGGTTTATCCTTTTTAATGAGATTTTCGATGGCATACCTTTTTGCTTTGCCGAACAAGTCTTTCTGAAGAGCTTCAGTCGGGGTAGACAAAATTACCAATTCCATTACCCTTTCAGATAACTACAGTTCTGAGAAATCACAGACTTTTCCTTTATCGTGGCATTTGCTGCCAAATTGATCAATGTCCTCCTTGGACTGCTGTCTGTATGCCATTTCCAGACAATGGATTCTAAACTTTAGAGTGACCTTCAGCTGGTCCTCTAATGTAGTCCAGAGTTTCTCTGGCTCATTCTGCTTGGCTTCAGACAGTTCTGAGCTATTGATGCAATGGAGCCCTTGGTTGTTAATAGTGATTTTTATCTTGATTGCTTGCTTGTCAAGCCCTGTGACAGCAAGATCCAAAAAGCACAACTCCATGTGCTGTTTGAAGAGTTGGAATTCCTGGAGGAGATCTTTGGCTTTCCAATTCATTGATGGATACTTGGCAGTCATGGTGCCACATTTCTTGTCTACAAGAATTCATAGCCTGAGCTTCTCCCTTTTAATGGCTTCCTTTTATTTTAAAAATTTTCCCTGAAGGAAAAAAATTGCAGGTCTGCTGTGCCTGCAGTGTCAGACCCCAGCCACACCCTGAGCTCTGTGCCTGCAGCGCGGGATTTCAGCCTGTGACTGGTGAGACTCCACCCTTGAAGTGATTATGGCAGTGTTACAACCGATACGGAAGGAGTGCACTGTTAATTCAATTCCACTTCTCCACAGGTTACAACATATATTTAAATTTTCCCACTTAGCGGAACAGTCAATCATACACTCTATTTTTCCCCAGAATAAAACACACCAACCAGGTTTCTTCAATAAAGAACAAAATTATCCTATCTTAAACCAAGTCTAAACCAATAATAAAGTAAAACATACACACAAATTAAAATATTTAAGCCCCTTATTTATCATAGCCCTCACACACATACACACAACTGGTTAACCAGGAAAAAGGGATTTTTGTTTACAGCTGTTACAAAGAAATAGAAGGAATGAAAAAAAAACACTTAGGCTGAAAGGAAGGTATGGAAGGAAGTCCTTTGTTTCGGTGAAGTGTCCCAAAGGTGTTGAAAGCTGTCAATGGGATCTTCCTAGAACAGTTCTTTCCAGGCGATGTTGATGACCAGTTTGGGTAGACTTTCCAAGCTGCAGCTACAGAAGACTCCAAATAAGTCTTACAGCAGGAAATGCAGCAACAAAGGTTTCAGTTCCACACATTTGACATGGAAATGCTTTAATCGTGCAGGCTTTCTTCAAGTACAGGAGGAAATAGGAACCCCTTGATGCAGGAATTATTTTCAAGAGAAAGAGGTGAGCTGTTGTCTCCTGGCAGGTCAATAGGCAAACTGGCTTTTCTAACAGTTCAAAATGAAACCACAACTTTCCAGAAGCCCAGTATCATGACATCTATAAATCATAGTCTGTCACCTCCTTCAAACATCTCTCCAAACCGTAACAACCCCATGCTGCGTTTTTATTTGAAAACAGATGCTTTCCAGTAATTGTTTACAGTTCCACTCATGCCCAACCTTGCAGTAACTGTTTACTGTTCCAGCATTCAAGGAATCCCTTTTCAGTTTTAAAACATAGCTTCTCAAATTTTAACAAAAGGAAACCTCGTAACAGCGGGAAAACACGCAGCGTGCCATTCCACAGCCTCGACGTGAATCGACTCTGCTCGCTTTTCCCAAACCCAATTGCACCTGATTACTGCCTTTTTTGCCAGCCACTATCCAAGTAAACAACCCCCTTCGTGTACTCACACCCTTCTGAGCACCAATTTCAGTGGATGGTCATCGAAACTGACAATGTTGTGCCGATTATGAGTCACATTGACCTGTCTTCAATGGATTCTCATGAGAGATCGCTGTTCCCGATGTCTCGCTGCCGCCCCCGTTGAACACTGTTTAGTTTAGTTTAGAGATACAGCACTGAAACAGGCCCTTCGGCCCTCAGAGTCTGTGCCGACCATCAACCACCCATTTATACTAATCCTACACTAACCCCATATTCCTACCACATCCCCACCTGTCCCTATATTTCCCTACCAACTACCTATACTAGGGGCAATTTATAATGGCCAATTTACCTACCAACCTGCAAGTCTTTTGGCTTGTGGGAGGAAACCGGAGCACCCGGAGAAAACCCACGCAGACACAGGGAGAACTTGCAAACTCCACCCAGAATTGAACCCGGGTTGCTGGAGCTGTGAGGCTGCGGTGCTAACCACTGCGCCGCCCACTTTCAAAATGGAACTGTCAGAAATTTAGATGAGCTGACAAATGTCAATGTATAATTCATTGTTCCTATTGGTATTCACATTTTAGGCAATGATTGGGCAAATTGGTGACAGCATTCAAATTGCTCAGCCTCTCCTCAGTACTACTACTTCAATGTGTTCGCTGCCTCCACACTGTGGTCTTCAAATACACATCGCTGCCACGATATTGTGTTATTTCTTTCTGCAGCAATAAGCAACCAAACAATCTTGACCTGAATGGTAGTTAAATACCGGGTTCTTTATTGTGAAGTAACAAGTTTACAAGAGAATTCTATCATATATGTGTGGATAGATGATGAACACAAATCCAACTGCAAAATCACATCACCTCCTGTGATGATGTATGAAGTACTTAAACTGTTCGTGATATCACAACAACAGCTATTCCAGTTTTTGCTCACTTGCATAATTTCAGAAGTCCTAACCGAATAAAATCACCAAAGCATCAGAAAGCTGGTCCCCCCTTCATTTTCACCAAATGCACTACCACCAGCATGAAGAATCATTTTCAAAATCCTTTGATCTGTCAGTACTGCAGACAAGAAAAGACCATTCATTTTGTCCTTTGTGCAGACTTATATCTTGAATGCAGTCAAAAGACTCCCTCCCTAGTTTTTCAGTATCAAGCCTACAGCCCTCTATTTACTGCTAAATTAGGATTTCTTTTCGATTTGAACTCTTTGACCAAATTGAATGGCAGAACAGGCTCGAAGAGAGGGCTTACTCCTTCTATTTATGTTCTTGGGTTCACTGCATATGGTGGCAGTTTATTCCAAAAGTATCAAATTGCTGCTCAAAGAAAAAAAAAGTTAATTGGCCCATAATCTTAAATGTTACAAAGGAAGATCACTGGCCATTGTCACAGACCTCATCATCTGACAGCATTCAAACTAAACTTTTTCTGATGCAACATCACAAGATTCCATTTCCGTAATACCATAAATGGATCCTACATGAAGTGAATTGAACAGTCTCAACCTAATTCCTCGTGGGCAAAGGCACACACCTGAAATTTGTCCCTAAATTGGTAATTTAATTCAGAGTGGGTACATAGATCATGAGTACCTGAAATGGAAATATCATAGTAACACAGTGAATGGGGGGGCAGAGGAAGAAAGAAAGTGTGAAAGAGGGTTCTTCTGAGGTTGGCGCAGACTAGAAGGAAGTTTATAGCTGACCTGATCTGCAAGTGTTTTGTTCTGCCACGATGCACAGAACAGCACAATGTTTCTGCAAACAGAGCACCAAGATGACGCCAGTACTTCTTGCAAACTGTCAGCTTCAGTGCAGTAAAATGTAATGGCAGTGTGTTTATGGTCTAAGAAATTCAATGTAAAGTAGCCACATTTGCTGGCAAAATGTAACTAGTACAGTGAAAACGGAAACAGCAGAATGAGTTAGACAAAATGAGGATATGCCAGATAACTCACAGATGAAACTTAATGCAGATAAATGCAAAGTCTTTCTCATATGAAGGAAAAATAAGAAACACGTGTATTCCATGAACGATATTGAAAATAGCTAAAGATTTTAATGGACTCAATACGTCCAACCAATGCACAACAGTAAGCAACAATGACAAAAGAATATTGACCGACATAGCTATGCCAACAGTTTAGTATTGCGTGGAAATTTATAGATAAGGAACAGCATGAAGTCTCAGCACCGAGTCTTGGGGCAACTCACTGGTAAAATCACCCAGCCTGGCATTACTCCTCTAACTAGTTCCTGTTGCTTCCTCTCTTGCAGCCAATTCCTTATTCACCTCCAGGGGTTTTACTGAGTATTTCCATTGTGTAAAGTTTGTGTAGCTGCCTTTCGTGTGGAGCTCTTGAGATCCAGGTATACTGCATCACTGAGCTTTCCAAATTTTACTTGGAATGGCTCATCCTTAGGAAAAAAAATCAAGTCAGTTTGCCAGACAGAATTAGCCCTTTAGCTACTACCTATTGATTCATTTCCATCAGCAATTCAGAGATTCCATCCACACCCTCAACAATATAGCATCATTCTTTAGGGATGTATTGGTTTTGAGCCTGACCTCCTTCCAATTGATGTTAAAATTAATTTTACTGATAGAACCTTTAGCAATGGTTTTCATGCTACCAGCGTCTTCTCCACTGGCACTTCCATAAAGTAATAATTTAGTTTATGTTAATTATCTTTTAATTTTATCATCTGTTTCAACCTCGTTTCCACCCTTCTGACGATCCTCTCTGTGCTGCAACAAACTGATTTGAAGATCCTCGTCCTGATTTTCAGACCCCTCCGCTGCTTAAGGAATCATTTCCGCTCTTATAGCTTTAATCCAAATTTCTGTAATGCTGGATTTTGGTTTGCTCACCATTAGAAGCCAGTCTTTCACTGGTTACACTCTCCCAAAATGTATCCATCTTGCAAGTGTCGCTTTCACTTAACTGAACACTTTTGCTTGTGCCTTCTCAGCCTACTGTGCAACTTGAGCACATAACCTAATAAGACTCATGGAGTAATGCATTGTTGGAAACACCATTTTTCAGATGAGATGTTAAACAAGGTCCTGTTTGCCTGCTTATGGTGATGTAAAAATACCATGGCACAATTCAAAGGAGGACCAGAGAGCTCTCCTAGTTTTCTGACCAACATGTACCCATATTGCAACTGATTAACTGGTCATTCATTCATTTGTTGTTTGTGGGACCTTGCTTGTACAAATGGGCTCTCATGGTTGCCGACAAAGCACTTCAGAAATTAGTTGCACAACACTTTGGGCTATTATAGAGCACTATGAATGCAAGTGTTCTTTCCCTAATGCCCTACTTTGCCTTGGAATTTTTTTCCCAAAAATTCTAATCTTCCAACTGTGTCTTGGTCCCTCCTCCTATCTCATCCACCCCCACCACCACCTCCTTCCAAATTCATTTGCTTCTTGCTTGGCATCATTCTTGTCAACTACACCCTCTCCACCTCGCCCCACTGTTAAGTACTCTCCATTGTCATTTTACATATCTATCTCCATAACAATTAAGCTGTTTATTTTGTTGATCATAAATTGCTGTTTCATACTAAATGCAAACATAATAGACCTTGATTACACTTCTTTCCAGCCAACAGTCATGACGTCATTTACGGCATAGAAGGAGGTCATTCGGCCATCAAGTCCATGCCAAGGAGCAATCCAGACAGTCCCACTCCCCCGCTCAATCCCCACAGCCCTGCAAGTTTATTTCAAGTGCCCATCCAATTTCTTTTTGAAGTCATTGTTTGTCTCCGCTTCCAGCACCCTTGTGGGTAGCGAATTCCAGGTCATTACCAACCTCTGCATAAAAACATTCTTCTTCATATTCCCCCTGCATCTCTTGCCCAAAATCTTTAATCCTTTCCATGTCGAACTTATCTATCTATACCTGTCATAATCTTGTATACCTCTATTAAATCTCCCCTCAAACTCCTTTGCTCTAAGGAGAACAACCACAGCTTTTCCAACCTAACCTTGTAGCTAAAATCCCCCATCCCTGGAACTATTCTGGTAAATGTCCTTTGCACTATCTCAAGGACCCTCACATCCTTCTTAAAGCATGGTGATGAGACCTTTTCCCTCAACTGAGGATTCCCCCACACGACCCCACTGTGGTTGGAAGGGCCCTTGACCATGTCTATTCCATTTCCTGCACTACTGTTCTTATCCCATCCCCTCCCTCCCAGAACACTACAGGGTTTCCTTGCTCTCACCTTCCACCCAATCATTCTCCACATTCAATGGATCATCCTCTGCCATTTTCTCCACTTTCAGCATGATGCCACCACTAAACATATTTTCCCCTCCCCTTTCAGCATTCTAAAGTGACCGTTCGCTCCACGACACCCTGGTCCACTCCTCAATCTGGCCATTTTTTTTTGTTTTTGGATAGCAGCTGTTGTTGATGATTCTGTGTATATATATATATATATATATATATATATATATATATATAGATTTCAACATTCACAGTTGTTCACACTCTGTTTGATCTTCTATCAAGGAAGATAAAAGAAAAAAAATGAGATCCAAGTGGCTGTTGCACTGCTCCTGATCAGTTTAATGTGTGTACTGTATTATTATGGCATATGCATATGAAGTTTGTAAAGTGATGTATGAAGTAGAAAACAAAGTCCATTTCACAAGATAAATAAGGATGAAGATGATCTTATATTAATCTTGGCTCATCCATCCAGAAGCATCCAAAACTTTGCTCCCCATTATGGCATTTAATTATTTTTTTTAAATGGTTCTGGAGATTTTACCTCCGCCTATGAGCCATGTGTTGATCACATTTCATGTTACCATCTTTGCTTGAAAAATAACTTTGACAGTTCTAAATTAAAAACTAACTGGCATGAACCTGTATCCCTTGAGCTACTTTTATGGCTTAGATTGAAGTAATTTTCTGAATCGACCTCTTCCAAAGCATTTTCCTGTCTTCTATATCTTTAGAAGGCGACCTCTCGGTCACCTGTATAGGCTGAATAGCTCATAACTCCAGTCATCTGACATTAACAATCAGCTTTGGCGCTATTTTCAGAACAGCCTCAAAGGCATGAATGTCTTCCTCGCTAACCAGTACTCAATACAATCTTAGCATGACTTCCTCTGACTTGTGCTCTGTTGTTCAGCATTCTATTCGCTTCCTTGATTGCTACTCCTCAGTGATTGAATGTGTTTGATCTGGAACTTCTGGCCTAACTAAAATCATGCTGAATCCTGGTTCTGCAATCAAATTCAGACATTACGTCATTTCTACTCCCCCAAATCCCACTGCTGATTTTTCAAACCCATACGAGAATCATTCACAACTGAAATCTGAAAACCAGCAGCTTCTAAGTTTCTTAGCTATGAATACCTGCATGGCTCCTAGCTATGGCTGCCTTTTTGTGGGATATGTGGAACATTCCTTGTTCCAGTCCTACTCGGGCCCCCCGCTCCCAAATCTTTTCCCATACATGGATGACTGTATTGGTGCAGTTTCTGTACGGGAAAATTTCATCGACTTAGCTTCCAATTTCCTTCACATGGCCCATCTTTGACTTTTCCTTCCCTTCCTCAACTTCTCTGTCTCCATTTCTGGAGATCAACTATTGTCATGCCAATGTGCTTTGTTGAATGATAATTTTCTTTAATCCACTGACTGGAGATCTGAAATCATATTTTTTTAAAGAAATTTAAAATAGAACAGCTAAAAGGATGACTTTGCTGGCAGCTTAGGATGGCCACCTAATTTGCAACACTGTATCCTACATTGCTAGGCTTGTGAGGAGGGAGACGAAATGTCTGCTCATTTCCCAGCAAGAGCCAAAACAGGGAATTACCTGTTCTTTTCGCAAGAAGAAATACTGCTAACTGCAATGTTTAAATCACTGAGTGACTGTCACAGAATCACAGAATAATACAGTGCAGAAGAGGCCCTTCGGCCCATCGAGTCTGCACCGATGCATTAAAGACTCCTGACCTGTCTACCTAATCCCATTTGTCAGCACTTGGCCCATAGCCTTGAATGTTATGACGTGCCAAGTGCTCATCCAGGTACTTTTTAAAGGATGTGAGGCAACCCGCCTCTACCTCCCTCCCAGGCAGTGCCAGTCATGTGACAAGCTCCTCCCCATCTGTGGTTTTAAGCTTGTGGTTTCTCTGCAACAAAGGAGAAGCTTCTGGACTCTGACACGTGCAGACCCTAAGTGGGGGTCTCTCCCTCTCTCTCTCCATTCCAGCTTGAAAGCTTTCAAATCCTGCCTGTTGACTGACCATCTTTGCATACTCCGGCTACAATCAGAAACCCTGTTGGAGGAAATCATCTGCATCGCTGTCTCCAAGAGACCCACCGAACCAGTCATTAACCTCTTCAAACTAACAGCCTCAGGACAACTGAATGCAGCCTAAAGCCAGCCAAATCACCAAACGTCACAGACTGTATACCCTTTCTTCGATGGACTCCAACTTAATCAATCAACCTTTCCCCACTCTGTAACTGTTTGTGTGTGTGTGTAAAGCTGGCATGTAGTTTTATTATTTTCATTAGTTCGATTTAGGTACAACAAAGTTAACCTCTTTCTTTGTTATACTCAAGAAAACTTGTCTGATTGGTTACTTACTTGCTGTGATCATAAGAACCAAACACCTACCAAATTAGCCAGTATATCCACTTTAAGAAAGAATTAAACCTGTTGTAGTCAAATAAGGAAGGAGAAAAGAGGGAAGCCCTGTGACCCCTCCTCACTTGACTGTAACACTATCAACAAATATTCATTATAAGCCTAGATTCCCACAGCTAACTCGACACCTCCTCAAACCCTGCTTCCTATAAGGATTTCATTTAGTTCTCTCAGTTTCTCCGTCACATCTGTTCTGATGATACAACCTTCCACACCAGCTTCTGATATGTCTTCCTTTTCCCTCAACCAAGGATTCCACCTCCCCCCTGCCACTGTGGTTGACAGGGCCCTCGACCATGATCGACCCATTTCCTGCACTTCTACTCTCACCCCTTCCCCTCCCTCCAGAATCACAATCAGGTTCCCCTTGTCCTTACCTTCCACCCCATTAGCCTCCGTAACGGATCATCCTCCAGCATTTCCGCTGCCTCCAGCATGATGTCACCACCAAACACATCTCACCCTCCCCTCCCGTCAGCATATTTGAAGGGACCTTTCCTCTGTGGCACCCCGGGACACTCCTTCCCACAGCACCTTTCCATGCAAGCACAGGAGATGCAAAACCTGCCCTTATATCTCTTCTCTCCTCACTGTCTAAGGCCCCAAACACTCCTTCCAGGTGAAACAGCGACTAGTGTGTACTTTCAATTTAGCATACTGTATTTTCTGCTCATAACGTGGTCTGCTCTACAATGGGAAGACCAACGCAGATTGGGTGACCGCTCTGCGAAACACTTTTGTTCAGTCTGCAAGCATGACCCTAAGCTTCTGGTGGCCTGCCATTTCAATTCTCCACCTTGCTCTCACGATGACATCTCTGTCCCCAACCAACTTTATCATCTTCTGGACTCAGTGAGTTCAACAATTTCAGACTATAATCTCTGTCCTCATTTTGTTTCCTTTTCTTTGCATGTTTCGGTCTTAATCTTGTTTTTATTTTGTTCATTTTTGGACAGCAGCTGATCATTATTCACCTCCTGTGGACACATCTTCTGTTTTTTTTATTTGTTCCATTACCACTCCCTTTGGCTCTGCCCCACCAACACTTTCGTCATTTCATGTCTCTTGTCTCCTGCCCTGTCATAGGCCTTACCTTTTATTCTTTTTCTTTTCCTTTCCCATTTGACCGACTTAAAAACTATTATATTTCAAACTTTTCCCAGTTCTGTTGAAAGGTCATCGACCTGAAACGTTAACTCTGTTTCTCCCTCCACAGATGCTGCCAGACCTGAGTATTTCCAATATTTCCTGTTTTTAATTTCAGATTTCCAGCATTTGCAGTATTTTGCTTTTGCACCTTCGAGGGTCACATAGAAACATACATAGAAAATAGGAGCAGGAGTAGGCCATTCAGCCCTTCGAGTCTGCTCCACCATTCATTATGATCATGGCTGATCATCCAACTCTGTCGCCTGTTCCCGCTTTCGCCCCATATCCTTTGATCCCTTTAGACCCAAGAGCTATATCTAACTCCTTCTTGAAAACATACAATGTTTTGGCCTCAACTGCTTTCTGTGGTAGCAAATTCCTCAGGTTCACCACTCTCTGGGTGAAGAAATTTCTCCTCATCTCAGTCCTGAAAGGTTTACCCAGTATCCTTAGACTATGGTTCTGGAACATTTACACATGTATAAAATGTGATATGTTTTCCAATCCTGGTCAATGTTTTTTATTGTGAATATTAATCAGACAAGTCACTTCCCTGTCCTGTCCCTTTTCTACCTATTCTTGAAAATCCTATGTTTCATATTTAATACCTTCTAAGAAAGGCATTTCAAGAATTGTTCCACTCTTCGTTCATTGTAAATACCTAATAGCTGAATGGCATTGTGCTCAATGTATACACTTAAAAGTAATACAGTTGCCACCTTAAATGTTCACATTTAAAACAGGCAGTCGCTTATATCAGCCAAAATGCGATAACTATTATCCATGTGCATTAAAATCAATTTCAAAGTTGTCAGTTAAGGCGTTTTATGTGCTCAGTTTATTTTGGGCAGTAACAGCCATATGTACTTAAACATTCACACTGAGTGGAATGGAAGAGCCTCTGGTAGTCTTTAATAAGGTATACTCTTTAGAAAAAAGGACTTTTTATTTTCATCTTACTGAAATTATGGTAGATATAACTTTACACTAATGACGAGCATACACACTGCTTAAAGCTCAAAGCATTAAAGATGACTGTGATTTACAACTGCTGTACAAAACAGCACTGGATAATCTCGCAAAAACTCTGCAAAACCTTGCATTCAGCTGCATATTAAGAGCTAATCAAATGCTTATTTTTTGCATAAAACAGGAAATCTATTTAGTGCCTAATCAATAATTTATCGTACAGAACAGGTCTCGATCAGTTAATCTTATTTCTCATATTTTCTGCCCACCTATGGTGGTGATAAGAGTTTAAAAGGCTTTTTGGTAAATGTTTAGGTTAATAAGAGTTAGTCTGGACTGTGTCTGGCCATCTATACTATTTGTGCAATGATTTTTAACTTTAACAACGCTGCCAGGTTATACTGGCCGACACCTGTTAGGCAAATGGCGTTTTCAAGAATGTGCCAGCTATAAGTGATGGGAACTGTAATGACAATCTAGTATTAACTGTATTTAGTAAAGTTGGTTCCATATGCACTGTACCGAAGGATTGTACATATATAGAACACACAACAATACTACAAAGAGGTTACTTCTTACTTCAAGAAGAACTAAAGAAACAAGTGCTACCTTTACAAGTACTTTAAACTGTGTGAGGACCATTTTAATTTCTGTGACAAGCAAACTGTGCATAACTGTTTCTTTCAATAGGCAGGCAACAGGCTGTAATGGCTATCCTCCATGGCCAGTTCCTACAATGCAGTTGATTAATTTTGAACTTGTAATTTTCTTCCTCCCATTATAAGACTCCCTTTAAACATAGAAACATAGAAAATAGAAGCAGGAGTAGGCCATTCGGCCCTTCGAGTCTGCTCCGCCATTCATTATGATCATGGCTGATCATCTAACTCAGTAGCCTGTTCCGGCTTTCACCCCATACCCTTTGATCTCATTAGGCCCAAGAGCTACATCTAACTCCTTCTTGAAAACATACAATGTTTCGGCCTCAACTGCTTTCTTTGGTAGTGAATTCCACAGGCTCATCTCTCTCTGGGTGAAGAAATTTCTCCTCATCGCAGTCCTGAAAGGTTTACCCCATATCCCTAGACTATGACCCCTGGTTCTGGACTCCACCACCATCGGGAACATCGTCCTGCATCTACCCTGTCAAGTCCCGTTAGAATTTTATAGGTTTCTATGAGATTCCCCCTCACTCTTCTGAACTCCAGTGAATATAATCCTAACTGACTCAATCTCTCCTCATACGTCAGTACTGCCATCCCAGGAATCAGTCTGGTAAACCTTCGCTGCACTCCCTCAATAGCAAGAATATCCTTCCTCAGATAAGGAGACCAAAACTGCACACAATATTCCAGGTGTTGCCTCACCAAGGCCCTGTATAATTGCAGCAAGACATCCCTTCTGTACTCGAACCCTCTCGCTATGAAGGCCAACATACCATTTGCCTTTTTTACCGCCTGTTGCACCTGCTGCATGCTTACCTTCAGCGACTGGTGTACGAGAACACCCAGGTCTCACTGTACCTTCCCCTCTCTTAGTTTATAGCTGTTCAGATAATAATCTGCCTTCCTGTTTTTGCTATCAAAGTGGATAACCTCACATTTATCCACATTATACTGCATCTGCCATGCATTTGCCCACTCACTCAATTGTCCAAATCACCTTGAAGCCTCTCTGCATCCTCCTCACAACTCACCCTCCCACCCAGTTTTGTGTCATCTGCAAATTTGGAGATATTACATTTAGTCCCCTCATCTAAATCATGAATGTATATTGTGAATAGCTGGGGTCCTAGCACCTATCCCTATGGTACCCCGCTAGTCACTGCCTGCCATTCAGAAAAAGACCCATTTATCCCTACTCTTTGTTTTTCTGTCCGTCAACCAATTTTCTATCCATCGCAATACACTACCCCCAATCCCATGTGATTTTACACGCTAATCTCTTACGTGGGACTTTGTCGAAAGCCTTCTGAAAGTCCAAATAAACCACATCCACTGGCTCCCCCTGATCAACTCTACTAGTTACATCCTTGAAGAATTCTAGTAGATTTGTCAAGCATGATTTCCCTTTCGTAAATCCATGCTGACTCTGCCCGATTCTACCACTGTTCTCAAAGTGCTCTGCTATAGAATCTTTGATAATGGACTCTAGAATTTTCCCCACTACCGAGGTCAGGCTAACTGGTCTATAATTCCCTGCTTTCTCTCTACCTCCCTTTTTAAATAGTGGGCTTACATTAGCTACCCTCCAATCTGTATGAACTGTTCCAGAGTCTATAGAATCTTGGAAGATGACCACCAATGCATCCACTATTTCTAGGGCCACTTCCTTAAGAACTGAGATGCATACCATTAGGCCCTGGGGATTTATCGGCCTTCAATCCCATTAATTTCCCCAACACCATTTCTCTACTAATACTGATTTCTTTCAGTTCCTCTCTCTCACTAAGCCCTGTGTTCCCCAACATTTCTGGTATGATATTTGTGTCCTCCTTTGTGAAGACAGAACCAAAGTATGCATTTAGTTGGTCAGCCATTTCTCTATTCCCCATAATAAATTCCCCTGTTTCTGACTGTAAGGGACCTACATTTGTCTTCACCAATCTTCTTCTCTCCACATACCTATAGAAATGTTTACAGTCAGTTTTTATGTTCCCCGCCAGCTTGCTCTCGTACTCTATTTTCCCCTTCTTATTCAATCCCTTGGTCTTCCTTTGCTGAATTCTAAACTGCTCCCAATCCTCAGGTCTGTTGCTTTTCCTGGCAAATTTATATGCCTCTTCCTTGGATCTAATGCTATCTCTAATTTCCCTTGTAAGCCATGGTTTGGCTACCTTTTCCGTTTTACTTTTGCTTCAGACAGGGATAAACAATTGTTGCAGTTCATCCATGCGCTCTTTAAATGTTTGCTATTGCCTATCCACCGTCATCCCTTTAAATAACGTTTCCCAATCCGTCATGGCCAACTCACGCCTCATACCTTCGTAGTTTCCTTTTCTAAGATTCAGGACCCTTGTCTCAGAATCAACTATGTCACTCTCCCTCTTGATGAAGAATTCTATCATATTATGGTCGCTCGTCCTCAAGGGGTCTCGCACCACGAGATTGTCAATTATTCCTCTCTCATTACACAATACCCAGTCTAGGATGGCCTGTTCTCTCGTTGGTTCCTCAACATATTGCTCCAGAAAACATTCCCATATACACTCCAAGAATTCCTCCTCTACGGTATTGTGACTAATTTGATTTGCCCAATCTATATGCAGATTAAACTCACCCATAATTACAGATGTTCCTTTATCGCATGCGTCTCTAATTTCTTGTTTAATGCCATTCCCAACATCACGACTACAGTTTGGGGGTCTATATACAACCCCCACTAACGTTTTTTGCCCCTTAGTATTTCTCAGCTCTACCCAGACAGATTCCACATCATCAGAGCTAATATCTTTCCTTACTATTGCGTTAATTTCCTCTTTAACCAGCAATGCAACTCCACCACCTTTTGCTTTTTGTCTGTCCTTCCTAAATACTGAATATCCCTGGATGTTCATTTCCCATCCCTGGTCACCTTGCAGCCATGTCTCCATAATCCCTACTATATCATACCCTTTTACATCTATTTGCGCGATTAATTCATCCATTCTATTGTGAATGCTCCGCGCGTTAAGGCACAAAGCCTTAAGGCTTGTCTTTTTAACATTACTTGTCTTTAACCATGGAGTAGCAACAGCTCCCAAGTTCTTTATTCCATCCTCATTCTGTTCAAAATCTTTTAGCATGGATACTATCTTCAGTGCAATTTTCAGAAACACATTTCATTACATGTTTCAGAATCTTAAGTAAGCCTAGAATAACTCACCCCTTTTTCCCAATGATCCTGCTTTCCCTGCAGGAAAGTACACAGGTACTGTGTGTTTTCAATAGTGACAAAGCTAATATCAAGAATTTGATGTGACAAATCACTGGTATGCATACTCCTATCAATCTGCATTGGTCACTGGTGCTCTGAAGTCATTCCACAGTATACTTACCACAAGTTATAATTTATTCAAATTATGTATCAAAGTTAGCCTAATTACAGATGTACAATTACTCTACAAGATTCATAAAGAGAAGGCATTTACATTTGAGGAAAGTCTAATCTGTAGCTACTTTATTTGTAATTCAGTTCCAGATAGTTTTGCTAACCATATATTAGAATAATCTACTAGTGTAAAAGGCAAGCAAGGGCTTGTTTTTTTGTTAAAAAATGTACTCTGACACTACTTGCTTTACCCTATATTACCTGTTATTCTGTTGTTCAGATGAGATGTTAAACTAAGACCCCTTCTGTCCTGTCAGTGGACATAAAGGATTCCATGGCAGTATTTTAAGTGCAAGGGGGTTCCTCCAGTATCCTCACCAACATTCATTTTATTTTATTTTTTTATTTAGAGATACAGCACTGAAACAGGCCCTTCGGCCCACTGAGTCTGTGCCAACCATCAACCACCTATTTATACTAATCCTACATTAATCCCATTACCCTCTCACATCCCCACCTTCCTTCAATTCCCCTACCACCTACCTATACTAGAGGCAATTTATAATGGCCAATTTACCTATCAACCTGCAAGTCTTTGGCTATGGGAGGAAACCGGAGCACCCGGCGAAAACCCACGCGGTCACAGGGAGAACTTGCAAACTCCTCACAGGCAGTACCCAGAATCAAACCCAGGTCGCTGGAGCTGTGAGGCTGCGGTGCTAACCACTGTGCTGCCCTTTCAATCAACATCACCAAGACAGATTGTCTGCTCATTTATCTTATTGCTGTTCTGGGACTGTGCTGTGCACAAATTGGCTGCTGCATTTTCCTACATAGTAACAGTAACTACACTTCAAATGTACTACATAGGTTGTGAAGCAATTTGGGACAACCTGAGGTCATGAAAGGCATGATATAATTGAAAATTTTTCTTTGATATCTAAATGTATACATTACATTTTTAAATGCACACCAATTTTACACTAGTTTCTGAAGAACTCATCTGAGCATATTAATGTTCTAAATGTGTGCAACAAAAACAAAAAATCATCCTACCTGTGGAAGGTAACCACAGCAGGTAATGGTACGAAACCCAAACTTGTTCACATATTGGATTTCAGACTGCCCTGGCCCCTTGCCTATCTCAGACGAAAAAGAATATTTAGACCAGTGCCATTACACTTTTCATGTGGTACAACCATGTTCATCTAACTTTTTAATATTTTCCAAACACAATGTATCATCTAATTCTGTTCAACAGTTATTTAGGAACTATAGACTATGTGTTCACTGAAACCATTATAAAAATAGTACAATCCCCTGTTCATAATGTACATTCTATGTCTTCTGTCAATGTCATGCTAAATAGCTTATTCAGTTAAAACTAAAACATACATTTCAGTGAGAACAGAAAGTGCCAGCAATACTCAGCAGGTCTGGCAGCATCTATGTAGAGAGAAACAGAGTTAACGTTTCAGGTCTGTGACCCTTCACCAGAACTGGCAAAGGTTCAAAATTGACAGTCTTTGAGTAAGTGAAAGGGGGGGGGGGGGGCAGGGAAGAAGAACAAGAGGGAAGGTCTGTGATTGGATGGCGGGGGGGGCGGGGGAAAGAGATTAAATGACAGAGATGTCATGGAACATAATGCAAATGGAGTGCTAAATAGCTGTAGCAAAAGACAAAGCATGAGTTCAGAGAGAGTGCTAATGGCAGAATAATGAACAGCTCTGTACAAAAGCAAAAACATGAAAAACAAGTTTAAGACTAGAACGTGCTTAAAAAGTAAATAAAGTATATATATAATATATATAAAAATATAAAAAATAATGGGGCTTATGGTCTGAAATTGTTGAACTCAATATTGAGTCCAGAAGGCTGTAGAATGCCGAATCAAAAGATGAGCTGCTGTTTCTTGAGCTTGCGCTGATGTTCACTCGAACACTGCAGCAGGCTGAGGACAGAAATGTGCGCATGAGAGCAAGGTGGTGAATTAAAATGGACTCACGTTTTGTCTTCCACTATAACTATTTAGCACTCCATTTGCATTATGTTCCATGACATCTATGTCAGTTAACCTCTTCCCCTTTCACTTACTCAAAGACGGTCACATTACTAACTTTGGCCTGTTCTGATGAAAGGTCACAGACCTGAAAGGTTAACTCTGTTTTTCTCTATACAAATGCTGCCAAACCTGCTGAGTATTTCCGGCACTTTCTTTTCTCTTTTCAGAGTTCCAGCATCCGCAGTATTTTGCTCTTAGATACATTTCTGTGTTCCTTTGAACTCATCAGATTCCAGTTTTCTGTAAAGCGGTGATGTGCCAAATAGTAACCTTTTCCAAAGATTTATGAACAAAAACAAGAACAACCTTAATATAACATGTGCAGTTTCTAACCTGCTTAGTGGTAAATTACAGTCTTCACAGTCAGACATAATTGTACCCTTCCCTCAGATGATCCTACCTATTGTGATGAATCGATGAAAATAAATGTTACTCTCAAAGAGGGACACAGTGCACTTAACCCTTAAAGTATCAGCATCTTACAATCCCTTTCTGCACAAAACGGATAGTCGAACCTCAAAAGCCATCCACAACCGTTATGATTTTTCCCCATCTGTTGTCAGTGACACTAAAAGATATATAGGAATCTGAGTAATGCCATTTATTAAACTGATTGCTCTAATCTATGTCAAGTGTAGAGCAAAGATAAATAATTTACCAACAGTCTGAGCATCTTTCTTCTGCTGTTCCTTAAGCTTTCCATTGTGAAGATGCAGATTTGCCAGCTGTTCTCCTAATGTAGCCATGTATCTAGAAGAAAAAAACACCAGAAATGGAAAAGCAACACATTTTCAAAAAGCTTTTGGAATGAGCAAACCAAGAATCTTCAAATGATGCAGCTAAGTCTAAGGCATCATTGTTGATTGGCTGTTCGGTATAAGATGCAGCAAAACAATGAATCAAAATGAATTTTTACAAAGTCTAGGGTCTGGTGCACATCCACTACACTGTGCCACACAAACACATATTTTGTCATATTTACACTTCCAATCTTAGCCCCAGGAACTACTCTACTTTCAATTACCTGATAATAGGAAACCAAACCCATTCCATCCATGCTTTCACATTCCACCTCCAACTTTGCCCAACTGCTCTCCTCCCAGGCTCCACGTTGCATCCCTGGATCTGTCTCCCCCAAAAGCTCCCTAAATTACTGATTATATCACAGCAGATCTAATCCGACACAAAGATTGACCATGTGGTTGGTAGCGAAGAGGATAGCTGTAGGCTGTAGGAAGATATTGATGGTTTGGTCAGATGGGCAGAAAAGTGGCAAATGAAATTCAATCTGGAAAAGTGAGAGTTGATGCATTTGTGGAAGTCAAACAAAGGAATACATTATTAATGGGAAAATACTGAGATATGTAGAGGAAGTAAGGGACCTTGGAGTGAATGTCCACAGATCCCTGAAGGTAGCAGGACAGGTCGATTAGGTGGTTAAGGAGGCATAGGGAATCTTTACCTTTATTAGCCGAGGTATAGAATATAAGAGCAGGGGAGGTTATGCTGGAACTGTATAATTCATTGGTTAGGTCACAACTTGATTACTGTGTGCAGTTCCTGGGACCTCATTACAGAAAGGATGTAATTGCACTGGAGGGGGTACAGAGGGGATTTACGAGGATGCTGCCAGGACTGGAAAAATGTAGCTATGAGGAAAGATTGGATAGGCTGGGGTTGTTCTCCTTAGAACAGAGAAGGCTGAGGGAAGATTTGATTGTAATGTACAACATTTTGAGGCCTGGATAAAGTGGAGGTGAAGGGCCTATTTACCGTAACAGAGAGGTCAGTGACGAACGGGCATAGATTTAAAGTGATTGGTCGAAAAATTAGAGGGGAGATGAGGAAATACTTTTTCACCCAGAGGGTGGTGAAGGTCTCGTCCTCACTGCCTGAAAGGGTAGTTGGGGCAGACACCCTCAACTCAATCAAAAGGAGTCTGGATATGCACCTCAAGTGCATAATCTGCAAGGCTACGGACAAAATGCTGGACGGTGGGATTAGAATAGGTGGACCGTTTTTCAGCCAGCACAGACACGATGGGCCAAGTTGCCTCTTCCTGTGCCTTAAACTTTCAATGATGCTCCAGTACAACAATGGTACTGTATAAATATCAATCCAAAGAAATTAGGGCCCTTAAACATTCCTAATACCTGGATTTATAACACATCCTTCATGTATTATTTACAAGATTTCTAACCTACTTTTATGACAACAATTGCTATCTTGTACACCATACTGTTTTAACCTGATCAAAATCACACAAAAAAATTGAGGACTGCGGCGTCATTATTACAGATTTATCAATAAATCCTCAGTAGCTGATCACTGAAATTCAGAAAACAATTTTATATAATGTAGGGACAAGATACTCAGGCATATTACGGGACAGTACTCTGATCAAGTGTGTGAATTACATGCATAACCAAGAGTTTGAAGCTTCATTGGTTCTGATAGACACCTGAACTCAAAATTAAGACTGTATCATTGAAAACACTCTTCCATGTATTTAAAAACAAATACACACCAAAGAATTGGCAACAATTTTATTTCATTTTCAAGCTTTTGTGAAGGTGGCAGGTAGCACAGCAGACATTAACTGGCAGACATTCTAGCCATTAATTCATAAATATGTGGCCAAATAGTTAGTACTTCTGATGCAATCATTACAAGCTTATTAAGAAATAATTTATTTTGAGCATGCTCAGCTCAACCGCATTCACAAATAATAAAATGGAAGCATACTTCAGGTCTACAGCTTTTACTTTTCATTGTAATTACATCATCAGTAAACAGTGGAATCCCAACTGTTATCTCCAGATTCGCGTCAGTCTCCCAATCTATGAAACAATAATCAGATTTTTACTTGGAAACTATGTTTTTGGTTTCCATTAATAAACCAGCTGGTTCAGATAGCGCTAATGACGGCAGGAAATGATAATGAACTTTTTCAGGTTTATAGCTTACTTGTTTAAACTGTGAATATCTAAATGCTCCATCACAAACATTGCTCCACCATCCGAGAGGCTGATCACTTTCACTGGCTTTGGTATTTTCACTGTGCTGGTTTTCAAGATTGCCTCCAGACTTGCCATTTCACCATCAAACATTGTTTTGGCCTGTTTCAAATAATATGGTTTATGAGACCATGATCATCATCAACAATACCACAAACAAAAGTTTTTAAAGCATCACCAACATTATCTATCAAACCAGAGAAGCTTGAGAGGCTCAGTTGCAAAATATTATATATCTGGCTTTGGAACTCTCATCTTGCCTGGAACTCTGTCCCTTGCATGCCATTCAAACGCAGAGTTAATTGTTTGTTGCATGCATAAGACAATCAAAGATCTGCAGATTTATCTGTTCATAGTTGGTAAAATTTCTCTAAAGCTTTTCTCTGCTCATAGCAACCACTAAACTCAAATTTGTGAGACAGCTGCCCTTATTACAATTGCCTCCATTTCCACCCATTACATGCTCTTTTTGAATTAATGGAATGTTACAATCCAATCAATTGATGGTTCCCCCAATATGAGGCACCTAATCTAATACCACGATCCTGTGCACTCACCTTTAATAATCCTCCTTTTCAAGCAAGATTCTAAATCCCTTTTCAAAGAATTTATAGATCAGCTTTGAAAGTTTGTGACCAAGAATTCCATATTTTAATCATCCAGTGTATTTTTCTAACTTTTCCTTCAATTACATAGAATTTAAAGCACAGAAACAGGCCTAAGACAGTGTTTATGCTCCACATGACCCTCCCCCCACCCTACTTCATCTAACCCTATCAGCATACTCCTCTATTCCATTCTTTCTCAGGTACTTATCTCGCTTCCCCTTAAATGCATCTATGCTAGTCACCTCAACTACTCAATGTGGCAGCAAGTTACACATTCTAACCACACTCTGGGTAAATAGATTTTTCCTGAATGCCTTATCGAATTTATTAATGACAATCTTGTATTTATGAACCCTAATTTTGGACTCCATTTTTGGACTTACTCTTGTGAAATTGATTGGAATTGTTGACTAGATAATAGACACCAATGTCTTCCCTATGATTCATGCCAAACTAACAGACCTGTAATTCCCAGCACTACTCACCTGACCTAAACTTGGAACATTAGTTTTCTAGTACGACCCTTACGTTCAATGAGCTGTGGGAAAAAAGCGTTAGAGCTCTACTTCTCATTTCCTTATTTGTTCTTGGATATTTTCCATCTGGTCCTGTTGGCTAACAAATGTTCAAGTGCTCTTTTTTAACAATTTAATTTCATGACAATATGAAAGGCACAATTCAGCATAGCGGCGCCTCATCAGACCGCTTTCCCATCCTGAGTGGCATGAAACAGGGCTGTGTTCTCGTACCTGCACTGTTTGGGATCTTCTTCTCACTGCTGCTCTCACATGCGTTCAAGACTTCAGAAGAAGGAATTTTCCTCCACACAAGATCAGATGGCAGGTTGTTCAACCTTGACCGTCTTAGAGCGAAGACCAAAGAACAGAAAGTCCTCATCAGGAAACTCCTCTTCGCTAAAGATGTTGCATTAACATCCCACACAGAAGAGTGTCTGCAGAGACTCCAACAGGATTGTGGCTGCCTGCAACGAATTTGGCCTAACCATCAGCCTCAAGAAAACGCACATCATGGGACAGGACGTCAGAAATGCTCCATCCATCAATATCGGTGACCACGCATTGGAAGTGGTTCAAGAGTTCACCTACCTGGGCTCAACCATCACCAGTAACCTGTCTCTCGATGCAGAAATTAACAAGCGCACGGGAAAGGCGTCCGCTGCTATGTTCAGACTGGCCAAGAGGGTGTGGGAAAATGGCGCATTGACACAGAACACAAAAGTCCATATGTTTCAAGCCTATGTCCTCAGTACCTTGCTCCACGGCAGCGAGGCCTGGACAACGTATGTCAGCCAAGAGCGACGTCTCAACTCATTCCATCTTCGCTGCCTCCGGAGAATCCTTGGCATCAGGTGGCAGGACCGTATCTCCAACACAGAAGTCCTCGAGGTGGCCAACATCCCCAGTATATACACCTTACTGAGCCAGCGGTGCTTGAGATGGCTTGGCCATGTGAGCCGCATGGAAGGTGGCAGGATCCCCAAGGACGCATTGTACAGCGAGCTTGTCACTGGTATCAGACCCACCGGCCGTCCATGTCTCCGCTTTAAAGACGTCTGCAAACGCGACATGAAGTCCTGTGGCAGTGACCACAAGTTGTGGGAGTCAGTTGCCAGTCATTGCCAGAACTGGCAGGCAGCCATAAAGGCGGGGCGAAAGAGTGGCGAGTTGAGGAGACTTAGCTGTTGACAGGAAAAAAGCGCAAGGAGAGAGCCAACTGTGAACTGCCCCGACAAACAATTTTATCTGCAGTACCTGTGGAAGAGTCTGTCACTCTAGAATTAGCCTTTATAGCCACTCCAAGCATTGCTCCACAAAGCACTGACCACCTTCAGGCGCTTACCCATTGTCTCTCGAGACAAGGAGGCCAAAGAAAAATTACAGGATCTCCATTCTTTCTGTGAGCTTGAATGCATTTCCAACTTTCCTGATACAGGGGGAGGGAGATATTGCCACTATTTTCTGTACTGAAAACTGTTATGAGAAAACTTAAAAATTCCGACCAATTTTTTTCTCCCTCACTATCCCACTTGTCTCATTTTACTTGTTGGTTAACACTTGGCTTTCGTGTTTAAAGCCTCTTGCATTGTTATTTTGGAAGGTCTTTTAATATATGTACATTTAATTCTATATATTTTCTTTTTCCAGATAATCTTTCCATTTCTGTCTCTGCTGTTTTCTCATTTCCCTATTTAGTCAATAGTTAGTGCAATATACAATTTGTTGCACAGACATTTATTTAACAAAATAAACGATTGCAAATGTAGCTCACGACAAAGGTTGTTACAACTTGCAAATTGTCTAAATTATTTACAAATTAAAGTGTCCACAGAGCATAGTTTCATTCAAACAAGTAACATAACATGGATTTTCTACAATGTCTGGGAGGAGCTTGCTACCATTCAGAATGGCAACAACTTATCCACCAATCTGCATCAAGCTTCGAGTCCCAATGCTCCACTCTGAATCCCACGACCTCATGGGACGTCCTGCCCATCTGTGGGTTGAAAATTGGCCTGCTCAGTCACATGAAGACCCATGGCAGAAACTCGTGACCCTGAGTAGAAATTGTCCTCTAACTGAGGGACAGCCAACAATGATAACAGCTCATGGTTAAAAATAAGCAAATCAATGTAGAATGGATCCATTCAGAGTGCAATTGGTTAATAACCAGTTCCTAGGACTCAGCTAAAACACCAACAGATTGCCAGCAGGTGAGAGAAAACTGGCTGCACTTGTCCTCTTCCAAGACTGGAAGCATTACAGGAAAGTTTTGAGCTAGAATCTATTTTCTGCTATTCTGTAACTAAATACAATAGAGCAGTGTGCCTTCAATACAAAACTAAAAACTTCTGACTGAGTCAGTTATAAATTATAAGAACATTTGATTTTACAGGAATCTCATTCTTGCACCAATACACCGTCTTCTGTTATTAATAACTAAGTATATTTTATATTAAGTACTGCAACACACTGCTTGTTTTGGAAACTGGTTGAAATAATAAAAGCTTTTAGAAAATATGATTGTGATTAGTTATAGAATATTCCCATTATTCAAAGAATTGCATTTATATAGTGCTTATTGCATCTTTCAGAAACATCTCAATTTTATGCACAGTTAATTACCTTAAAATGCATGCAGAACCCATCACCAGTTTTGAGTGAGCAGACCCAAGCCACTGAAAAATCTATATCTGCAGCACTTCTGTTTTCAGAGTGCACACACCACATCCAAGTCTACAGAGTTATAAATGCAGATGCAAAACTAAGGCTTAGGGGTTCCGGTACAGGAGATAAACTAGCAAAAAGCACATTTCTTACCAGTACCGAGCACTGGTAAGCTTTCCACTGCTTGTCAAGCTAGAGAAAGCCTACCTGTTAGGACACTGGCTTGCAATGTTATCTGGAGCTGAGTAAGAATACTAGCTTCTAATGATAGGACAACTGATCCAGGACCTATTAGTGAGCCAGGCTGGCCAGTCAGCAATCCAACAGCAGTGCCCTGAAGTACTGCAGATCTACTGGATGGGATTTCAGATTAATGAGTCTGTTCCAGAGAGCAAATTTCCATTACCAGGCATGTCATCTCGAAATTATCTGGACTCCCAAGAGATTCTACATACTTGTCTCCCTCCGAGGAGTAGGGTCACTAGTTGGCCATTAAACAACTGATAAGTGCAGGTAGGAGCCCTCACCAGTTGGATAGCAGGCACTAGAACCTCCTTACGAGAATACAGTGACTGCTATCCTAAATCAAATTAAAATAATTAAAAGCTAAGTATAAAAACAGAAAATGCTTGAAATACTCAGGTCTGGCAGCATCTGTGGAGAGAGGAACAGAGTTAACGCTTTAGATCTAAGAGTAACTCAGAGCTAAGTATAATGCTTGTGATAGAATGTTGCCAAACAAGGATTTTATGACTATAACCGCAGATCAGCCATTATCTTGGAGGAAGCACTGAGTGTGGCAAGAGCACAGAATGTACTCTGGGTGGGGGACTTCAATGTCCAGCACCATGAGTGGCTCGGTAGCACCACGACTGACCGAGCTGGCCGAGTCCTAAAGGACATAGCTGCTAGAATGGGTATGCGGCAGGTGGTGAGGGAACCAACAAGAAGGGAAAACATACTTGACCTCGTCCTCACCAATATGCCTGCCGCAGATGCATCTGTCCATGGCAGTATTGGTAGGAGTGACCACCGCACAGTCCTTGTGGAGACGAAGTCCCGCCTTCACATTGAGGATACCCTCCATCGTGTTGTGTGGCACTAAAACCGTGCTAAATCGGAGAGATTTCGAACAGATCTAGCAATGCAAAACTGGGCATCCATGAGGCGCTGTGGTCATCAGCAGCAGCAGAATTGTACTCAACCACAATCTGTAACCTCATGGCCCGGCATATCCCCCACTCTACCATTATCATCAAGCCAGGAGACCAGCCCTGGTTCAATGAAGAGTGCAGGAGGGCATGCCAAGGGCAGCATCAGGCATACCTTAAAATAAGGTGAAGCTACAACACAGGACTATCTGTGTGCCAAACTGCATAAGCAGCATGTGATAGACAGTTAAGCAATCCCATAACGAACAGATCATATCTAAGATCTGCAGTCCTGCCACATCCAGCCGTGAATGATGGTAGACAATTAAACAACTAACTGGAGGCAGTGGCTCCACAAACACCCCCATCCTCAATGATGGGAGAGCCCAGCACATCAGTGCGAAAGATAAGGCTGAAGCATTTGCAACAATCTTCAGCCAAAAGTGCTGAGTTGATGATCCATCTCGGCCTCCTCCTGAAGTCCCCAGCATCACAGATGCCGGACTTCTGCCAATTCGATTCACTCCACATGATATCAAGGAATAACTGAAGGCACTGGATACTGCAAAGGCTATGGGTCCTGACAACATTCCAGCAATAGTACTGAAGACCTGTGCTCCAGAACTTGCTGCGCTCCGAGCCAAGCTGTTCCAGTACAGCTACAATATGGCATCTACCCGACAATGTGGAAAATTACCCAGATATGTCCTGTACACAAAAAGCAGGACAAGTCCAACATGGCCAATTACCGCCCCATCAGCCTACTCTCAATCATCAGTGAAGTGATCAAAGGTGTCATCAACAGTGCCATCAAGCGGCACTTGCTTACCAATAACCTGCTCAGTGACACTCAGTTTGGGTTCCACCAGGGCCACTCAGCTCCTGACCTCATTACAGCCTTGATACAAACATGGACAAAAGAGCTGAATTCAAAAGGTGAGGTGTGGGTGACTGCCCTTGACATCAAGGCAGCATTTGACCGAGTATAGCATCAAGGAGCCCTAGCAAAACTGAGGTCAATGGGAATCGGGGAAAATCCTCCGCTGGCTGGAGTCATACCTAGCACAAAGGAAGATGGTTGTGGTTGTTGGAGGTCAATCATCTCAGTTCCAGGACATCACTGCAGGAGTTCCTCAGGGTAGTGTCCTGAGCCCAACCATCTTCATCTGCTTCACCAATGACCTTCCTTCAATTCTAAGGTCAGAAGTGGGAATGTTTGCTGATGATTGCACAATGTTCAGCACCATTCGTGACTCCTCAGATACTGAAGCAGTCCGTGTAGAAATGCAGCAAGACCTGGACAATATCCAGGCTTGGGCTGATAAGTGGCAAGTAACATTTGCGCCACACAAGTGCCAGGCAATGGCCATCTCCAACAAGAGAGAATCTAACCATCTCCCCTTGACATTCAATGGCATTACCATCGCTGAATCCCCCACAATTAACATCCTCGGGGCTACCATTGACCAGAAACTGAACTGGAGTAGCCATATAAATACCGTGGCTACAAGAGCAGGTCAGAGGCTAGGAATCCTGAGGCGAGTAACTCACCTCCTGACTCCCCAAAGCCTGTCCACCATCCACAAGTCAGGAGTGTGATGGAATACTCTCCACTTGCCTGGATGGGTGCAGCTCCAACAACACTCAAGAAGCTCGACACCATCCAGGACAAAGCAGCCTGCTTGATTGGCACCCCATCTACAAACATTCACTCCCTCCACCACCGACGCACAGTGGCAGCAGTGTGTACCAGCTACAAGATGCACTACAGCAATGAACCAAGGCTCCTTAGACAGCACCTTCCAAACCCGCGACCTCTACCAACTAGAAGGACAAGGGCAGCAAATGCATGGGAACACCACCACCTGCAAGTTCCCCTCCAAGCCACACACCACCCCGACTTGGAGCTATATCGCCGTTCCTTCACTGTCGCTGGGTCAAAATCCTGGAACTCCCTTCCTAACAGCACTGTGGGTGTATCTACCCCAAATGGACTGCAGCGGTTCAAGAAGGCATCTCACCACCACCTTCTCAAGGGCAATTAGGGATGGGCAATAAATGCTGGCCTGGCCAGCGACACCCACATCCCATGAACGAATGAAATAAAAACCTTATTGAATGGCAGAGAAGGTTCGAAAGGCCAAGTGGTCGACTGCTCCTATTTCTTATGTTCAATGTACAAATTTTTTATTTTTTTTAATTTAGAGATATAGCACTGAAACAGGCTCTTCAGCCGACCGAGTCTGTGCCGACCAACAATCACCCATTTATACTAATCCTACATTAACCCCATGTTCCCTACTACATCCCCACCATTCTCCTACCTACACTCGGGGCAATTTACAATGGCCAATTTACCTATCAACCTGCAAGGCTTTGGCTGTGGGAGGAAACCGGAGCACCCGGCGGAAACCCACGCGGTCACAGGGAGAACTTGCAAACTCCGCATAGGCAGTACCCAGAACTGAACCCGGGTCGCTGGAGCTGTGAGACTGCGGTGCTAACCACTGTGCCGTCCATTGCCAAAGTATGAATTCTAAAAGAACTTTATGTCTTCTGAAAATCCATTGGAACCCCACATCAACTGACCCAAGTGACATCTTTATAAAATTCCAGCAATTTATGAGGCAGGCTTACCACTTTTTTGATGAGCACTTCTAACATCCAGAAAGGTGGTGAAATGGGTGGTTGATGGTCAGCACAGACTCAGTGGGCCAAAGGGCCTGTTTCAGTACTGTATCTCTAAATAAATAAATAAAGGGTCATCCCTATTACCGATGTAGGCTGGGATTCTTTGTTTCATGTTTCACTGAACACTCCTGAATAGCTGGATAAAATTCTCCAAACTAAGTTACAACTCCTTGGTTTATGGAACTCCAAAAATGATTAACCACCACATCCTTGGGTGGGTGGGGGGGGGGGGCGCGTTGGGATGGGTGGTGGCATAGTGATAATGTCACCAGAATAGTAATCCAGAGCTCAGGCCAATGCTCTGGGGACATGGGTTCGAATCCCACTACTGCCCTTGAATTCAACTCATAAATATTAGGTATTAAACCATTGTTGATTGTTGTAAAAACCCATTTGGTTCACTGATGTCCTTTAGGGAAGAAAATCTGCCATCCTTACCTGGTCTGGCCTGCATGACTCCAGACCCACAGCAATGTGGTTGACTCTTAAATGCCCTCGGAAATGGCCTAGCAAGCCACTCAGTTCAAAGGCAATTCGGGATGGGCAATAAATGCTGGCCTAGTCAGCGTTGCCCGCATGCCACAAAACGAATTTTAAAAATCCCTTTCCTCACTTCACCTTAGTCCACATGCCTTGCAGACATTCAATTCCCTGACATTCATCTTATGCAGAAGTCAGGAAAAAAACAAGTGCCAAGATGGAATAGTTTCTGGAACCAAACAACAAATTGCATTTATATAGCACAGGGCGGCACAGTGGCACAGTGGTTAGCACCGCAGCCTCACAGCTCCAGGGACCCGGGTTCGATTCCGGGTACTGCCTGTGTGGAGTTTGCAAGTTCTCCCTGTGTCTGCGTGGGTTTTCTCCGGGTGCTCCGGTTTCCTCCCACAAGCCAAAAGACTTGCAGGTTGATAGGTAAATTGGCCATTATAAATTGTCACTAGTATAGGTAGGTGGTAGGGAAATATAGGAATAGGTGGGGATGTTTGGTAGGAATAGGTGGGGATGTTTGGTAGGAATATGGGATTAGTGTAGGATTAGTATAAATGGGTGGTTGATGTTCGGCACAGACTCGGTGGGCCGAAGGGCCTGTTTCAGTGCTGTATCTCTAATCTAATAATCTAATAGCACCTTTAATGTTGTAAGACATCACAAGGCACTTCACAGGAGTGTTATCAATCAAAATTTGACAACAAGTACAGATTAGGAAGGTGACCACAAACTTGGTCAAAGAGGCAGGCTTAAGAAGTGCCATCAGGAGGTAAAGAGGTGAAAGGAGGGAACTGTAGAGTGTCGGGCTAGGCAGCTGAAGGCACAGTCACTAATGGTTTGAGCAATGAAAATCGGGGACTGCAGAGATCTTGGACGGTTGTAGGGATAGAAGAGGTTATTATTTTGTTTGTGGAACAGTTATGGGAATAACTATTTTAGAGTTTCATCTTATTTTTAAACTAATTGATCTCCTGTGGCATTGCTTACAGGGGATGATAAGAGATGAACATCGGCCCAGAAAACTGAGAAGAGGTACCAAGTGTGGGAAAGCCAGGGACTGACAGTGAGAACAGTGAGTTACTTAGAGAGTGCAATAAGCAACAACAGGCCAGAGAAGGTGAGTCCACTGTGGCAGGTATGGATAGGCACAGTGGCGCAGTGGTTAGCACCGCAGCCTCACAGCTCCAGCGACCCAGGTTCAATTCTGGGTACTGCCTGTGTGGAGTTTGCAAGTTCTCCCTGTGTCTGCGTGGGTTTCCTCCGGGTGCTCCGGTTTCCTCCCACATGCCAAAGACTTGCAGGTTGATAGGTTAATTGGCCATTATAAATTGCCCCTAGTATAGGTAGGTGGTAGGGAAATATAGGGACAGGGTGGGGATGTGGTAGGAATATGGAATTAGTGTAGGATTAGAACAAATGGGTGGTTCATGGTCGGCACAGACTCGGTGGGCCGAAGGGCCTGTTTCAGTGCTGTATCTCTAAACATGGTTGAATCAGCTGGGGAGCTAGCGCAAAATTGGCTAATTGTGTTTTGGTTCTCACAGCTGATTGCCCTTGCTATCCACATGACTGATAATGCAATAGAGATCCCACAGACAAAGAAGCTCACAAAAAATCGTAATGTTTGAAAATATATAGCTAGAAATTAATTATTTAACACACTGAGGGAGTTGGATCATGTTCTGGCCCCTCTCCAGACGTGGCTGGTTGGTACCTTGTAAATTCCTTAAGCAGTAAAGACTGTGAACTTAAATTCACAGCACAGACTTTGATCCTGTTACAAAAACAATGACGAGTCAGAAAGACAGTTTGAATAGTCACCAATTACAGTTAAGAGTTATTTTAAAAAGAGTACTGTTTTCTTTCAATAGCCATACACTGCTGTGTGAGCAAACCTTCCCAAATCCAGAAATATTCTTCTTACTTGGTCTTTTCATCACAGGTGTTCCACAACTTAGATTTCACAATTAAACCAATTCTGGTATACTCTATATTGGAATTTATATAGGTTCCTACTGTGAAATTGAATCGAGTCAACAAACAAAACACCACCACAGCTCTGAACTATCGCAAACTAAAATTAGCTTCATTTTACTGACAAGTAAAACAGAGAGAAACATCATGATTACACTAATCCTAAGGGCAGAGATGCTGAGCAGAAATTAAATACTTTGCCTACATAATGGCTTTTTTGAATCTGTTCAAATCTTCCCATGACAAAGTGAAAATTAAATGTCCATTTTGCTAAGTTCTCGATAAAGTACTTGTGAATGCAGACTTCAATTCTCACTCTCGCATAGACTTAGTGTTCCCGAGATCTTCTCTTCAGTTTTTGGTGAGGTTTTCTTTCAGCAAGGAAAGACAGTTGACAAGCTTAAATTTGCATTGCTGTTTAAATCTACTGACACACTGGAGGATGCTGCACACTGAGAAAGCAGCATTAGTCTATTTTCACAGAGAACAATCATAATCTCTTAACATTACTATGTACAAAATTAAATATAAAAACCATTATGAAAGATGCTAGAGATGCTAACATATGGCTCGACAAACATTATCCTGATTCAAAAGGCAGCACATCTACCCATGAATGTTTATACATCTTCAGCCAACAATTAAGTATGCAGAGCTGCTGTCTCTTGCACATAAATTCACACTTCACCCAATCAGCCTGACTCTTGCAGATGAAAGGATGAGTATTTAAATTCTGCAACTCAATCCAAGCTCAGAAAATCTGTTGACATTATTTTAAACACCTATGCAATCACAAAAAATCTCCAGTCTTCACTACAAGATGGGCTTCGATGAAAAAGACCTTCAGCCCATGTTTTCTTATCCTTATTACCAACCCTGCCATTTTTCTATTTCATCCAATCATGTCATCTCATACTCAACTAGTGAGGGAATGGTAGAGATGGTAAATGAGTACTTTTCCTCAGTTTTTACAGAGGAAGGTGAATGTGGAACTACTGCAAGAGGACATCTAAGAGTTAATATTTCAGGTTAACGGCCTTTCATCAGAACTGATGAACAGAGTTCTGACAAAACAAGCCAAAAGACTTGCAGGTTGATAGGTAAATTGGCCATTATAAATTGTCACTAGTATAGGTAGGAGGTAGGGAAATATAGGGACAGGTGGGGATGTTTGGCAGGAATATGGGATTAGTGTGGGATTAGTGTAGGATTAATCTAAATGGGTGGTTGATGTTCGGCACAGACTCGGTGGGCCGAAGGGCCTGTTTCAGTGCTGTATCTCTAATCTAATCTAATCTAAAAGGTCATTGCCCTTAAATGTTAACTTTGTTTCCCTCTCCACAGATGCTGCCAGACCAGCTGAGTATTTCCAGCATTTTCTGTTTTTATTTCACTCAAGAGATTATGGTATTTTGACTGAACCGTGCTGGCAAATAGAGTCATAGAGTCGTACAGCATAGAAACAGGCCGTTCGGCCCACCGTGTCCATGCTGACCATAATGCCTATCTATATTAATCCCACCTGCCTGCGTTAATTCCATATCCCTCTATGCCTTGCTCATTCAAGTACCTGTCCAGATGCCTCTTAAATGTTGCTACTGTTCCTGCCTCCGCCACCTCCTCTGGCAGCTCATTCCAGATACCCACTATTCTTTGTGTGAAAAATTTACCCCTTTGATCCCCTCTACACCACCTCCCTCTCACCTTGAATCTATGCCCTCCAGTTTTAGTCACCCCTACCATGGGAAACAGACTCTGGCTATCTACCCTAACTATGTCTCTCATAATTTTATATACCTCTATAATGTCCCCTCTCAGCCTCCTTCGCTCCAGAGAAAACAGACTCAGCCTATCCAATCTCTCTTTATAACTCAAGCCCTCCAAACCAGGCAACATCCCTGTGAATCTTTTCTGTACCCTCTCGAGCTTAATCACATCTTTCCTGTAATGCGGCGACCAGAACTGCACACAGTACTCCAAGTGCAGCCGATGAAGGCAAGCACGCCATACGCCTTCTTCACCACCCTGTCTACCTGCATTGCCACTTTCAGGGAACTATGTACTTGCACCCCAAGGTCTCTCTGCTCAAGAACACTCCCCAGGGCCCTGCCATTCACTGTATATGTCCTGCCCTGGTTTAACTTCCTAAAATGCATCACTTAGCACTTGTCTGCGTTAAATTCCATCTGCTAATCCCTTGCTCACTTTCCAAGTTTATCTACATCCTGTTGTAACTTTAGACAACCTTCTTCACTGTCCATTATACCACCAATTTTGGTGTCATCTGCAAACTTACTAATCATGCCCCCTACATTCTCATCCAAGTCATTAATATATACGACAAACAACAGAGGGCCCAGCACCGATCCCTGCGGCATACCACTGGTCACCAGCCTCCAATCTGAAAAACAACCCTCCATTACCACCTGTGCCTCCTATCACCAAGCGAATTTTGTATCCAATAGGCTAGCTCACCCTGGATCCCATGCCTTCTGAGTAATATAGCTATAGGCAGAAGAAAAATTATAATGGCCCAGATTTTGCAGACAGTGGCAAGTTTATCTATATCCTGTTGTAACTTTAGACAACCTTCTTCACTGTCCATTATACCACCAATTTTGGTGTCATCTGCAAACTTACTAATCATGCCCCCTACATTCTCATCCAAGTCATTAATATATACGACAAACAACAGAGGGCCCAGCACCGATCCCTGCGGCATACCACTGGTCACCAGCCTCCAATCTGAAAAACAACCCTCCATTACCACCTGTGCCTCCTATCACCAAGCGAATTTTGTATCCAATAGGCCAGCTCACCCTGGATCCCATGCCTTCTGAGTAACATAGCTATAGGCAGAAGAAAAATTATAATGGCCCAGATTTTGCAGACAGTGGCAAAGCGACGGTGCTCGCCATTGACTTTGAAGAAAGCTGCCCACAAAAATCTAGTGATCTATGTGGTGTGGATTTCCCCTTTCCCAACATCAGTTTGAATCTGATGCCAAGTCAATTGGATCTTCAGTTACGCAGCAGCAGTGATGCCATCAAGCAGGCTAGGGAGCCAGTCACATCAAAATATTCTCACAAACATCAAACCAGGAAGTAAAATGCATTGATTATCCTTCACTTTTAATTAAACTTAGAAGAGAGTGAAATATATGGGATTAAGGTGAAATAAAATATCAAACTCTTAAAAAAAAAATTAAAAATGTGAAATGTTTTAATATAATGAAGAAATTTGACATTCCACAAATGTAAAATTAGTTTTCAGGGCCAGAGTGGTTTCTCAACAGTAGTCATAGAGTTATACAGCACAGAAACAGGGCCTTCGGCCCATCATGTCCATGCCAGCTATCAAGCACCTAACTATTCTAATCCTATTTTCCAGAACTTGGCCTGTGGTCTTGAATGCTATGGCGTTTCAAGTGCTCATCTAAATACTTCTTAAATGTTGTGAGGGTTCCTGCCTCCTCCACCACCACTTCAGGCAGTGTATTCCAGATTCCAACCACCCTCTGGGTGAAAATTTTTTTTCCTCAAAGCCCCTCTAAACCTCCTGCCCCTTACCTTAAATCTATGCCCCTGATTATTGACACCTCTACTAAGAGAAGTTTCTTCCTATCGAACCTATCAATGCCCCTCATAATTTTGTATACCTCAATCATGTCCCCCCTCAGCCTTCTCTGCTCTAAGGAAAACAATCCTAGCCTTTTCAGTCTCTCTACATAGCTGAAATGCTCCAGCCCAGGCAACATCCTGGTGAATCTCCTCTGGACCCTCTCCAGTGCAATCACATCCTTCCTATAGTGTGGTGCCCAGAACTGTACACAGTACTCCAGTGTGGCCTAACTAGCGTTTTATACAGCTCCATCATAACCTCCCTGCTCTTATATTCTATGCCTTGGCTGCTAAAGGCAAGTATCCCATATGCCTTCCTAACTACCTTATCTCGAACAAAGAACAATACAGCACAGGAACAGGTCATTCGGCCCTCCAAGCCTGCGCTGATCTTGATGCCTGCCTAAACTAAAACCTTCTGCACTTCCAGGGACCGTATCGCTCTATTCCCATCCTATTCATGTATTTGTCAAGATGCCTCTTAAATGTCATTATCGTACCTGCTTCCACCATCTCCCCGGCAGCAAGTTCCAGGCACTCACCACTCTCTGTGTGAAGAACTCGCCTCGCACATCCCCTCTAAACTTTGCCCCTCTCACCTTAAACCTATGTCCCCTAGTAACTGACTCTTCCACCCTGGGAAAAAGCTTCTGACTATCCACTCTGTCCATGCCGCTCATAACTTTGTAAACCTCTATCATGTCGCCCCTCCACCTCCATCGTTCCAGAGAAAACAATCCGAGTTTATCCAAACTCTCCTCATAGTTAATGCCCTCCAGACCAGGCAACATCCTGGTAAACCTCTTCTATACCCCCTCCACGTCCTTCAGGTAGTGTGGCGACCAGAATTGCATGCAATATTCTAAGTGTGGCCTAATTAAAGTTCTGTACAGCTGCAGCATGACTTGCCATATTTTTTTCCTCTGTTCCCCGACCAATGAAGGCAAGCATGCCGTATGCCTTCTTGAGTACCTTATTCACCTGCGTTGCCACTTTCAGTGACCCGTGGACCTGCTACATTTTCCTCCAAATCATTTATATATACTACAAACAGCAAAGGTCCCAGCACTGATCCCTGTGGAACACCACTAGTCACATCCCTCCATTCAGAAAAGCACCCTTCCACTGCTACCCTCTGTCTTCTATGACAGAGCCAGTTCTGTATCCATCTTGCCAGCTCACCTCTGATCCCATGTGACTTCACCTTTTGTACCAGTCTGCCATGAGGGACCTTGTCAAAGGCTTTACTGAAGTCCATATAGATAACATCCACTGCCCTTCCTTCATCAATCATCTTTGTCACTACCTCAAAAAACTCAAATTAGTGAGAAACGACCTCTCCTTCACAAAACCATGCTGCCTCTCGCTAATAAGTTTGTTTGTTTCCAAATGGGAGTAAATGCTGTCCCGAAGAATCCTCTCTAATAATTTCCCTACCACTGATGTAAGGCTCACCGGCCTATAATTTCCTGGATTATCCTTGCTACTCTTCTTAAACAGAGGTACAACATTGGCTATTCTCCAGCCCTCTGGGATCTCACCTGTAGCCAATGAGGATGCAAAGATTTCTGTCAAGGTCTCAGCAATTTGTTCCCTTGCCTCCCTTAGTATTCTGGGGTAGATCCCATCAGGCCCTGGGGACTTATCTACCTCAATGCTTTGCAAGACACCCAACACCTCCTCCCTTTTGATAATGAGATGACTGAGACTATCTACACTTCCTCACCTAGGCTCATCATCCACCAAGTCCTTCTCTTTGGTGAATATTGATGCAAAGTACTCATTTAGTACCTCGCCCATTTCCTCTGGCTCCACACATAGATTCCCTTCTCTGTCCTTGAGCGGGCCAACCCTTTCCCTAGTTACCCTCTTGCTCTTTATACATGTATAAAAAGCCTTGGGATTATCCTTAATCCTGTTTGCCAATGACTTTTCATGACCCCTTTTAGCCCTCCTAACTCCTTGCTTAAGTTCCTTTCTACTGTCTTTATATTCAAGGGATTCGTCTGTTCCTAGCCTTCCAGCCCTTACAAATGCTTTCTTTTTCTTTTTGACGAGGCTCACAATATCCCGCGTTATCCAAGGTTCCCGAAACTTGCCAAACTTATCCTTCTTGCTCACAGGAACATGCTGGTCCTGGATTCTAATCAATTGACATTTGAAAGACTCCCACATGTCAGATGTTGATTTACCCTCAAACAGCTGCCCCCAATCTAAATTCTTCAGTTCCTGCCTAATATTGTTATAATTAGCCTTCCTCCAATTTAGCACCTTCACCCAAGGACTACTCTTATCCTTATCCACAAGTACCTTAAAACTTATGGAATTATGGTCACTGTTCCCGAAATGCTCCCCTACTGAAACTTCGACCACCTGGCCGGGCTCATTCCCCAATATCAGGTCCAGTATGGCCCCATCCCTTGTTGGACTATCTACATATCGTTTCAAGAAGCCCTCCTGGATGCTCCTTACAAATTCTGCCCCATCTAAGCCCCTAGCACTAAGTGAGTCCCAGTCAATATAGGGGAAGTTAAAATCACCCATCACTACAACCCTGTTACCTTTACATCTTGCCAAAATCTGTCTACATATCTGCTCCTCTACCTCCCGCTGGCTGTTGGGAGGCCTGTAGAAAACCCCGAACATAGTGACTGCACCCTTCCTATTCCTGAGCTCCACCCATATTGCCTCGCTGCACAACCCCTCCGAGGTGTCCTCCCGCAGTACAGCTGTGATATTTTCCTTAACAAGTAATGCAACTCCCCCACCCCTTTTACATCCCCCTCTATCCCGCCTGAAGCTTCTAAATCCTGGAACATTTAGCTGCCAATCCTGTCCTTCCCTCAACCAAGTCTCTGTAATAGCAACAACATCATCGTTCCAAGTACTAATCCAAGCTCTAAGTTCATCCTGAGATTACAACCCTAGAGGCCCTGTCTTTTAACTTTCTACCTAACTCCCGAAACTCCCCCTGCAGGCCCTCGTCACTCTTCCTGCCTATGTCATTGGTACCGATGTGTACCACAACGTCTGGCTGTTCACCCTCCCCCTTCAGAATGTCCCCTGTCCGTTCAGAGACATCCTTGACCCTGGCACCAGGGAGGCAACATACCATCCTGGAGTCTCTTTCACGTCCACAGAAGCGCCTATCTGTGCCCCTGACTATAACGTCCCCTATAACTATTGCTCTTCTGTGCTTTGTCCCTCCCTGCTGAATAACAGTGCCAGCCATGGTGCCACTGCTCTGGCTGCTGCTGTTTTCCCCTGATAGGCCATCCCCCCCAACAGTATCCGAAACGGTACACTTGTTAGAGAGGGGGATAGCCACAAGGGATTCCTGCACTGACTGCCTGCCCCTTCTAGCGGTCACCCATCTATCTGCCTGCACCTTGGGTGTAACCACTTCTCTAAAACTCCTGTCTATGACACTCTCTGTCACCTGCATGCTCCTAAGTGCATCCAGTTGGCGCTCCAACCGATCCATGCAGTCTGTGAGGAGCTGCAACTGGGTACACTTCCTGCAGACGTAGTCGTCCGGAACGCTGCAAGCGTCACGGACCTCCCACATCTCACAGGTGAAGCACTTCACCCCTCTAACTGACATTTCTAGCACTAATTAATAAATTAATTTAAGATAAATACTTATTAAATCCTTACTAAATTGTTATAACTATATGGTCCCTAGTGCTAGATTCCTACTATAAATATTAAATGCTAACTAAATACAGTATTCTCCTCCCTCTGATTTAGTTACTCTACTTATTAATTAGGGTTTTAAGCAATTTTTATCAATGTTTTATTTTCAAATTCAGTCAAAAAAAATCTACTTGTACTGCTGCCTTCAGTGATCAGTCGTCATGAAATTAGTGTGCTGTTAAAAACCCAGTTACACCTTATTCAACAAGGTGCAACTTTTCCAAGGGTTTTTACATTGAAACTAGTTGTGTGAAAGAGAAAATTCTCATCAGTTCAGCGATTTCTATTTGATTGCAGTCAGGGGGACTTCAAAATCACACCCTATGGGAAAGCGTAGAATCACCGACAACAACTTCTGGATTTCCACATTTAACTATGCATGCGTAGATTCCAGAAGATGCTGTCAGTTTCAGAGGAGTAATGACAGCAAATACAAACACAAAATCCATGCTACAGATGTTGGCTGACAACACCAAATTTGGGGACATGGTAGACCTTGAGGAAGAATGCAAAGAATAGATGGAAAAAGCAGTTCAATGCAATAGGGGAACATAGAGCATTAGGGATTCTCGGTAAAGGTATATAGATCATTAAAAGTAGGAATGCAAAGTTAGAAAATGCCATAAATATGCACACAGAATTCTGGATTTTATACATAGAGCCATGAATATAAGAGCAAATGAAGTGATGTCAAATTTTTACAAGGTTTTGGTGGCAGAGTCGGAGAATTGTATGTATTACTGGGCATTCCATTGTAATAACACTTTGCATTTATATAGCACTTTTAAGGTGGAAAAACATCCCAAGGTGCTTCACAGAGACATATTAAAAAAGCCACAAAAAATATTGAAGGGTGACCAATGCTTGTTGAGAGGTGGGTTATAAGGAAGGTCATTGAGGAGGTGAGGGAGTTGGAGAAGTGAATGGGCTTCAGGAGGGAATTCCAGAGCATGGGGCCTAGACAACTAAAGGCATAGCTTGCCAATGATGGAGAGGAGAAGGTGGTGCACCAGAGAACATAATCAGATAAACAGGGTTGCAGGGTGGATGTAAGACTGAAGGAGATACAAAGCTGGGAAGGGGTGAGGCCATAGGGGGATTTAAGCACGAGGATGATCACTTTAAATTTCATGTGTTGGAAGACCGGAAGTCAAGGTAAATCAATGAAGAAAAGGGTAATGGGCAAGCAAGACTGGATAGCATTGGAATAGTTGAGTCTCAAGATGATGAGGGTTTCGGCATAGATAGAGGCAGATACAGGCAATGTTACTGAGATAGGAGGTGTTTGTGATGAAGATATTGGATCAAACTCAACTCAAGGACCAGTAAGATGCTCAGGCTTTGAACTGTCTGGTGGAGAGGCAGTGCTGGATATTAGTCGTGTATATGTGAAAGCTAACACCATCTATGGGTGATGTCACCAAGAGGCAGAACATAGATAAGGATGCAAAGTGGGCAAGGATACATCCCGGGTGGACTCCAAAGGAAATGTTGCAGGAGCAGGAAGTTATGCCCATTGCTGGAGATGCTCTATCACAATCGGATAGCTGAGTGGAACCAACCACTTAACTGGACAATGGGAGGACAATGTGATCAACTATTAAGGTTGTAAAGAGGTTGTGGAGGGATAATGTACCAGTCACAGAAATAGTCATTTGGGACTTTGAGCTGAACTCAAGAGGTGAGGTGAGAGTGACTGCCCTTGACATCAAGGCAGCAATTGACCGAGTATGGCATCAAGGAGCCCTAGCAAAACTGAGGTCAATGGGAATCGGGGGAAAACCCTCCACTGGCTGGAGTCATACCTAGCACAAAGGAAGATGGTTGTGGTTGTTGGAGGTCAATCATCTCAGTTCCAGGACATCACTGCAGGAGTTCCTCAGGGTAGTGTCCTGAGCCCAACCATCTTCATCTGCTTCATCAATGACCTTCCTTCAAAAATAAGGTCAGAAGTGGGGATGTTCGCTGATGATTGCACAATGTTCAGCACCATTCATGACTCCTCAGATACTGAAGCAGTCCGTGTAGAAATGCAGCAAGACTTGGACAATATCCAGGCTTGGGCTGATAAGTGGCAAGTAACATTCGCGCCACACAAGTGCCAGGCAATGACCATCTCCAACAAGAGAGAATCTAACCATCTCCCCTTGACATTCAATGGCATTACAATCGCTGAATCCCCCACAATCAACATCCTAGGGGCTACCATTGACCAGAAACTGAACTGGAGTAGTCATATAAATACCGTGGCTACAACAGCAGGTCAGAGGCTCGGAATCCTGAGACGAGTAACTCACCTCCTGACTCCCCAAAGCCTGTCCACCATCCACAAGGCACAAGTCAGGAGTGTGATGGAATACTCTCCACTTGCCTGGATGGGTGCAGCTCCAACACTCAAGACGCTCGACACCATCCAGGACAAAGCAGTCCGCTTGATTGGCACCCCATCTACAAACATTCACTCCACCACCGACGCACAGTGGCAGCAGTGTGTACCATCTACAAGATGCACTGCAGCAATGCACCAAGGCTCCTTAGACAGCACCTTCCAAACCCGCAACCTCTACCAACATAGAGGACAAGGGCAGCAAATGCATGGGAACACCACCACCTGCAAGTTCCCCTCCAAGTCACACACCATCCTGACTTGGAACTATATCGCCGTTCCTTCACTGTCACTGGGTCAAAATCCTGGAACTCCCTTCCTAACAGCACTGTGGGTGTACTTACCCCAAATGGACTGCAGCGGTTCAAGAAGGCAGCTCATCACCACCTTCTCAATAGCAATTAGGGATGGGCAATAAATGCTGACCTGGACAGTGACGCCCCCATCCCATGAATGAATTAAAAAAAAAAATTCCAGTGTTGTGGAAGGGCTGGAAATCTGTTAAGGAAGATATATATAGAATTGGGAAGCAGCAACACATTCAAGCTCTTTGGAGATGAAAGGAAGATTGGAAATGTGGCAGTAGTTTAGAAAGACAGAATGGTTGCGATCTTATTTTAGGACAGGTTAATGATGGTAGTTTTGAAGGGAGGGGGATAGTCCCTGAGAAAAGGGAACCATTTACAATGTCAGCTAGCATGGAAAGCAGTAAGGGAGGTTGGGTGGTTATAAGCTTATTGACAATGGGGTTAAGACAGTCGGAGGTAGGATCAATGCTAGTGCTGATTGAAGCTACATGGATAAGAGGAATCGAGGTAATCAGAAGAGACAGCTAAATGGATGGTCTCCATTTTCCAGACAGAATTCATCAGCTCTTCACATGTTGTTGGATGTAAGGGTGGTTGGAGAAAAAGGTTTAAGGGAACGGTTGGTGGTGCAGAAAGGAAGCTGGGGTTATCTTTGGTCTGCAGGATAATCTTGGAATAACATGTAATTTTGGCAGTTCAGGTTACAGGCCTGCTACCTGACCTGAACCCAACGGGACCCTACGACGTGTTGGGTTCGGGTCGGGTCAGGTCAGGTTGTACTTATGGGTCAGGCATTCGGACTCGGGTCAAATCGGGCCAGATCGCTCCATCACCACCTCAGGTAAGTGACTTTAATGTTAATTTACTTTTTGGACTTTAAAGGTGGTTTTGCTACAGTTATTTTAAGCTTGTGTAGGTAAGGAACAAAGTGAAAAACGGAAAGTAGGTTAACTGATGGTCGGGGTTGGGCTGGAAAAAAATGGAAGGACTCGGGCCAGGTCGGGCTCAGGGTCAGATGGGGTTCTGTCGGGCTCGTGTCCGGTCTCATTTGCAGACCCGAGCAGGCCTTTAGTTCAGGCCCCTTTAGACGAGCGAACAAAGAGAGACCATACCAAAAGTAATGGCCGAATGGGATGGAATAATGGTTTTGCTGGGAACAAGATCAAAGGTGGAAGTGGAGGTGGGACTGAGCAAAATCAACATCTGTAAACTAATGTTGCGAATGGAAGGCCAAAGACTAGACTGCTGGGAGTTTGAAAGTGAACTTATAAGTAACTTGGAGGGAGCTTTTGCCAAAGACAAATGCAGAAGTGGGGTGGGGGGGGGGCCTCTTCAGTGATCGAGACCATAGTGGAGGCAATGGGAGATGTTATAGATGAGGGGTTGGCTGTGAATATTGGCAAGTGAATTTACATGAAGTGACAGGTTATGGGAGGCATTGAATTCAGGGGAAAGGGGAGAAGAGATGAAGAGTTAAGTCAGTGAGGATGAGGAGTTGCTCAGTAGAGAAGCTGAGGGAGGATATCTTGCAGATAAATTTGGTGTGGGGCATAAGGGAGCACAAGAAGAATGATTTTCAAGAAGTGGTGGAACAAGATGAGATTCCCAAAGCAGAATAAGGTGCCAGAGGAATAGGGCGAGACACCAAAGTGTGAGATGATAAGGGCCACACCACCACTGTGCTGGTTTGGTCAGGGTAGATAGTGGAAAGTTGTCAGGTTGGGAGGCTTTAACAAGGAAAGGATATTCAAGCCATAGAAAAAGCATAATGAAAATTTATTCAAATTAAACAAGGAATAAGTGATTATAGTTAATTAAATTTTCTCAGTGATATTAGAAGGATGTAAGGGAGGCTTTAAATCTTACAAAAGGTTTAGTACATGATTTTTTCCTCTTGGTTGATGAATTGGTGACAAGACAGCACAGACTAAGGATTATCCCAAGAAAGAATAATAAAAAGACAACAAACTGATCCACCTCAGAGCCTTCAATGTCAGAGTCAGGAAGGACATGAATCTCTGGAAGAAAGTGAGGCAAGGGAGCAGTAGGGAAAGCAAACTCCAACAGAGTCCTCCTGACGAAATGCCTTGAGCATAACCTCGTCATAACTAACACCCTGCTTCGCCGGTAAGACAAACACAAGACCTCATGGCAACAAGGATATCTAAGCATTAGCACCTACTTGCTTACGTCATGGTACAAGCGAGGGACCACAAAGATGGCTACATCCACCCACGCCGTGACAGGTACTGAAGACTGCTGGACTGACCACCGCCTCATCCAATCTACCATCCCCAACAGTCTAGCCCCTGTGCAGCAGAAGCATCAAAGGCAATGCCACAAGAAAATTAACATCGAAGGCCTCAAAGATCTTGCTAAAATGGCCTTTCTCAGTCAGCAGCTTACTGCCAACCTCTCATTCTCCAGCCACCAGGAATGCTTTGTGCCATTAGTGCCTGGTTGACCCTAAAGACCAACATAACAAGCACCTGCAAAGAGGTCCTTGACTTCTCCACCAGGAAGCATCATGACTGATTTGACAAGATGACCATGAAATACAGGACCTGACTGAGCATAAGCACAAAGCCTTCACAGGCTGGAAACTTCACCATATATGTGAACAATGAATCACAGCCACCAACTTGTATCCTCGTACATTTGAGGGCAGATATACCCTTTGGCTATGCAAGTTCAGTTTTATAATTGGGTTTCGTTTTTGCTTCTACTGGTTCAATATTTTGTAAATATTTACATTCAATGTCAGTGAATATAAATGACCTATTGTGGCTCTGCCATTGCTGACTCCACACTGTAACAATCTACTTTAGTTCCACTTTCCTTCTTTTTCTTCATACCATTTCATATTTTTCAATTTTTTTTCCTAACTCCCTCTTTAATGTTACAATTTAATCAACTCCAATAGCCACTTGTGGCAATGTAGTCCATATTTTTAAAATCTTTTCACAAAGCAATTATTTTTCTACGTTCTCCTCGTTATTTCTGGTGCTATTCCTAAGTGTACAAATACACGCTTAAAAAAATCTGTAATGCTAATTAATTAATGTATTCAGTACAAGAGCACTCAGCCTAAAACGCCCGTTATATATTATTTCCCTCCCTCTTTTGTGTCACCATTCAAACATCACAAGATAATTCTAAATGAAGGCACCTAATTAACTTAGGGTTGCCAACCCTGCAGGATTGCCCTGGACTTTTCAGGAATTAAATATTAATCACATGGACACGACTGCAAGCAACCCAGGATAAAAATCACAAGAACATTGAAAAAAAAGTTTTTTTTATCATTTTCTTTGAACACTCTCATTTATGAATTATAGAAATATTGGAAATGGAAGAAAGGCTGTTTGACTATGCAGGATCATTGGAGCTAGGAGGTGGTGTGATGAAATCTCCAGGAATACACCCACCCAGAGTTGGGAACCTTAATTTTGCACCACCTAAATGTATCCATTCAGATAACTTTCTCCACAATTTGTTTCTTCGATTTTCCCCTCTCTCTGGAAATTTATTCCATACATTGATCATTCTTGGTATAAAAGTTATTATATCAATTCTAATTTTTTTAACCAATTTGAACCTGTATCCTCTTGTTTTACTGCCACAATTTAAAGTAATATTCAGGTCTCTTTTCCATTTTCCTAATTATATTGTGCACCTCCACCTCTTTTCCAAAGTGAAAAACCCAACTTTCTCCTGTCCTTCCCCCTCTTTTGGCAGGAGGTATCATTATCACGACTCTTTGCATTCCTTGCACCATATAATCCTACCAGACTGGCCCGCCCCATTGTACGCACCATAACAACTTTCAAACAAACGGTAAAGAAAATGCATCAACCTGGCTTTTGTGATTGATTTTAACAAAAACTCTTCCCGAATCCGTCTCATAACTCTGCCCTTGGCTAATACACCCGCCCCTTGCATAGCCCAACTCTCTCAGACCAACAGTGTTCAACTCCCGTTTCAGCAAACTCTCCATCTTCGCCAGCCGGCTGCGGGGACTTCGGCTGGAAGCTGTCAATGGACAGCCTGATGCTGATAGGAAGAATACAGTGTTCTCTGAATAATGTAAAATATTAACATCCTGTATTTAAAACGTTATTGGTTAATTTTCTGGAGATTAACCAACGTTGCAATTTAAGGAAAACAAAGGGGCGTGGTTTAAGCACCTACACGCACCCAGTGCCACGCAGGAGAAACTACAACTCCCACAATCCCCGGCGGCGCAGGTGGCTGCCGAGGACCCCAGCGGGTGCGATATGTAAACAAGACCCAAGGAGGCGGGGATAGACGAGATTGATAGATAAGTTGTCCAATCAGAGAAGGGAAAAAAGAAAGCAGAGCCCGCCTATATCGGACTTCGACCAATGATGGGAGAACGGGGGGGAATCGCTCAAGACGAGAGGTGTTGAATCGTTAGAGGAGAGATCGTTGTATACTTGGTGACGGACTGTGTCGATCTTAGTTTAAAGGGGTTTCAAAGTGGGGTCTGTAGCAAGGCAGAAAAATTGGGAGGGGGAGGAAAAAATTTGTGTGATAGTTCCAAGTAGTTTAAGGCAAGAAAGAAATGGGCAGGGAGGAAAGGAGACGGAAGGTTTTTTGGTGTTAGACGGTGAATGGTGCAGCGCGAGCTCCCTGAGGAATTTTCTCTGGGAAGTGAATGGTGGTGGTGCAGGGCGAGTTGAAACTTGTTTCATGAATTTTTACTTGTTTAACGAAAGAAATTGTCGTCAGTCCGTTCCAGTATGGAGCATAGCTTGTGATAGGATGAGTAACAAGGGTAGCCCGGTGAAGGCTTATGACTTTCTGCTGAAATTTCTGCTGGTGGGTGACAGTGATGTTGGGAAGGGAGAGATCCTGGCCAGCCTGCAGGATGGAGCCAGCGAGTCACCATATGGTTACAACATGGGTGAGTAGTAAACACAACTTTCCCTCAAAACACAAGCACATGCAGTAAGTAGAGTTGACAACCAGTATATATTAACAGTTTGAGGCTGTAGGCTTGCTTTGAGGAATTTAGAGTTGTACACATCCAACTCTCCTTTTGTTTGAGTACCTATATTGATGAATGTAACCCATTTGCCCAAGACATTCTGATGTGTTTTCATGCTGACGTTGAATAATTAAGCAAACAAATTTAAGTTTGAATATGTTTGAAAGGAACATCCTTTATTTCTGAAGTCAATTTAGGTAATGCAAAACTTTTGTTAATCAAATATCAAAATATTTTACACTGTTAATAGATGTTCGTACTCGATCAGTGCAGTAAACCACTGGCTTTGTATCTTCAGAATTTAATTTAAACACTATAAAAATGTGAACGGTTATCTAAGAAAAAACTTTGTCTACTTTTGATCAATTTTGCAATGAAGCAAATATTACTGTTGCATAATAGTTGTGTGAGGATTCTATTTGCATTCTTACTGGAGGTTGAAAATCTTAGATGTTTAAGTAAAGAATTTACATATGCTTTGATTTTGGAAATTTAATGGGCTAGCATGAACATTGTCATCTCTTTCCCATGGTATTCCATTCAAATCTAGGTTTTGGAACCATAAATAAGAAACTCCTTAATATAGACTTACAGTAATGCCATTTATAAGATTAAAGTGTAAGTGTGCCTATTCATGACCATTCAAGTTGTAATGGGGAACCATTTAGACTTAGAAAAAGATACTGATGTATAACTGACATAATGACAGGCATTGCATAAATGTATGTTTCATTCTTTTATAGCTTTGGTTCGTTGAAGAAATGTAGAATTACTCCACAATAATGAAACTGTAATTTAAAAATAAGTAGTTCTCAGAGATTTTGAATTTCCTTTACACATTGGTATATTGATGTGCATTTCAGTCTGTGTAGCTACATTTGTATTCTTTGTTGAAATTGATTAGGGGAGAAGTTATAAAAACAATTAGGAAGGCAAAGAGGAACTATGAAATCATGTTATCAAGGAACATTAAACAAGATAGCAAAATATTTTACCGGCACATCAGTTTGAAAAGGAAGGCTGGGATGGGAATAGGACCATGAAGGGAAAGAAGATAATACCACAGATAATGAGAGAGAGATGGCAGAAATATTAAGGGAGATAGAACAGATAGACATGACATTAATTGATGAGATGAATAATGAGATTAGTGCATTTAAAATATATTTTAGAGTCATAGAGTTACAAAGCACAGAAACAGGCCCTTTGGCTCATTGTGTCTCTGCCGGCCATCAAGCACCTAACTATTCAAATCCCATTTTCCAGCACTTGGCCCATAGCTTTGTATGCTATGGCGTTTCAAGTGCTCATCTAAATACTTCTTAAATGTTGTGAGGTTTCCTCTCTCAACCATCTCTTCAGGCAGTGTGTTCCAGATTCCAAGCACCCTCTGGGTGAAATTTTTTTTCCTCAAATTTTCTCTAAACCTCCTGCCCCTTACCTTAAATCTATGCCCCCTGGCTATTGACCCATCCGCTAAGAGAAAAAGTTTCTTCCTATCTAACCTATCAATGCCCCTCATAATTTTGCTTACCTCAATCATGTGCCCCCTTAGCCTTCTGAGCTCTAAGGAAAACAACCCTAGCCTTTTCAGTCTCTCTTCATAGTTGAAATGCTCCAGCCCAGGCAACATCCTGGTGAATCTCCTCTGCACCCTCTCCAGTACAGTCACATCCTTCCTGTAGTGTGGTGCCCAGAAGATGTGTGTGATGGAATACACTCCACTTGCCTGTATGGGTGCAGCTCCAACAACACTCAAGAAGTTCGACACCATCCAGGACGAAGCAGACCGCTTGATTGGCACCCCATCCACTCCCGATGCACAGTGGCAGCAGTGTGCACCATCTACAAAATGCACTGCAGCAACTCACCAATGATCCTTCAAAAGCACCTTCCAAACCAGCGACTTCTACCACCTAGAAGGACGAGGGCAGCAGATGCATGGGAACACCACCACCGGCAAGTTCCCCGCCAAGCAACACACCACCCTGACTTGGAACTATATCACTGATCCTTCACTGTCGCTGGGTCAAAATCCTGGAACTCCTTTAAAATAGGGACGTATTGAATAAATTAATCAAACTCAAACAGGATGAAGCCCCGGTCCGGTGGAATTCACTATGCATTTTAAAAGAATCTAGGGAAGAGATAGCAGAAGCGTTACTATACAGATTTAATAATTCATTAGATAGAGGTGTAGTGCCAGAGGAGTGGCAGATAGCTAACATAATTCCTATATTTGAAAAGGGGGGCAGAGCATGCGCGGGGAATTATATACTAGTCAGCTTAACATTGATGGTATGAAAAATAATGGAATCCCTATTACAGCAGAAAATAGAACATCTAGAATAGAAAAATATAATAATGAAATAATGAATAGTCAGCATGGATTTCAAAAGGGAAAAATCTTGCTTGACTAACATTGAATTTTTTAAGGAGTTAACAGAGAGAGTAGACAATGGTAATGCAAAAAATGTCATTTATCTGGATTTTCAGATGGCCTTTGATAAGGTGTCCCATAATTGACTAATGAATAAGGTCAGAGAATGCAGAGTCGGGGACAAGTGGCAGAATGGATTGCTAGCTGCCTTCAAGATGGAAAGCAGAGAGTGGGAGTAAGGTGTCGTTATTCAGAGTGGCAGAAGATGGGAAGTGATGTTTGACAAGGATCAGTGCTGGGACCACTGCTGTTCTCAATTTATGTCAACGATTTGGACTTTGAAACCAAAAACACAATTTCTAAATTTGCAGATGACACCAAATGTTTGGTGGAGGGGAGGGGGGGAATAGTCAATACTGAAGAGGACTGCAACAAATTACAGGAGGACATAAATAAACTTGCAGAATGGGCAAATAGTTGACAAATGTAGATAAATGTGAAGTAGTACATTTTGGTAGGAAGAATAGGGAGATCACATATTACTTGGAAGGTGAGGAAGAGGAATAGAGGGATCTTGGAATACAAATATGTCGATCACTAGAAGTTATGCCACAGGTTAGCAAGGCATTTAAAAAAAAAAAGCACTAGACCTCAATTCTAGAAGGATAGAATTGGAAAGTAGGGAAGTCATGTTAAACCTGTATGAAACCTTGGTTAGACCACACTTAGAATACTGCGTGCAGTTCTGGTCACCATATAGAAAAGATGTAGAGGCACTGAAGAGAGTGCAGAGAAGATTTACAAAGATGATACCAGGAATGTGTGGGTATATCTTTCAGGAAAGGATGAACGGACTGGGTCTCTTTTCGCTTGAAAAAAGAAGGCTGAGGGGTGACCTAATAGAGGTCTTTAAAATTATGAAAGGTTTTGATAGAGTGGATACAGAGAAATTGTTTCCACTTGTGGGGAAGAGCCGCACTAGAGGCCGTCAATATAAGAAAGAAATTTCTTTACCCAAAGAGTGGTGAGAATGTGAAACTTGCTACCACAGGGGGTGGTTGAAGGGAATTGTATAGATGCATTTAAGGGGAAGCTAGACAAGCATATGAGGGAGAAAGGAATAGAGGGTTATGATAGATTTGGATGAGGAAAGATGGGAGGAAGCTCGAGTGGAACATAAATGCCGGAATGGACTGCTTAGCTGAATAGCATGTTCCTGTAGCGTGTATCCAATGTTTTTAATTTGGAACAATTCTGAGTATCAAAATATGTTGTACTAGTTAGCTTCTAACAATCTTGCTTCTAACCGTGATTCATAGAGATTAGAGATTGATCCATTCTGCATTTGTGAACCAGATCTATGTAAATTAAAATAAAAAGGATCTTGCAGATGGAATGAAGAATTATGTAATAATTTGATCAAACATGAGCTTTTGTTGACTCTCATTTTCATTGTTCTGTCCATTTTCTTCCTTTTAATAAATGTACAGTTGGTTGAATTTATAATCCAATTTGGCTGAAGTTTTGCAAACTAACTTTGTCTGAACTGCTGTGTTGCAAGCTTTAAAAAACACAAAATTCTGGAAAATGTTAATGTTTGAAATTTTTGGATGTTAAAACAGATTGTCTGTTAGGATCCAAGCTGAAGTTGCTTTTAAACCATGTTGAAGATTTAACAAATGCTATTCAATAGAAAGGGTAAAAGATCCACGACCTTGATAATGATATATGAAGAACATGTGCAGATGACAAAATGCAAAATTTACTAACAGTGTGTTATTGTGATCCCTGTTGGGGAACTGAATTCTTATGGACTGATGTTTTGGTTTTACATACAAACATACAGGAGCTGGAGTAGGCCACTCAGCCGTTTGAGCCTGCTCCGCCATTCAATAAGTTCATGGCTGAACTGATTACTCCACGCTTCCACCTACGCCCGATAACCTTACACCCCCTCTCTTATCAAGAATTTATCCACCTCTGCCTTAAAAATATTCAAAGACTCTGCTTCCACCGCCTTCTGAGGAAGGGATTTCCAAAGACACAGGATCTTGTACGTTTCAATCAAGTCGCCTCTTACTCTTCTAAATTCCAGCGGATACAAGCCTAGCCTGTCCACTCTTTCCTCATAAGACAACCCACCCATTCCAGGTATTAGGCTAGTAAACCTTCTCTGTATTGCGTCCAACGCATTTACATCCTTCCTTAAATAAGGAGACCAGTACTGTACACAGTACTCCCAGACGTGGTCTCACCAACGTCCTGTACAGCTGAAACATAACCTCCCTATTTTTGTATTCAATTCCCCTCGCGATAGAATGTTGTTGTTTATTAGCTTTCCTAATTACGTGCTGTACTTGTGTACTAACCCATTGCGATTCATGCACTAGGACTCTCAGATCCCTCTGCATCTCAGAGCTCTGCAATCTCTCACCATTTAGATAATATGCTTTTTTATTCTTCCTGCCAAAATGGACAATTTCCCACTTTCCCACATTATACTCCATTTGTCAGGTCTTTGCCCACTCACTTAACCTATCTATATCCCTTTGTAGCCTCCTTCTGTCCTCTTCACAACTTACTTTCCGACCTATCTTTGTGTCATCAGCAAATTTAGCAACCATACCTTCAGTCCCTTCATCTAAGTCATTTATATAAATTGTAAAAAGTTGAGGTCCCAGCACAGATCCCTGTGGCACACCACTCATTCAGTACATCTTGCCAACCAGAAAATGACCCATTTATGCCTACTCTCTGTTTCCTGTTAGGTAGCCAATCTTCTGTCCATGCCAATATGTTACCCCCTACACCATGAGCTTTTGTTTTCTGTAATAACCTTTGATGTGGCACCTTATCAAATGCCTTCTGGCACTCTAAGTACAATACATCCATTGGTTCCTCTTTATCCACAGCACATGTGACTTCTTCAAAGAACTCCAGTAAATTGGTTAAACATGATCTCCCTTTCACAAAACCATGTTGACTCTGCCTGATTAACTTGAATTTTTCTAAATGCCCTGCTATAACATCTTTAATAATAGCTTCTAACATTTTCCCTATGACAGATGTTAAGCTAACTGGCTTGTAGTTTCCTGCTTTCTGCCTCCCTCCCTTTTTGAATAAAGGAGTTACATTTGCTATTTTCCAATCTAACAGAACCTTCCCCGAATCTACGGAATTTTGGAAAATTGAAACTAACGCATCAACTATCTCACATGCCACTTCTTTTAACACCCTAGGATGAAGTTTTTAAAGAGGCCTTTTAAAATTATTGGTTTACAATATGTCGTCTGGAATGTGTTGGTACATATTGAATTCAGATGATGAAACATGCCTACATGTGATCCTAGTCCCACACTATGGACAGGATTTTGCTGACAGTGGTGCATGAGTGCTATTTGCCATTCATTACGCTTATATCTGCCCACAGACCTTTCGTGGGTTTTAATCAACAGCGTATAGTCAATGGGAGTCTGATATAGCACAGTACCCTCAACAGGGAATCTCTGATCTGTATGAATAGGACAAGCAATGGCATGTGTCTACAACTGGTCAAAGTTAAGAATTGTTACTGAGGTGCACACAGTCTCAACCAGGAAGTATAAGTTAGAATATTTAACTCAAATTAAAATCATGTACAGAAATCAAAATTAAGAGAGGGAATTAAAGATGGGATTAAGAGCAAGAGCTAAAATAGCTTAAAAAAAAGTTTATTTTAATATTTTTAAAAATTTCCGGTAATAATTAAAATATGAAGGAATGAGACTCCAAATGTGTCAAAGTAAAATTTCAGTGCCAGAGAGGTTGATTGGCAGTAATTAAGACTTATCACGCCATCAAAAACTCACTTACACGTGATTGGACAAGCCCCAATTTTTTCTGTTCAGTTTAGCGGGTTATTATCGCAACTTCACACCATTCAATGTATTTTTCAGTGCTGAATCTCTCGGCAAGATACTGTTGAGGGGACCAGGTAGCTCAGTTGACGAGATGGCTAGCGTGTGGTTCAGAACAAAGTCAGCAGTGTGAGTTCAATTCCTGTTCTGGTCTGAGGAAGGCAACGAGAAACCACCTCATATCCCTCTTCCCTAGTCATGCTCTCCTGGTGCTGAAAAAGAGCAGAGGACCTGTCCTTGGGGAGGCCACCACCACGGCGTGGCACTCTATGTTGATGCAGAGTATGACAAGTCCTTTTCGAGACTGGGAACTAATAGAGAAGAACATTTTTCCCCATTGAATTGAATGTCAAGTTTCAGGTACTAGGAGCATATGTATTAGGAGCAGGAGTAGGCCACTCGACCCTGCTCCACCATTCAATAAGTTCATGGCTGAACTGATTACTCCACAATTCCACCTATCCCTATTAGCCTTCCACCCCCTTGCTTATCAAGAATCTATCTACCCCTGCCTTAAAAATATTCAAAGACTCTGCTTCCACTGTATTTGAGGAATGAGCAGTTTGAGGATAGGTTGTTTTTCCTGCCCAAGCTTCTGGATCTGTAATTAAAGCAAGTACCCATTATAGGAAAAGTCAAGGTTTATTTATATGGCAAAAAACCTGTTAGTGTCACTGCCTTTATTTAGTATAATGGAAGGAAATATGCACTTCATCTAATATTGTATGATGCTCTTGATTCATTACCTCTAATTTATTTCCACCACTACCATTGCCAGTGACAAACCTTTACTTCACTCGAGTGTTATCTGGAAATACTATCTCCAGCTACAACCAATATTGGAAGGGCAAACTCTTTAATTGCACTATTAGGCAATTTGAAAATTTCACGTACCTACCGGGACACTTCGTATTAAAAAATCCTCGTGACAATGCTGAAAAGGCACATCATCCTCTCCAAAATGTGAGAAAATACACAAAATATTGAATTTTACAATAATTAATATTGTGCTACACATTGAAATATCTTGAGATTTATACTGCTGAATGCAAATCTTGGGTTTAAGGTATATGTTTATATTATTGTATTGAGCAATAATTTAAAAATCTTAGCATACAGCAACTTTAATTTTTAACTACAAATGAGATTAGAGGAAATATACACAATTGTTTACTAAGAGTATGATAGCATATAATATGGGGGAGTGTGAAGTTATCAATTGTGAAAGAAAAAAGAAAAAATATTTTTTAAATGGTGAGACACAGGGAAATGTGTATTCTTGAACAGAAGTCACAAAGTTAACATAAAAGCAAAATACCACAGATGCTGGAGGTATAGCAAGCAATTCGAAAAACAAATGGTATGTTAGTCTTTATTGCAAAGGAATTGGAGTTCAAGAGTGAAGAAGTTTTAGTGCAATTGTATAGCGCCTAGGTGAGACCACACCAGGAGTATTGTGTACAGTTTTGGCCTACTTACCTAAGGAAGGTTATACTTTTCTTAGGGGGAGTGCGGTGATAGTTCACCAGACTGATTCCTGGGATGACAGGATTTTCATATGAGGAAAGATTGAGTCAACTGGGCCTATACTTCTTAGACTTTAGAAGAATGAGAGGTGATCTCATTGAATGTATAAAATTCTTCAAGGGTTTGATAAGGTAGATGCTGGCAGGATGTTTCTCCTCGCTGGGGAGTCTAGAACTATGATCAGTCTCAGAATAAGATGTCGGCCTTTTAAGACTGAGATGGGGAGAAATTTCTTCACTCAAAGGATTGTGAATCTTTGAAATTCTCCACCCAGAGAGCTGTGGATGCTCCGTCATTGAGTATATTGAAGTCAGAGATGATATATCTTTGGATACAGAGGAACTAAGGGATATAGGGACAGTGTGGGTAGGTGGAGTTGAGTTAGAAGATCAGTCACGATCATATTGAATAGTGGAACAGGCTTGAAGGGCTGAATAACCTACTCCTGCTATTTCTTCTATTCTTTGTTTTTCCAATTGGATGATTAATTTCAAGATATCCAATCATTTAATTGAAATGACATCATTTAACATTTGGCAATAAAATACCAAAATTATGTTTATCACAGATTCTACAGTAGCTGCTCATAACCATGTAACACTGGATCTGTGCTAAGATTGTATATCAACCCTTCAGGGACTGTGGAAATCTGTGGAAACAAACACTAAAACAACTTTTAAAAAAAAATCACAATTGAGGTTTAATAGAGATTCTTTTTAATTTAAAATTGACTTAAGAATAGAAAACAGCGAGTTGTAGGAAATGGTTGTTTTTCAGACTGGGGGATGGTTCCTCAACTGTCAGTGCTAGGACCAATGCTTTTTTGATTTCTGCAAATGACTTGGCTATTGGAATACAGAGTAAAATTTCAAAATATGCCAATGATACCAAAGTTGGAGGAGTGACAAACAGTGAAGATGATCCAAATCGACTGCAACGGTACACAGGCTAGCCAAATGGGAAGCGAAGTGGCAAATGGAATTTAATACAGGAGCGTGTGGGGTGATGCATTTTGGCAGGAGGGATAGGGAGAGGCATTATAGACTTAATTCTGAAGAGTGTGCAGGGGCAGAGGGACCTGGGGGTGCATGGATCTTTGAAGGTGGCAGGGACATAGGGAGAGAGTGGTTAGCAAAGCATATGGGATCTTGGCTTCATAAATAGAGTTATTAAGTACAAAAGCAGGGAAGTTATGCTGAACATTTATAAAGCTCTAGTTAGGCCCCCAACTAGAGTATTGCTTCTAGTTCTGGTCACCACACTTTCAGAAGGATGTGAGGGTCCTTGAGATGGTTTTCACGCTCACGAGAAGTGTAACGATGAAAATACAGAATTAAACTGAAGTTCTAAAAATTAGAACAATTTTAGAAGATTGGCACAGTGACACAGTGGTTAGCACCGCAGCCTCACAGCTCCAGCGACCCAGGTTCAGTTCTGGGTACTGCCTGTGCGGAGTTTGCAAGTTCTCCCTGTGACTGCGTGGGTTTCCGCCGGGTGCTCCGGTTTCCTCCCACAGCCAAAGACTTGTAGGTTGACAGGTAAATTGGCCATTGTAAATTGCCCCTAGTGTAGATAGGTGGTAGGAGAATGGAGGGAATCTGGGATTAATGTCGGATTAGTATAAATGGATGGTTGTTGGTCAGCACAGACTCGGTGGGCCGAAGGGCCTGTTTCAGTGCTATGTCACTAAAACTGAAACTAAATTGTTCACAAAATGGAAGGCAAGTCACGTGACTCATACCACCTCCTGCACTGTAATCTACATCCATTGTCTACTAAGACTGAAAACCAATCAACCACGTCTGCGTGGAAATAAGACAGATATGGAACATATGGATATGAGCGAGACTCAAACAAACTAAGACAAAGGCCTTCCCCAGACGTTTTGTCTCCAACTAACCTTCACTACAATGGATTGTGAACAGTCCTCGTGTCCTCAAAATAGGGCCATCAAAAGGCCATTGCGCAGCCTAGCAAGAAGAAAACCTAAGGTCACATGGGTGAAATTAGCATTTGTAAATTCACCTTAAAAGGTAATCATTTTGAGGAACAAAGGGGGTCTTGCCAATTCGAACTTCAGACATCAAGATCAGTTTGGCCTGTCCTGAGCCACACAGTAAATAAACATCTAAAGCCATCTTGAATTCCAGCAAGGCTGAGAGAGAGCGATCAGTTCCAGCCAACACAGTTGAACCCTGCTGAAACAAGTTGGAAGCCAGCTACAACAGAGATAAGAGAGTGCCTTTGTAAAAACTACTCTTCCACCTGTGAGAATTGAACTAAGCCATCAGCACCGTCTTCAACCCAAAGTGGACTGCCAGAAAGATGCAACAGCCCAGCAATTAAAGACAACCAGCAACCAGGCCTGCAATTGTAAAATTCACTTTGAGAGTATCCCACAGGTTTTCCCTGAAACATTAGACTTTTACACCTTGAACTCTTACCCTTTACCTTCTATTTATCTTCCCTTGAGAGTGAGTGAGTGGTGTTGCGAACATTTCGGGGAATGAATATTGTTTAATAAATAGTTACCCTTCTGTTTAAACCTACAAGAAAATCTGTCACTGTTTATTTGGCATGTAAAACACAGGGGTTGAAACATTAGTAACACGAAAACACTGTGTGGTCAGTTGGGCGATGAAAAGTGGAAACCAGCCATGCCACCATCCACCTTTCCATAACAGGGTGCGGAGGAGATTTACCAGAATTGTTACAGGGATGAGGGATTTTAGCTACAGGGTTATGTTGGTGAAGCTGGCGTTGTTCCCTGGAGCAAAGGAGATTGAGGGGAGATTTGATACAAGTGTACAAGGTTATGACAGGCTTAGATAAGTTAGACAAGGAAATTCTGTTCCCATTAGCTGATGGTACAAGGACTAGGGGATACAGATTGAAGGTTTTGGGCAAGGGATGCAGGGGGGAATGTGAGGAAGAACTTTTTTAGACAGTGAGTGGTAATGACCTGGACCTTGCTGCCGACGAGGGTGGTGGAAGCGGAGACAATCAATGATTTTCAAAAGGAAATTGAATGGACGCGTGAAGGAAATAACCTTACAGGGCTATGGGAATAGAGTGGGGGAATGGGACTGACTGGTTGCTCTACAGGGAACCGGCATAGACTCTGGGCCTCCTTCTGTCCATTTATGTCTGTCTCTATGAACTCTGACCCCTATTAATTGGTACAGTATGCTGTTTCTTTTCTGGTTTTGATTGTTTTAGCTTCCAGTTTATTTGCCAATGTTCTTATTCCAGAGAACCATTCAAACTGACTCATTTTGGAATAAAATCTAATGTAAACAAGATGTTCATTTTTTGCAGTTCCTGTCATGCAGTTTTGACTGCAGTTGTCCATTTAGAAGTTTTTTTCTAACTTGACGAGAAAGTGTGAAATAAATTGTAACGTGAGAGAAAATTAGGCCTATGCAGGCCCAGTAGTGTTGCAAACTTTTTTTGGTGGAATAGTGCAAAGTGGTGCCAGGTGTTTTTCTCTTGGAAGGGACAGGTGATTAGAGAATGGCTGTCCATCAAAGTTCTTCTGTGCTTCATAGTAGTCACTTAAACCAGAATTGGCAGAGCCTGTGAGTAAGTGTGGCTACTGAAAAGAAAAGTTTACTTAAATAGGGTATTTTTTCCTTGAGGGCAATTTGAGTGTTCAAGTGGTTGAGCACTTGACCGAGTCAGGGGTTTGATCCTTCGGGATCTCTTGAAGCTCTCATATGTTGCTTTTAATTAATTCTTGGTCACACTGCTACGACAATTGATACGAGAATTTTTTTCACTGATCAGAAGAAAAATAACTCCCAATTCTGCAGATGGGGTGGTGTCACCGATTGCATTAGATTTCCTTCTAATAGATCATGGCACGATGAAGCATCATTAATCGTCAATGAATCATATGGTTTATTGTGTTTTCCAAGTGCTGTATGTTTTCAAAAATATATACTCTCGTATAAAGGTGGGCAATTTGGCCTGGTGATTCAATAAATAAACCATCAATGGAAAAGGAGACATTTTGTAGAACATATTATCCTGAAAGGGATATTTCAATTTAAATATTTATATTTGGGTTCAAACAGTCTGCAATTCACAAAATATTGCTGTGTTTTGTAGCATCAATACCTATTATTGGGGTTTCCAAAACAAAGTTCCTAATGTTAAATATTTTGCTATTTGCATTATAGGCAGGCATGAAGCAGTCCTTACCATAAACCTAAAAGCCATAATTGACTCTATACCTAAAATGAATGATACTGTTCATACACAAGACTATTTTAGTATGTTTGATGCTTGAATGGATAGAGGGTAATTTTATGCTTGCCAAGGCAAGTGGTAGTAACACACTCGAGTCTTTGCATTTTCTTTTAAAAATACTAGCAATGAGTAGTAGTTCCAAATTACAGAGCAAGGTTACTTTACATCAAATATTTTCAGCTTCTGTAGGATGAATGCTTCATTTTATCTATCGTTTTAAATGGATTTATAGGCATTGCAGAAAGGTATAAGCATTAATGTGAAGCTATTCTAGGGCAAATTCCTTACAAAGGGGAGGGTTTCAAATGAATATCCAAATCTTTTGAATTAGAAATGCTGACATGCATTCTTGTTTCATTGAGAAATTTAATAAATGGGATTAGTTATTTAGTGTACTCTGAAGTGGAATTGTCATGATATTGCAAAGAGCAATTATGAACTACATAAAAATTTGAACTGACGAATTAACCTTCCAAAAATGGGCACACTTTTGCTACCAGACAAAATAGAGTAAGAGGTCAGGTGGCCTCTCCTGTACTGCGGATATACATCATGACTGCTGGAGACTGAAACCATCATGATGTCTGGACCAGCCTTGAAGAAAGCATTAGAAATGATAATGGCCCCATTCCATGTTGTCAATGGATACATTTTCAACCAATTGGGTAACAATAACCTTTGCACACACAGAATCTCCAGACCCAAACTCTGGTCACACATTCAGACATTGTATGAAAACACCAGGGAAGTGCAACTTTGGTCACCTGACAGGAGCCAAGCCGTCAAAATTTTTTAAAAAAAGAGACTTTACTGTGCAGATAGCCAGAGAGCAGGAGACAAAAAGCCAGCAGCCTGGAAGGTTGAGAGAGCAATCTATTCCAGCCAAGAAGGGGACCCTGCTGGATATCATCTTTTTAAAAAAAAAACTACTGAGCGGCAGAGACAAAAAGGTGACCTTTGAAAGCTCCCCATCTGAGAGATTGAAACAGGATCTTTGTCACCGGATTGTAATTGTGATTGAACCAAAGAAGTCTGCAGCCAAACATCCGTCCACCTCAAACTCTCCAAAACTTGACTCCACTGAACCAGGAGTAAAGGAAGAACAGACCTGCACTGTTTCAATTTTCATCCCGGGAAAACAAACAAGGTTTCACAACGAGCACCTTTTTAGAAAGACCGGACCTAAATGCATGCTATCTTTTAATCTCTAACTTTTTTATTGTGTGTGAGTTTGTGTACGTGCGCATGCATTTATCTTTCTTTAAACCTACGAGAAAGCCTGTCATTTGTGTTTATTGACCATGAAAATGCTCAAGGGGTTAAAACATAATTTTAATAAAAACACTGCAGTCAGTTGAGAGGTGAAAAGGGAAACCACCCCTATCATTTCCTGTCTATCCTTTACGCAGTTATGAAGATGGATGTTGGCTTCCCCCAACTAGGAAGCCTTAATTTGAATTGGTCCATAAAATTATGCATTTATAACAGTCTTTTAAAATATATTTACTGTATAATATTTATGCTATGAAATAACAATATTCTGTAATAGATGTCTACTGTTGGGATAACTGTTTTACAGGGTTTCAAAGCATGACCTATTTATTTGTGTTGAATTACTCTGTAAGCATTGTAGTATTTACAATAAAATATAATGTGCTTTTGAAATATTTAGGGAGAAGCAATAAAGTACAGATTTTTTCTTGTTTTGTATTTTCAATGTAGAGCAGGACTGGCTACAGTTGTAGAACAGTCATTTAAGGCAGAGAGAGTTTAATTTGAATGCATGAGTTAATTGTCATTTAAATTCACTTGGCCCCATAGATTGAATTTTGTTAGTGTTCAGCCAGGTTGCTAGATGGAATCCTTTGTGCTTTGGAAGGGAGACAGTAGTATTGTCATTTTTATAGACTACTTGCATTGATGACAGCTGTCTGAAATCCGAGAAAAAGAAGGAAGCAACTTTAGTCCTCCAGGATACCTTGTTGGCTTTGGACATTACCCATTCAGATGTTGAGCTGCAGAAATCATCTCAATCTGTTGTCTGATGTGATAACTTTAGGTATGCTACAGTTGACCTCAGTCCTTCTGAGCTTGCAAGATGTAAAATCAGCTGTGTTTTTTTTCTGTTGATATCTATCCATACTAAAATGGCCAACAGTGTACTCCATGCGATGGACCTGGCTGTCATGTCCTCCAGGGCCAATGAGCATGTTGAATTTAATTGCCTACATGCTCCTTGGACAAGGTAATGATAGACCGCTGAAGCATATGGAACCCTACTCCAGCATGAGCCACCAACTTTAGAGAAACAGTAAAAATTGGGAGAAGAGATTTGTAGATTCAGTCTTTTTTCTTCTTTTGCTATGTTGGATTGGTGTTGTACTAAATGTTCTCATTTAGATATGACCTTATCAATGTTCAGACCTGGAAAGAATACCAATCTACTTAATTTCCTATGGAACCCCACATTGCTGGTATCAGCCGTTCCTAGCTGAGTTGGAAGATGAGAAAACACCTTTAAATAGGAGCTACAGATAAACAGTAGTTTACGAAATGGAATCGAATGGCGTTTGGCATAATTATGTAGCTTATAATCAAAGCTTTCTGGACTTGTAAGCTCTAGGAGGAAACACCATCTGCAATTTTGCAAAATCTAAGTGCAAGGCATTCTGATCTATTTTTGGCCCTCAGTGATCTAGCGATGTCATGATTATTTATAACACTTGTACCTTTCTGCTTCTTTATGCTGTGTAACTATGACGACCCTGGTAATTTATGAGCACTCGTAGTAGTTGTATGATTAGTAACGTACAAAAATTGATTGTATTAATAGTAGCAGTGTAATCCTGCAGTACCACTTGTGTAAGTTGGAAAAAGGAAACTAATAGACATAAAAACAATGATTTTCCTTTTCGTAAGAGCTGCTTGAAAGATGGTTATAGGTGGGAATATAAATATAACTGCAGCTTCTTTAACTCCACCACATTTAGAACTGATGGCCTTGTTAAGATGGTAGCATGGCAGTTATGTTACTGGGTTAATAATCCAGAGACTCGGACTAATGATCTGGAAACAAGAGTTCAAATCCCAGCACAAGAGGTAGGGAATTTAAATTGTTTATTCAATAAATTTGGAATAAAAAGCCGGTATCAGAAATGGTGACCATGAAACTACTGGATTGTCATTAAAATCCCAACTGGTTCACTATTTTCCTTTAGGGAAGGAAACCTGCTGTCTTTACCTGGTCTGGCCTAGATATGACTGTAGACCCACAGCTGCTCTCTAAAATGGCTGTATCAATCTACTATAACAAAGTACATTAAGTATAAAATGGGATGGACCTCCTGGCATCAACCTAGGCATCGGACTCCGATGTGACAAAGACACACCATACCCAGATAAACCTCACTAACAACTGTAAACTTGTGCTAAAATTAAGAGATTGGTAATCATACAGCATCATACACTTCAGCCAACTTCCTAGTCTCTTACATCACCATGTCTGGAAATTGCGTATCCCTCCACAGGGACAGACCCATCAGAGGTGGTGGCACAGTGGCTCTGGGAGTCCTCGAAAATGACTTCCGCCCCATGACGTCTCCTAGCATTGGGTCAAACATGGGCAAGGAGAGCTCCTGCTGATTGCCACTTATTGTTCTGCCTTAGCTGCTCAATTGGTATTCCTCCATGTTGATACCACTTGCAATGGCACAGCATGTACTCTGAGTGGGGGACTTCATTGTCCATCATCAAGTGTGACTCTGTTGTACCACTACTGACCGAGCTGGCCGAGTCCTGAAGGACATAACTACCAGATTGGGGCTGCCTAGCCTTCTCCGATAGGACCTCCCAAGCCCGCAATCTCTGCCACCAAGAAAGAGAAGGACACGAGGTACCTGGGAACATCAACACCTCCAAGTCTCACGCCATCCTGACTTGGAAATATATTGCCGTTCATTCATTGTTGCTGGGTCAAAATCCTGGATCTCCTTATCTCCACACCGACTGCAGCAGTTCAAGAAGGAGACTCATCACCTTCTTAAGGGAAAATCGGGTTGGGCATTAAGCAGCGATGTTCACATCCCATGAATGAATTTTTTAAAAATCACAATGCTGATACAGTTAAGAAATTTGGTGCAGAATGAATTCTGGTATCAGCATAATTTCAGCACCATAGTCAGAATACATTGTCGACCATCAGGAGAGACCAATAGTGGCATTTACACTTTGGTGGTGCTTTGGCTCAGTGGGGGGAGGGGGGAACAAGTCATATTTTTGTTGTGGTCCTGCATTTGGAGACATTTTTCTGCCTTGCCTAATCAATGCAGATGACAAACCGTATCGCCTGGAGTTTGCACTTAAATTAACAGAGGCTATCGGACTCGGCCAGCTCAGTCAGTAGTGGTACAACAGAGTCACACTTGATGATGGACAATGAAGTCCCCCACTCAGAGTACATGCTGTGCCATTGCAATGTAAATTGGACAGCAACTGCATACACTTAGTTAAATCCTGAAATCAGGAAGTTGCTATCGGAGTTCCACTGGTTCCTCAGAAGCTTTGCTATAATAGTTTCTTACTGAGAAACTTGACATTGAAACACATGGAAGCGCGTGAAGTTGCGGTACTTACCTGACAGTCATCGATACTCACGACATGTGACAGAATAGGTTGGAGCTTGCCTTTCCAGTGTAAGGAAGTTTTTAAAGGCTTGATAAGTCTTAATTACTGCCAAACAACCTAACTGGCACTGGAAGTTAACCTTCACAAGTGTGGAGTCTCGTTCCTTCAGAATTTAATTATTGTTGGAGATTTTTAACAATATAAAAACCATTTATTTCTGTCTCTCTCTTAATCCCATCTTTCTTTTACTCTCTCTGTTTAGCTTTCTGTACAAGATCTGGCATTGAAGTAAATATTCTAATTCACATTTCCTGGTCCAGTTCCTGCATGTCTTAGTAAGGATGTTTCAATCTGATTTGGTTAAGAAGACACACTGTGTTGCTTGCCCTGTTCACACAAGTTTCAAATCCCATGTAGAGGGTTGTGTGCTGAAATGGCTTCCTAAACAGAGCAGGTTCCAATGCAAAAGCCCACAGAATGTCTGTGGGTAAGTGTAAGTGTAATGAATGGCTAGTGCCGGTCGTTTGTCATGGATCACACAATTCAGGCCGAAAAATTGGTACAACCTGGTGAAGTGGACCAGGTGCAATAATCTTCTAAAATTTAATTACAACATGTCATGCGTCATGTGTGCTTGCGTACATATCTGTAGTCTCTTGGCAAGTTTCAGAAGAAATCTGAGTGCTCTTAACTAGTTTAAGTATAATTTGTGATGAGAGTTCGATTGTGTTCACCCACATTGACTCTCTTTCTAGAATAGCATAATTCCTTTGACGAATGATTGCCATTATTTCTAGCACTTATTATAAATCATAAAGTTTAAATGAATCATCAGTTGTTTCTAATATGTTTTTACTTGTATAATTTCATTTTAGCAAGGCTTTTTGTAATTGCTTTTGATAATTAATTAGAGAACTAGTTTGTTAAAAGTGAACTCTGAGCTATGACAATAACCCCGGCTGATAATTTTGCCCTGGGTCCAGTTACTCATTTAAATTAGGCCCTTATCATTTGATTATCGGTGCTTAATGTTTAAACACACAAATTCAGATGGATTAGGCAGTTAAAGGAAACCAAAACATTACTTGGATACTGATGACATTCTAACTATAAATGGTTTTGACCTTTCCTTTCTCCCAGTTTTGTACATGTACACTTCATAGATTTAATTTTACACTTTGAATTCTCAAGCACATTCTTTCATAGGGCCTTCAGCCAATTTACCATGAGCAGCACAGGACATCTGTTAATGTCTACCTATAGTATAGAAACAATACTGCTTTGTGCATTTACTGCCTTTCACAAATGTTGACTAGCTCAAATAATTTTTTAAAAAAGGACAATAATGGCAAACTGCTGAGAACACCAGAATTAGATGACCTCAGATATCTCGGAGAATTGTTGGGCTGCAGGAAATTACAGAAATAGGGAGGGGTGATGCGATAGAGGGATTTGTAAAAAGGGAAATTTTAAAATGAAGACGTTGCTTAACCGGGAGCAACTGTAGGTTGTCAAGCACCGAGGTGATAGGTGAACGGGTGATGGTGCAAGTTAGGACTTGGGCAGCAGAGTTTTGGGTGACTTCAAGTTCATGAATGATAGAGGAGATCAGCCAGGAGTGCATTGGACCAGTAAAGAGGTAACAAAGGCATGGATGAGGGTTTCAGCAGCAGATGCGTTGAGGCAGGGACAAAGTCGGGCAATGTTAGGGTTGGTAATAGGTAGTCTTAGTGATGCATGAATATGTGGTCATGGTCAAATATGCCCAAGGTTGCAAACAGTCTAGTTTCAGACAGTTGTCAGGGAGAGGAATGGAGTCAGTAGTTAGAGAACGGAGTTTGGAGCGGCTACCAAAAACAATGGCTTCTCTTCCCGATATTTAATTAGAGGAAATTTCTGCACATCCAGTACTGGATGTCAGATAAGCTGTCTGATAATTTAGCAACAGTGGAGGAGTTGAGACACGTGGTGGTGAGGTTGAGCTGGGTGTCGTCTGAGTACATGTGAAAACAAAATACCGTGCTTTCGGATGATGTTGCCAAGGAACAGCATGTAGATGGGAAATAGAAGGGGGCCAAGAATTGATCCTTGGGGGACAGCAGAAGTAACGGTGTAGGAGCAGGAAGAGAAGCCATTGTTTTGGCTATGATTAGATAGATCAGAATGGAACCGGGGGGAGCAGTCCCACCCAGCTGGACAACATTGGGGAGGTGTTGGAGGAGGAGGATGATGTAGTCAAATATGTCAAAAGCCGCAGACAGATCGAGAAGGGCGAGGAGTGATAGGTTACCTTTGTCACAGTCACATAGGATGTCATTTGTGACTTTGAGAGCTGTTATAGAGTCATAGAGTGATGCAGCACAGAAACAGACCCTTCGGCCCATCATGTTCGTGCCTGCCATCAAGCACCTATCTATTCTAATGCCATTTTCCACCACTTGGCCCATAGCCTTGTATGCTGTGGCGTTTCAAGTGCTCATCTAAATACTTCTTAAATATTGTGAGGGTTCCTTCCTCTCCTACCCCTTCAGGCAGTGTGTTCCAGTTTCCAACCACCCTCTGGGTGAAAGAAATTTTCCTCAAATCCCCTCTAAACCTCCTGCCCCTTACCTTAAACCTATGCCCCCTGGTTATTGACACCTCCGCTAAGGGAAAAAGTTTCTTCCTATCTAACCTATCAATGCCCCTCATAATTTTGTATACCTCAATCAGGTCGCCCCTCAGCCTTCTATGCTCTAAGGAAAACAACCCTAGCCTATCCAGTCCATCCTCATAGCTGAAATGCTCCAGCCCAGGCAACATCCTGGTGAATCTCCTCTCCAGTGCAATCACATCCTTCCTATAGTGTGGTGACCAGAACTGTACACAGTACTCCAGCTGTGGCCTAACTAGCGTTCTATACAGCTCCATCATAACCTCTCTGCTCTTCTATTCTGTGCCTCGGCTAATAAAGGCAAGTATCCCATAAGCCTTCCTAACCACCTTATCTACCTGTGCTGCTGCCTTCAGTGATCTATGGACAAGTACACCAAGGTCCCTCTGACCCTCTGTACTTCCTAGGGTCCTACCATCCATTGTATATTACCTTGCCTTGTTTGCTGTAGCAGAGGCGGAAACCTGATTGGAGGGATTCAAATATGGAGTTCTAGAAAAGATGGACACAGATTTGGGAGGTGACAACACGTTCAAGGACTTTGCAGAGGTAAGAAAGGTTGGAAATGGGGTGGTGGTTTGCAAAGGAGGTGGGATCAAGAGGTTTTTTTTGAGAAGTTTGTTGAAGGCAAATTTAAAGGGGAGGGGGACAACACCTGAAGAGAGAACAGTTAACAATATTGGCTAGCATTGGGACCAGGAAGGCAAATTGGGCGGCCATTTAGTGGGCATCGGTTCAAGGGAGCAGAGGGTGGATCTCGGAGACAAGATGAGCTCAGAGAGGGCATGAGGGGAGATAGGAGAAAAACTAGAGAAAGATGCAGGTTCAGAGCTGGGGCGGTGGGAGGGATCTTTAGAGGAAGATTGGCCAGTGAAGAGAGGGCCGCAGCAGAGGCAGCTGATCAGATGGTCTCTATCTTCATCACTAAGTAATTCATGAGCTGCTCACACTTATTGTTGGAGGTGAGGATGGAGGAGACAAGGAAGAGGAATTTAAGAAGACGAAGAAGCTGGGGGTTATCTTTGCATTCCAGAATGATCTTGAAATCGTGAACAGTTTTAGCAGATGAGAGCGGAACCCTATCGTGTTTTATGTCGTCCAGCCAGATCTAGTTTAGCCATCCAGCGCTAGTTGGCCGCCATATCCTTTCAAATCTGCACCCCTTGGCCTTAAGGGAACAGACAAGAGGGCCATACTGGGGGAATAGCCAGATGAGTGAGAGTAATGGTTTTATTGGGGACTGGGTCATCAAAGGTGGAGGTAAAGGTGCGATTGAACAAATACATTATTGCAGAAATGTGGAGAATGGAGGGCCCAAAACTAGACAGTTTGGAATTTGAAAGTGCAGTTGTAAGTGATTGGGGGATAGCTTTTTACAAGGGCAGATACAGGAGACTGTAAAGTTGAAGCATGGAAGGGGGATGGATGTAGGTTGAGAGTGATGCAAGGAAGTGATCGGAGATGGCCTTATCTGTAATTGATGCGATGGAAGGCCACGTGAGATTGCAATGTCAAGGGGGTGGCTGTGAATATGGGTTGGGGTGTTTACTTGAGATTTAGGGAGGAGAATAGGGCAGTGAACTCGGGAGAGAGGGCATGATGAGCACAAGTGGGATGAATGGTATGGGGGAATATGTAGCCACTCATGGCAACCTTAGCAAGGGACAAGTGACCATCTTGAGTCAAGCTTTAATAAGGTTCAGGGTGCCAATTGACTCTCCGAAGATGAGGCTGTGGATGACAGCCTTATTGGCAAGGTAGTGGGCCGCCCGCGCATCAACACTAGCAGAATTTCTCATCCACAGCTGTTACATAAGTTACTAAATTCACTTGAAAAATCCCTTCAAAACACTCCTACAGGAGATGCAGAGACCAAGTGGGCCCACATCAGAGATGCCATCTATGACTGAGCAATGACCACCTATGGCAAACGTGTGAAGCGGAATGCAGACTGGTTTCAATCTCACTTTGAAGAGCTGGAATCTGTCATAGCCGCTAAGCGCATTGCACTGCTGAACTACAAGAAAGCCCCCAGCGAGTTAACATCCGTAGCACTTGAAGCAGCCAGAAGCGCTGCACAAAGAACAGCCAGGCACTGCGCAAATGACTACTGGCAACACCTATGCAATCATATTCAGCTGGCCTCTGACACCGGAAACATCAGAGAAATGTATGATGGCATTAAGAGAGCTTTTGGGCCAACCATCAAGATGATCGCCCCCCTCAAATCTAAATCAGGGGACACAATCACTGACCAACGCAAGCAAATGGACTGCTGGGTGGAGCACTACCTAGAACTGTACTCCTGGGAAAATGTTGTCACTGAGACTGCCCTCAATGCAGCCAGTCATGGATGAGCTGGACGTACAGCCAACAAAATCGGAACTCAGTGATGCCATTGATTCTGTAGCTAACGGAAAAGGCCCTGGGAAGGATGGCATTATCCCTGAAATAATCAAGAGTGCCAAGCCTGCTATACTTTCAGCACTCTACGAACTGCTTTGCCTGTGCTGGGACGAGGAAGTAGTCCCACAGGACATGCGCGATGCCAATATCATCACCCTCTATAAGAACAAGGGTGAACGCGGTGACTGCAACAACTACCGTGGAATCTCCCTGCTCAGCATAGTGGGCAAAGTCTTCACTCGAGTCGCTTTAAACAGGCTCCAGAAGCTGGCTGAGCATGTCTACCCTGAGCCACAGTCTTATTGATCTCACCAAAGCCTTTGACCTCGTCAGCAGACGTGGTCTCTTCAGACTACTAGAAAAGATTGGATGTCCACCAAAGCTACTAAGTATCATCACCTTATTCCATGACAATGTGGAAGGCACAATTCAGCATAGCGGCATCTCATCAGACCCCTTTCCTATTCTGAGTGGCGTGAAACAGGGCTGTGTTCTCGCACCTACACTGTTTGGGATCATCTTCTCCCTGCTGCTCTCACATGCGTTCAAGTCTTCAGAAGAAGGAATTTTCCTCCACACAAGATCAGGTGGCAGGTTGCTCAACCTTGCCCGTCTTAGAGCGAAGATCAAAGAATGGAAAGTCCTCATCAGGGAACTCCTCTTTGCTGACGCTGCTGCATTAACATCTCACACTGAAGAGTGTCTGCAGAGACTCATCGACAGGATTGCGGCTGCCTGCAACGAATTTGGCCTAACCATCCACCTCAAGAAAACGAACATCATGGAACAGGACGTCAGAAATGCTCCATCCATCAATATTGGCGACCACGCCCTGGAAGTGGTTCAAGAGTTCACCTACCTAGGCTCAACTATCACCAGTAACCTGTCTCTCGATGCAGAAATCAACAAGCGCATGGGAAAGGCTTCCACTGCTATGTCCAGACTGGCCAAGAGAGTGTGGGAAAATGGCGCACTGACACGGAACACAAATGTTCGAGTGTATCAAGGCTGTGTCCTCAGTACCTTGCTCTATGGCAGCGAGGCCTGGACAACGTATGTTAGCCAAGAGCGACGTCTCAATTCATTCCATTTTCGCTACCTCCGGAGAATCCTTGGCATCAGGTGGCAGGACTATATCTCCAACGCAGAAGTCCTCGAGGCGGCCAACATCCCCCGCATATACACCCAACTGAGCCAGCGGCGCTTGAGATGGCTTGGCCATGTGAGCCGCATGGAAGATGGCAGGATCCCCAAGGACACATTCTATAGTGAGCTCGTCACTGGTACCAGACCCACCGGCCGTCCATGTCTCCACTTTAAAGACGTCTGCAAACGCGACATGAAGTCCTGTGACATTGATCACAAGTCGTGGGAGTCAGTTGCCAGTGATCGCCAGAGCTGGCGGACAGCCATAAAGGCAGGGCTAAAGTGTGGCGAGTTGAAGAGACTTAGCAGTTGGCAGGAAAAAAGACAGAAGCGCAAGGGGAGAGCCAACTGTGTAACAGCCATGACAACCAATTTTATCTGCAGCACCTGTGGAAAAGTCTGTCACTCTAGAATTGGTCTTTATAGCCACTCCAGGCGCTGCTCCAGAAACCACTGACCACCTCTAGGCGCTTGCCCATTGTTTCTCGAGACAAGGAGGCCAAAGAAGAAGAAGAAGTGTTTTGAAAGGCAGTGGATTGAGGGGGGAGGGAGGGCAGTGGTAGTCAGACTGGCAGAAGTAGTCAGTGTAGCAGATGAGGGTGCAGGAGGCAAGAACAGGAAAGTGATTGCAGATATTTTCTCACAATGGGAGGTTGGACAAGTGTTTTGCCAAGATAGGGCAGTGGGAAGTTGTTGCTTGTTGATTTGGCAGTGCTGTTAGTGGGAGCTGCGATGGCCTCAGCAGGATCTGCTGAGAAAAGGAGGGGTAAGGCGATGGATATTGAGTCTCGTAATGGAGGCACTAATCAAGCAAACCACTGTCCAAGATGGTGTTGAGCCTCTTGCCTGTTGCAGTTGCAGTCACTATGCAAGTGATGAATATTCTGTCACACTCCTGACATGCCTTGTCGGTAGTGGAAAGGCTTTGAAGGGTGTGAAGATGAGTTGCTCGTTGCAGAATCTTTGCTCTGCTCTTGTACCCCATGATTTTATTTGGCTGGTCCAGTTATGCTTCAGGTCTGTGTTAACTCCAGGATTGTTAATGGTGGGGGATTCTGATGGTGACGCTGAAGATCAGGGATAGAGAGTTGTGTTTTCTCTGTTCAAGTTGGCTTTTATCTGGCATTTAGCTGGTGTGGCAATACTTTGCTGGGTTTTGCCCCAGGTCTTGTAACTGGTGTCAAATACAGGAATTGCCGAGAACAGCCTTGCTGCTGGCTAATGAAAGGATGGTCATTGAAACTGCTGAAGATGGTTGGGCCAACAACGCTTTCCTGAGAACTCTTGAATTGATATTCTGGGACTGTCTGTGCCACTCTTGAACCACATTCAAAGCAGTAAACAAAGATAGGAATAAGAGATCTGCAAACAGATCATTTAGCTATCTTGTTGAGCAACAAAAGCTTGCATTTATATAGTGCCTTTAATGTAATCAAACATCTCCAAGGTGCTTCATAGGAGTATTAGAGAGTCATAGAGTCATAGAAAGATACAGCACTGAAACAGGCCCTCGGCCCACCGAGTCTGTGCCGCCCAACAACCACCCATTTATACTAATCCTATATTAATCCCATTTTCCCTACCACATCCCCACCATTCTCTTCCCACCTACCTACACTAGGGGCAATTTACAATGGCCAATTTACCTATCAACCTGCAAGTCTTTGGCTGTGGGAGGAAACCGAAGCACCCGGCAGAAACCCAAGCGGTCACAGGGAGAACTTGCAAACTCCACACAGGCAGTACCCAGATCGAACGCGGGTCGCTGGAGCTGGGAGGCTGCGGTGCTAACCACTGCGCCACTGTGTTTTATGGAAAACAAAATTTGACACCGAACCACATAGGATTAGGGCAGATGACCAAAAGCTTGATCAAAGAGGAAGGTTTTAAAGTGCAACTTGACAGAGGAAAGGCAGAGAGATATCTAGAGCTTGGAGCCAAGGCAGCTGAGGGCGCAGTTGTCAATGGTGGAGTGATTAAAATCAGGAATGTTCAATATGCCAAAATTTAGAGAGAGCAGAGATCTGGTGGGGTGGGGGGCTGGGGTGGGCTAGCGGAGATGAGGTGTTTAGGGCTGAAGGAGATTAGAGATGGGGAGGGGCAAGGCCATGAAGTGATTTGTAAACAATGGTGAGCATTTTAAAATCGAGGAGTTGATGGACCAGGAGCCAATGTTGATTAGTGACCACAGGGGAGATGGAGTGAGTTAGTGATGATGTGAGTTAGGATACAGGCAGCAGAGTTTTGAATGGCCTCAAGTTTGAGAAAGGTAGAACCTGGAATACTGGCCAGGAATGTGTTGGAATAGGCAAGTCTAGAGATACAAAGGCATGGATGAGTGTTTCAATAGCAGATAAACTGAGGCAAGGTTGAAGTCGAGCGATTTTATAGAGGTGGAAATAGGCAATCTAAGTGCAGATGTATGGTAGGAACCTCATCTCAGGGTCAAATGGAACACTAAGGGTATGAACTGTCTGGTTCAGCCTCAAAGTTGCCAAGGACATGGATGGAATCAGTGGCGAGGGAACTGAGTTTATGATGGGGCCCAAAAACAATAGCATTTGTCTTCCCATATTAATTAAATATTGGCTGGAGAATAGTGTGTAATACATGGTGAACTAAAAGAAATGATTTTAAAAATTATCTGGAATTGCTGTCCTAGAAACTAGATAGATTACTTTTTCTCTTTTTAATAACTTGTATGTTATCTTTGTAATTAGTCAGTATTGCAGTTTATTTGTGGTATTGCAAATGTGGTCTCTGTAATTTTTTTAAAATGTGAGTTATCTTTATGAAAAAATGTTAGCAAATTAATGTCTAATGCGTGCTTATGTTATTGCTGCAATTCTTTTTCCAGATTGATGAGCAGTTTATGATTTACAGAAGTTTTGTTGGCCTCTATAAGAGCAAGTAAATGTGCCAAGTTTTGAGATGACTTTATGTTGTTGGTTAAACTTTGTTTTATTTTCTTCTCTCTCTCTCTTTCTCTTTCTCTCTCTCTCTCTCTCTCTCTCTCTCTCTCCATTTTAAAGTCGCATAAGAAAATGAGTTGCGCCCTCATTCATTCCCTGGAAGAAGTCCTCAGACTTATTAGAATTGCAGTGAAGGAACGTTCATGATTTTTGTTCAGTGTGTCCCGTGTCCTGCAATTTTGTCAAGCACCATTCAGTAGTATGACAAAATTCTTAGTACTGTAATTTTGCCTTCTCATTGTGACAAGTAATACACACTGGTAAAGAAATGGTGGGGGTGGGGCACAGAACAGCTTTGTTTTCTGGTTCCATGAATTTTCAGATATTTTGGGACAAGTGCTAGGCAAATTCTAAAAATATTTCTGATATGTAGCTTTGAATTAACCTCTGTGCTGTTGAGTGAATATATTTTTAAAAAGCTGGTAAAATTTAAGAGGACCTGGTTTGCAAAGATACAATATTATTGTGTTATTGATAACACCACTGAATTGTTATTACACAGTACGTATAAAGTACCTTCGTTAACAACAAGCTGTATACCTTCATTAACAACAATCTGTATTTTGTTTCCCAGTATTTCAACTGTTATGTGTGAAAGATTCCTTGATATAAGGACTTAAAGAAGAAAGGATATATACAGTATCAAATGATAACATTCATTATGCTTCTTTTAGACTGAGTTGGCTCATCTGCACTAGGCTTTTCTTGTTCTTACTGAAGGTTATTTCAAGCTGTTCAGCTTACATTACTAACTTGGTTTAAATTACAAATTTGGGAATAATAACAATGATGTAATTTCCTGCTAGTATGGGAGGCAAATTGGAGTCAAAAAGCAAGCTCAGTTTATTTCAAAGCAGTGTGAACTCCTCCAGTCGGTTCAGAAAGCATTTCCAAAAGATATCACATTCATCATTTAGAGATCATTGTTAATACAAAGTATAGGAATGGTACACTCTAGATGTTAATTTTTCAGGGTTATTTTCAAGTTGCCAGAATTTGTTGTTTGGGATTATGCCATTGAGATAATAACTGCCAAGAAATCTCTTTGAACCCAAAAGGTTTCTGTGAATCAGCAAGTCAAGGATGCTTTTTAAAGCAGCATTTGTTTATAGGTCTAAGATGGCATGCTATCTTGTTACTCTGGAGCTGGTTCTTTCATCTGACCCTTTTCTGAGAATTTGTGAGTGCACAGTACTGGTAATTGGACAGTCTGCTGATGACTTGCAGAATGCCAAAAACTGACTTTGAGCTGTTTTGTCACAGTTACACAAACAAATCCAACTTAGAAAAAAATTAAATTTTCAAGGGTTGTTCCAGATTATCTGATTTTTCTTTTTCTCTCTGCTCAGAATTATGGTTTCTATTCTACATCATGCAGAAATAGTATTAAAATCCAGAGCTCATGTAAAACGTTGTGCAGGTTTTTAGTACTTTGCGGATGTCGAAAAGAAGAATGAACTTGCGTTTGTATGGTGCCGGTCACAATCTCAGGCCATCCCAAGATGCTTCACATTCGGCTAAGTACTTTTGAAGTGTAGACACTGCTGTAATGTAGGAAATATGGCAGCCAGTCTTCTCACAGTAAAGCCCCACAAACAACAAGAGAAATGACCAAATAATCTGCTTTTGGTGTTGGTTGAGGGATAACTGTTGGCCAAGAGAGCTCCCTGCTCCTCTTTGAATTCTTTCTTCTTTTGGGCCTCCTTATCTCGAGAGACAATGGATACGCGCCTGGAGGTGGTCAGTGGTTTGTGAAGCAGCGCCTGGAGTGGCTATAAAGGCCAATTCTGGAGTGAAAGGCTCTTCCACAGGTGCTGCAGAGAAATTTGTTTGTCGGGGCTGTTGCACAGTTGGCTCTCCCCTTGCGACTCTGTCTTTTTTCCTGCCAACTACTAAGTCTCTTCGACTCGCCACAATTTAGCCCTGTCTTTATGGCTGCCCGCCAGCTCTGGCGAATGCTGGCAACTGACTCCCACGACTTGTGATCAATGTCACACGATTTCATGTCGCGTTTGCAGACGTCTTTATAGCGGAGACATGGACGGCCGGTGGGTCTGATACCAGTGGCGAGCTCGCTGTACAATGTGTCTTTGGGGATCCTGCCATCTTCCATGCGGCTCACATGGCCAAGCCATCTCAAGCGCCGCTGACTCAGTAGTGCGTATAAGCTGGGGGTGTTGGCCGCTTCAAGGACTTCTGTGTTGGAGATATAGTCCTGCCACCTGATGCCAAGTATTCTCCGAAGGCAGCGAAGATGGAATGAATTGAGACGTCGCTCTTGGCTGGCATACGTTGCCCAGGCCTCGCTGCCGTAGAGCAAGGTACTGAGGACACAGGCCTGATACACTCGGACTTTTGTGTTCTGTGTCAGTGCGCCATTTTCCCACACTCTCTTGGCCAGTCTGGACTCTTTGAATAGTGTCATGAATTTCTTGTATCCACCTGAGAGGGCAGTTGGCACTTTAGCTTAACATCCAAGAGATAATACCTCAAACAGTGCAATGCACTATCATCACTACAGTGGAGTGAGTGGTGCCTTGTATACCAATGCAAATCACATATTCTTAATTTTATAATAAAGCAGCCTAGAAATAATTGCTCGAATGTGCCCCTGCTAATTTTGTATAATAACTTTTATAGCCAATGAATGCCAGTTGTCATGGAACGAAAGGGGGAAAATATCTCAAAGCACATTAGATTATCCCAGTGATTGCAACAGTCTTTTTGTAGAACTGGTTTTGAACAACCGGATAAGTTGTGTGTTTAATAGTGTGCCTTGCCCATATCAGCTGGCTTAATGGTAGAATGATTCATTGCTTTTGAAAGCTGTCTGCTCAAAATCATTTTGGATGTTTTGGAATATCTCCATTTTCTAGGAAATAATTATCAAAAGCCACATACTTTATATTTCTGAGCAAAAGTATTGGTGCAGTGAAAACTTCTAATATTTAGGAATAATTCTGAACATTGTAGGGAGCAAAATAAAAGATAACAGTTGACTTTGATTCCGCACTTTGCATTTTGAACTTGTAAAGATAGGGATTCCTCCCTTGGTTAATTTTATCCTATGGGAAAAGTGAAGATTAGGGTGCAGTAAATTGTTATTTAAGCAATAGTGTGTGCTTTGCCCATTGATTTAAAATTCCTACCTGGTGTCTGGCGTGAGAACCAAGATTCTCTCAGTAACCATGGTAATGTTTATTTAAAGGCCAGTTTAGGGCACTGCACATTAAATTGCAAGTTATTTTGAATTTGTTTTACTGCCAAGCTGCATAAAGAACTATTATATGACACCTTGTACATCCTTGGGACATCCCATAGTGCTTCATTAAATTAGTTTTGAAGTGCAGTTACTGTTGTGTTGACTACTTCATATTTGTAAAATATTAGTTCCTATTTCTGCAAGACCTGTTGGCAAAATAAATCATGCAAAATGTTATACTGCATCAATAATTCAGGACCTTGCCAAGCTTTATCATACAGCAAACACACCATGTTTTGCTCTGACTATAAATCATAGCCCCGGTAGTAACTGAAAACTGGGCAATACCATTTGAATTGGACCAAGATTACTATCTAGGGGAAAAAACAATGAGTACGTCATTGTTTGTTCTAGTGACTGTCAACTGATCTTTATTAACTGTTGATCAAATGGTATCATGATTGAAAGAATGCCATCCTCAAGTTGCCTGTCATTGACTATTTTTGCTTACAAAATAATTCGGTGGTTTTTACTTATTTGTTGTGATAATATTTTAAAGTACAGTATATATCTGATATCTCCTTTGCAAATTGGATTGTATATTTTTAATGGAATATTTGCTTAGGCACAAATTTGTTCCACGTATGGTATACAGATCTTACTGAATAGTTATGATTGGTTCAGTAATGGCATCTTTCTTAACATTAGTTGAATTCTTATGAGACCTGATATGCAGTTTCTGAATATTAATGTGAGTTTTAGTCTCTGGGACTTGAATCTATCCCAATTCTTTTATAATCAAAATGCATAATTCTACAGATGCTGGAAATCTGAAATAAAAACAGAAAACACTCAGCAGATCAGGCAGCTTCTGTGGAGAAAGAAACATTGGGCTTGATTTTTTTCAGTCAGTGGCGAAGCAACAGCACTTGCAAACAAAGCTGCCTGCAAAAATCTGGTGATCTCTGTGGTTTTACCCTTTACTAATAGTTTAAATCTAGTGCCAAGTTAAGGGGATCTCCAGGTGTCCAGCAGCAGTGATGTCAGCAAGCAGGGTAAGCAGCCAATCACATTGAAATATTTCCACAGACAACAAACCAGGAAGTTAAAAGCACTAATTATCATCTCTTTTGATTTAAATGTTCAAATAGCGAGGTAAATGATTATGATTAAGATAAAAGCTAAAATAAAGATAAACAAGCTTTAAGAAATTTATAATTTTAAAAATAAGTAGAATCTTTTCATCATAATGGAGCAATTTGACATCCCACTGATGTAAAATTAGCTTTTCAAGGCCAGTGAAAGTGTTTAGCATACTAACTTCATTATTATTGCTATTAAAAACCCAGTTATACCTCATTCAACGAGATGTAACTTTTTCAAGTGTTTTTACAGCTAGACCAAAAGCACAAAGTGGAAGTTTTCATCAATTTACTAATTGCTTAAGGATTGCAATTAGGCAGGATCTCAGCAATGCACCCTCTAGGGAAGCAAGAATCACTGACAGCAACTTCTGGTCGCTGCGTTATTCTGTGCATGTGCAGATTCCAGAAGTTGCTGTCAGTTTCTGTGAAGTAATGAGGGCAAATGCTAATAGTTTCGCCATCATTACCACTGCAAAATCTGGGCCATTGGGGTTAATATTTCATGTGACCTTTCTTCATAACTAGTTCTCTTTATCTACTGGCTTTAAAGGTCCCAAATACATTGATTATCCACAATTTCATCCAGTTTTCAGTTGACAAGAATCCACCCCATAAAAGTAACATGACTTGGCAGTAAATTTACTGTTTCTCTTAAAGAGACAATGAGAAATACCTGCTGCAGAAAATTGAAACAAAAATATAGAAGAATTATGCAACCCAAAGTGTCTCTTTGAACAGGCTTTGTGCAATTTATGTAATTTAGAAAGAGACCTTGTAAGGTAAAACTGAAGGTAATTATCAATTTAATAATTCAATCCAGATTCATATCTAATCTGAAAGCATTCAGCCCAGGCCTCGACCAGTGTTACTCTGTGTGCCATAGTTGCAAGGCAATCATTTCCCAGCACCTACATATGTCAGAAATAAGTAGGAAAAAAGCTGTTACACTTTTGGGTTATTTTAGTCTTCTTGCACGTTGAGCATCTGGTGTCTTAGAGCAGAAAATTGTCTTACTGGGAGTAGTGCTTTGTTATCTTTGAAACACATTCATTTAATTAATAATTATAGAGCATTGTTGCTTTAAATAAAAACTATGCGTCATATAGTTTCCTTTATACTTTGGCAGCAATCTGGAGTCATGTTTGTAAAAGAACGTCATGGGACGGCAAGCAATTTTATTATAGTTCAGTTAAATCTATTGAAGGCTGATTCATATGTAATTCACCATTACTTTCATCATTTATACAATATTATTTCCAATTCAAGTAAACAATATATGTCCGGAACTATTGACTTATGGAAAATTAACTGATTTGGCATGATCTCAAAATCGAGCAAACAGGCACGAGTAAGTTGCGGCTGTAATTTATTTTCGGTCAAATACCACTTCATGCTATGTGTTTTGTTTAGTTATTTTCTATGTTAAAAGGTAATTCTTTTTGTGGTTGAGTAGAGCACCAATTTGCAGTACTAGTCTGGTGCAAGATTCTAACTGAACCCTGTTAATCATAAACAAAATTCATGGTGGCTTATGAAAAAGTTAAAACTTCTGACCTCTTGAAGGAAAAAGTATTCCAGTGTCACAACTCACCAAGATAAGCCAATTTATTACAAAAAATGATTCTATTCCATTGCCTTGAAATAGCCAAATATAAATAATATCAAGTATTCATGTATCATGTTCTGTTTACATTTTCCAGGCCGGCAGAACTGGCAGGCAGTCTTTTCCTTTCTCTTCGCTCATGCTGTTGAGCCAACTAAGTAAACAGGATTCCATCAGATGATGAATTATATTCAATAGTGTCTACATGGCAATGTAGAATATTAAAACTGACTCGTTGTTATATAACAATTTATACAGGGTCCTGCATTGAGATCGCATGTTAAAGCGTCATCAATTACTGCAAAAATGTCCACATTTCCCACACGACTGAGTTAATGATCTCAGCCCTGTCTCTTTGGTGGCATGCTATGTACTTAACCAGATAAAGGGACAAAGAGTAATTCTGAGGGGACATTTTAAGAATGCTCTTGTGTACCTCCTAGAAGCTGGTCCTGAGTATTATTGGCTGAGGCCACAGGGGGGGTTGTTCACCAGACTTGCGACAATACTTATTATGCAGTTTGGGAAGTAAAAGAAATGGAATTAAATGTCAAAGAAACAGTTAAAATTGGGAAGAGTCTATTAAACATAAGCAAAGTTGCACTGAATATGCTGCCTGTTACACAATGTCAGATGATACTTTTGTGTCACACATTTTGGAATGTCTCAAAATTCAGCTCCTTGTCTCATGGAATAAATGAGTATACAAAGTTTATGGTTAATATAACTACAGTAGTTGCATATCTGGTTTTAGAAAGTGACCAGAGCAAAACTCTGACATCTGGTTCAACCAACAGCTGAACATTAAACTTGACATTTTATCCATCACCAAGACTGCCTTTTTCTACCTTTGCAATATTGCTCACCTCACCTCAGCTCCTCCGCCATTACAATCCTTAACCGTGCTTTCGTCATTGTGAGACTTGATTTACTCCAGTGTCTTCCTTCAGTCCTTCCACCCTCCATAAATTTCAACTTTTAGATCATAACCAAATGAGGAACTCAACTGGAAAATGTAAAAATATGTTTAGTTAGTCAGGATAGAATTCTTATTGATCAAGAACAGTGCTCAAAACCTGTAGTTTTAGTTCCAAAACATCAATAAAGTCACAGAAATTTTCTGGGACATTTTTCCCATGGTGCTTGTGCCAGCACTTGCTCCACAATGGAGCTATCTCATCTAATTCTTTTTTTCCTGCTCTTTCCCTTGCGCTTGAGTATTTTATCTATTTAAGCCTTTAATGAAGTGATTGACTTAGCTTTAGTAGCTGATTTGGCACTGCATTCATTTTTGATTGTTGAACTGGAATTATGGCATCTACATATGCAGGCAGAGGTGTAAATTCCTTTTGGGGTGATGGGTGTTATTTTCAATAGCACATGCATATTTATTTTTATTCTTGGAATGTGGGTGATGACGTTTATTGCCATTCCTAATTGCCCCAAGAAGGTAGTGGTAGACCTTTTGGTACCACTTGCAGGCAACGTATCCTCTTTTCCTTTTTGCAGAGCTCGTCCAGTTCGTGTGTGGGCCCTTTCAATGTTTTTGCGCAGCTGCACGCACGCTGTAACTTGAAGGGGCCGACATGTGCACAGCCTGTGTGGGAACTTCTGGGTTGCTTGCAACTGTGCAGCTTAGAGGGAACATTGCTTGCAGGATAACCAGTTTATGACACTAATTATGCTATATAAACACTTGTTTTTACATAGCACATCCCATATGTTGTAGGCTAAGTGGCAAGTAACATTCACAAAACTAAATAGTCAAGCAATAACCATCTCCAACAAGGTAGAATCTAACCACCTCCCTTTGACATTCGATGGCATTACCATTGCTGAATCCTGCAGCAACAGCATCTTGGCAATCACCATTGAACAGAAACCTAACTGGACCAGCTGCATGAACACTGTGGCTACAAGAGCAGGGCAGAGGGTGGGATTTCTGTGGCGAGTACCTAAAATCCTGACTCTCCAAAACCTGTCCAGTATCTATAAGGCACAAGTCAGGAGTGTGATGGAATACTTTGCACTTGGCTGGATGGCTGCAGCCCCAACAACTCTCAAGAAGCTCGACGCCATCTAGGATAAAGCAGCCTGCTTGATTGGCAACCCATCCAACACCTTTAGCGTTCACTCTCTCCGCCACTGGCGCACTGTAGTTGCAGTGTCTACAATGCACAAGATGCACTGCAGGAACTCGCCAAGGCTCCTTCAATAGCACCTTCCAAACCCACAATCTCGACAAGCTGTAAGGACAAGGTCAGCAAGTGCAAGGTAGCACTACCATCTGCACATTCCCTTCCATGTCTCACACTACCCTGTCTTGGAAATATATCACCCTTCCTTCATCGTCATTGGATCAAAAGCCTAAAACTCCCTTCTTAACAATACTGTGGCTGTTCCAGCACCACACAGACTGCAGTGGTTCAAAAGACATCTCACCACCACCTTCTCGAGCAATTAGGGATGGGCAATAAATACTGGCCTTGCCAGTGGTGCCCACAGCCCATGAACAAACTATAAAAAAGGACATAGGCATTTATAATGGTCGGGGGGGAGGGGATGTGGGGGTTGGTGGAGTAAGTAGGCATAGCAGTGCATCACAAATGTGACAACAGGAATTAAGATGTTGTAGACAGAAATACATTACAAACATAAGGGGTGAAAAATTCAGTCACATACAAACTCCTACCTTAATTTCTCGGGGGCAGAATGCACTGCCAGCTGCTTCCTGCATGGCATTCTGCACTGGAACACATTGATTTAGCGCTATTCTGACATAACACAACTGGCTGATGTGATGCTAGGCTTCGAAATTTGGGCAATGAATGTGCAGGCAGTGTTGTTTATGTTTCCTCATTTAAACAAAAGAAGCATAAAGCAGCAAGATGGGCACTGCAATAACATTATTTAAAGCAGCTAAGTTGAACTTTTAGAACTTTTTCTATTGCCTAGTGTCTGAAAGTACTTAAGAATGTGTTTGGAGGTGTTTTGATGAGTTCCTGGATTTGCTAGAGTGTGTTGCCGCATCATCACTAGGATGGTCGAGGAGCAGGTGATCTGTGCACACACAGGCTACAATAGGTATGGAGACAACAATGGCTGTACTTCAGGGTGTGTAGCATGATGGGGAGATTGAGCAGAGAATGCAAACTGCAGCAGCCCCTCTGCTAAGTTGGAGCTGGGCTCCTCCATGCTCCTTGGCAGTGACTAGAAGCTGTCTGGCAGGCCAGCCAAATGCACCCAGAATCTCAGTGTGCGTACCCATTTAGCGCTCTCCTCTGTGCTACCCAGTCAAGACTCTCATCTGAGTCCTCGACAGCAGTACTCATCTGCCACCTTGCCCTGCACTGAGCTGGCAAATGAGCCATCTTTTACCCTTGACTCGGTTTCAGCCCACTTGTGCCTGTATGACTCACAATGTTCTGATCCCAACTCTATACTTGCCTCCAAGATATGTGCAGTGCCAGGATCTGTGGTTGTGGCTGCATGTGTCAGCTGAAGTGATGGCATTTCTTCATCAATGCTGTGCTGTTGCTCTCTTTTTCCTTCTCCCAGGTGTGCAATGGCTGGCCAGGCAGCAGCTCTTTGGTGGCTGAAAGGAGGAATTCAGAAGGGAAAAGTTGGTGTGAGGGAAGAGGGATAGGGTGGGTAACAAGAGGTCCATGGTCATACTATTGGCAGCTTGCTCATCATGTCCAATAGCAGGATGAAGGTGTGCTGGGAGTTGAAGGGGCATAAGGCAGGAACATGCTGTCATCGATTAAATTCCTCAGCATTGCCAGAGCTCAGGAAATGCAGGAATCCTTGTCTCCTGTTAGTTCTACTGTGCTTCTATTGTGTGCCATGTTGCTCTGCAAGAGAGAGGGCAAAATCTCAGTGGCTGTGTAGCATAGTATTTGAGTAATGCACCCGCTATAGCTGAATAGTTAGAGGTGTGTGGAAGCAGTGAGATGTGGGTGTGAGGCAGGCAGCATTGGTAGGTGTTTGAGAGCAAAGTGGAGTATCTGGATATTAGATCTGAGTTCTGAGTGCCAGGGAGTGCTATGGGTGGGTGAAGGTGGTGTGGTGCATTGAGGAGCATGAGAGGCTACTGGAGCACTAGATAGGATATGTCATGTGACGATGCATTCATTGACTACCTGATGCCATTAGATCTCTTGTGGCACTGCTGCCAGGTACTCTGGTCCAGATCCTGGGAGTTGACCTTCCTGGCCATCTGCTCCTACTCCCATCTGAGCGTGGTCCTGGAGGGTCTCCTGGCTCCCTTCGGGACCATGTCATCTCTCCTCCTGCCCACCTGCGCCACTAATGTTTCCAGAGCCACATCTGTCACTTTGGATCCGTCTGTGTGCCCTCGTGTTCAGTTTGCAAGAATTTACAATGCAGCAATCTTATTGTGCCGCTTCCCTTTGAGGCAGTCTGCCTTTAAGAAGGACAGGCCACCTGTACCACGTGATTGGCAAAGTGTGCTGCCGGGACTTCCTGCTGTGTTTAGAACTTGCTGGTAGTGTCAAGAAGCAGAAGTCAGCAGTGGAGGCACACCAGCTGGCACTACAATTGTTTAGATGAGGTGTGTGCACAAATTTTGCTTGTTACCCACCTCAGTCTGAATGGGTGTGGGCACCTTGTGATTCAGAACCCCTGTGCCCAAAACTTTGGGCAACCCAGTTTCTAGTTCAAGGTTATTAATACAATTACAACCCAGTCAGTTTAATCTCGATGGTGGGGAAGCTTTTAGAAGCCATAATCGGGGAGAAAATTAACAGTCACTAGGACAAGCATGGAGTAATAAAGGAGAGCCAGATTTGTTCAGGGTAAATGGTGTTTGATTAATTTGATTGAGTTTTTTTGATGAGGTAACAGAGGGGGCGGATGAGGGCTGGGCAGTTGATCTGTATATGGACATTCAAAAGATGTTTGCTAAAGTACCTATTAGACTTGTTAGCAAAATTGAAAGGGGCTGGCAGCACCATGGAAACACATTTGGCTAAGGGATAGAAAGCAGACTGGAGGGAGGTATACAGTGGAGTTCCAAAGCAAAGTACTACAGATGCTGGAAATCTTAAATAAGATCTGCCCCGCTCCCACTCTGACCACTCTGTCCTTGGCCTCCAATGAAGCTCAACGTAAGCTTGAGCACCTGAGCTTTTAATTAGGTACTTCATAACTTTCCAGACTCAACATAGAGTTCAACAGTTTCAGATCATAGCCCGTGTCCCCCTGTTTTTTGGACTGTGATGATTTTGACTTTCCCATTTACACCTCCTATAGACCCATCTCCTGTTTCTTCACTTATCCCATTACCATCTCCTTTTGCCTTGCTGCATCAGCCCTTTCCTCATTTAACTTATCCTGTCTTCCACACTATCACAGACCTTCCCTTTTGCTCACCACCCCGCCCCCCCCCCAACCCCCATACTTGCTTAAACCTGCTACATCTCTAACCTTTTCCAGTTCTGACAAAAGGTCATTGGCCTGAAATGTTAAAACTGTTCACTTAGCACAGATGTTGCCTGACCTGCTGAGCAATGCCCTCTCAGTTTTTTTCTTCTATGTGGCTTGTTAATTTCAATGTGCAGTACCTTTTCTACATTTTTGTGCAGTATCTTAAAAGGGACAGTTTGTGAGTGATATGCACAATGCCTTCTTAGTTGCTGCACAGCCATGCACGTGCGGAGCTTACAGCGAACATTGCTGATCAGTATTTCTCTTATTTTCTGTTTTTATACAGTGGGGGTGGGACCCAAAGTAGTAGTCTCTCCAATGAGATAGTTGAGATAAATGTAGAGGTTAAAGCAAGCAAGTCCAGTAGGCAGGCCGGGCAGGGGCAGGACAAGGAGCATGGAAGGTCTGGTAGGCTAAACTGCATTTACTTTAATGCAAGAAGCCTTACAGGTAAGGCAGATGAACTCAGAGCATGGATTGGTACATGGGATTGTAATATTATAGCTATTACGGAAACGTGATTGAGGGATGGGCAGGGCTGGCAGCTCAATGTTCTGGGGTACCGATGCTTCCGGCGTGACAAAGGTGGAGGTAAGAGAGGACGGGGAGTTGCACTATTGATTATGGAGGACATCACGGCAGTACTTAGCGAGGATATCCCGGGGGGAATATCCAGCGAGGCCATATGGGTAGAACTTAGAAATAAGAAAGGGGTGATCACTTTGATGGGATTATACAATAGGCACCCCCAATAGTCAGAGGGAATTGGAGGAGCATATATGTAGGGAAATCACAAATAGGTGTAGGAATTATAGGGTTGTAATAGTAGGCGATTTTAACTTCCCTAATATTGACTGGGACTGCTTTAGTGCTAAGGGATCAGATGGGGAAGAATTTGTTAAGTGTGTCCAGGATAGTTTTCTGAAGCAGTATGTGGATGGCCCTACTAGAGAAGGGGCTACACTCGACCTGCTCTTAGGAAATGAGGATGGGCAGGTGGTTGATGTGTCAGTGGGGCAGCACTTTGGGACCAGTGACCATAACTCTATTAGCTTCAAGATAGTTATGGAAAAGGATCAGACTGGTCCTCAGGTTGAAGTCCTAAATTGGGGGAAGGCTAATTTCGATGGCATCAGACAGGAACTTTCAAATGTTGAATGGAAGAGGCTGTTTACAGGTAAAGGGATGTCTGGCAAGTGGGAGATTTTTAAAAGTGAGATAGGAAGAGTTCAAGACCGGCATGTTCCTGTTAGATGGAAGGGCAAGGCTGTCAAGTTGAGGGAACCTTGGTTGACCAGGGATATTGAGGGTCTGGTCAGGACAAAGAAGGAGGCATATGTCAGGTATAGGCAGCTGGGATCAAGCGAGTCCCTCGAGGAGTATAGGGGATGTAGGACTACACTTAAGAAGGAAATTAGGAGGGCGAAGAGGGGCCAAGAGATTTTCCTGGCAGATAAGATAAAGGAGAATCCTAAAAGATTCTATAAGTATATTAAGAGTAAAAGGGTAGCTAGGGAGAGAGTAGGTCCCCTTAAGGATCAGTGTGGTAACCTATATGTGGAGCCACGGGAAACGGGCGAGGTCTTAAATGAATACTTCTCGTCTATATTTACTGTGGAGAGGTCATGGAAGCTAGTGAGTTCAAGGGAGGGAACAGCGATATCCTAGAGCATATCAACATTACAAAGGAGGGGGTGTTGGAAGTTTTGAAGCGCATTAAGGTGGATAAATCCCCAGGGCCTGACCAGGTGTATCCTAGGATGCTATGGGAAGCAAGGGAGGAGATTGCTGGGGCCCTGGCAGAGATTTTTGTATCATCATTAGCCACGGGTGAGGTTCCGGAAGACTGGAGGATAGCTAATGTTGTGCCTTTATTTAAGAAGGGCTGCAGGGATAATCCAGGGAACTACAGGCTGGTGAGCCTTACATCAGTGGTGGGCAAGTTATTGGAAGGGACTCTGAGAGACAGGATTTATATGCATTTGGAAAGGCATGGTCTGATTAGGGATAGTCAGCATGGCTTTCTGTGTGGGAAATCATGGCTCACGAATTTGATTGAGTTTTTTGAGGAGGTGACCAAGAGGATTGACGAGGGCAGGGCGATTGACGTTGTCTACATGGACTTTAGCAAGGCCTTTGACAAGGTCCCGCATGGTAGGCTGGTCTGGAAGGTTCGAACACATGGGATCCAGAGTGAGCTGGCCAATTGGATACAAAATTGGCTTGGTGATAGGAGGCAGAGGGTGGTAGTGGAGGGTTGTTTTTCAGATTGGAGACCGGTGACCAGTGGTGTGCCGCAGGGATCGGTGCTGGGCCCTCTGTTGTTTGTCATATGTATTAATGACTTGGATGTGAATGTAAGGGGCATGATTAGTAAGTTTGCAGATGACAGCAAAATTGGTGGTATAGTGGACAATGAAGAAGGTTGTCCAAGGTTACAACAGGATATAGATCAACTGGGAAAGTGGGCAAGGGATTGGCAAATGGAATTTAACGCAGACATGTGCAAAGTGATGCATTTTAGGAAGTTAAACCAGAGCAGGACATATACAGTCAATGGCAGGGCCCTAAGGAGTGTTGTTGAGCAAAGATACCTTGGGGTGCAAGTACATAGTTCCCTGAAAGTGGCAACACAGGTAGGGTGGTGAAGAAGGCGTATGGCACGCTTGCCTTCATCAGCCGAGGCATTGAGTACAAGAGTTGCGACGTCATGTTACAGTTGTACATAACGTTGGTTAGGCCGCATTTGGAGTACTGTGTGCAGTTCTGGTCGCTGCACTACAGGAAAGATGTGATGAAGCTAGAGAGGGTGCAGAAAGGATTCACAAGGATGTTGCCTTGTTTGGAGGGCTTGAGTTATAAAGAGAGATTGGATAGGCTGGGTCTACTTTCCCTGGAGCAAAGGAGGCTGAGAGGGGACATGATAGAGGTATATAAAATTGTGTGAGGCATAGATAGGGTAGATAGCCAGAGTCTGTTTCCCATGGTAGGGGTGACTAAAACTAGAGGGCATAGATTTAAGATGAGAGGGAGGAGACTTAAAGGGGATCAAAGGGGTAAATTTTTCACACAAAGAATAGTGGGTATCTGGAATGAGCTGCCAGTGGAGGTGGTGGAGGCAGTAACAGTAGCAACATTTAAGAGGCATCTGGACAGGTACTTGAATGAGCAAGGCATAGAGGGATATGGAATTAATGCAGGCAGGTGGGATTAGTATAGATAGGCATTATGGTCGGCATGGACGCAGTGGGCCAACGGGCCTGTTTCTATGCTGTACGACTCTATGACTCTCTATGACAGTGGAGTTCCCCAGTTTCAGTACTAGGATCACGCCTGTTTTTTGATATACCTCACTGACGCGAACTTGGGGATGCAGGGCACAATTTTGAAATTTAGAGATAACATGAAGCTTGAAACTAGTAAACACTGAGCAAAATAGTTTTAGACTTCAAGAGGACACACGTAGGCTGGTGGAATGGGAGCACATATGGAAGATGATCTTCAGTGAAGAAAAGTGTAAGGTGTTGCATTTTGGTAGGACGAATGAGAAGAGACAATACATGCTAAATGGTACAATTTGAAAGGGGGTGCAAGCAGAAAGAGATTTGGTGATACTTGTGCACAAACATTTGAAGGTACCAGGACAGGTGAACAAATAAGTTAATAAGGTATATGGGAATCCTGGACTTGATAAATAAAGACACCGAGTACAAAAGCTAGGAAGTTATGCGAAACTTATATAAAACACGAGTTTGGCCCCGGCTGGAGTTCTGTGTGCAATTCTGGGCACCGTGCTTTAGAAAGGACATGAAGGCTTTGGGAAAAGTTTAGGGGGGATATGCGTGGAAAGTTCTTTACGCAGAGGGTGGTGGGCACCTGGAACGCATTGCCAGCGGAGGTGGTAGATGCGGGCACGATGGAGTCTTTTAAGATGTATCTAGACAGATACATGAATGGGCAGGAAGAAAAGAGATACAGAACCTTAGAAAATAGGCGACATGTTTAGAGAGAGGATCTGGATCGGCGCAGGCTTGGAGGGCCGAAGGGCCTGTTCCTGTGCTGTAATTATCTTTGTTCTTTGTTCTTTGTTCTTTTGAGATGGCACAGAGGAGATTTACTCAGTTGGTTCCAGGGATGACAGATTACACTTATGTGGATAGACTGGAGAAGTTAAGGCTATTCTCCTTGGAGCAGGGAAAGCTAAGAGAAGATTGATAGAGTTGTGTAAAATCACAAAGGGTTTAGATAGAATAAATGAAGTTAAACTGTTCCCAGTGGCTGAAGGGTTGCTAATGAGAGATTTAAGGTAATTGGCAAAATAACCAGAAACGACAGGAAGAAATACTTTTTTGTGTGATAAGTGGTTAAGATTTGGAATGCACTACCCGATAGGGTTGGTGGATCAGGTTCGACAGTAGTCTTCAAAAGGGAATTGGATAAATACTTGAAGGAGAAACAATTGCAGGGACATGGAAAAATAGCAAGGGTGTGGGACTAACTGGACTGCTCTTTGAAAAAGCAGGTGCAGATTCGATGGGCCAAATGGCTGCCTCCTGTGCTGTACTATTCTTTGTGTAGGTAATAGTTACTGTACTGTAGCTGAACGTTCAAGGGAAACTAAAGCTGAATTGTGTGGAACTGAAACATAATTGCTATTATGGTGTATTTTTATTTTAATCTCCATTGTAGCAGTAATTGAGTGAGTGAAGTTTTCCTACATTTCTGCAAATGCAACTGTGGTCATTTTGGTAGTTCTTGGGATGTAGTGAAAAGCAGGAAATTCCTGTGTGTGTACTTCCTGTAAGGGACACTGACATTCATAAACGTGGTATTTTGTTCTAAAAATTTTGGAGAACGTTGTGCTACTTTACGTTGTATGACTGGAGAGCATTATGAAATGCAGTATTTGGATATTGTTCACATCTACAAAGAACTTGTAAAGGAAAGTTCCATCCTTGTTTATATTATCTTTGTACAATCGCCTCTTCTCTTCTCGCTCCCAGCAATATCTCCATTAGACAATTAAACATTCAGTGGCTGGAAGTCCTTCCCTAACCTACCTTTGACAGTGATCCTACCCTTAAGAGAAATTTTTGTTTCTTCAAATAAGAACAATCTCTTTCTTTCAAATATAATTTTAAAAGCAAACAAGGCCTCTGGTCTTTTGCCATCTGCCCATGGTGGGGAGCAAGTGGAAGTGGGTAAGGAGGACTGGATGTGCCAGTGAAATGCTCTGCTGTCAAGCTGCCTTGAGGGCAGTCTCTAAATGCAAACATTTACAATGTATGAAAGAAAAAAATCCTGTCTTGGAAATTTATAATTTAACCTTAAACAGCTTTCACCCAATCCTCCAACAATCTGGTTATGAAGCCTAGATGAATGTTTCCTATTGTACTGTATCCATGTGCAGACTTGCACTCTCATTTGTCGTCATTGTTGATCTACAATGTGTCTTTTTGGTATGCATGGCATGATTTTGGAATGCTACCTCCAAGCGTTTGATGAAAAGGACACCTTTTCTAAATGTTTTGATTATTTGAAGGTATGGAGGATTGTTGAGAATAAGATTCCCACTTTTTAAAAGTTACTCTGTCCCTAATTCTTCCTGATCTCTCCATGCCACTGCTGCAAAGGTGGGCAAGTTGCTTCTAGCTTTTCACCTTGGTGTTCTGAAAGCAGTTGTTAGCAGATAGGAGAGCAAGTAGAGAACGTTTTTTGCTCTATTCAAGTGTTTGGTCTACTCTTTAATGTCTTTGCATGATAGCAAGTTGAAATTGCTAACTCAAATGTGCAAAAAGTGCTGGAGCCAGTCTGTCTCCCAAGTTCTCATGAAAGGTCATTGACCTGAAACCGTAACTCTGTTACTCTCTCCACAGATGCTGCCTGACCTGCTGAGTATTTCCAACATTCCTTTTTAAAATTTCAGATTTCCAGCATCTGAAGTATTTTGCTTTTGTCTCCCAAGTGTGTTGGCACTGTAGCGTGCTGTGCATCAGCATCATTTCTTCACCAGCCTCTGACAGAATTACAATAACAGTGATTCATGGCTTTTTCTCCCCCTCCCAAAATGAAAATTATCATCTCTAATATAGCAGTTTGTTACCATGCCTGAAACATTATATTTGACCAAATGATATAATTGTACACATAATTACTTGGTAAACGTTTTTGATTATTCTGTTCTGTGTTTGAGTAGCTATGGTGTATGTGTCTCATCCTCTCACCAGTCCAATATAAGTGCCAAATGTAGATGGTTTGAATTTCTGTTGGAGCTATGAGTAATGTCTTGAAAGTTATATTGTAACATGTAAAATATGTTCCCGTTGTGTGGTGCAGATGCTCTGCTTTTTGTCAACAGGTGTCTTTTCCTTGTATTAAAGTTATACTATTAAGGGAAACCCATATGAAGCAGCTGTTTGTATATTTTTCATGTTCATTTATTAAAGCCTGCCATTTTTGCTTATGAAATTTAAGTATTAGAATTGTTTTGTGTGTGTGTGTGTGTGTGTGCATGTGCAGAATGCATCCGAATATTTAGTGTAGTACATTTTAGCTTTTAGATGATCCATTAAGTGTAACTGGAAAATGGTATTTGCCATAAATACTGTGAGGCAGAGATGGATTTGGCCTTTTGCCAAATTTAATCTGCCATCCTAAAAATCCCAACGTGCTTTAATTTTAGGTCATTTGCCTTTTAAAAAAATAATTTTACATAGTAATTACTTCAATATGAATCTTGCCTTGTGTTTTTGAGTTCATGGGAGCAGGTTGGTCATATTCTTCTGGATTGCAGCAGTGTAGTTTTTAGGCAAGCTGTCTACCTGGTTCTGAAAGTATGTAGTTACTTCAACAAAATATCCTGTTAGTGAAATGTAAATTTAGTGCACTTGTTCAACTAAAATCATAATTACCTACATTTACAGCTATTGCGTAAGAATTTGATCAGTTACTTATGTCAAACATTACCCCTATTGGTTATATTTTTTAGGGTTTTTTAAGCAAAATTATTGACTTGTTGAAAAAATAACGAATCATTTCAACTTTACTGTCTATTCGTGCACAAGAACAAAAGCCTTTCATTTCAAAACTGCAGTGAAGAAGTTGCCACGCGCACAGGAACAGTGATGGAATATGAAATGAAAGTCAACTGTTGAACTGAACTACAAAAAAGACACATTTGTGCCATAGACAAAATGGAGTAGAGGTCAGGTGACCCCACCTGTACTGTCACTAAACATTCAACTAAGAGCAAAATACTGCGGATGCTGGAACTCTGAAATGAGAACAGAAAGTGCCGGAAATACTCAGCAGATCTGGTAGCATCTGTGCAGAGAGAAACAGAGTTAACAGATGAAGGGTCACAGACCTGAAGTGTTCATTCTGTTTCTCTCCATACATGCTGCCAGACCTGCTGAGCAATTCTGGCACTTTCTGTTCTCCTGTCAATAAACATGTTTGTCTGTGGAGTACGAAGTCCATTATCCACCTCTGAATTAACTTTAGGAAAAACCATATTAAAATGATAAACAGCCTATTCCTTGCTAACATCTCCAATCTGCAGGAATGGAGCTAACAAAGACTTTTACAGACAGACTGAGTCCACAGCCAAAACTAAAATAATAGGTGTCAACAAGCACCGCATCAGCAGAATGGACTACATTCAGATGCCATCATGTAACAATGGTTCCCATATCCTGGAACATGGTATGAATCACCCAAGGAGAGAGAACCCTTAGTCACCTGACTGACACCCAAACTGACAGGTTTCTACCTTAAATCTCTCTCTGGCGAGAGAGAGAGGCAGGACAGTGGGAGAAAGCCTTCTACAGCCAGAACAGATGTGAAACAGTTCCAGCTAAGCAGGAGCCCTGCTGATAACATGTTTTAACGACTGCAGCAGAGAAATTGTAAGGTGACTTTGGAACTCCCCACCTGCGAAAATGAGCCAGGATTTCCACCATCGACTTCGGATTGAGACTTAACCACAACGTGCCTGTGGCACTTCATCCTTTTCAAGACAATGAACATCCAGGCCTGCACCAGTGAAAGGTTTCCTCCCAAATAGCTTCTAAAGCAGGATTGTGCAACATACAGTCAGCGGGCCAAGATCCAGCGCGCCAAAAGTTTCCATCCGGCCCGCAGATGTATTTTAGATGAGAAATTTCCCATTGCCATCTTCTTTCAACCTGGCTTTTTAAAATCATCGCACTGTCCGTACCACAGCTGACACCGGGAACAGCACTTACCCAACTTCGAGAAGATTCAGGTTTTCTGGCAGGTTCCGACTTTTTTTAAAAGGCCGCCGGAGAAACCCAAATCTGACCAAAGTTGGGGAAGCGCTGTTCCCGATGTCAGCTGTGAAACTGACAGCTGCGATTTAAAATAAAACTTTGCAATGGCAAAAATGCTGTGCTGAGCGTTCCCTTTCCCTGCAACTCTCTGTGTGTGAGAGAGAGGGGGGAGGGAAAGGGAGAAAGAAGAAGAGAAAGACGGAGGGAGAGGGGAAAGAGAGGGGGGAAGAGTCATAGAGTTATATAGCACAGAAACAGGCCCTTTGGCCCATCGTGTCCATGCTGACCATCAAGCCTATCGATTCTAATCCCATTTTCCAGCACTTCGCCCGTAGCCTTGTATGCTATGGAGTTTCAAGTGCTCACCTGAATACTTCTTAAATGTTGTGAAGATTCCTGCCTCTACCACCCCTTCAGGTAGTGTATTCCAGATTCCAACCACCCTCTGGGTGAAATTTTTTTTCCTCAAATCCTCTCTAAACCTCCTGCCCCTTACCTTAAATCTATGCCCCCTGGTTATTGGCACCTCCGCTAACGGAAAAAGTTTCTTCCTATCTGCCCTAGCTATTCCCCTCATAATTTTGTATACCTCAATCAGGTTCCCCCTCAGCCTTCTTTGCTCGAAGGAAAACAATCCCAGCCTATCCAGTAAAATAAAAGCAAAATGCTGCAGAAGCTGGAAATCTGAAACACAAACAAGAAATGCTGTAAATACTCAGCAGGTCTGGCAGCATCTGTGGAGAGAGAAGCAGAGTTAACGTTTCAGGTCAGTGACCCTTCATCAGAACTTCTCTGTCCACAGATGCTGCCAGACGTGCTGAGTATTTACAGCATTTCTTGTTTGTGTGCCTAGTCTATCCAGTATCTCTTCATAACTGAAATGCTCCAACCCAGGCAACATCCTGGTGAATCTCCAGTGCAGTCACATCCTTTCTATAGTGTGGCAACCAGAACTGTACACATTACTCCAGCTGTGGCCTAAATAGTGTTTTATACAGATTCATCATAACCTCCCTGCTCTTATAATTCAATGCCTCGGCTAATAAAGGCAAGTATCCCATGTGCCTTCCTAACCACCTTATCTACCTGTGCTGCTGTCTTCAGTGATCTCAGGACAAGTACACCAAGGTCCCTCTGACCCTCTGTACTTCCTATGGTCCTACCATCCATTGTACATTCCGTTACCTTGTTAGTCTCCCCAAAATGCACCACCTCACACTTATCAGCATTAAATTCCATTTGTCCACTGTTCTGCCCATCTTACCAGCCCATCTATATCATCCTGTAATCTAATGCTTTCCTCCTCACTATTTACAACACCACCAATTTTCGTGTCATCTGTGAACTTAGTGATCAAACCTCCTATGTTCCCATCTAAATCATTAATGTACACTACAAACAGCAAGGGTCCCAGCACCGATCCCTGCGGTACACCACTGGTCACAGGCTTCCAATCACAAAAACAACCCTCGACCATCACCCTCTGCCTCCTGCCGCGAAACCAATTTTGGATCCAATTTGCCAAATTGCCTTGGATCCATGGGCTCTTCCTTCTTGACCAATCTCCCATGCTGGACCTTATCAAAAGCCTTACTAAAGTCCATGTAGACTACATCAACTGCTTTACCCTCATCTACACATCTAGTCACCTCCTCGAAAAGTTCAATCAAATTTGTTAGACATGATCTACCCCTGACAAAGCCATGCTGACTATCCTTGATTAATGCCTGTCTCTCCAAGTGGAGATTAATCCTGTCCCTCAGAATTTTTTCCAATAGTTTCCCTACCACTGATGTTAGACTCACCGGCCTGTAATTATCCCCGCTACCCTTTTTGAATAATGGTACCACATTCACCGTCCTCCAGTCCTTTGGCGCTTCTCCTGTGGCCAGAGAGGAGTTGAAAATTTGTGTAAAAGCCTCTGCAATCTCCTCCCTTGCCTCACATAACAGCCTGGGATACATTTCATCTGGGCCTGGGGAATTATTCACTTTTAAGCCTGCTAAAACCGTGAATACCTCCTCCCTTTCAATGCTAATTTGTTCAAGGATATCACAAGCCCTCTCCCTGATATCGACACCTATATTGTCCTTCTCCACAGTGAACACAGATGAAAAGTAATCATTTAAAACCTCACCTACGTCCTCCGGCTCCAAAAACAGATTGCCACTTTGATCCCTATTGGGTCCTACTCTTTCCCTTGTTGTCTTCTTGCCTTTAATATACTTATAAATGCCTTGGGATTTTACTTTATCTTGCCTGCCATGTTTTTTCATGTCCTCTTTTCGTTCTTCTAATTAGTAGGGTGGGGGGGGAAGGGATAAAGAAAGAAGAGAGTGAGAGAGAGAGAGAGAGAGTGAGGAGAGAGAGAGAGAGAGTGAGGAGAGAGAGAGAGAGAGTGAGGAGAGAGAGAGAGTGAGGAGGAGAGAGAGAGAGTGAGGAGAGAGAGAGAGAGAGAGAGAGGAGAGAGAGAGAGAGTGAGGAGAGAGAGAGTGAGGAGAGAGAGAGAGAGAGTGAGGAGAGAGAGAGAGAGAGAGAGAGAGGAGAGAGAGAGAGAGAGAGGAGAGAGAGAGAGAGTGAGGAGAGAGAGAGAGTGAGGAGAGGAGAGAGAGAGTGAGGAGGAGAGAGAGAGTGAGGGAGAGAGAGAGAGAGAGAGAGAGAGAGAGAGAGAGAGAGAGAGGAGAGAGAGAGAGAGTGAGGAGAGAGAGAGAGAGTGAGGAGAGAGAGAGAGAGTGAGGAGAGAGAGAGAGAGTGAGGAGAGAGAGAGAGAGTGAGGAGAGAGAGAGAGAGAGAGTGGGGAGAGAGAGAGAGAGAGAGAGAGAGTGGGGGAGGAGAGAGAGAGAGAGAGAGAGAGTGGGAGAGAGA